>NW_027362812.1:3768750-4396875 GCF_046119375.1 Phyllobates terribilis
CACAGTTGGGGGAACATACTGTGTTGGGGACAGCATACTTTACCCTGGGAGTTGAGGTGGGGTACAGTAGGGTCATTATACTGTGCATGTGGAGGAATTCACCATGGGGGTATTATACTGTGTTTGGGGGGCCCTTTTATTGGCATCACACTTTATGGGGCAATGAAAGAGATCTAGGACGTCAGCAGGAGGAAAATTACTATGTAAAGATGGAAAGTTGTGAGATCTGATCTTTGGTGACCCCGACAATTATTTAATTTTTTTTTTGGGGGGGGGGGGCAATTAGAGCTTCTGCTATGGGGCCCCATGATTCCTATGTATGCCCCTGGCCGTACATACCACATACACTGTATACGCCATATACACCACCACAGACACACACTGTATACGCCGTACGCACCACATACACACATACACTGTATATGCCGTACGCACCACCACACACACGCACTCTGTATACACCGTGCGCACCACATACACACACTGTACATGCCGTAAGCACCACACACACACTATATACGCCGTACACACCACACACACACACAGTGTATACGCCGTACGCACCACACACACACACACACAGTGTATACGCCGTACGCACCACCACACACACGCACTCTGTATACACCCTGCGCACCACACACACACACACACACACACACACACATACACTGTATATGCCGTAAGCACCACACATACCCTGTATACGCCGTATGCAACACCACACACACTGTATACGCCATACGCACCCCCCCCACACACACTGTATACGCCGTACGCACCCCCCCACACACACTGTATACGCTGTATGCACCACCACACACACTCTGTATACGCCATACGCACCACACACGCTCTGTATACGCTGTACGCACCACCACACACACTCTGTATACGCTGTACGCACCACACACACAATGTATACGGCATATGCACCACACACATTGTATACACCGTACACACCACACACACACACTGTATACGCCGTACGCACCACACACACTGTATACGCCGTACGCATCACACACTGTATACGCCGTACGCACCACACACTGTATACGCCGTATGCAACACACACTGTATACGCCGTACGCAACACACACTGTATACGCCGTATGCAACACACACTGTATACGCCATACGCACAACACACACACAACACACACACTGTATACGCTGCAGACACCACACACACAGTATACGCCGTACGCACAACACACACACTGTATACGCTGTACACACCACACACACTGTATATGCCGTACGCACCACCACACACACACACACTCTGTATACGCTATATGCACCACACACGCTCTGTATACGCCTTACGCACCACCACACACACTCTGTATACGCTGTACGCACCACACACACAATGTATACGGCATATGCACCACACACATTGTATACACCGTACACACCACACACACACACTGTATACGCCGTACGCACCACACACTGTATACACATTACGCACCACACACTGTATACGCCGTATGCAACACACACTGTATACGCCGTATGCAACACACACTGTATACGCCATACGCACAACACACACACTGTATACGCTGCACACACCAAACACACAGTATACGCCGTACGCACCACACACACACTCTGTATACGCCGTACACACCACACACACTGTATACGCCATACGCACAACACACACACTGTATACGCTGCACACACCAAACACACAGTATACGCCGTACACACCACACACACACTCTGTATACGCCGTACGCACCACCACACACACACACACACACACTCTGTATACGCCGTACGCACCACACACACGGTATACGCCGTACGCAGCCTCTTGTGTGGTACCACCAGCAGAACACTGTCGCAAACACGCCGCCGCCGGGATCAGCCGAATGATTCACTGACTGCCGCCATCTTTGTACAGGAGGAGCGCATGCGCAGTTTTAATGTGACCGCCGCTATCTGCCTGCACAAAGATGGCGGCGATCTGATTTACTGCGTGGGGAGACAGCTCAAACGAGAGAACACATGAGGGAAGAAGACAGCACAGGGGTGGAGAGAGAGAGCAGACAAGGGGGAGAGCACATGGGGTACACAGGTCAAAGAAGAGATCACATAAGAGGAGAAGACAGCAGATGGGGGAGAGAGAAAGTGCACAGGGGGGAAAGAGACAGATCACAGGGGGGAGACAGCTCAAACGGGACAGCACATGAGGGGAGAACACAGCACAGGAAGGAGAGAGACAGCAGACAAGGGGGAGAGCACATGGGGTAGACAGGTCAAAGAAGAGAGCACAAAAGAGGAGAAGACAGCAGATGGGGGAGAGAGAAAGTGCACAGAGGGGAAAGAGACAGAGCACAGGGGGGAGACAGCTCAAACGGGACAGCACATGAGGGGAGAACACAGTACAGGAAGGAGAGAGACAGCAGACAAGGGGGAGAGCACATGGGGTAGACAGGTCAAAGAAGAGAGCACATAAGAGGAGAAGACAGCAGATGGGGGAGAGAGAAAGTGCACAGGGGGAGAGAGACAGAGCACAGGGGAGAGACAGCTCAAACGGGACAGCACATGAGGGGAGAACACAGCACAGGAAGGAGAGAGACAGCAGACAAGGGGGAGAGCACATGGGGTAGACAGGTCAAAGAAGAGAGCACAGACGGGAGAAGACAGCAGATGGGGGAGAGAGAAAGCAGACAAGGGGGATAGCACATGGGGTAGACAGGTCAAAGAAGAGATCACATGAGAGGAGAAGACAGCACATGGGGGAGAGAGAAAGCAGACAAGGGGGATAGCACATGGGGTACACGGGTCAAAGAAGAGAGCACAAAAGAGGAGAAGACAGCAGATGGGGGAGAGAGGCAGAGCACAGGGGGAGAGAGACAGAGCACAGAGGAGAGACAGCTCAAACGGGACAGCACATGAGGGGAGAACACAGCACAGGAAGGAGAGAGACAGCAGACAAGGGGGAGAGCACATGGGGTAGACAGGTCAAAGAAGAGATCACAGACAGGAGAAGTCAGCACATGGGGGAAAGAGAGAGTGGATAGGTGGGTGAGCACATGGGGGGGAGAGATTCTCAACTGTGCAAAGCCTGCCCCCATCGTGACATTACTGCCCTCCCGATGAGACAGCATCGGGCCTCCATCTAGTATATACAGTACAGACCAAAAGTTTGGACATACCTTCTCATTTAAAGATTTTTCTGTATTTTCATGACTATGAAAATTGTACATTCACACTGAAGGCATCAAAACTACGAATTAACACATGTGGAATTATATACTTAACAAAAAAGTGTGAAACAACTGAAAATATGTCTTATATTCTAGGTTCTTCAAAGTAGCCACCTTTTGCTTTGATGACTGCTTTGCACACTCCTGGCATTCTCTTGATGAGCTTCAAGAGGTAGTCACCGGAAATGGTCTTCCAACAATCTTGACGGAGTTCCCAGAGATGCTTAGCACTTGTTGGACCTTTTGCCTTCACTCTGCGGTCCAGCTCACCCCAAACCATCTCGATTGGGTTCAGGTCTGGTGACTGTGGAGGCCAGGTCATCTGGCGTAGCACCCCATCACTCTCCTTCTTGGTCAAATAGCCCTTACACAGCCTGGAGGTGTGTTTGGGGTCATTGTCCTGTTGAAAAATAAATGATGGTCCAACTAAACGCAAACCGGATGGAATAGCATGCCGCTGCAAGATGCTGTGGTAGTCATGCTGGTTCAGTATGCCTTCAATTATGAATAAATCCCCAACAGTGTCACCAGCAAAGCACCCCCACACCATCACACCTCCTCCTCCATGCTTCACGGTGGGAACCAGGCATGTAGAGTCCATCCGTTCACCTTTTCTGCGTCGCAGAAAGACACGGTGGTTGAAACCAAAGATCTCAAATTTGGACTCATCAGACCAAAGCACAGATTTCCACTGGTCTAATGTCCATTCCTTGTGTTCTTTAGCCCAAACAAGTCTCTTCTGCTTGTTGCCTGTTCTTAGCAGTGGTTTTCTAGCAGCTATTTTACCATGAAGGCCTGCTGCACAAAGTCTCCTCTTAACAGTTGTTGAAGAGATGTCTGCTGCTAGAACTCTGTGTGGCATTGACCTGGTCTCTAATCTGAGCTGCTGTTAACCTGCGATTTCTGAGGCTGGTGACTCGGATAAACTTATCCTCAGAAGCAGAGGTGACTCTTGGTCTTCCTTTCCTGGGGCGGTCCTCATGTGAGCCAGTTTCTTTGTAGCGCCTGATGGTTTTTGCAACTGTACTTGGGGACACTTTCAAAGTTTTCCCAATTTTTCAGACTGACTGACCTTCATTTCTTAATGTAATGATGGCCACTCGTTTTTCTTTACTTAGCTGCTTTTTTCTTGCCATAATACAAATTCTAACAGTCTATTCAGTAGGACTATCAGCTGTGTATCCACCAGACTTCTGCACAGCACAACTGATGGTCCCAACCCCATTTATAAGGCAAGAAATCCCACTTATTAAACCTGACAGGACACACCTGTGAAGTGAAAACCATTTCCGGTGACTACCTCTTGAAGCTCATCAAGAGAATGCCAAGAGTGTGCAAAGCTGTCATCAAAGCAAAAGGTGGCTACTTTGAAGAACCTAGAATATAAGACATATTTTCAGCTGTTTCACACTTTTTTGTTAAGTATATAATTCCACATGTGTTAATTCATAGTTTTGATGCCTTCAGTGTGAATGTACAATTTTCATAGTCATGAAAATACAGAAAAATCTTTAAATGAGGTGTGTCCAAACTTTTGGTCTGTGCTGTATATATATTACATATTCTACAAGCAGGGCTTGTGGATTGTTCATTATTATAATATACAACATATAAAGTGCAGTGCAGGAGGGGAAGGCGAAGGACCTGACTAATCCCCCCAAATATTAATGATAGTGTGTAAAATAATCACAGGCTGCAATTACCCACAATGTTTTTTAGTTTTGTTTTTTTAAACAATTAAAATCAACTTTTTCTTGTGGTTGTAAATGTGAAATAACAGTGAGAGCCATGATGACATCACAATGCACATGACATCATAGACATGACAGCTGGAGTAGAATGTATGAAGCTCTGCACCAGAGCCATCTTGTGTCACTAGGATCTGACAGCTGGAAGGGGACGAGTCCAGGTAGGGAGCACATTACTTTTAAGCTTTGGTATACTTATAGCGTATCCACCGGATTTATCATGGATCGCCAGAAACACTCTGTAATAAGACATTTTCAGGACCACCCCTTACCTAAATGAGGAGTCACTGATGATCTGTTGATATGAACAAGTATGGCAGCTAAACCCCCAGCAATGAGCTGCTATATTGCTGGGGAAGCAGCGTTTTCCATGCCCCCTATAGTAGGAGGATGACAATGTGATGATACATATTTGTTGGGGGTCTTCCAGCTCTTTGCACTGGCTCCCCACTATGGCAGACTACAATGGCGCTCGCCCCCTATGTCACCCCTATGCTCTAGTAAGGCATGTAGATAGGGGGGGCTCAAGTTGGGACATCTTTATGGGGCTCCATTTTTGGATCGTTTTGCCATTGACGTGGTAGAATTACAGCATTTTGTAACAGAAATTTAGTAGCGTATGCCATCATTCTCTGTTGTCAGCTCTTTTGTTCCTGTTGGATTCGGGGGGGGACATTGGAGTTGTAGTTACTGGGGTCAGGAATGGCAGGATGGGGTCCTGGGTGGTATTTTAGTACATAGAGCAGTAGGTAATATAGATAAAATAAAAGGCTCCTTTTAAATGTGCCTCATAGAATTATAAAATGAGGTCGGGGTTTTGTCTTTTTATTGAATTAATTTTTTGTTGATGTTGTAAACTGGATCCATAAAAAGCAGTGAGAGTTTTAATGACATCACAGGGCGCGTGACGTCATCGACATCCCATGACATCACAGATGAAATAGAATGTGCACATTTCTAAACCTGAATCATTTTATGTCTTTAACCCCGGACAGCTTGAAGGAGACTGGTCCAGGTAAGCGTCTCTTCACACAATCTTGGGGTCCTGTTTACACATCATGTAGCTGGGGGTGTTTGTGGTGAAGTTCAGCACTGCACCATTTTGCCCCCCAAAAAATCAGAGCCAGCACGTCTGTGTCATGTGCTTATTGCTGTGATTGTCAAAGTGATGCCTTTAGGGATGGCTGACACTGGTGAGTAGCCGGCATATAACTCGGATGAGTATAGCACTCACTCCAATGTTATACTATGGGGCAGTGCCAACTAGTGTTTATTTTCTCATGCCAAGTCGGCATGAGAAAAAAATTGCTGCATGCTGCAATTGGCAGAGTATATCAGACGACGCGCCCATACAAGTCTATGGATACGTGAAAAACATCGGACTGCACTCAGATGTCATCTGAGTGCAGTCCAATATACGCCGGCTGACTCACACAATTGAGAAGATGGAGAAATTAAATGCTCCATCTTCTCCACACCTGTGATCCGAATCTCGCATGCGAGAGAATTGGATCACAAACACAATATTGTTGATATTTTCCATTGAAGTAAGGCCCCCCTAAGGCGAAGGTCTGGACAGTAAGAAACCCTTCCAGTGTCAATGACCACCTAATGGTTCAAAAATATCTACCCCACTTTTTGCTATAAAGTGTAGATTGAGCATCCCAGAATGCCAAAGGGGATCCAGAAACCAGAATATTTAATACCTTATTTCAATCAAACTTCACCAATCTTTTTTTTTTTTGGTTTGTCCCATAGGGCGGAACGTTAAGTCGTCTGAAGAAACGCAGTGAGAAGGCATTCGTCTTGACTAGCGGAGAGGTTACTCCTTTGCTACAGGAGTCTGACAGGTAAGTGGACATTTTATCTCATCCATCAATTCCTCCCCTTGTATATTTATTGCAGAATTGCCGTTTTAATCACCCAAAAAGCGCATTGACCGGATATTTAACCAACTCACCACTTAGTTCAATCTACCAATTTTAGGACTTCAATCCTGAAATACTTATTGGGTATAATGGCTTCACCGACTTAATTTCTAATATGTCCATTTTCCAACTTCAACCAAGAGGATATGCTGGTCTTGGAATATTTTCACTAGAACCGGTATAACTACGTCCATCATGCTCCTCCAGTTAGGAGGATAGACTGGGATATTGATGGTTTATCAGCCCCACACTGGCGAATCCAGATCCAACTTCCATTAGGAGGGCAGACTGGTATACGGTGGGGAAAAGAAGTATTTAATACACTGCCGATTTTGCAAGTTTTCCCACCTACAATGAATGGAGAGGTCTGTAATTTTTATCGTAGGTCACTTCACCTGTGAGAGACCGAGTTTAAAAATAAAATCCAGAAAAATCACATTATATGATTAACATTACATAATTCATTTGCATTTTATTGCATGAAATAAGTATTTGATACAATAGAAAAATAGAACTTAATATTTGGTACAGAAACCTTTGTTTGCAATTACAGAGGTCAGATATTTCCTGTAGTTCTTGACCAAGTTTGCACATAATAAAGCAGGGATTTTGGCCCTCTCCTCCATACGGATCTTCTCCAGATCTTTCAAGTTTCGGGGCTGTTGCTGGGCAATATTGAGTTTCAGCTCCCTCCAAAGCTTTTCTACTGGGATCAGGTCTGGAGACTGGCTAGACCACTACAGGACCTTGAAATGCTTCTTATCGAGCCACGCCTTAGGTTGCCCTGGCTGTGTGTTTCGGATCATTGTCATGCTGGAAGACCCAACCACAACCCATCTTCAACGTGCTTACTGAGGGAAGGAAGATACATGACCCCATCCATCCTCCCTTCAATACATTGCAGTCGTCCTGTCCCCTTTGCAAAAAAAAGCACCTCCGAAGTATGAGGTTTCCCCCGCCATGCTTCATGGTTGGGAGAGTGTTCTTGGGGTTGTACTCATCCTTCTTCTTCCTCCAAACAAGGTGAGTGGAGTGGACACCAAAAAGTTCTATTTTGATCTCATCTGACCACATGACCTTCTCCCATGCCTCCTCTGGATCATCCAGATGGTTATTGGCAACTTCAATCAGGCCTGGATATGTGCTGGGGTGAGCACTGGACCTTGTGTGCCCTGCAGGATTTTAATCCATGATAGCGTAGTGTGTAACTAATGGTAATGTTTGAGACTGTGGTGCCAGCTCTATTTAGGTCATTGACCAGGTCCTCCCATGTAGTTCTGGGCTGATTCCTGACGTTTCTCAGAATCATCCTTACCCCACGAGGCGAGATCTTGCATGGAGCCCCAGACCGAGGAAGACTTAGTCATCTTGTGTTTCTTCCATTTTCTAATAATTGCGCCAACAGTTGTTGCCGTCTCGTGAAGCTGCTTGCTTATTGTCCTGTAGCCCATCCCAGCCTTGTGTCTTTTATACAGGTAATAAGTTCAAACAAGTGCAATTAATACAGGTAATGAGTGCAGAGTAGGAGGGCTTCTTAAAGAAAAGCTAACAAGTATGTGAGAGCCAGAATTCTTGCTGGTTGGTAGGTGATCAAATACTTATTTCATGCAATAAAATGCAATTTAATTATTTAAAAATCATATAATGTGATTTTCTGATTTTTAGATTTTGTCTCTCACAGATGAAGTGACCTACGATAAAAATGACAGACCTCTACGTTCTTTGTAGGTAGGAAAACTTGCAAAATCGGCAGTGTATCAAATACTTATTTTCTCCACTGTAGTGCTGTCCAACATGACACCATCAAGCTCATCTTACCACTCCATACCAGGAGGGTAGATTGGGGCATTAACAGTTTAATCACTTTGTGTCCACAAGGCCATCTCTTCCAACTAGGAGCCTTAACTGGACTTACAGTGGTTTTATTCAGCTTATTGCAGCCATGTCCAGCTTGCACCTCCAACAAGGAGAGTAAACTGAAATGTAGATGTTTATCAACTTAAATGCTGAGCAGTCCATCCTATGACACCGGACCTGGAGGAGCAGCTGGACTTACACTGGTTGTGCTCAGCTCAGCCATACCCAACTTACAAATCCAACTTAAAGGATAACCTGGAAACTAAATGGTTAACCAACTTAAACGCCAACCAGTCCAATTTATGACTCCAGACCCCGAATATTAATTGAACTTACAATGATTTCATGTGCCTTATGACCAGTGGCGTAACTAGAGTCTGAATATATATATCCCGAATATGTCCCCCATTCTGCCGCTGTTCTTTATTGTATAAAAAAAAAACTAAGCCATTATACTCACCAGGGGTGTACATTCAAGTCATGGGGCTCCAGAGCTTAAGTATAACGCACTTCCCATAGTCCTTCATATAGTATAATGCATCCCATAGTCCTCCATATAGTATAATGCATCCCATTCTCCTCTATATAATATACTGTACAGCCCATAGTCGTCCATAAAGTATAATGCACAGCTCCTAGTCATACATGTAGTATAATGCACCCCATAGTTTTCAATAAAGTATAAAGCACCTCCACAGTCATACATAGTAGTATAATGCACCACATCATAATATATAGCAGTATAATTCACCCCCATAGTCATATATGGTAATATAATGTACCTCCATAGTCATATAAAGTAGTGTAATGCACCCCATAGTCATATATAGTAGTATAATGCACCTCCATAGTCATATATAGCAGTATAATGCACCCCCATCGTCATATATAGCAGTATAATGCACCCCATCGTCATATATAGCAGTATAATGCAAGCCATAGTCCTATATAGCAGTATAATGCACCCCCAGTCATATATAGTAGTATAATGCACCCCATAGACATGTACAGTAGTATAATGCATCCTCATAGTCATATATAGTAGTATAATACACTTCATAGTCATCCATAGAAGTATACTGCACCCCCATCGTCACATAAAGCAGTATAATGCACTCCATAGTCATATAAGGCAGTATAATGTACCCCCATATAGTTTATATAGTAGTATAATGCACCCCATAGTCATATATAGCAGTATATTGCACCTCCTGGTCATATATAGTTGTATAATGTACCCCCATAGTCATATATAATAGTATACTGCACCCCCATAGTCATATACACTAGTATAAAGCATCCCATAGTCATATACAGTAGTATAAAGCACCCCATAGTCATATATAGTAGTATAAAGCACCCTATAGTCATATATAGTAGTATAAAGCACCCCATAGTCATTTATAGTAGTATAATGTACCCCCATAGTCATATATAGTAGTATAATGCACCCCACTGTCATATCAGTATAATGCACCCCCATAGTCCTATATAGTAGTATAATGCACCCACATAGTCATATATAGTAGTATAATACACCTTCATAGTCATATACAGAAGTATAATGCACCCCTATAGTCATCCGTAGTAGTATAATACAACCCCAATAGTCATCCGTAGTAGTATAATACAACCCCCATAGTCATATATAGTAGTGTAATGCACCTCCATAGTCATAAATAGTAGTATAATGCACCACCATAGTCATAAATAGTAGTAAAGTGCACCCTATAGTCATATATAGCACTATATTGCACTTCAGTCATATATAGCAGTATAATGTACCCCCATAGTCATATATAGCAGTATAATGTACATCATAGTCATATATAGCAGTATAATGCACCCTTATAGCCATATATAGTAGTATAGTATACCCCATATTCATATATACTAGTATAATGTACTCCATAGTCATATAGCAGTATAATGCACCCCGTAGTCATATATAGTAGTATAAAGCACCTCATAGTCATTTATAGTGTTACGGGTCCGGGGGGTGGAACCTCTGTGCTATGGTGCAAGGAGGGACCCAGAGGGGCGTAACTAAGTATCAACCCGGACCGACCCTGGTCGTACGGCGGCTAACGACTCCGTGACCAGGGAGGGACCGAGCCGAGGGACCAGGTGCTACTCTGGGGATGACCTTGTAAGGGAGCAGGTGACCTTCACGGTACAGATGGCAGGGACTGACCGGAATAGCAGGTAGGCACAGCAGGCAGGCTGGCGAGCAGGAGTCTCTAGGTGGGCTGGCAGGTGGTCACGGCAAGTGACGGCAGGAGTCTCTAGGTGGTCACGGCAAGTGACGGCAGGAGTCTCTAGGTGGGCTGGCAAGTGGTCACGGCAAGTGACGGCAGGAGCCTCCAGGAAGGCACGACAGGTAACAGGCAGGTCACAGGCAAGTGCTCCCAGGTGAGCGGGCTGGCAGGCACGGCAGGTAACAGGCTGGTGGGCAAGACTGGTAGTCAGGCTAGCAGCGGGACCTGAGGGCTGAAGCAGAAGTCAGAAACACTGTGCAACAACTTTTGCTCGGGCACCTCCATTTTGGAGGAGGTGCCTTATATATGGGAGGACCCTCGGCTATTGGCCGAGGACTCCTTAGGACGGCGCATGCGGCCCCTTTAAGAGGGAGGGAGCGAGCGCGCCCTAAGCACAGTGCCCGGGGAGCTGTGCGCGCCGGCTGCAGGAAGAGGAGCGCTGGTGAACGCAGAGCGGGGAGCGAGGAGGTGAATGGGACGGCGTCTCTGCCTTGCAGGGGGCAGAGATGCCGATGCTACATATAGTAGTATGGCAACTTATTTAAAATAAATATTTAAATACTCTACCCACCTTCCCTTCACTCCCGCTCCGCAAGTCCTGTTGTGAAGCAGGCAGCTGACTTCGGCCTGTGACGGGAGTGCATGACGTTACTGCCATGCGCCCCGTCATGTGCTGGCCTATGATTGGCCGACAGAATGCATTGTCGCTAAAGGACCCAATAGGTATGTCCACAGCAATACACTTCAACTGGATGTGCGTAGGAGGACACACATCTAATTAAAGGTTCTGCTGGTGTCGGCGGGCCCCTGATCCTCCGGGCCTTTGTGACTTGCTGCGACCGCAGTCGTTACTCCCCTACTAATCACAACCATGACCAACTTCAACTAGAAGGATAACTGGGACATAAATATTTTGCTAAGTAAAATGTCGACCAGTCCATTCTGAGACTCCCGACATCAGACTTAAAATAGCTTCATTCTGTTTAAAGCAACCATTTACACCTCCTACCAACAAGAGGCCAAACTGGGACATGGATAGCATATTGAACAGGTCTGCCTTTAACATCTAAGTATGAGGGATGGACTGGAAATTTGTTGGCCTCACCAGCTACCCTCAGGACTGTACTTTATTAAGGCACCTCCTTGTTGTTTGATAGGATCAGCCGTTATCACCCGGAAGTCATTCTTACCAATGAAGCATTGAGACAGTAAAGAAAACAAGCCTACAAACCACATTCGGCTGACATACCACTGAAAGTAGCCCGGGGCGGGCGGGCGGGCGGGCCCCACAGTCCGGACCCGGGGCGGGCGGGCCCCACAGTCTGGACACGGGGCTGGCTGGCCCCACAGTCAGGACACGGGGCGGGCGGGGGGCCCCACAGTCAGGACAAGGGACGGGCGGGGGGCCCCACAGTCAGGACAAGGGGTGGGCAGGGGGCCCCACAGTCCGGATGCGGGGCTAGTCCCGGGGCAGGCAGGCCCACAGTCCAGGCTCGGGGCTAGACCCGGGGCCAGCCGGCCCCACAGTCCAGACCCGGGGCGGGCGGGGGGCCCCACAGTCCAGGCTCGGGCGGACGGGCCCCACAGTCCACGCTCGGGGTGGATAGGCCCCACAGTTCACGCTCGGGCCCCACAGTCCACGCTCGGGGCGGACGGGCCCCACAGTCCAGGCTCAGGGCGGACGGGCCCCACCGTCCAGGCCCGGGGCAGACAGGCTCCCCTTTCCCACTCGGGGCGGGCATGTCCCACAGTCCAGGCTCGGGGCGGGCGTGCCCCACAGTCCAGACACAGGGCTAGTCCTGGGGCAGGTGGCCCCACAGTCCAGACCTGGGGCTAGACCCGGGGCAGGCGGCCCCAAGTACGGACACGGGGCGGATGGGCCCCACAGTCTGGACTCGGGGCGGGCGAGCCCTACAGTCAGAAAACGGGGCGGGCGGGCCCCACACTCAGGACACGGGGCGGGCGGGCCCCACAGTCAGGACACGGGGCGGGCGGGCCCCACAGTCAGGACACGGGGCGGGCGGGCCCCACAGTCAGGACACGGGGCGGGCGGGCCCCACAGTCAGGACACAGGGCGGGCGGACGGGGGGCGGGCGGGCCCCACAGTCAGGACACGGGGAGGGCGGGCTCCACAGTCAGGACATGGGGCAGGCGGGCCCCACAGTCCGAACACAGGGCTAATCCCGGGACAGGCGGCCCCACAGTCCAGACCTGGGGCTAGACCCGGGGCAGACGGCCCACAGTCCGGACACGGGGTGGACGGGCCCCACAGTCCGGACACGGAGCAGGCATGCCCCACAGTCCAGACCTGGGGCTAGACCCGGAGCACGCGGCCCCAGTCCGGACACGGGGTGGACGGTCCCCACAGTCCGGACACGGGGGGAGCCACAGTCCGGACATATGGCGGACGGGCCGCACAGTCCAGGCTCGGGGCGGACGGGCCCCACAGTCCGGACACGGGGCTAGTCCCGGGGCAGGCGGCCCCACAGTCCAGACCTGAGGCTAGACCAGGGGCAGGCGGCCCCACAGTCCAGACACCGGGTGGACGGGCCCCACAGTCCTGACATGGGGCGGACATGCCCCACAGTCCAGACCCGGGGCAGGCTTCCCCACAGTCCAGACTCGGGGCGAGCGGGGGGCCCCACAGTCCGTACCTGGGGCGGGCGGGGGGCCCCACAGTCCGTACCCGGGGCTGGCGGTGGGCCCCACAGTCCAGACCTGGGGCTAGACTCGGGGCGGGCGGCCCCACCGTCCGGACCTGGGGCGGGCGGGGGGCCCCACAGTCCAGACCTGGGGCTAGACCCGATGCAGGCGGCCCCACAGTCCGGACACGGGGCGGACGGGCCCATAGTCCGGACACTGGACGGCCGCAGTCTGGATATAGGGCGGCCGGGCCCCACAGTCCAGGCTCGGGAATAGACCCGGGACGGACGGGCCCCACAGTCCAAGCTTGGGGCGGCCCCAAAGTTCAGACACGGGGCGGATGAGCCCCACAGTCAGGACACGGGGCGGGCGGGACCCACAGTCAGTACACGGGGCGGGCGGGCCTCACAGTCAGGACACGGGGCGGGCGCCACAGTCAGGACATGGGGCGGGCGGGCCCCACAGTCAGGACATGGGGCGGGCGGGCCCGCCGGACCCCACAGTCAGGACACGGGGCGGGCGGGCCCCACAGTCAGGACACGGGGCGGGCGGGCCCCACAGTCAGGACATGGGGCGGGCGGGCCCCACAGTCAGGACATGGGGCGGGCGGGCCCCACAGTCAGGACATGGGGCGGGCGGGCCCGCCGGGCCCCACAGTCAGGACATGGGGCGGGTAGGCCCCACTGTCAGGACATGGGGCGGACGGGCCCCACAGTCAAGACATGGGGCGGGCGGGCTCCACAGTCAGGACATGGGGCGGGCGGTCTCCACAATCAGGACATGGGGCTAGACCCGGGGCAGGCGGCCCATAGTCCAGACACGGGGTGGACGGGCCCCATAGTCCGGACACGGGGCGGGCATGCCCCATAGTCCAGACCTGGGGCTAGACCCGGGGCAGGCGGCCCCACAGTCCAGACCTGAGGCTAGACCCGGGGCAGGCGGTCCCATATTCTAGACACGGGGTGGACGGGCCTCACAGACCTGACATGGGGCGGACATGCCCCACAGTCCTGACCTGGGGCTAGACCCGGGGCAGGCGACCCACAGTCCGGACACGGGGTGGACGGGCCCCACAGTCCGGACACGGGGTGGACGGGCCCCACAGTCCGGACACGGGGTGGACGGGCCCCACAGTCCGGACACGGGGTGGACGGGACCCACAGTCCGGACACGGGGTGGACGGGACCCACAGTCAGGACACGGGGCGGGCGGGCCCCACAGTCAGGACACGGGGCGGGCGGGCCCCACAGTCAGGACACGGGGCGGGCGGGCCCCACAGTCAGGACACGGGGCGGGCGGGCCCCACAGTCAGGACATGGGGCGGGCGGGCCCCACAGTTAGGACATGGGGCGGGCGGGCCCGCCGGGCCCCACAGTCAGGACATGGGGCGGGCGGGTGGGCCCCACAGTCAGGACATGGGGCGGGCGGGCCCCACAGTCAGGACATGGGGCGGGCGGGCTCCACAGTCAGAACATGGGGCGGGCGGGCTCCACAGTCAGGACACGGGGCGGGCGGACCCCACAGTCCAGACCTGGGGCTAGACCCGGGGCAGGCGGCCCATAGTCCAGACACGGGGTGGACGGGCCCCACAGTCTGGACACGGGGCGGGCATGCCCCATAGTCCAGACCTGGGGCTAGACCCGGGGCAGGCGGCCCCACAGTCCAGACCTGAGGCTAGACCCGGGGCAGGCGGTCCCATATTCTAGACACGGGGTGGACGGGCCTCACAGACCTGACATGGGGCGGACATGCCCCACAGTCCAGACCGGGGGCTAGACCCGGGGCAGGCGACCCACAGTCCGGACACGGGGTGGACGGGCCCCACAGTCCGGACACGGGGTGGACGGGCCCCACAGTCCGGACACGGGGTGGACGGGCCCCACAGTCCGGACACGGGGTGGACGGGCCCCACTGTCCGGACACGGGGTGGACGGGCCCCACTGTCCGGACACGGGGTGCACGGGCCCCACTGTCCGGACACGGGGTGCACGGGCCCCACTGTCCGGACACGGGGTGCACGGGCCCCACTGTCCGGACACGGGGTGCACGGGCCCCACAGTCCGGACACGGGGTGGACGGGCCCCACAGTCCGGACCCGGGGTGGACGGGCCCCACAGTCCGGACCCGGGGCGGACGGGCCCCACAGTCCGGACCCGGGGCGGACGGGCCCCACAGTCCGGACACGGGGCGGACGGGCCCCACAGTCCGGACACGGGGCGGACGGGCCTCACAGTCCGGACACGGAGCTAGTCCCGGGGCAGGCGGCCCCAAAGTCCGGACACGGGGCGGATGAGACCCACAGTCCGGACACGGGGCGGGCGAGTCCCACAGTCTGGACACAGGGCGGGCGAGCCCCACAGTCCGGACACGGGGCGGACGGGCCTCACAGTCCGGACACGGGGCTAGTCCCGGGGCAGGCGGTCCCAAAGTCCGGACACGGGGCGGATGAGCCCCACAGTCTGGACACGGGGCGGGCGAGCCCCACAGTCAGGACACGGGGCGGGTGGGACCCACAGTCAGGACACAGTGCGGACGGGCCCCACAGTCAGGACACGGGGCGGGCGGGCCCCACAGTCAGGACACGGGGCGGGCGGGCCCCACAGTCAGGACACGGGGCGGGCGGGCCCCACAGTCAGGACACGGGGCGGGCGGGCCCCACAGTCAGGACACGGGGCGGGCGGGCCCCACAGTCAGGACACGTGGCGGGCGGACCCCACAGTCAGGACACGGGGCGGGCGGGCCCCACAGTCAGGACATGGGGCGGGCGGGGCGGGCGGGCCCCACAGTCAGGACATGGGGCGGGCGGGCCCGCCGGGCCCCACAGTCAGGACATGGGGCGGGCGGGCCCCACAGTCAGGACATGGGGCGGGTGGGCCCCACTGTCAGGACATGGGGCGGGTGGGCCCCACTGTCAGGACATGGGGCGGGCGGGCTCCACAGTCAGGACACGGGGCGGGCGGGCCCCACAGTCCAGACCTGGGGCTAGACCCGGGGCAGGCGGCCCATAGTCCAGACACGGGGTGGACGGGCCCCACAGTCCGGACACGGGGCGGGCATGCCCCATAGTCCAGACCTAGGGCTAGACCCGGTGCAGGCGACCCCACAGTCCAGACCTGAGGCTAGACCCGGGGCAGGCGGTCCCATATTCTAGACACGGGGTGGACGGGCCTCAGAGACCTGACATGGGGCGGACATGCCCCACAGTCCAGACCTGGGGCTAGACCCGGGGCAGGCGACCCACAGTCCGGACACGGGGTGGACGGGCCCCACAGTCCGGACACGGGGTGGACGGGCCCCACAGTCAGGACACGGGGCGGGCGGGCCCCACAGTCCAGACCTGGGGCTAGAGCCGGGGCAGGCGGCCCATAGTCCAGACACTGGGTGGACGGGCCCCACAGTCCGGACACGGGGCGGGCATGCCCCATAGTCCAGACCTAGGGCTAGACCCGGGGCAGGCGGCCCCACAGTCCAGACCTGAGGCTAGACCCGGGGCAGGCGGTCCCATATTCTAGACACGGGGTGGACGGGCCTCACAGACCTGACATGGGGCGGACATGCCTCACAGTCCAGACCTGGGGCTAGACCCGGGGCAGGCGACCCACAGTCCGGACACGGGGCGGGCGGGCCCCACAGTCAGGACATGGGGCGGGCGGGACAGTCAGGACATGGGGCGGTCGGGCCCCACAGTCAGGACATGGGGCGGGCGGGCTCCACAGTCAGGACACGGGGCGGACGGGCCCCACAATCAGGACACAGGGCGGGCGAACCCCACAGTCAGGACACGGGGCGGGCGGGCCCCACAGTCAGGACATGGGGCGGGCGGGCCCCACAGTCAGGACATGGGGCGGGCGGGCCCCACAGTCCGGACACTGGGTGGACGGGCCCCACAGTCCGGACACGGGGTGGACGGGCCCCACTGTCCGGACACGGGGTGGACGGGCCCCACTGTCCGGACACGGGGCGGACGGGCCCCACAGTCCGGACACGGGGCGGACGGGCCCCACAGTCCGGACACGGGGCGGACGGGCCCCACAGTCCGTACACGGGGCGGACGGGCCCCACAGTCCGGACACAGGGCTAGTCCCGGGGCAGGCGGCCCCACAGTCCGGACACGGGGCGGATGAGCCCCACAGTCTGGACACGGGGCGGGCGAGCCCCACAGTCTGGACACGGGGCGGGCGAGCCCCACAGTCCAGACCTGGGGCTAGAGCCGGGGCAGGCGGCCCATAGTCCAGACACGGGGTGGACGGGCCCCACAGTCCGGACACGGGGCGGGCATGCCCCATAGTCCAGACCTAGGGCTAGACCCGGGGCAGGCGGCCCCACAGTCCAGACCTGAGGCTAGACCCAGGGCAGGCGGTCCCATATTCTAGACACGGGGTGGACGGGCCTCACAGACCTGACATGGGGCGGACATGCCCCACAGTCCAGACCTGGGGCTAGACCCGGGGCAGGTGACCCACAGTCCGGACACGTGGTGGACGGGCCCCACAGTCCGGACACGGGGTGGACGGGCCCCACAGTCAGGACATGGGGGGGGCGGGCCCCACAGTCAGGACATGGGGGGGCGGGCCCCACAGTCAGGACATGGGGCGGGGGGCCCCACAGTCAGGACATGGGGCGAGCGGGCTCCACAGTCAGGACATGGGGCGGGCGGGCTCCACAGTCAGGACATGGGGCGGGCGGGCTCCACAGTCAGGACATGGGGCGGGCGGGCTGCACAGTCAGGACATGGGGCGGGCGGGCCCCACAGTCCAGGCTCGGGGCGATCGGGCCTCAGAGTCCGGACACAGGGCTAGTCCCGGGGCAGGCGGCCCCAAACTCCGGACACGGGGCGGATGAGCCCCACAGTCTGGACACGGGGCGGGCGAGCCCCACAGTCAGGACACGGGGCGGGCGGGCCCCACAGTCCAGACCTGGGGCTAGAGCCGGGGCAGGCGGCCCATAGTCCAGACACTGGGTGGACGGGCCCCACAGTCCGGACACGGGGCGGGCATGCCCCATAGTCCAGACCTAGGGCTAGACCCGGGGCAGGCGGCCCCACAGTCCAGACCTGAGGCTAGACCCGGGGCAGGCGGTCCCATATTCTAGACACGGGGTGGACGGGCCTCACAGACCTGACATGGGGCGGACATGCCTCACAGTCCAGACCTGGGGCTAGACCCGGGGCAGGCGACCCACAGTCCGGACACGGGGCGGGCGGGCCCCACAGTCAGGACATGGGGCGGGCGGGACAGTCAGGACATGGGGCGGTCGGGCCCCACAGTCAGGACATGGGGCGGGCGGGCTCCACAGTCAGGACATGGGGCGGGCGGGCTGCACAGTCAGGACATGGGGCGGGCGGGGCGGGCGGGCCCCACAGTCCAGACCTGGGGCTAGACCCGGGGCAGGCGGCCCATAGTCCAGACACGGGGTGGACGGGCCCCACAGTCCGGACACGGGGCGGGCATGCTCCATAGTCCAGACCTGGGGCTAGACCCGGGGCTGGCGCCCCACAGTCCAGGCCTGAGGCTAGACCCGGGGCAGGCGGTCCCATATTCTAGACACGGGGTGGACGGGCCTCACAGACCTGACATGGGGCGGACATGCCCCACAGTCCAGACCTGGGGCTAGACCCGGGGCAGGCGACCCACAGTCCGGACACGGGATGGACGGGCCCCACAGTCCGGACACGGGGTGGACGGGCCCCACAGTCCGGACACGGGGTGGACGGGCCCCACAGTCCGGACACGGGGTGGACGGGCCCCACAGTCCGGACACGGGGTGGACGGGCCCCACAGTCCGGACACGGGGAGGACGGGCCCCACAGTCCGAACACGGGGCGGACGGGCCCCACAGTCCGTACACGGGGCGGACGGGCCCCACAGTCCGGACACGGGGCGGACGGGCCCCACAGTCCGGACACGGGGCGGACGGGCCCCACAGTCCGGACACGGGGCGGACGGGCCCCACAGTCCGGACACGGGGCGGACGGGCCCCACAGTCCGGACACGGGGCGGACGGGCCCCACAGTCCGGACACGGGGCGGACGGGCCCCACAGTCCGGACACGGGGCGGACGGGCCCCACAGTCCGGACACGGGGCGGACGGGCCCCACAGTCCAGGCTCGGGGCGGACGGGCCTCACAGTCCGGACACGGGGCTAGTCCCGGGGCAGGCGGCCCCAAAGTCTGGACACGGGGCGGATGAGCCCCACAGTCTGGACACGGGGCGGGCGAGCCCCACAGTCAGGACACGGGGCGGGCGGGACCCACAGTCAGGACACAGGGCGGACGGGCCCCACAGTCAGGACACAGGGCGGGCCCCACTGTCAGGACACGGGGCGGGCGAGCCCCACAGTCAGGACACGGGGCGGGCGGGACCCACAGTCAGGAAACGGGGCAGGCGGGCCCCACAGTCAGGACACGGGGCGGGCGGGCCCCACAGTCAGGACATGGGGCGGGCGGGCCCCACAGTCAGGACATGAGGCGGGCGGGCCCCACAGTCAGGACATGGGGTGGGTACAGTCAGGACATGGGGTTGGCGGGCCCCACAGTCCGGACACGGGGCTAGTCCCGGGGCAGGCGGCCCCAAAGTCCGGACACGGGGCGGATGAGCCCCACAGTCTGGACACGGGGCGGGCGAGCCCCACAGTCAGGACACGGGGCGGGCGGGACCCACAGTCAGCACACAGGGCGGACGGGCCCCACAGTCAGGACACAGGGCGGGCCCCACAGTCAGGACACGGGGCGGGTGAGCCCCACAGTCAGGACACGGGGCGGGCGGGACCCACAGTCAGGAAACGGGGCAGGCGGGCCCCACAGTCAGGACACGGGGCGGGCCCCACAGTCAGGACACGGGGCGGGCGGGCCCCACAGTCAGGACATGGGGCGGGTGGGGGCGGGCGGGCCCCACAGTCAGGACATGAGGCGGGCGGGCCCCACAGTCAGGACATGGGGTGGGTACAGTCAGGACATGGGGTGGGCGGGCCCCACAGCCAGGACACGGGGCGGGCGGGCCCCACAGTCAGGACACGGGGCGGGCGGGCCCCACAGTCAGGACACGGGGCGGGCGGGCCCCACAGTCAGGACACGGGGCGGGCGGGCCCCACAGTCAGGACATGGGGGGGGCGGGCCCCACAGTCAGGACATGGGGGGGCGGCCCCCACAGTCAGGACATGGGGCGGGGGGCCCCACAGTCAGGACATGGGGCGGGCGGGCTCCACAGTCAGGACATGGGGCGGGCGGGCTCCACAGTCAGGACATGGGGCGGGCGGGCTGCACAGTCAGGACATGGGGCGGGCGGGCCCCACAGTCAGGACATGGGGGGGCGGGCCCCACAGTCAGGACATGGGGCGGGCGGGCCCCACAGTCAGGACATGGGGCGGGCGGGCCACACAGTCAGGACATGGGGCGGGCGGGCTCCACAGTCAGGACATGGGGCGGGCGGGCTGCACAGTCAGGACATGAGGCGGGCGGGCCCCACAGTCAGGACACGGGGCGGGCGGGCCCCACAGTCCAGACCTGGGGCTAGACCCGGGGCAGGCGGCCCATAGTCCAGACACGGGGTGGACGGGCCCCACAGTCCGGACACGGGGCGGGCATGCCCCATAGTCCAGACCTGGGGCTAGACCCGGGGCAGGCGGCCCCACAGTCCATGCCTGAGGCTAGACCCGGGGCAGGCGGTCCCATATTCTAGACACGGGGTGGACGGGCCTCACAGACCTGACATGGGGCGGACATGCCCCACAGTCCAGACCTGGGGCTAGACCCGGGGCAGGCGACTCACAGTCCGGACACGGGGTGGACGGGCCCCACAGTCCGGACACGGGGTGGACGGGCCCCACAGTCCGGACACGGGGTGGACGGGCCCCACTGTCCGGACACGGGGTGGAAGGGCCCCACAGTCCGGACACGGGGCGGACGGGCCCCACAGTCCGGACACGGGGCGGACGGGCCCCACAGTCCGGACACGGGGCGGACGGGCCCCACAGTCCGGACACGGGGCGGACGGGCCCCACAGTCCGGACACGGGGCGGACGGGCCCCACAGTCCGGACACGGGGCGGACGGGCCCCACAGTCCGGACACGGGGCGGACGGGCCCCACAGTCCGGACACGGGGCGGACGGGCCCCACAGTCCGGACACGGGGCGGACGGGCCCCACAGTCCGGACACGGGGCGGACGGGCCCCACAGTCCGGACACGGGGCGGACGGGCCCCACAGTCCGGACACGGGGCGGACGGGCCCCACAGTCCAGGCTCGGGGCGGACGGGCCTCACAGTCCGGACACGGGGCTAGTCCCTGGGCAGGCGGCCCCAAAGTCCGGACACGGGGCGGATGAGCCCCACAGTCTGGACACGGGGCGGGCGAGCCCCACAGTCAGGACACGGGGCGGGCGGGACCCACAGTCAGGACACGGGGCGGACGGGCCCCACAGTCAGGACACAGGGCGGGCCCCACAGTCAGGACACGGGGCGGGCGAGCCCCACAGTCAGGACACGGGGCGGGCGAGCCCCACAGTCAGGACACGGGGCGGGCGGGACCCACAGTCAGGACATGGGGCGGGCGGGCCCCACAGTCAGGACATGGAGCGGGCGGGCCCCACAGTCAGGACATGGGGCGGGCGGGCTCCACAGTCAGGACATGGGGCGGGCGGGCTCCACAGTCAGAAAATGGGGCGGGCGGGCTGCACAGTCAGGACATGGGGCGGGCGACAGTCCAGACCTGGGGCTAGACCCGGGGCAGGCGGCCCATAGTCCAGACACGGGGTGGACGGGCCCCACAGTCCGGACACGGGGCGGGCATGCCCCATAGTCCAGACCTGGGGCTAGACCCGGGGCAGGCGGCCCCACAGTCCAGACCTGAGGCTAGACCCGGGGCAGGCGGTCCCATATTCTAGACACGGGGTGGACGGGCCTCACAGACCTGACATGGGGCGGACATGCCCCACAGTCCAGACCTGGGGCTAGACCCGGGGCAGGCGACCCACAGTCCGGACACGGGGCGGACGGGCCCCACAGTCCGGACACGGGGTGGACGGGCCCCACAGTCCAGGCTCGGGGCGGGCGGGCCCCACAGTCCGGACACGGGGCGGACGGGCCCCACAGTCCGGACACGGGGCGGACGGGCCCCACAGTCCGGACACGGGGCGGACGGGCCCCACAGTCTGGACACGGGGCGGACGGGCCCCACAGTCCGGACACGGGGCGGACGGGCCCCACAGTCCGGACACGGGGCGGACGGGCCCCACAGTCCGGACACGGGGCGGACGGGCCCCACAGTCCGGACACGGGGCGGACGGGCCCCACAGTCCGGACACGGGGCGGACGGGCCCCACAGTCCGGACACGGGGCGGACGGGCCCCACAGTCCGGACACGGGGCGGACGGGCCCCACAGTCCGGACACGGGGCGGACGGGCCCCACAGTCCGGACACGGGGCGGACGGGCCCCACAGTCCGGACACGGGGCGGACGGGCCTCACAGTCCGGACACGGGGCTAGTCCCGGGGCAGGCTGCCCCAAAGTCTGGACACGGGGCGGAGGAGCCCCACAGTCTGGACACGGGGCGGACGAGCCCCACAGTCCGGACACGGGGCGGACGGGCCCCACAGTCCGGACACGGGGCGGACGGGCCCCACAGTCCGGACACGGGGCGGACGGGCCCCACAGTCCGGACACGGGGCGGACGGGCCCCACAGTCCGGACACGGGGCGGACGGGCCCCACAGTCCGCACACGGGGCGGACGGGCCCCACAGTCCGCACACGGGGCGGACGGGCCCCACAGTCCGCACACGGGGCGGACGGGCCCCACAGTCCGGACACGGGGCGGACGGGCCCCACAGTCCGGACACGGGGCGGACGGGCCCCACAGTCCGGACACGGGGCGGACGGGCCCCACAGTCCGGACACGGGGCGGACGGGCCCCACAGTCCGGACACGGGGCGGACGGGCCCCACAGTCCAGGCTCGGGGCGGGCGGGCCCCACAGTCAGGACACAGGGCTAGTCCCGGGGCAGGCGGCCCGAAAGTCCGGACACGGGGCGGATGAGCCCCACAGTCTGGACACAGGGCGGGCGAGCCCCACAGTCCGGACACGGGGCGGACGGGCCCCACAGTCCGGACACGGGGCGGACGGGCCCCACAGTCCGGACACGGGGCGGACGGGCCCCACAGTCCGGACACGGGGCGGACGGGCCCCACAGTCCGGACACGGGGCGGACGGGCCCCACAGTCCAGGCTCGGGGCGGGCGGGCCCCACAGTCAGGACACAGGGCTAGTCCCGGGGCAGGCGGCCCGAAAGTCCGGACACGGGGCGGATGAGCCCCACAGTCTGGACACAGGGCGGGCGAGCCCCACAGTCAGGACACGGGGCGGGCGGGACCCACAGTCAGGACACAGGGCGGACGGGCCCCACAGTCAGGACACAGGGCGGGCCCTACAGTCAGGACATTGGGCGGGCGGGCTCCACAGTCAGGATACAGGGCGGGCAGGCCCCACAGTCCAGACACAGGGCTAATCCCGGGGCAGGTGGCCCCACAGTCCAGACCTGGGGCTAGACCCGGGGCAGGCGGCCCAGAGTCCAGACACGGGGTGGACGGGCCCCACAGTCCAGATACGGGGCGGGCATGCCCCATAGTCAAGACTTGGGGCTAAACCCGGAGCTGGCGGCCCCACAGTCCAGACCTGAGGCTAGACCCGGGGCAGGCGGCCCCACATTCTAGACACGGGGTGGACGGGCCCCAAAGTCCGGATACGGGGCGGGCATGACCCATAGTCAAGACCTGGGGCTAGACCCAGGGCAGGCGGCCCCACAGTCCAGACCTGAGGCTAGACCCGGGGCAGGCGGCCCCACATTCTAGACACAGTGTGGACGGGCCCCACAGTCCTGACACGGGGCGGACATGCCCCACAGTCCAGACCTGGGGCTAGACCCGGGGTAGGCTGCCCCAAAGTCCGGACACGGGGTGGACGGGCCCCACAGTCCGGACACGGGGTGGACGGGCCCCACAGTCCGAACACGGGGTGGACGGGCCCCACAGTCCGGACACGGGGTGGACGGGCCCCACAGTCCGGACATGGGGTGGACGGGCCCCACTGGTCCGGACACGGGGTGGACGGGCCCCACAGTCAGGACACGGGGTGGACGGGCCCCACAGTCAGGACACGGGGCGGGCGGGCCCCACAGTCAGGACACGGGGCGGGCGGGCCCCACAGTCAGGACACGGGGCGGACGGGCCCCACAGTCAGGACACGGGGTGGACGGGCCCCACAGTCAGGACACGGGGCGGGCGGGCCCCACAGTCAGGACACGGGGCGGGCGGGCCCCACAGTCAGGACATGGGGGGGGCGGGCCCCACAGTCAGGACATGGGGCGGGCGGGGAAGGCGGGGCGGGTGGGCCCCGGGTGGGCCCCACAGTCAGGACATGGGGCGGGCGGGCCCCACAGTCAGGACATGGGGCGGGCGGGCTCCACAGTCAGGACATGGGGTGGGCGGGCTGCACAGTCAGGACATGAGGCGGGCGGGCCCCACAGTCAGGATACGGGGCGGGCGGGCCCCACAGTCCAGACCTGGGGCTAGACCCGGGGCAGGCGGCCCATAGTCCAGACACGGGGTGGACGGGCCCCACAGTCCGGACACGGGGCGGGCATGCCCCATAGTCCAGACCTGGGGCTAGACCCGGGGCAGGCGGCCCCACAGTCCAGGCCTGAGGCTAGACCCGGGGCAGGCGGTCCCATATTCTAGACACGGGGTGGACGGGCCCCACAGTCCGGACACGGGGCGGACGGGCCCCACAGTCCGGACACGGGGCGGACGGGCCCCACAGTCCGGACACGGGGCGGACGGGCCCCACAGTCCGGACACGGGGCTGACGGGCCCCACAGTCCGGACACGGGGCGGACGGGCCCCACAGTCCGGACACGGGGCGGACGGGCCCCACAGTCCGGACACGGGGCGGACGGGCCCCACAGTCCGGACACGGGGCGGACGGGCCCCACAGTCCGGACACGGGGCGGACGGTCCCCACAGTCCGGACACGGGGCGGACGGGCCCCACAGTCCGGACACGGGGCGGACGGGCCCCACAGTCCGGACACGGGGCGGACGGGCCCCACAGTCCGGACACGGGGCGGACGGGCCCCACAGTCGGGACACGGGGCGGACGGGCCCCACAGTCGGGACACGGGGCGGACGGGCCCCACAGTCGGGACACGGGGCGGACGGGCCCCACAGTCGGGACACGGGGCGGACGGGCCCCACAGTCGGGACACGGGGCGGACGGGCCCCACAGTCGGGACACAGGGCGGACGGGCCCCACAGTCGGGACACGGGGCGGACGGGCCCCACAGTCGGGACACGGGGCGGACGGGCCCCACAGTCGGGACACGGGGCGGACGGGCCCCACAGTCCGGACACGGGGCGGACGGGCCCCACAGTCCCGACACGGGGCGGACGGGCCCCCAGTCCAGGCTCGGGGCGGACGGGCCTCACAGTCCGGACACGGGGCTAGTCCCGGGGCAGTCGGCCCCAATGTCCGGACACGGGGCGGACGAGCCCCACAGTCCGGACACGGGGCGGACGGGCCCCACAGTCCGGACACGGGGCGGACGGGCCCCACAGTCCGGACACGGGGCGGACGGGCCCCACAGTCCGGACACGGGGCGGACGGGCCCCACAGTCCGGACACGGGGCGGACGGGCCCCACAGTCCGGACACGGGGCGGACGGGCCCCACAGTCCGGACACGGGGCGGACGGGCCCCACAGTCCGGACACGGGGCGGACGGGCCCCACAGTCCGGACACGGGGCGCACGGGCCCCACAGTCCGGACACGGGGCGCACGGGCCCCACAGTCCGGACACGGGGCGCACGGGCCCCACAGTCCGGACACGGGGCGGACGGGCCCCACAGTCCGGACACGGGGCTAGTCCCGGGGCAGGCGGCCCCAATGTCCGGACACGGGGCGGATGAGCCCCACAGTCAGGACACGTGGCGGGCGGGACCCACAGTCAGGACACAGGGCGGACGGGCCCCACAGTCAGGTCACAGGGCGGGCCCCACAGTCAGGACATTGGGCGGGCGGGCTCCACAGTCAGGATACAGGGCGGGCAGGCCCCACAGTCCAGACACAGGGCTAATCCCGGGGCAGGTGGCCCCACAGTCCATACCTGGGGCTAGACCCGGGGCAGGCGGCCCACAGTCCAGACACGGGGTGGACGGGCCCCACAGTCCAGATACGGGGCGGGCATGCCCCATAGTCAAGACCTGGGGCTAGACCCGGGGCAGGCGGCCCCACAGTCCAGACCTGAGGCTAGACCCGGGGCAGGCGGCCCCACATTCTAGACACAGGGTGGACGGACCCCACAGTCCTGACACGAGGCGGACATGCCCCACAGTCCAGACCTGGGGCTAGACCCGGGGTAGGCTGCCCCACAGTCCGGACACGGGGCGGACGGGCCCCACAGTCCAGGCTCGGGGCGATCGGGCCTCACAGTGCGGACACAGGGCTAGTCCCGGGGCAGGCGGCCCCAAAGTCCGGACACGGGGCGGATGAGCCCCACAGTCAGGACACGGGGCGGGCGAGCCCCACAGTCAGGACACGGGGCGGGCGGGACCCACAGTCAGGACACAGGGCGGACGGGCCCCACAGTCAGGACACAGGGCGGGCCCCACAGTCAGGACACGGGGCGGGCGAGCCCCACAGTCAGGACACGGGGCGGGCGGGACCCACAGTCAGGACATGGGGCGGGCGGGCCCCACAGTCAGGACACGGGGTGGGCGGGCCCCACGGTCAGGACACGGGGCGGGCGGGCCCCACGGTCAGGACATGGGGCGGGCGGGCCCCACAGTCAGGACATGGGGCGGGCGGGCCCCACAGTCTGGACATGGGGCGGGCGAGCCCCACAGTCAGGACACGGGGCGGGCGGGACCCACAGTCAGGAAACGGGGCGGGCGGGCCCCACAGTCAGGACACGGGGCGGGCGGGCCCCACAGTCAGGACACGGGGTGGGCGGGCCCCACAGTCAGGACACGGGGTGGGCGGGCCCCACAGTCCGGACACGGGGTGGACGGGCCCCACAGTCCGGACACGGGGTGGACGGGCCCCACAGTCCGGACACGGGGCGGACGGGCCCCACAGTCCGGACACGGGGCGGACGGGCCCCACAGTCCGGACACGGGGCGGGCGGGCCCCACAGTCAGGACACGGGGCGGGCGGGCCCCACAGTCCGGACACGGGGCGGACGGGCCCCACAGTCCGGACACGGGGCGGACGGGCCCCACAGTCCAGGCTCGGGGCGGTCGGGCCTCACAGTTCGGACACGGGGCTAGTCCCGGGGCAGGCGGCCCCAAAGTCCGGACACGGGGCGGATGAGCCCCACAGTCTGGACACAGGGCGGGCGAGCCCCACAGTCAGGACACGGGGCGGGCGGGACCCACAGTCAGGACACAGGGCGGACGGGCCCCACAGTCAGGACACAGGGCGGGCCCCACAGTCAGGACATTGGGCGGGCGGGCTCCACAGTCAGGATACAGGGCGGGCAGGCCCCACAGTCCAGACACAGGGCTAATCCCGGGGCAGGTGGCCCCACAGTCCAGACCTGGGGCTAGACCCGGGGCAGGCGGCCCAGAGTCCAGACACGGGGTGGACGGGCCCCACAGTCCAGATATGGGGCGGGCATGCCCCATAGTCAAGACTTGGGGCTAAACCCGGAGCTGGCGGCCCCACAGTCCAGACCTGAGGCTAGACCCGGGGCAGGCGGCCCCACATTCTAGACACGGGGTGGACGGGCCCCAAAGTCCGGATACGGGGCGGGCATGACCCATAGTCAAGACCTGGGGCTAGACCCAGGGCAGGCGGCCCCACAGTCCAGACCTGAGGCTAGACCCGGGGCAGGCGGCCCCACATTCTAGACACAGTGTGGACGGGCCCCACAGTCCTGACACGGGGCGGACATGCCCCACAGTCCAGACCTGGGGCTAGACCCGGGGTAGGCTGCCCCAAAGTCCGGACACGGGGTGGACGGGCCCCACAGTCCGGACACGGGGTGGACGGGCCCCACAGTCCGAACACGGGGTGGACGGGCCCCACAGTCCGGACACGGGGTGGACGGGCCCCACAGTCCGGACACGGGGTGGACGGGCCCCACAGTCCGGACACGGGGTGGACGGGCCCCACAGTCCGGACACGGGGTGGACGGGCCCCACTGGTCCGGACATGGGGCGGGCGGGCCCCACAGTCAGGACATGGGGGGGGCGGGCCCCACAGTCAGGACATGGGGGGGCGAGCCCCACAGTCAGGACATGGGGCGGGGGGCCCCACAGTCAGGACATGGGGCGGGGGGCCCCACAGTCAGGACATGGGGCGGGCGGGGAAGGCGGGGCGGGCGGGGAAGGCGGGGCGGGTGGGCCCCGGGTGGGCCCCACAGTCAGGACATGGGGCGGGCGGGCCCCACAGTCAGGACATGGGGCGGGCGGGCCCCACAGTCAGGACATGGGGCGGGCGGGCCCCACAGTCAGGACATGGGGCGGGCGGGCCCCACAGTCAGGACATGGGGCGGGCGGGCTCCACAGTCAGGACATGGGGCGGGCGGGCTGCACAGTCAGGACATGAGGCGGGCGGGCTGCACAGTCAGGACATGAGGCGGGCGGGCCCCACAGTCAGGATACGGGGCGGGCGGGCCCCACAGTCCAGACCTGGGGCTAGACCCGGGGCAGGCGGCCCATAGTCCAGACACGGGGTGGACGGGCCCCACAGTCCGGAAACGGGGCGGGCATGCCCCATAGTCCAGACCTGGGGCTAGACCCGGGGCAGGCGGCCCCACAGTCCAGGCCTGAGGCTAGACCCGGGGCAGGCGGTCCCATATTCTAGACACGGGGTGGACGGGCCCCACAGTCCGGACACGGGGCGGACGGGCCCCACAGTCCGGACACGGGGCGGACGGGCCCCACAGTCCGGACACGGGGCTGACGGGCCCCACAGTCCGGACACGGGGCTGACGGGCCCCACAGTCCGGACACGGGGCGGACGGGCCCCACAGTCCGGACACGGGGCGGACGGGCCCCACAGTCCGGACACGGGGCGGACGGGCCCCACAGTCCGGACACGGGGCGGACGGGCCCCACAGTCCCGACACGGGGCGGACGGGCCCCCAGTCCAGGCTCGGGGCGGACGGGCCTCACAGTCCGGACACGGGGCTAGTCCCGGGGCAGTCGGCCCCAATGTCCGGACACGGGGCGGATGAGCCCCACAGTCCGGACACGGGGCGGACGGGCCCCACAGTCCGGACACGGGGCGGACGGGCCCCACAGTCCGGACACGGGGCGGACGGGCCCCACAGTCCGGACACGGGGCGGACGGGCCCCACAGTCCAGACACGGGGCGGACGGGCCCCACAGTCCAGACACGGGGCGGACGGGCCCCACAGTCCGGACACGGGGCGGACGGGCCCCACAGTCCGGGCTCGGGGCGGACGGGCCTCACAGTCCGGACACGGGGCTAGTCCCGGGGCAGGCGGCCCCACAGTCCGGACACGGGGCGGACGGGCCCCACAGTCCGGACACGGGGTGGACGGGCCCCACAGTCCGGACACGGGGCTAGTCCCGGGGCAGGCGGCCCCAAAGTCCGGACACGGGGCGAATGAGCCCCACAGTCTGGACACGGGGCGAATGAGCCCCACAGTCTGGACACGGGGCGGGCGAGCCCCACAGTCTGGACACGGGGCAGGCGAGCCCCACAGTCAGGACACGGGGCGGGCGGGACCCACAGTCAGGACACGGGGCGGACGGGCCCCACAGTCCAGGCTCGGGGCGGACGGGCCTCACAGTCCGGACACGGGGCTAGTCCCGGGGCAGGCGGCCCCAAAGTCCGGACACAGGGCGGACGGGCCCCACAGTCCGGACACGGGGTGGACGGGCGCCACAGTCCGGACACGGGGTGGACGGGCCCCACAGTTCGGATACGGGGCGGGCATGACCCATAGTCAAGACCTGGGGCTAGACCCAGGGCAGGCGGCCCCACAGTCCAGACCTGAGGCTAGACCCGGGGCAGGCGGCCCCACATTCTAGACACAGTGTGGACGGGCCCCACAGTCCTGACACGGGGCGGACATGCCCCACAGTCCAGACCTGGGGCTAGACCCGGGGTAGGCGGCCCCACAGTCCAGACACGGGGTGGACGGGCCCCACAGTCCGGACACGGGATGGACGGGCCCCACAGTCCGAACACGGGGTGGGACGGGCCCCACAGTCCGGACACGGGGTGGACGGGCCCCACAGTCCGGACACGGGGTGGACGGGCCCCACAGTCCGGACACGGGGTGGACGGGCCCCACAGTCCGGACACGGGGTGGACGGGCCCCACAGTCCGGACACGGGGTGGACGGGCCCCACTGGTCCGGACACGGGGTGGACGGGCCCCACTGGTCCGGACACGGGGTGGACGGGCCCCACAGGTCCGGACACGGGGTGGACGGGCCCCACAGTCCGGACACGGGGTGGACGGGCCCCACAGTCCGGACACGGGGCGGACGGGCCCCACAGTCCGGACACGGGACGGACGGGCCCCTCAGTCCGGACACGCGGCGGACGGGACCCACAGTCCAGGCTCGGGGCGGACGGGCCTCACAGTCCGGACACGGGGCTAGTCCCGGGGCAGGCGGCCCCAAAGTCCGGACACGGGGCGGATGAGCCCCACAGTCTGGCCACGGGGCGGGCGAGCCCCACAGTCGGGACACGGGGCGGGCGGGACCCACAGTCAGGACACAGGGCGGACGGGCCCCACAGTCAGGACACAGGGCGGGCCCCACAGTCAGGACATTGGGCGGGCGGGCTCCACAGTCAGGATACAGGGCGGGCAGGCCCCACAGTCCGGAGACAGGGCTAATCCCGGGGCAGGTGGCCCCACAGTCCAGACCTGGGGCTAGACTCGGGGCAGGCGGCCCACAGTCCAGACACGGGGTGGACGGGCCCCACAGTCCAGATACGGGGCGGGCATGCCCCATAGTCAAGACTTGGGGCTAAACCCGGGGCTGTCGGCTCCACAGTCCAGACCTGAGGCTAGACCCGGGGCAGGCGGCCCCACATTCTAGACACGGGGTGGACAGGCCCCACAGTCTGGATACGGGGCGGGCATGACCCATAGTCAAGGCCTGGGGCTAGACCCGGGGCAGGCGGCCCCACAGTCCAGACCTGAGGCTAGACCCGGGGCAGGCGGCCCCACATTCTAGACACAGGGTGGACGGGCCCCACAGTCCAGACACGGGGCGGACATGCCCCACAGTCCAGACCTGGGGCTAGACCCGGGGTAGGCTGCCCCAAAGTCCGGACACGGGGTGTACGAGCCCCACAGTCCGGACACGGGGCGGCCACAGTCCAGACATAGGGTGGGCGGGCGCCACAGTCCAGGCTCGGGGCTAAACCCGGGGAAGCCGACCCCACATTTCAGACCCGGGGCGGGGGGCCATATAGTCCAGGCTCGGGGCGGATGGGCCCCACAGTCCAGGCTCGGGGTGGATGGGCCCCACAGTATTGGCTCGGGGCGAACGGGCCCCACAGTCCAGGCTCGGGGCGGACAGGCTCCACAGTCCAGACCTGAGGCTCGGCCCGGGGCAGGCGGCCCCACAGTCCAGATACGGGGTGGACGGGCCCCACAGTCCTGACACGGGGCGGACATGCCCCACAGTCCAGACCTGGGGCTAGACCCGGGGTAGGCTGCCCCAAAGTCCAGACACGGGGTGACGAGCCCCACAGTCCGGACACGGGGCGGCCACAGTCCAGACATAGGGTGGGCGGGCCCCACAGTCCAGGCTCGGGGCTAAACCCGGGGAAGCCGGCCCCACATTTCAGACCCGGGGCTGGGGGCCACACAGTCCAGGCTCGGGGCGGATGGGCCCCACAGTCCAGACTCGGGGCGGATGGGCCCCACAGTATTGGCTCGGAGCGAACGGGCCCCACAGTCCACGCTCTGGCCCCACAGTCCACGCTCGAGGCAGACGGGCCCCACAGTCCACGCTTGGAGCGGACGGGCCCCACAGTCCAGACTCTGGGCGGACGGGCCCCACAGTCCAGGCTCGGGGCGGGCGGGCCCATAGTTACGACACGGGGCGGGCGGGCCCCACAGTCCGTACACGGGGCTAGTCCCGGGGCAGGCGGCCCCACAGTCCGGACACGGGGCGGACGGGCCCCACAGTTCTGACACGGGGCGGGCATGCCCCACAGTCCTGACCTGCGGCTAGAGCCGGGGCAGGCGGCCCCACAGTCCGGACACGGGGTGGCCATGGTACGGACATAGGGCGGGCGGGCCCCACAGTCAGGACACGGGGCGGGCGGGCTCCACAGTCAGGACACGGGGCGGGCGGGCCCCACAGTCCGGACACTGAGCTAATCCCGGGGCAGGCGGCTTCACAATCCAGACCTGGGGCTAGACCCGGGGCAGACGGCCCACAGTCCGGACACGGGGTGGACGGGCCCCACAGTCCGGACACAGAGCAGGCATGCCCCACAGTCCAGACCTGGGGCTAGACCCGGAGCACGCGGCCCACAGTCCGGACACGGGGTGGACGGTCCCCACAGTCCGGACACCGGGGGAGCCACAGTCCGGACATATGGCGGACGGGCCCCACAGTCCAGGCTCGGGGCGGACGGGCCCCACAGTCCGGACACGGGGCTAGTCCCGGGGCAGGCGGCCCCACAGTCCAGACCGGAGGCTAGACCAGGGGCAGGCGGCCCCACAGTCCAGACACGGGGTGGACGGGCCCCACAGTCCTGACATGGGGCGGACATGCCCCACAGTCCAGACCCGGGGCAGGCGGCCCCACAGTCCAGACTCGGGGCGAGCGGAGGGCCCCACAGTCCGTACCCGGTGCGGGCGGGGGGCCCCACAGTCCAGGCTCAGGGCGGACGGGCCCCACAGTCCAGGCTCGGGGCAGACGGGCCCCACAGTCCGGACACGGGGCTAGTCCCGGGGCAGGCGGCCCCACAGTCCAGACCTGAGGCTAGACCAGGGGCAGGCGGCCCCACAGTTCTGACACGGGGCGGGCATGCCCCACAGTCCTGACCTGCGGCTAGAGCCGGGGCAGGCGGCCCCACAGTCCGGACACGGGGTGGACGGGCCCCACAGTCCTGACATGGGGCGGACATGCCCCACAGTCCAGACCCGGGGCAGGCGGCCCCACAGTCCAGACTCGGGGCGAGCGGGGGGCCCCACAGTCCGTACCCGGTGCGGGCGGGGGGCCCCACAGTCCAGGCTCAGGGCGGACGGGCCCCACAGTCCAGGCTCGGGGCGGACGGGCCCCACAGTCCGGACACGGGGCTAGTCCCGGGGCAGGCGGCCCCACAGTCCAGACCTGAGGCTAGACCAGGGGCAGGCGGCCCCACAGTCCAGACACGGGGTGGACGGGCCCCACAGTCCTGACATGGGGCGGACATGCCCCACAGTCCAGACCCGGGGCAGGCTTCCCCACAGTCCAGACTCGGGGCGAGCGGGGGGCCCCACAGTCCGTACCCGGGGCGGGCGGGGGGCCCCACAGTCCGTACCCGGGGCTGGCGGGGGGCCCCACAGTCCAGACCTGGGGCTAGACTCGGGGCGGGCGGCCCCACCGTCCAGACCTGGGGCGGGCGGGGGGCCCCACAGTCCAGACCTGGGGCTAGACCTGATGCAGGCGGCCCCACAGTCCGGACACGGGGCGGACGGGCCCATAGTCCGGACACTGGGCGGCCGCAGTCCGGATATAGGGCGGCCGGGCCCCACAGTCCAGGCTCGGGGCTAGACCCGAGACGGACGGGCCCCACAGTCAAAGCTTGGGGCGGGCGTGCCCCACAGACCGGAAACGGGGCTAGACCCGGGGCAGGCGGCCCCAAAGTCCAGACACGGGGCGGATGAGCCCCACAGTCTGGACACGGGGCGGATGAGCCCCACAGTCTGGAGACGGTGCGGGCGAGCCCCACAGTCTGGACACGGTGCGGGCGAGCCCCACAGTCAGGACACGGAGCGGGCGAGCCCCACAGTCAGGACACGGGGCGGGCGAGCCCCACAGTCAGTACACGGGGCGGGCGAGCCCCACAGTCAGGACACGGGGCGGGCGGACACGGGGTGGACCCCACAGTCAGGACACGGGGCGGGCGGGCCCCACAGTCAGGACACGGGGCGGGCGGGCCCCACAGTCAGGACATGGGGCGGGCGGACCCCACAGTCAGGACATGGGGCGGGCGGACCCCACAGTCAGGACATGGGGCGGGTGCCCCCACAGTCCAGACCTGGGGCTAGACTCGGGGCGGGCGGCCCCACCGTCCGGACCTGGGGCGGGCGGGGGGCCCCACAGTCCAGACCTGGGGCTAGACCCGATGCAGGCGGCCCCACAGTCCGGACACGGGTCGGACGGGCCCATAGTTCGGACACTGGGCGGCCGCAGTCCGGATATAGGGCGGCCGGGCCCCACAGTCCAGGCTCGGGGCTAGACCTGGGACGGACGGGCCTCACAGTTCAAGCTTGGGGCGGGCGTGCCCCACAGACCGGAAACGGGGCTAGACCCGGGGCAGGCGGCCCCAAAGTCCTGACACGGGGCGGATGAGCCCCACAGTCTGGACACGGGGCGGATGAGCCCCACAGTCTGGACACGGGGCGGATGAGCCCCACAGTCTGGACACGGGGCGGATGAGCCCCACAGTCTGGACACGGGGCGGGCGAGCCCCGCAGTCTGGACACGGGGCGGGCGAGCCCCACAGTCTGGACACGGGGCGGGCGAGCCCCACAGTCTGGACACGGGGCGGGCGAGCCCCACAGTCTGGACACGGGGCGGGCGAGCCCCACAGTCTGGACACGGGGCGGGCGAGCCCCACAGTCTGGACACGGGGCGGGCGAGCCCCACAGTCAGGACACAGGGCGGGCGAGCCCCACAGTCAGGACACGGGGCGGGCGGACACGGGGTGGACCCCACAGTAAGGACACGGGGCGGGCGGACCCCACAGTCAGAACATGGGGCGGGCGGCCCGCCCCACATTCAGGACAAGGGGCGGGCGGGCTCCACAGTCAGGACATGGGGCGGGCGGACCCCACAGTCAGAACATGGGGCGGGCGGCCCGCCCGCCCCACATTCAGGACAAGGGGCCCGCCCGCCCCACATTCAGGACAAGGGGCGGGCGGGCTCCACAGTCAGAATATGGGACGGGCGGGGGCCCGCCCCACCCGGGCGGGGGCCCGCCCCACCCGGGGCCCGCCCCACCCGACCCACAGTCAGGACATGGGGCGGGCGGGCCCGGGCGGGCGGGCCCCACAGTCAGGACATGGGGCGGGCGGGCCCCGGGCCCCACAGTCAGGACATGGGGCGGGCAGTCAGGACATGGGGCACAGTCAGGACATGGGGCGGGCGGGCTCTACAGTCAGGACATGGGGCGGGCGGGCCCCACAGTCAGGACATGGGGCGGGCAGTCAGGACATGGGGCACAGTCAGGAAATGGGGCGGGCGGGCCCCACAGTCAGAACATGGGGCGGGCGGCCCGCCCCACATTCAGGACAAGGGGCGGGCGGCCCGCCCGCCCCACATTCAGGACAAGGGGCCCGCCCGCCCCACATTCAGGACAAGGGGCGGGCGGGCCCCACAGTCAGGACATGGGGCGGGCAGTCAGGACATGGGGCACAGTCAGGACATGGGGCGGGCGGGCCCCACAGTCAGGACACGGGGCGGGCGGGCTCTACAGTCAGGACATGGGGCGGGCGGGCCAGTCCAGACCTTGGTCTAGACCCGGGGCAGGCGGCCCACAGTCCAGACACGGGGTGGACGGGACCCACAGTCCGGACACGGGGCGGGCATGCCCCATAGTCCAGACCTGGGGCTAGACCCGGGGCAGGCGGCCCCACAGTCCAGACCTGAGGCTAGACCCTTGGCAGGCGGTCCCATATTCTAGACACGGGGTGGACGGGACTCACAGACCTGACACGGGGCGGACATGCCCCACAGTCCAGACCTGGGGCTAGACCAGGGGCAGGCGACCCACAGTCCGGAGACGGGGTGGACGGGCCCCACAGTCCGGAGACGGGGTGGACGGGCCCCACAGTCCGGAGACGGAGTGGACGGGCCCCACAGTCCGGAGACGGAGTGGACGGGCCCCACAGTCCGGAGACGGGGTGGACGGGCCCCACAGTCCGGAGACGGGGTGGACGGGCCCCACAGTCCGGAGACGGGGTGGACGGGCCCCACAGTCCGGAGACGGGGTGGACGGGCCCCACAGTCCGGAGACGGGGTGGACGGGCCCCACAGTCCGGAGACGGGGTGGACGGGCCCCACAGTCCGGACACGGGGTGGACGGGCCCCACAGTCCGGACACGGGGTGGACGGGCCCTACATTCCGAACACGGGGTGGACGGGCCCCACAGTCCGGACACGGGGTGAACGGGCCCCACAGTCCGGACACGGGGTGGACGGGCCCCACAGTCCGGACACGGGGCGGACGGGCCCCACAGTCCGGACACGGGGCGGGCCCCACAGTCCGGACACGGGGCGGACGGGCCCCACAGTCCGGACACGGGGCGGACGGGCCCCACAGTCCGGGCTCGGGGCGGACGGGCCTCACAGTCCGGACACGGGGCTAGTCCCGGGGCAGGCGGCCCCACAGTCCGGACACGGGGCGGACGGGCCCCACAGTCCGGACACGGGGTGGACGGGCCCCACAGTCCGGACACGGGGCTAGTCCCGGGGCAGGCGGCCCCAAAGTCCGGACACGGGGCGAATGAGCCCCACAGTCTGGACACGGGGCGGGCGAGCCCCACAGTCTGGACACGGGGCAGGCGAGCCCCACAGTCAGGACACGGGGCGGGCGGGACCCACAGTCAGGACACGGGGCGGACGGGCCCCACAGTCCAGGCTCGGGGCGGACGGGCCTCACAGTCCGGACACGGGGCTAGTCCCGGGGCAGGCGGCCCCAAAGTCCGGACACAGGGCGGACGGGCCCCACAGTCCGGACACGGGGTGGACGGGCCCCACAGTCCGGACACGGGGTGGACGGGCCCCACAGTCCGGACACGGGGTGGACGGGCCCCACAGTCCGGACACGGGGCTAGTCCCGGGGCAGGCGGCCCCAAAGTCCGGACACGGGGCGAATGAGCCCCACAGTCTGGACACGGGGCGGGCGAGCCCCACAGTCTGGACACGGGGCAGGCGAGCCCCACAGTCAGGACACGGGGCAGGCGGGACCCACAGTCAGGACACGGGGCGGACGGGCCCCACAGTCCAAGCTCGGGGCGGGCGGGCCCCACAGTCAGGACATGGGGCGGGCGGACCCCACAGTCAGAACATGGGGCGGGCGCATTCACTGCCCCACATTCAGGACAAGGGGCGGGCGGGCTCCACAGTCAGGATATGGGGCGGGCAGTCAGGACATGGGGCGGGCGGGACCCACAGTCAGGACATGGGGCGGGCGGGACCCACAGTCAGGACATGGGGCGGGCGGGCCCCACAGTCAGGACAAGGGGCGGGCGGGCCCCACAGTCAGGACACGGGGCGGGCGGGCCCCACAGTCCAGACCTTGGTCTAGACCCGGGGCAGGCGGCCCACAGTCCAGACACGGGGTGGACGGGCCCCACAGTCCGGACACGGGGCGGGCATGCCCCATAGTCCAGACCTGGGGCTAGACCCGGGGCAGGCGGCCCCACAGTCCAGACCTGAGGCTAGACCCTTGGCAGGCGGTCCCATATTCTAGACACAGGGTGGACGGGCCTCACAGACCTGACACGGGGCGGACATGCCCCACAGTCCAGACCTGGGGCTAGACCCGGGGCAGGCGACCCACAGTCCGGACACGGAGTGGATGGGCCCCACAGTCCGGACACGGGGTGGACGGGCCCCACAGTCCGGACACGGGGTGGACGGGCCCCACAGTCCGGACACGGGGTGGACGGGCCCCACAGTCCGGACACGGGGTGGATGGGCCCCACAGTCCGGACACGGGGTGGATGGGCCCCACAGTCCGGACACGGGGTGGACGGACCCACAGTCCGGACACGGGGTGGACGGGCCCCACAGTCCGGACACGCGGCTAGTCCCGGGGCAGGCGGCCCCAAAGTCCGGACACGGGGCGAATGAGCCCCACAGTCTGGACACGGGGCGGGCGAGCCCCACAGTCTGGACACGGGGCAGGCGAGCCCCACAGTCAGGACACGGGGCAGGCGGGACCCACAGTCAGGACACGGGGCGGACGGGCCCCACAGTCCAAGCTCGGGGCGGGCGGGCCCCACAGTCAGGACATGGGGCGGGCGGACCCCACAGTCAGAACATGGGGCGGGCGCATTCACTGCCCCACATTCAGGACAAGGGGCGGGCGGGCTCCACAGTCAGGATATGGGGCGGGCAGTCAGGACATGGGGCGGGCGGGACCCACAGTCAGGACATGGGGCGGGCGGGACCCACAGTCAGGACATGGGGCGGGCGGGCCCCACAGTCAGGACATGGGGCGGGCGGGCCCCACAGTCAGGACAAGGGGCGGACGGGCCCCACAGTCAGGACACGGGGCGGGCGGGCCCCACAGTCCAGACCTTGGTCTAGACCCGGGGCAGGCGGCCCACAGTCCAGACACGGGGTGGACGGGCCCCACAGTCCGGACACGGGGCGGGCATGCCCCATAGTCCAGACCTGGGGCTAGACCCGGGGCAGGCGGCCCCACAGTCCAGACCTGAGGCTAGACCCTTGGCAGGCGGTCCCATATTCTAGACACAGGGTGGACGGGCCTCACAGACCTGACACGGGGCGGACATGCCCCACAGTCCAGACCTGGGGCTAGACCCGGGGCAGGCGACCCACAGTCCGGACACGGGGTGGACGGGCCCCACAGTCCGGACACGGGGTGGACGGGCCCCACAGTCCGGACACGGGGTGGACGGGCCCCACAGTCCGGACACGGGGTGGATGGGCCCCACAGTCCGGACACGGGGTGGACGGGCCCCACAGTCCGGACACGGGGTGGACGGGCCCCACAGTCCGGACACGGGGTGGACGGGCCCCACAGTCCGGACACGGGGTGGACGGGCCCCACAGTCCGGACACGGGGTGGACGGGCCCCACAGTCCGGACACGTGGTGGACGGGCCCCACAGTCCGGACACGTGGAGGACGGGCCCCACAGTCCGGACACGGGGCGGACGGGCCCCACAGTCCGGACACGGGGCGGACGGGCCCCACAGTCCGGACACGGGGCGGACGGGCCCCACAGTCCGGACACGGGGCGGACGGGCCCCACAGTCCGGGCTCGGGACGGACGGGCCTCACAATCCGGACACGGGGCTAGTCCCGGGGCAGGCAGCCCCAAAGTCTGGACACGGGGCGAATGAGCCCCACAGTCTGGACACGGGGCGGGCGAGCCCCACAGTCTGGACACGGGGCAGGCGAGCCCCACAGTCAGGACACGGGGCGGGCGGGACCCACAGTCAGGACACGGGGCGGACGGGCCCCACAGTCCAGGCTCGGGGCGGACGGGCCTCACAGTCCGGACACGGGGCTAGTCCCGGGGCAGGCGGCCCCAAAGTCCGGACACGGGGCGGATGAGCCCCACAGTCCGGACACGGGGCGGATGAGCCCCACAGTCTGGACACGGGGCGGGCGAGCCCCACAGTCAGGACACGGGGCGGGGCGGGGGGCGGGCCCCCAGCCCCCCAGTCAGGACACAGGGCGGCCCCCCCACAGTCAGGACATTGGGCGGGCTCCACAGTCAGGATACAGGGCGGGCAGGCCCCACAGTCCGGACACAGGGCTAATCCCGGGGCAGGCGGCCCACAGTCCAGACACGGGGTGGACGGGCCCCACAGTCCGGATACGGGGCGGGCATGCCCCATAGTCAAGACTTGGGGCTAAACCCGGGGCTGGCGGCCCCACAGTCCAGACCTGAGGCTAGATCCGGGGCAGGCGGCCCCACATTCTAGACACGGGGTGGACGGGCCCCACAGTCCGGATGCGGGGCGGGCATGACCCATAGTCAAGACCTGGGGCTAGACCCAAGGCAGGCGGCCCTACAGTCCAGACCTGAGGCTAGACCCGGGGCAGGCGGCCCCACATTCTAGACACAGGGTGGACGGGCCCCACAGTCCTGACACGGGGCGGACATGCCCCACAGTCCAGACCTGGGGCTAGACCCGGGGTAGGCTGCCCCAAAGTCCGGACACGGGGTCTACGAGCCCCACAGTCCGGACACGGGGCGGCCACAGTCCAGACATAGGGGAAGCCGGCCCCACATTTCAGACCCGGGGCGGGGGGCCCCACAGTCCAGGCTCGGCGCGGATGGGCCCCACAGTCCAGGCTCGGGGCGGATGGGCCCCACAGTATTGGCTCGGGGCGAACGGGCCCCACAGTCCAGGCTCGGGGCGGACGGGCTCCACAGTCCAGACCTGAGGCTCGGCCCGGGGCAGGCGGCCCCACAGTCCAGATACGGGCCCCACAGTCCTGACACGGGGCGGACATGCCCCACAGTCCAGACCTGGGGCTAGACCCGGGGTAGGCTGCCCCACAGTCCGGACACGGGGCGGCCACAGTCCAGACATAGGGTGGGCCCCACAGTCCAGGCTCGGGGCTAAACCCGGGGAAGCCGGCCCCACATTTCAGACCCAGGGCGGGGGGCCACACAGTCCAGGCTCGGGGCGGATGGGCCCCACAGTCCAGACTCGGGGCGGATGGGCCCCACAGTATTGGCTCGGAGCGAACGGGCCCCACAGTCCACGCTCTGGCCCCACAGTCCACGCTCGGGGCGGACGGGCCCCACAGTCCACGCTTAGAGCTAACGGGCCCCACAGTCCAGACTCGGGGCGGACGGGCCCCATAGTCCGTACACGGGGCTAGTTCCGGGGCAGACGGCCCCACAGTCCGGACACGGGGCGGACGGGCCCCACAGTTCTGACACGGGGCGGGCATGCCCCACAGTCCTGACCTGGGGCTAGAGCCGGGGCAGGCGGCCCCACAGTCCGGACACGGGGCGGCCATAGTACGGACATAGGGCGGGCGGGCCCCACAGTCAGGACACGGGGCGGGCGGGCTCCACAGTCAGGACACGGGGCCGGCGGGCCCCACAGTCCGGACACTGAGCTAATCCCGGGGCAGGCGGCTTCACAGTCCAGACCTGAGGCTAGACCTGGGGCAGGCGGCCCACAGTCCGGACACGGGGTGGACGGGCCCCACAGTCCGGACACGGGGCGGGCCACAGTGGGGACATAAGGCGGCCGGGCCCCACAGTCCAGGCTCGAGGCTAGACCCGGGGGCAGTCGGCCCCACAGTCCAGACCCGGGGAGGGGGGCCCCACTGTCCGGACCCGGGGCAAGCAGGGGATCCCACAGTCCTGACCCGGGGCGGGCGAGGGGCCCCACAGTCTGGAATCAGGGCGGGCGGGGGGCCCCACAGTCCGGACCTGGGGCTACACCCGGGGCAGGCGGCCCCACAGTCCGGACACGTGGCGGCCGCAGTCCGGATATAGGGCGAGCCCCACAGTCTGGACTCGGGGTGGCCACAGTCCAGACATAGGGTGGGCGGGCCCTGGGTGGGTGGGCCCCAGGTGGGCGGGCCCCGGGTGGGCGGGCCCCACAGTCCAGGCTCAGGGCTAGACCCGGGGCGGGGGGAACACACAGTCCAGGCTCGGGGCTAGACCCGGGGAAGCCGGCCCCACATTTCAGACCCGGGGCGCGGGGCCCCAAAGTCCAGGCTCGGGGCGAACGGGCCCCACAGTCCAGGCTCGGGGCGGACGGGCCCCACAGTCTGGACATGGGGCTAGTCCCGGGGCAGGTGGCCCTACAGTCCAGACCTGAGGCTTGACTCGGGGCAGGCGGCCCCACAGTCCAGACACGGGGTGGACGAGCCCCACAGTCCTGACATGGGGCGGACATGCCCCACAGTCCAGACACGGGGCAGGCGGCCCCACAGTCCGGACACGGGGTGGGCGAGCCTTACAGTCCGGACACAGGGCGTCCGCAGTCCGGACATAGGGTGGGCGGGCCGCACAGTCCAGGCTCGGGGCCAGACCCTGGGCCAGACCCGGGGCAACCGGCCCCACAGTCCAGACTCGGGGCGTGCGGGGGGCCCCACAGTCCGTACCCGGGGCTGGCGGGGGGTCCCACAGTCCAGACCTGGGGCTACACTCGGGGCGGGGGGCCCCACAGTCCAGACCTGGGGCTAGACCCGATGCAGGCGGCCCCACAGTCCGGATACGAGGCGGACGGGCCCACAGTCCGGACACGGGGCCGCCGCAGTCCGGATATAGGGCGGCCGGGCCCCACAGTCCAGGCTCGGGGCTAGACCCGGCACGGACGGGCCCCACAGTCCAAGCTCGGGGCGGACGGGCCCCACAGTCCAAGCTCGGGGCAGACGGGCCCCACAGTCCAAGCTCGGGGCGGGCGTGCCCCACAGTCCGGACACGGGGCTAGTCCCGGGGCAGATGGCCCCACAGTCAAGACCTGGGGCTAGACCTGGGGCAGGCGGCCCCAAAGTCCGGACACGGGGAGGATGAGCCCCACAGTCTGGACACGGGGCGGGCGAGCCCCACAGTCAGGACACGGGGTGGGTCAGTCAGGACACAGGGCTGGCGGGCCCCAAAGTCAGGACACAGGGCGGGCGGGCCCCAAAGTCAGGACACAGGGCGGGCGGGCCCCAAAGTCAGGACGCAGGGCGGGCGGGCCCCAAAGTCAGGACACAGGGCGGGCGGGCCCCAAAGTCAGGACACAGGGCGGACGGGCCCTACAGTCAGGACACAGGGCGGGCCCCACAGTCAGGACACAGGGCGGGCCCCACAGTAAGGACATGGGGCGGGCGGGCTCCACAGTCAGGATACGGGGCGGATCCCGGGGCAGGTGGCCCCACAGTCCAGACCTGGGGCTAGACCAGGCGCAGGCGGCCCCACAGTTCAGACCTGAGGCTAGACCCGGGGCAGGCGGCCCACAGTCCGGACACGGGGTGGATGGGCCCCACAGTCCGGACACGGGGCGGGCATGCCCCACAGTCCAGACCTGGGGCTAGACCCGGAGCAGGCGGCCCACAGTCCAGACCTGGGGCTAGACCCGGAGCAGGCGGCCCACAGTCCAGACACGGGGTGGACGGTCCCCACAGTCCGGACCCGGGGCAAGCAGAGGATCCCACAGTCCGGACCAGGGGCGGGCGAGGGGCCCCACAGTCTGGAATCGGGGCGGGCGTCGGGCCCCACAGTCCGGGCCTGGGGCTAGACCCGGGGCAGGCGGCCCCACACTCCGGACACGGGGCGGCCGCAGTCCGGATATAGGGCGAGGCCCACAGTCTGGACTCGGGGTGGCCACAGTCCAGACATAGGGTGGGCGGGCCCTGGGTGGGCGGGCCCCACAGTCCAGGCTCAGGGCTAGACCTGGGGTGGGGGGAACACACAGTCCAGGCTCGGGGCTAGACCCGGGGAAGCCGGCCCCACATTTCAGACCCGGGGCGCGGGACCCCACAGTCCAGGCTCGGGGCGGACGGGCCCCACAGTCCAGGTTCGGGGCGGACGGGCCCCACAGTCCGGACATGGGGCTAGTCCCGGGGCAGGCGGCCCTACAGTCCAGACCTGAGGCTTGACTCGGGGCAGGCGGCCCCACAGTCCAGACACGGGGTGGACGAGCCCCACAGTCCTGACATGGGGCGGACATGCCCCACAGTCCAGACACGGGGCAGGCGGCCCCACAGTCCGGACACGGGGTGGGCGAGCCTTACAGTCCGGACACAGGGCGTCCGCAGTCCGGACATAGGGTGGGCGGGCCGCACAGCCCAGGCTCGGGGCCAGACCCTGGGCCAGACCCTGGGCCAGACCCGGGGCAACCGGCCCCACAGACCAGACTCGGGGCGGGCGGGGGGCCCCACAGTCCGTACCCGGGGCTGGCGGGGGGGTCCCACAGTCCAGACCTGGGGCTACACTCGGGGCGGGGGGCCCCACAGTCCAGACCTGGGGCTAGACCCGATGCAGGCGGCCCCACAGTCCGGATACGGGGCGGACGGGCCCACAGTCCGGACACGGGGCCGCCGCAGTCCGGATATAGGGCAGCCGGGCCCCACAGTCCAGGCTCGGGGCTAGACCCGGCACGGACGGGCCCCACAGTCCAAGCTCGGGGCAGACGGGCCCCACAGTCCAAGCTCGGGGCGGGCGTGCCCCACAGTCCGGACACGGGGCTAGTCCCGGGGCAGATGGCCCCACAGTCAAGACCTGGGGCTAGACCTGGGGCAGGCGGCCCCAAAGTCCGGACACGGGGCGGATGAGCCCCACAGTCTGGACACGGGGCGGGCGAGCCCCACAGTCAGGACACGGGGTGGGTCAGTCAGGACACAGGGCTGGCGGGCCCCAAAGTCAGGACACAGGGCGGGCGGGCCCCAAAGTCAGGACATAGGGCGGGCGGGCCCCAAAGTCAGGACACAGGGCGGGCGGGCCCCAAAGTCAGGACACAGGGCGGACGGGCCCTACAGTCAGGACACAGGGCGGGCCCCACAGTCAGGACACAGGGCGGGCCCCACAGTAAGGACATGGGGCGGGCGGGCTCCACAGTCAGGATACGGGGCGGATCCCGGGGCAGGTGGCCCCACAGTCCAGACCTGGGGCTAGACCAGGGGCAGGCGGCCCACAGTCCAGACACGGGGTGGACGGGCCCCACAGTCCGGACACGGGGCGGGCATGCCCCATAGTCCAGACCTGGGGCTAGACCCGGGGCAGGCGGCCCCACAGTTCAGACCTGAGGCTAGACCCGGGGCAGGCGGCCCACAGTCCGGACACGGGGTGGATGGGCCCCACAGTCCGGACACGGGGCGGGCATGCCCCACAGTCCAGACCTGGGGCTAGTCCCGGAGCAGGCGGCCCACAGTCAAGACCTGGGGCTAGACCTGGGGCAGGCGGCCCCAAAGTCCGGACACGGGGCGGATGAGCCCCACAGTCTGGACACGGGGCAGATGAGCCCCACAGTCTGGACACGGGGCGGGCGAGCCCCACAGTCAGGACACGGGGTGGGTCAGTCAGGACACAGGGCTGGCGGGCCCCAAAGTCAGGACACAGGGCGGGCAGGCCCCAAAGTCAGGACACAGGGCGGGCGGGCCCCAAAGTCAGGACACAGGGCGGGCGGGCCCCAAAGTCAGGACACAGGGCGGACGGGCCCTACAGTCAGGACACAGGGCGGGCCCCACAGTCAGGACACAGGGCGGGCCCCACAGTAAGGACATGGGGCGGGCGGGCTCCACAGTCAGGATACGGGGCGGATCCCGGGGCAGGTGGCCCCACAGTCCAGACCTGGGGCTAGACCAGGGGCAGGCGGCCCACAGTTCAGACACGGGGTGGACGGGCCCCACAGTCCGGACGCGGGGCGGGCATGCCCCATAGTCCAGACCTGGGGCTAGAGCCGGGGCAGGCGGCCCCACAGTCCAGACCTGAGGCTAGACCCGGGGCAGGCGGCCCACAGTCCGGACACGGGGTGGACGGGCCCCACAGTCCGGACACGGGCCGGGCATGCCCCACAGTCCAGACCTGGGGCTAGACCCGGAGCAGGCGGCCCACAGTCCAGACCTGGGGCTAGACCCGGAGCAGGCGGCCCACAGTCCAGACACGGGGTGGACGGTCCCCACAGTCCGGACACGGGGGGGGCCACATTCCGGACATAAGGCGGGCGGGCCCCACAGTCCAGGCTCGGGGCTAGACCCGGGGGCAGTCGGCCCCACAGTCCAGTCCCGGGGCGGGTGGCCCCACAGTCCGGACCCGGGGCAAGCAGAGGATCCCACAGTCCGGACCAGGGGCGGGCAAGGGGCCCCACAGTCTGCAATCGGGGCGGGCGTCGGGCCCCACAGTCCGGGCCTGGTGCTAGACCCGGGGCAGGCGTCCCCACAGTCCGGACACGGGGCGGCCTCAGTCCGGATATAGGGCGAGGCCCACAGTCTGGACTCGGGGCTGCCACAGTCCAGACATAGGGTGGGCGGGCCCCACAGTCCAGGCTCGGGGCTAGACCCGGGGCAGCCGGCCCCACATTTCAGACCAGGGGCGGGGGGCCCCACAGTCCAGGCTCGGGGCCAAACCCGGCGCAACCGGCCCCACAGTCCAGACTCGGGGCGGGCGGGGGACCCCACAGTCCGTACACGGGGCGGGCGGGCCCCACAGTCCGTACCCGGGGCTGGCGGGGGGCTCCACAGTCCAGACCTGGGGCTAGACTCGGGGCGGGCGGCCCCACCGTCCAGACCTGGGGCTAGATCCGAAGAAGACGGCCCCACAGTCCGTACACGGGGCGGACGGGCCCACACTCCAGACACCGGGCGGCCGCAGTCCGGATATAGGGCGGACGGGCCGCACAGTCCAGGCTCGGAGCTAGACCCGGGGCGGACGGGCCCCACAGTCCAGGCTCGGGGCGGACGGGCCCCACAGTCCAGGCTCGGGGCGGACGGGCCCCACAGTCCGGACATGGGGCTAGTCCCGGGGCAGGCGGCCCTACAGTCCAGACCTGAGGCTTGACTCGGGGCAGGCGGCCCCACAGTCCAGACACGGGGTGGACGAGCCCCACAGTCCTGACATGGGGCGGACATGCCCCACAGTCCAGACACGGGGCAGGCGGCCCCACAGTCCGGACACGGGGTGGGCGAGCCTTACAGTCCGGACACAGGGCGTCCGCAGTCCGGACATAGGGTGGGCGGGCCGCACAGTCCAGGCTCGGGGCCAGACCCTGGGCCAGACCCTGGGCAACCGGCCCCACAGTCCAGACTCGGGGCGGGCGGGGGGCCCCACAGTCCGTACCCGGGGCTGGCGGGGGGTCCCACAGTCCAGACCTGGGGCTACACTCGAGGCGGGGGGCCCCACAGTCCAGACCTGGGGCTAGACCCGATGCAGGCGGCCCCACAGTCCGGATACGGGGCGGACGGGCCCACAGTCCGGACACGGGGCCGCCGCAGTCCGGATATAGGGCGGCCGGGCCCCACAGTCCAGGCTCGGGGCTAGACCCGGCACGGACGGGCCCCACAGTCCAAGCTCGGGGCAGACGGGCCCCACAGTCCAAGCTCGGGGCGGGCGTGCCCCACAGTCCGGACACGGGGCTAGTCCCGGGGCAGATGGCCCCACAGTCAAGACCTGGGGCTAGACCTGGGGCAGGCGGCCCCAAAGTCCGGACACGGGGCGGATGAGCCCCACAGTCTGGACACGGGGCGGGCGAGCCCCACAGTCAGGACACGGGGTGGGTCAGTCAGGACACAGGGCTGGCGGGCCCCAAAGTCAGGACACAGGGCGGGCGGGCCCCAAAGTCAGGACACAGGGCGGGCGGGCCCCAAAGTCAGGACACAGGGCGGGCGGGCCCCAAAGTCAGGACACAGGGCGGGCGGGCCCCAAAGTCAGGACACAGGGCGGGCGGGCCCCAAAGTCAGGACACAGGGCGGGCGGGCCCCAAAGTCAGGACACAGGGCGGGCCCCACAGTAAGGACATGGGGCGGGCGGGCTCCACAGTCAGGATACGGGGTGGATCCCGGGGCAGGTGGCCCCACAGTCCAGACCTGGGGCTAGACCAGGGGCAGGCGGCCCACAGTCCAGACACGGGGTGGACGGGCCCCACAGTCCGGACGCGGGGCGGGCATGCCCCATAGTCCAGACCTGGGGCTAGACCCGGGGCAGGCGGCCCCACAGTTCAGACCTGAGGCTAGACCCGGGGCAGGCGGCCCACAGTCCGGACACGGGGTGGATGGGCCCCACAGTCCGGACACGGGGCGGGCATGCCCCACAGTCCAGACCTGGGGCTAGACCCGGAGCAGGCGGCCCACAGTCCAGACCTGGGGCTAGACCAGGAGCAGGCGGCCCACAGTCCAGACACGGGGTGGACGGTCCCCACAGTCCGGACACGGGGGGGGCCACAGTCCGGACATAAGGCGGGCGGGCCCCACAGTCCAGGCTCGGGGCTAGACCCGGGGGCAGTCGGCCCCACAGTCCAGTCCCGGGGCGGGTGGCCCCACAGTCCGGACCCGGGGCAAGCAGAGGATCCCACAGTCCGGACCAGGGGCGGGCGAGGGGCCCCACAGTCTGGAATCGGGGCGGGCGTCGGGCCCCACAGTCCGGGCCTGGGGCTAGACCCGGGGCAGGCGGCCCCACAGTCCGGACACGGGGCGGCCGCAGTCCGGATATAGGGCGAGGCCCACAGTCTGGACTCGGGGCTGCCACAGTCCAGACACGGGGTGGACGGTCCCCACAGTCCGGACACGGGGGGGGCCACAGTCCGGACATAAGGCGGGCGGGCCCCACAGTCCAGGCTCGGGGCTAGACCCGGGGCAGCCGGCCCCACATTTCAGACCAGGGGCGGGGGGCCCCACAGTCCAGGCTCGGGGCCAAACCCGGGGCAACCGGCCCCACAGTCCAGACTCGGGGCGGGCGGGGTACCCCACAGTCCGTACACGGGGCGGGCGGGCCCCACAGTCCGTACCCGGGGCTGGCGGGGGGCTCCACAGTCCAGACCTGGGGCTAGACTCGGGGCGGGCGGCCCCACCGTCCAGACCTGGGGCTAGATCCGAAGCAGACGGCCCCACAGTCCGTACACGGGGCGGACGGGCCCAGACTCCAGACACGGGGCGGCCGCAGTCCGGATATAGGGCGGACGGGCCGCACAGTCCAGGCTCGGAGCTAGACCCGGGGCGGACGGGCCCCACAGCCCAGGCTCGGGGCGGTCGGGCCCCACAGCCCAGGCTCGGGGCGGATGGGCCCCACAGTCCAGGCTCGGGGCGGACGGGCCCTACAACCCAGGCTCGGGGCGAACGGGCCCCACAGTCCAGGCTCGGGGCGGACAGGCCCCACAGTCCAGACCTGAGGCTAGACCCGGGGTAGGCGGCCCCACAGTCCAGATACGGGGTGGACGGGCCCCACAGTCCAGACCTGGGGCTAGACCCGGGGTTGGCAGCCCCAAAGTCCGGACACGGGGTGGACGAGCCCCACAGTCCGGACACGGGGAGGCCACAGTCCAGACATAGGGTGGGCGGGCCCACAGTCCAGGCTCGGGGCTAGACCCGGGGTAGCCGGCCCCACATTTCTGACCTGGAGCGGGGAGCCACACAGTCCAGGCTTGGGGCGGACGGGCCCCACTGTCCAGGCTCGGGGCGGATGGGCCCCACAGTACTGGCTTGGTGCGAACGGGCCCCACAGTCCACGCTCGGGCCCCACTGTCCATTCTCTGGATGGACGGGCCCCACAGTCCACGCTTAGAGCGGACGGGCCCCACAGTCCAGGCTCAGGGCGGGCGGGCCCATAGTTACGACACGGGGTGGGCGAGCCCTACAGTCCGGACACGGGGCTAGTCCCAGGGTAGGCGGCCCCACAGTCCGGACACGGGGTGGACGGGCCCCACAGTCCGGACATAGGGTGGTCAGGCCCCACAGTCCAGGCTCGGGGCTAGACCCGGGGGCAGCTGGCCCCAAAGTCCAGACCCGGGGCGGGCGGGGGGGCCCCACAGTCCAGGCTCGGGGCGGGGGGGCCCCACAGTCCAGGCTCGGGGCGGACGGGCCCCACAGTCCAGGCTCGGGGCGGACGGGCCCCACAGTCCAGGGTCGGGGCGGACGGGCCCCACAGTCCAGGGTCGAGGCTGACGGGCCCCACAGTCCAGGCTCGGGGCTGACGGGCCCCACAGTCCAGGCTCGGGGCTGACGGGCCCCACAGTCCACTCTCGGGCCCCACAGTCCATGCTCGGGGTGGACTGGCCCCACAGTCCAGGCTCGGGGCGGACGGGCCCCACAGTCCAGGCTCGGAGCGGATGGGCCTCCCTTTCCTGCTCGGGGCGGGCATGCCCCACAGTCCAGGCTCGGGGCTAGACCCGGGGCAGCCGGCCCCACATTTCAGACCAGGGGCGGGGGGCCCCACAGTCCAGGCTCGGGGCCAGACCCGGGGCAACCGGCCCCACAGTCCAGACTCGGGGCGGGCGGGGGACCCCACAGTCCGTACACGGGGCGGGCGGGGGACCCCACAGTCCGTACACGGGGCGGGCGGGCCCCACAGTCCGTACCCGGGGCTGGCGGGGGGCTCCACAGTCCAGACCTGGGGCTAGACTCGGGGCGGGCAGCCCCACCGTCCAGACCTGGGGCTAGATCCGAAGTAGACGGCCCCACAGTCCGTACACGGGGCGGACGGGCCCACACTCCAGACACGGGGCGGCCGCAGTCCGGATATAGGGCGGACGGGCCGCACAGTCCAGGCTCGGGGCTAGACCCGGGGCGGACGGGCCCCACAGCCCAGGCTCGGGGCGGACGGGCCCCACAGCCCAGGCTCGGGGCGGATGGGCCCCACAGTCCAGGCTCGGGGCGGACGGGCCCTACAACCCAGACTCGGGGCAGATGGGCCCCACAGTCCAGGCTCGGGGCGAACGGGCCCCACAGTCCAGGCTCGGGGCGGACAGGCCCCACAGTCCAGACCTGAGGCTAGACCCGGGGTAGGCGGCCCCACAGTCCAGATACGGGGTGGACGGGCCCCACAGTCCAGACCTGGGGCTAGACCCGGGGTTGGCAGCCCCAAAGTCCGGACACGTGGTGGACGAGCCCCACAGTCCGGACACGGGGAGGCCACAGTCCAGACATAGGGTGGGCGGGCCCCGTGGGCGGGCCCACAGTCCAGGCTCGGGGCTAGACCCGGGGTAGCCGGCCCCACATTTCTGACCTGGGGCGGGGAGCCACACAGTCCAGGCTTGGGGCGGACGGGCCCCACTGTCCAGGCTCGGGGTGGATGGGCCCCACAGTACTGGCTCGGTGCGAACGGGCCCCACAGTCCACGCTCGGGCCCCACTGTCCATGCTCTGGATGGACGGGCCCCACAGTCCACGCTTGGAGCGGACGGGCCCCACAGTCCAGGCTCGGGGCGGACGGGCCCCACAGTCCAGGCTCGGGGCGGGCGGGCCCATAGTTACGACACGGGGTGGGCGAGCCCTACAGTCCGGACACGGGGCTAGTCCCAGGGCAGGCGGCCCCACAGTCCGGACACGGGGTGGACGGGCCCCACAGTCCGGACATAGGGCGGGCGGGCCCCACAGTCCAGGCTCGGGGCTAGACCCGGGGGCAGCTGGCCCCAAAGTCCAGACCCGGGGCGGGCGGGGGGGCCCCACAGTCCAGGCTCGGGGCGGACGGGCCCCACAGTCCAGGCTCGGGGCGGACGGGCCCCACAGTCCAGGGTCGGGGCGGACGGGCCCCACAGTCCAGGCTCGAGGCTGACGGGCCCCACAGTCCAGGCTCGGGGCTGACGGGCCCCACAGTCCAGGCTCGGGGCTGACGGGCCCCACAGTCCAGGCTCGGGGCGGACGGGCCCCACAGTCCACTCTCGGGCCCCACAGTCCATGCTCGGGGTGGACTGGCCCCACAGTCCAGGCTCGGGGCGGACGGGCCCCACAGTCCAGGCTCGGAGCAGATGGGCCTCCCTTTCCCGCTCGGGGGGGGCGTGCCCCACAGTCCAGGCTCGGGGCTAGTCCCGGGGCAGGTGGCCCCACAGTCGAGACCTGGGGCTAGACCCGGGGCAGGCAGCCCCAAGTCAGGACACGGGGTGGATGGGCCCCACAGTCTGGACTCGGGGCGGGCGAGCCCTACAGTCAGGACATGTGGCGGGCGGGCCCCACAGGCCGGACACGGGGCTAATCCCGGGACAGGCGGCTTCACAGTCCAGACCTGGGGCTAGACCCGGGGCAGGCGGCCCACAGTCCGGACAAGGGGTGGACGGGCCCCACAGTCCGGATACGGGGCGGGCATGCCCCACAGTCCAGACATGGGAGGGGCACAGTCCGGACATAAGGCGGGCGGGCCCCACAGTCCAGGCTCGGGGCTAGACCCGGGGGCAGTCGGCCCCACAGTCCAGACCCGGGGCAAGCGGGGGATCCCACAGTCTGGACCCGGGGCAGGCGAGGGGCCCCACAGTCTGGAATCAGGGTGGGCGGCGGGCCCCACAGTCCGGACCTGGGGCTAGACCCGGGACAGGCGGCCCCACAGTCCGGACACGGGGCGGCCGCAGTCCGGACATAGGGTGGGCGGGCCGCACATTCCAGGTTCGGGGCTAGACCCGGGGCAACCGGCCCCACAGTCCGGACACGGGGCGGCCGCAGTCCGGATATAGGGCGGGCCCCACAGTCCAGGCTCGGGGCTAGACCCGGGACAGGCGGGCCCCACAATCCAGGCTCGGAGCGGACGGGCCCCGCAGTCTAGGCTCGGAGCGGTCGGGCACCACAGTCCGGACACGGGGCTAGTACCAGGGCTGGCGGCCCCACAGTCCAGACCTGAGGCTAGACCATGGGCAGGTGGCCCCACAGTCCAGACACGGGGAGGATGGGCCCCACAGTCCTGACACGGGCTTGACATGCCCCACAGTCCAGACCTGGAGCTAGACCCGGGGCAGGCAGCCCCAAAGTCCGGACACGGGGTGGACGAGCCCCACAGTCCGGACACGGGGCGGCCACAGTACGGACATAGGGTGGGCCCCACAGTCCAGGCTCGGGGCTAGACCCGGGGCAGCCGGCCCCACAGTTCAGACCCGGGGCGGGTGGGGGGCCCCACAGTCCGTGCCCGGGGCTGACGCGGGGGCCCACAGTCCAGACCTGGGGCTAGACTTGGGGAGGGCGGGGGGCCCCACCATCCGGACCTGGGGAGGGGGGCCCCACAGTCCAGTCCAGGGGCTAGACCCAATGCAGGCAGCCCCACAGTCCGGACACGGGGTGGACGGGCCCCACAGTCCAGATGCAGTGCGGCCACAGTCCGTACATAGGGTGGGCCCCACAGTCCAGGCTCGGGGCGGACGGGCCCCACAGTCCAGGCTCGGGGCGGACGGGCCCCACAGTCCAGGCTCGGGGCGGACGGGCCCCACAGTCCAGGCTCGGGGCGGACGGGCCCCACAGTCCAGGCTCGGGGCGGACGGGCCCCACAGTCCAGGCTCGGGGCGGACGGGCCCCACAGTCCAGGCTCGGGGCGGACGGGCCCCACAGTCCAGGCTCGGGGCGGACGGGCCCCACAGTCCAGGCTCGGGGCGGACGGGCCCCACAGTCCAGGCTCGGGGCGGACAGGCCCCCCTTTCCCGCTCGGGGCGGGCGTGCCACACAGTCCAGGCTCGGGGCGTGCGGTGCCCACAGTCAGGACACGGGACGGGCGGGCTCCACAGTCAGGACACGGGGCGGGCGGGCCCCGGGCGGGCCCCACAGTCCGGACACGGAGCTAATCCCGGGGCAGGCGGCCCCACAGTCTAGACCTGGGGCTAGACCCGGGGCAGGCGGCCCACAGTCCGGGCAGGCGGCCCACTGTCCGGACACGGGGTGGACGGGCCCCACAGTCCGGACACGGGGCGGGCATGCCCCACAGTCCAGACCTGGGGCTAGACCCGGAGCAGGCGGCCCACAGTCCGGACACGGGGTGGACGGTCCCACAGTCCGGACACGGGGGAGACCACAGTACGGACATAAGGCGGGCGGGCCCCATAGTCCAGGCTCGGGGCTAGCCCCCGGGGCAGTCGGCCCCACAGTTCTGACCCGGGGCGGGGGGCCCCACAGTCAGGACACAGGGCGGGCTGGCCCCACAGTCAGGACACTCTGCGGGCGAGCCCCACAGTAAGGACACGGGGCGAACGGGCCCCACAGTCAGGACACGGGGTGGGCGGGCCCATAGTTAGGACACGGTGCTAGTCCTGGGGCAGGCGGCCCAACATTCCAGACCTGCGGCTAGACCCGGGGCTGGCGGCCGCAAAGTCCGGACACGGGTCGGACGGGCCCCACAGTCCTGACACGGGGCGGGCATGCCCCACAGTCCAGAGTTGGGGCTAGACCCAGGGCAGGCAGCCCCACAGTCCGGACACGGGGTGGACGGGCCCCACAGTACGGACACGAGGCGGCCACAGTCTGGACATAGGGCGGGCGGTCCCCACAGTCCAGGCTCGGGGCTAGACCCGGGGGCAACCGGCCCCACAGTCCAGGCTCGGGGCGGACGGGCCCCACAGTCAGGACACAGTGTGGGCGGGCCCATAGTTAGGACACGGGGCGGGACCCACAGTCCGGGGACAGGGCTTGTCCCGGGGCAGGCGGCCCCACAGTCCGGACACGGGGCGGACGGGCCCCACAGTCCTGACACGGGGTGGGCATGCCCCACAGTCCAGACCTGGGGCTAGACCCGGGGCAGGCGGCCCCACAGTCCAGACACGGGGCGGCCACAGTACGGACATAGGGCGGGCGGGCCCCACAGTCTAGGCTCGGGGCTAGACCCGGGGGCAGCCGGCCCCACAGTCCAGACCCTGGGCGGACGGGGGGCCCCACAGTCCAGGCTCGGGGCGGAAAGGCCCCACAGTCCACGCTCGGGCCCCACAGTCCAATCTCGGGGTGGACGGGCCCCACAGTCCAGGCTCGGGGCGGATGGTCCCCACAGTCCAGGCTCGGGGCGGACGGGCCCCCCTTTCCCGCTCGGGTCGGGCGTGCCCCACAGTCCAGGCTCGGGGCGCGCGTGCCCCACAGTCCGGACACGGGGCTAGTCCTGGGACTGGTGGCCCCACAGTCCAGACCTGGGGCTAGACCCGGGGCAGGCGGCCCCAAAGTTCGGACTCGGGGCGGATGGGCCCCACAGTCTGGAGTTGGGGCGGGCGAGCCCCAAAGTCGGGACACGGGGCGGGCGGGCTCCACAGTCAGGACACTGGGCGGGCAGGCCCAACAGTCTGGATACGGGGTGGACGGGCCTCACAGTCAGGACACGGGGCGGGCATGCCCCACAGTCCAGACCTGGGGCTAGACCCGGGGCAGGCGACCTCACAGTCCGGACATGGGGCGGCCACAGTACGGACAGAGGGCGGACGGGCCCCACAGTCCAGGCTCGGGGCGGACGGGCCCCACAGTCCACGTTATGGCCCCACAGTCCACGCTCGGGGGCGGATGGGCCCCACATTTCACGCTCGAGGCGGTCGGGCCCCACAGTCCACGCTCGGGCCCCACACTCCAGGCCCGGGGCAGACGGGCCCCAAATTCCAGGCTCGGGGCGGACGGGCCCGGCAGTCCAGGCTCGGGACGGACGGGCCCCACAGTCCAGGCTCGGAGCGGACGGGCCCCACAGTCAAGGCTCGGGGCGGACGGGCCCCACAGTGCAGGCTCGGGGCAGACGGGCCCCACAGTCCAGGCTCGGGGCGGACGGGCCCCACAGTCCAGACACGGGGATAGTCCCGGGGCAGGCGGCCCCACAGTCCAGACCTGGGGTTAGACCCAGGGCAGGCGGCCCCACAGTCCAGACACAGGGCGGACGGGCCCCACAGTCCAGACACAGGGTGGACGGGCCCCACAGTCCAGACCCAGGGCGGGCGGCCCAACAGTCCAGACCCAGGGCGGGCGGCCCAACAGTCCAGACCCGAGGCGGGCGGCCCAACAGTCCAGACCCGAGGCGAGCGGCCCACCAGTCCAGACCTGGGGCTAGACCCGGGGCAGGCGACCTCACAGTCCGGACATGGGGCGGCCACAGTACGGACAGAGGGCGGACGGGCCCCACAGTCCAGGCTCGGGGCGGACAGGCCCCACCGGCCAGGCTCGGGGCGGACGGGCCCCACAGTCCACGTTCTGGCCCCACAGTCCACGCTCGGGGGCGGATGGGCCCCACAGTTCACGCTCGAGGCGGTCGGGCCCCACAGTCCACGCTCGGGCCCCACAGTCCAGGCCCGGGGCAGACGGGCCCCAAACTCCAGGCTCGGGGCGGACGGGCCCCACAGTCCAGGCTCGGGGCGGACGGGCCCCACAGTCCAGGCTCGGGGGGACGGGCCCCACAGTCAAGGCTTGGGGCGGACGGGCCCCACAGTCAAGGCTCGGGGCGGACGGGCCCCACAGTGAAGGCTCGGGGCGGACGGGCCCCACAGTCCAGGCTCTGGGCGGACGGGCCCCACAGTCCAGGCTCGGGGCGGACGGGCCCCACAGTCCAGACACGGGGATAGTCCCGGGGCAGGCGGCCCCACAGTCCAGACCTGGGGTTAGACCCAGGGCAGGCGGCCCCAAAGTCCAGACACAGGGCGGACGGGCCCCACAGTCCAGACCCAGGGCGGACGGGCCCCACAGTCCAGACCCAGGGCGGGCGGCCCAACAGTCAAGACCCAGGGCGGGCGGCCCAACAGTCCAGACCCAGGGCGGGCGACCCAACAGTCCAGACCCGAGGCGGGCGGCCCAACAGTCCAGACCCGAGGCGAGCGGCCCACCAGTCCAGATCTGAGTCGGGCGGCCCAACAGTCCAGATCTGAGTCGGGCGGCCCAACAGTCCAGACCCGAGTCGGGCGGCCCAACAGTCCAGACATGGGGCCAGACCCGAGGAGGGTGGCCAATTGGTGCAACATGTGCAGTTCCACAGGGACCCAAGATGTAAAGGGGCCACCACCACCTCCTAATCAGGTCAATTGTGCATTATGATGAGCTATGCCAATATACTGATAGAGGGGAACTGTCCAGACCCGAGGCGGGCGGCCCAACTGTCCAGACCCGAAGTGGGAGGTCCAACAGTCCAGACTCAAGACGGGAAGTCCCACAGTCCAGACACGAAGCCAGGCCCGAGGTGGGCGGCCCAACAGTCCAGACACGGGGCCATGCCCGAGGCGGCCCGCCCAACAGTTCAGACACGGGGCTAGATATACTGTTCTGATAGAGGGGCCCTCTTCTGGCTGTGTCCGCCCCTGACGTACAGATATACAGCAATATGCAGCAGGAGAGACAAGATCCAGGGAGATATCCGATCGCCAGAACTGGGGTCAGGAAGGAATTTTTTTCCCCCCTAGGGGGTTTTCTTCGCCTTCCTCTGGATCTTTGGTTCCAGTGGCTCTCATCAGGTCTGCACTATCCGCAGCAAGTTCTGTAGTCTCTATCGGGCCTGACCTGAGAGTCATTGTGAACTTTAATTTATTAAAGGGCCAGTAATATTTTTATTACAATGTGGCTTATTGCTATTCCAATAAAAAAATTAATAATAATATATTGTGTTGTGTGTTTTATTTGTGTGGACTTCACCCTACAGAAACAATGATGAGAGTGAACGCTGACGCTCAATATTCCAGAACTAGAACCAGACTTGGCTCATCCGGCATATAATAAAGTGTCTGTCTCATCTGCTGTATACATGATGGCAGCTGCTGCAGGACCAGGGAGTATAGAGGGTGCTACATACAGGAGCATCTCACAAAATTAGAATATCATCAAAAAGTTAATTTCAGTTCTTCAATATAAAAAGTCAAAGTCATATATTATATAGAGTCATTACAAACAGAGTGATCTATTTCAAGTGTTTATTTCTGTTAATGTTGATGGTTATGGCTTACAGCCAATGAAAACACAACAGTCATTATCTCAGTAAACTTAAATAATTAACAAAAAACACCTGCAAAGGCTTCATAAGCATTTAAAAAGTCCCTTAGTCTGTTTCAGTAGGCTCCGCAATCATGGGGAAGACTGTTGACTTGACAGATGTCCAGAAGGCAGTCATTGACACTCCACAAGGTCCCAGAGTTCCAATTTTAATTTGTTTCATTTCATTTGTTTAGCTGCTGGAGGTCTAGTGTGAAGTTTCCACCATCAGTGATGGTTTGGGGAGCCATGTCATCTGCTGGTGTAGGTCCACTGTGTTTTATCAAGACCAAAGTCAGCGCAGCCGCCTACCAGGAAATTTTAGAGCACTTCATGCTTCCCTCTGCAGACAAACTTTTGGAGATGGAAATGTCATTCTCCAGCAGGACTTGGCCCCTGTCCACACGGCCAAAAGTACCAATACCTGGTTTACACACAACAGTATCACTGTGCTTGATTGGCAGCAAACTCGCCTGACCTAATCCCCATAGAGAATCTATTATAGAGAATCTTTGGGGTATTGTCAAGAGGAAGATGAGAAACCCCAGACACAACAATGCAGACGAGCTGAAGGCTGCTATCAAAGCCACCTGGGCTTCCATAACCCCTCAGCAGGGCCACAGGCTGATTGCCTCCATGCCACATTGCCGCATTGATGCAGTAATTGATGCAAAAGGAGCCCCGACCAGGTATTGAGTGCATTTACTGAATATACATTTCAATAGGCCAATATTTCGGATTTTAAAATAATTTTTCAAGCTGTTATAAAGTATTCTAATTTACTGAGATAATAACTTTTGTGTTTCCATTGGCTGTAAGCCATAATCAACATTAACAGAAATAAACACTTGAAATAGATCCCTCTGTGTGTAATGACTCTATATAATATAGGAGTTTCACTTTTTGTATTGAAGAACTGAAATAAAGTAACTTTTTGATGATATTCTAGTTCTGTGAGATGCACCTGTACATAGAGCAGGTCACATATAACTCCAGCCCAAGTTACATCACCAGTGTTTTGGGGGTCGGTCTCTGTGATGGGGGCACTTATATTGTATTGGTCCTATAAAACACACTACCTGAAAGACTGATGACCAGATCACAGCAAAGCAGAATGCAGGAAACCCAGGAAAATGGCTAAATAGGTGTCACAGGGTGCAATAAGTAGCCATGGGCCCCAAGACAAAACTAGGGCCTCACTCAGAAATGAACACAATAGCCCATTTACCAAGGCTGGCTATAGGTAGTAAAGCAGATACTTGGAGGGATTTGTGCCAAATTTTCCACCTATTTATTAGAACGAAGAAAATAGTGTTACAGGGTCAGGATAGGGTTAAAAATCTTGTGAGTTTATTTGTAGCAAAAAATATATAAAAACATCACCATAGGTCGCGATCCTAACCAGAATAATGTTTAACCGCAAATGCGTTTCCGACTTGCATCTATAGTTATTGCAATAGGATAGGACAGATACACAATTCCAGTTAAAGGGAATCTGTCAGAAGGTTTTGCTACGTAATCCGAGATCAGCATGATGTAGGGGCAGAGAGCCTGATTCCAGCGATGTATCACTTACTAGACTGCTTGGTGCAGTTTTGATAGAATCCCTGCTTTCTCTGTTGTAAATGAAGCAGTGCTCAGAATGTTAAGCCCTGTGTAACCCCGCCCACGCTGGCAGATTCCTGTGTACAAACTGCAAATCAGTGGTGAGGGCGGGGTTACACAGATGAGCCTGACTGGCCTGTACCTGAGACCTAGTCAGGCAGTGATCATCTCCTGGTGATAAAACATGGATTGTATTGAAACTACAACACACAGCCTAATAAGTGACACATCCCTGGAATCAGGATGTCTTGCTCTACATCATGCTGCTCTCAGATTAAGTAGCAAAAATCTGCTGACAGATTCCCTTTAATAAAGTACATGTCCTGTTTTGTATCTCCCAGAGCAATGTCATCAGTGTCGCTCACCACCAATGCAGATGTGAGTGGTGCCGGACAACCTCTTTATGTCAAATAATTCCCTGCAGAGCTGGCATCCATCTGAGGAGATGTAACATATCTGTCTGACAGGTGGGTGGAGATGAATTGGTTGATATATCCCACTCTTAGTCCACTTGGCTAAAAAGATGATTTACATCCAGGGAAGAGGGACAGAGGGGCAGCAACACAAGAAAAGCAACGCCGTATTCAGAACAGGGGCATTTACACCAGGTAAAAAATTACATCGTTATGGAAAGTGACAGGTTCTCTTTAAAGGGATTTCAGAAGACTGAGAACACCTACAACACCTGAAATGGATGACCCACATCTCTGGTTTACTCTATTATGACCGGCTATTAATGGAAAAAGTATGGAAATGGGACCAGTCGTGTGCAGGGTCCTCACATACAAAGGTTGAAAAAAAGATGATGGGGCTGGTATCTACTATAGACAAGTTGTGGGGCCGCACATCAACTAGTCCATAAAGCTCCTGCAATCAGCAGCAAACCAAAGACAAGTGCGAAGCATCATGCTCCGTGTGCATTACCTAATTCCCTATTAGTTATTAATTTGTGGGGATAATTTGGGACATTAATTTGACTGCTGGTTCTATTAGCTCAATAGGTCCACAGGAATCCTTGATTAGTTTAGGAATGGGCATCCACTATGGTTACTGGACACATGAAGTCCCCCACAACCACGATACCCATACACAATAGATACAAGGTAGAAAGTCTTGCCCTGTTGAACACTACACCTGACTTGAGGCCACCACATCTTGGTTGTCCAATGTTCTTGCTTCTCTAGGGCTCTTCTCAGATATTCATTATACCAGCTCCCCAGAATACCAAAGCTAGGGTGGGTGACCGCAAGCCCTGGTGGTGGTCATAACTGCGGCCACCCAGGGGCAATACTCCATAACAACAATCCCCTGAGGTGGTGTAGGATGTAAGGACCTATTCACACTACATTCAGCGCTGCATTCAGGTCTTTACACAAGGCTTACAACTGAATCCCTGAAATTCAGGATTGTGCTGTCTGAAATGAGACATCTGAAAGCAGAGCAAATGGAGCCTAAAGATTCATACTTTAGGCTCGGTTTGCCTTTGTTCAAATCAATGGAAAAAAATCCCCATCTCTACATGTCTGACAGCCATTCTATTCCAGTGTCAGTTGAATTCCAACCACAGTCCACCTCATTCTACTTAATGTGCTTCTGATTAGGTGATCACCTGAACCAAATCTTATGTAACGAGGGAAAGGATAAAAAACACTGCTGTGGTCTTCACAATTCTCTTGCAATAGGACAAGCTGGATGGCAAAACAAGTGCTAGGAATAGCCCAAAAGTAATATGAATGAAAAACTAACTTTTAACCATGCCAAATGAGTTGAAAAGAAGTCTTGAGTGAGGAAAAGAAGGGCTCAATTCTGGCTTCTCTAGCAGAGGGATACAGTGAGCGTCATGTTGCCTCCATCCTTAAAATTTCAAAGACGGCAGTCTATTACAACAAGGTCAAGCAGCAGACATTGGGGACAACAAAGCTACAGACCGGCAGAGGGCGAAAGCGACTCTCCACTGACCGGGATGACCGTCATCTTATTCTAATGTCACTCAGCAACCGCAGGATGACATCAAGTGACCTACAGAAGGAATGGCAAATGGCAGCTGAGGTGAAGTGCACGGCAAGAACAGTTCATAACGGGCTCCTAGAGGCCTCAAGTCATGTAAAGCTAGAAAAAAGCCTTTCATCAATGAGAAGCAAAGGAGAGCCAGGCTGAAGTTTGCCAAAGACCATAAGGATTGGACCATAGAGGACTGGAGTAAGGTAATCTTCTCTGATGAGTCTAATTTTCAGCTTTGCCCAACACCTGGTCGTCTAATGGTTAGACGGAGACCTGGAGAGGCATACAAGCCACAGTGTCTTGCACCCACTGTGAAATTTGGTGGAGGATCGGTGATGATCTGGGGATGCTTCAGCAAGGCTGGAATTGGGCAGGTTAATCTTTGCGAAGGACGTATGAATCAAGCCACATACAAGGTTATTCTTGAAAAAACACTTGCTTCCTTCTGCTCAGGCAATGTTCCCCAACTCTGAGGACTGGTTTTTCCAGCAGGACAATGCCCCATGCCACACAGCTAGGTCAATCAATGTGTGGATGAAGGAGCACCACATCAAGACCCTGTCATGGCCAGCCCAATCTCCAGACCTGAACCCTATTGAAAACCTCTGGAATGTAATCAAGAGGAAGATGGATAGTCACAAGCCATCAAACAAAGAAGAACTGCTTACATTTTTGTGCCAGGAGTGGCATAAGGTCACCCAAAAGCAGCGTGAAAGACTGGTGGAAAGCAGCCAAGACGCATGAAAGCTGGGATTAAAAATCATGGCTGTTCCACCAAATAGTGATTTCTGAACTCTTCCTGAGTTAAAACATGAGTATTGTTATTTCTAAATGAATAAGAACTTGTTTTCTTTGCAGTATTTGAGGTCTGACAGCACTGGTTCTCTGGTTCTCTGTTTCTTTTTTATTATTTTGACGATTTCTCATTTGCTGCAAATAAATACAAAATTTTTAGCTTTGAATTTCGGAGACAAGTTGTCAGTAGCTTATAGAATAAAACAACAATGTACATTTTACTCAAAAATAGACCTATAAAGAGAAAAATCAGAGAAAATGAAAATGAGCTGTGTATATATAGATATATATAAATATATACACACACACATTATATACATACACACATATTATATACACACACACATATATATGTGGCGCCCCTGAGGGTTCGGTCACCACAGAGGTACTGCATCTCACCCAGAGGTGTGGTATCTCACTCTCAGGTAAGGAAGGAGTACAGCTCAGGACCCCAACACCTGCATTCATTACACCACACTTCAGAGGGCGGGGCGAGATTGCTCCTACGGGAGAGCACAGTCCCTGGTCCCTGGCTGGAGTGGGGGGAACCTAGTAAAGGGGTGTGGGTGGAGGACGTAGTTAAGAGGAGCACATTGAAGGAAGATATAAAAAGAGAAACCATCTTAGAAAGACAGATTAGTCTGAGGAGGAAAGTGCCAGGAGCAGAGGCTCTGTAGGAGCTCTTTTCCAGAGGCGGGCCTAGCCAGTGAGGCCCAAGGCTGAGAGGAAGAAGAGAAGGAGAGGAGAGGGAGCAGGAAGGCTCCAGGAACCAGAAGAAAGGATCCCAGGGGTACAGGCAGTGCGAGAGGCCACCCGTACGCCCGAATCTGCCGGGAGGTGGAGGGGTCAGGCTGCATACAGGGAACTGGTCCCTCAACTAGTAGAAGATTGCACGTCTTAACTAGAAACCGGAGGCTGCAGTATTTCATGTCCAGTAGCCAACATTCCATACCAGTCTCACCAGGAAGGTAGCTATATAGGACCCAGGGGACGGAACAGACGTCGCCCGCCAAGGCCCACAGGTACTGGACTGGGACACTTGGTATGAGGTTCAGGGAGACAGCCAGAGAGAGGACACAGAAGGGGGTCCTGCTATGTACTCCGGAGTTACCTGGGGGTGGACTGAACCCCTCACTGAGTAAATGCTGCACGGCATGGGAAGTTACCTTGACGTCTGTAACTTGGACTGCAATAACCGTGAGTAAAGATCCAGAGGACTGCACCACCTTGTCTGTGTTTCTTGCAGCGCCATCACTCCCTGCACTACAACGCCCAGCGCAACCTACAACAACATCTACACTGCCCTGGAGCTAGCTCTTCCTGTGGAGAGCCACACCATCCCTGCTGCAGTAACATCAGCTTCAGAGGACGGCTCCGCAGCGGCCGCTCCCTTTAGCCGCATTCCACAGGTGGCGTCACAAACTTTAACATAAACTATAAAAATCCCCTGTAAATATAACCCCTTTTATTGACCGCCCTGGATCACGGACCGGGTCACCGCCACTGTGACATCCCCCAGCATCTACCGGCCCGGCACCGGGTACCCCACGGCCCAGGGGGGCGCGTCATATATATTGGCAGAGCATCCCTCTCAAAGTCTGCACCGCTCTCGCTCACTAACTCAAGCAACCTGCACCGCCTCGCACCCCGCTAGCTCACGCACACAGCACCCCCTTGCATCCCTCTATCCCACACACCCTGCATATCCATGCACACTTATCAACTGTGCGAAGGTCACTGGTAAAATACTGGAGGGGAAATATGTGTCAATCAGGATGTTACCATCAGTGATATGAACCCGGAAAAATGCTCCAGCATACTAAGTGCTGAGAGGGGTTAATCGACCATGCTAAGGGCTGGGTTTAGTGAACAGCTAAAGAGTGGGTAGGAGGCTGTTCACCATATCTCCACCCCAGGGTATGGGCCAGAAGGTAAATACGAAGCTTTTGGACTCATTCAGTGTTTGGTGTGTCTGTAGATGAGAGCACCAGAGCTGTGCTCATGTTAAAAAGAACTGAACCTATTTGTTTTCCTAATTTTGGACTGGTTTATGCAGTACAATTTTAATAAATCAGTTGAAAACTTAAACAGAAAATGTTCCTGTATCTACCTCTAAGAAGCTGAGTGAGTCGACCTACTATACCACACACCCTGCACCCCTTTATCCCACACCCCTTACTACTCAGATGTGTTTTCTTCCATTTGGACAAGAAGCTGATTAGTGCGCCCCAGCAACCTGCCACCCTAGGCACCCGCCCTCCAGTGCCTAGCAGCTAATACTGCCCTGCTCAGGAATAAAAACAAACTCAAATCTGTCTTGGACAAAACAAGATAGACTGCCAGAACAGTGAGGTGTCAGGTTACACCTGCATTTATACTGCAAGGAGAGGGAAGGGAGAGGAGGGGGCAGAGACAAAAAGACACAGGCGGATGGAGCCACAGCTTATAGGTAATGTATTTCTCTTTGATGGATTTACAGCCACAGCACAGTAATGCTGTATAATGTCCACATTGCTTCTGTTGCTACTGTCTTTGTGCTTAGAGCAAGAGCAGCAAGAATCCATCATGTCCGTGTACGGTATAGACATCATAGTAGCTAATCTCCACCCACTAGCTCAGAGAGGACTGAAAATCAGAGATAGAGCCTGCAGAGGGGAAACTGATGAAAACACACGATTCAAGTCATATAATAACCAGAAATAGTGACAGCCTGTTCTGACTAGTCACCTGAAAGGACAGGTACCCTTTAAAAGGAATCTGTCAGAAGGATTACACGCCTCAAACTATTTATATGCACATGTAACTCTTGCAAATACAAGTACAGTATTTCCTTTTGCTAGAGTCTATTCCTCCATTACAGAGAAAGCTGCATTTGAATCGATAAGCAAACGAGGCTGAAGTACTTTGGGTGTGTGGAAGCACTTCCAATGCCTCCGCTCTTCCCAGCTGTATTTCCCACCTATTGATGCCTTTTGCTTAACTGTCTCCTCCTTTTGGATTCTGGTCGATCAGATGCCCCTGCAGAGCAGACCCTGGTACATGTGAGTATTTGGTAAAGAGATTATGTGGCGCCCCTGAGGGTTCAGTCGCCACAGAGGTACTGCACCTCACCCAGAGGTGTGGTATCCCCTTCTCTCAGGTAAGGAGGGAGTGCTGCCTGGAACCCCAAAACCTGCATCCAACACTACACTACTCCAGGCCGGCTGGAAGGGCAAGATGCAATGTGTTTTCCTGCTGAGCCCTGTCCCTGGCTGGAGTGGGGGGAACCTAAAGGTAGGGGGAACCAGTAGTGGGTGTGGGTGGAGGAAGTAGTTAGAGGGAGCACTTTGACCGTAGGTATATAAATGGAAGCCATCTTAGGGTGGCAGTGGAGTAAGAGGAGTGAGTGAGTGAGGACAGTCTGGGAGCAGAGGCTTTTTAGGACCTCTGCTCCATAAGTAGGGCCCAGTCCTAGAGGCCCAGGTGGGGAGCAGAGGAGTAGGCTCCGTTCTAAGTAAGGGATCCCAGGGGGTACGGCGAGTGCAGGACAGCACCCGTACGCCCCGAATCTGCCAGAAGACAGAGGGATCGTAGGTCGCAAGAAGGGGACCGGCCCCTGGTCCAGCCGTGTTACTCTAAGTCTCGGCTGGGAAAACCGGAGGCTTCTGGTTGATATAGTCAGTTGCCGAAGCCTCGTTCTAATCCCCGTGAGGGTCAAGCAGGTCCGGGAACTCCGACGAGACAGGAAGGACTTCAGAGCACCCGAGCGGGATTGAGAGTGGGGAAGCGCAGGGCAGGAGGGAGAAAGACCCAGCGTGAAGACGGTCTAGCTAGGAACACAAGAAAGTGGGGTTCTGTCAGGTACTCCTAATCGGCCTGAGGAAGTGCTGAACCCCTGCCTGGTGAACGCAGCGCGACGTGGGAGGCTGACACCTGTAAAGTGAACGAGTGGAACTGTCATAAGAACTGTGAGTAAAGACTCGGATGACTGCACCACACTGCCTCCGTCCATTCCTTTCATCTGCGCCATCTTTCCTTCCCTGCACTACAACGCCCAGCGCAACTTACACTACCTACACTGCCCTGGACCCACACCATCCCTGCTGCAGTAACATCAGCTTCAGAGGACTTCTCCACAGCGGCGGCTCCCTTTTGCCGCGTTCCACGAACTTTCCAAATCCCCTATATATTTCCCCTTTTTGCTGACCGCCATGGGTCACAGACCGGGCCAGCCACCGTGATATCCCCCACCGGCATACACAGAGGCCCGGCTGCCGAGTACCCCACGGCCGAGGGGGCGCGTCAATTACTCACTATTAAAAATCCTGTATACTTAGTATCTTCCCCATTCTTACAATTCTAGGACAAGGGAGCCCCTGCTGCACCAGTATCTGCACCCAAAAGGGCTGTCTAGGTCTCAGGGAAATCTAGAAGATGTGCTCTCTGCAGTATAAAATTGCCTGGGAAACAGCTATGTGAGAGGTGGACCTCTAAAATCATCAGGGATGAACAGTCTACTTTTCTATCTGACATGAGGTCCATGATTAGAGAGGAGGTGCAAACTTCAATCTCTAATTTCGTTCCCCCACAGACATCTCAGCCAGGTCCCCGTGCTAAGAGACCAAGATGGGAGATGGAGCTAAGCTCAGAAGAGGACATACAATCCCTTGATTCTGATCAGGATGAGGAAGGCAAGATATGCTCAGAATCCCCAGAAGAAGGGAAAAAATATATTTTTTCTCCTCTGACAACACAGACAAGATCCTACTGGACTGGGGTGTCTGGGGCCCACCAGGGAAATTAACTCCAGGGGCCCACCCACCCGGGCCCACCCTTCAGCTATTTGCAAATACCTGTTAGCCGTTATACCCATTATATTGGCGGCTCCTGCCCATCACTGTGCGCTCACCAGAACTGCAATGTACAATTACTGTAGTTTGCATTAAAGGGTTTTTATTGGTGAAAACAAGTTCTCAGCGATGCACAGGTTGGGAAGGTGATCATTTATTTATTGGTGGAATCCGCACTGTCAGAAGATTGTGGCACTTGAGTATTTGGTGAGATTTTTACCTCAGTATTTGTAAGACAAAACCAGGAGTGGAGCAATCCGAGGTCATGTTTTATGCATTTCTCACCCACTCCAGAAGGGGGCTGGAAGCAAGTGTAACTAGAAGGAAGCCCCACATGACCGGGATGTGCCAGGAGGGTGTAATTTTAATCCCAATATCCGGATTGGTTATAAGCCTGGAGGGGCGGGCATTGGAAGGGGCTGGGGAGATATAATAAGGAAAAGTGCGGGAAAAAGGTCAGTCCAGGAAGGAAGTCAGCGGGGAAAGTTGCAGAACTCAAAAAAAAAAAAACTACAACTTTCCCATTGTTTGAGTACACTTACCAATCTTATGGAAACCGTTGATTCCCTGATCACCAAGCTGAGGGAGGCTGCCAGATACAGGCGTGGAGGGTGGCTTGAGTCCCAGCTGTCTGGATTGCTGGGGAATGCCGGAGCAGAAGATTCTCCGTTGGGATCCGGAAGAAGCGGCAGGAGGACGCAGCCCCCCCCCCCCCGAGAGGCTTTCCCCGGAGATGGTTAGTACGGGCAGCAGGCGCAGGCTGCGGAGCCCCTCATGGGACCCTGCGTCCGGTGAGCATGCTGGCGGAACCCCCCGCCAGCGCGCCCGCAGCGGCAGGAATCCACCCAGCCGGCCTGCGGGCTCCTCCAGCATCGGGTCGCGGTCCGCGACTGAAGTGCCCCGCTCAGCTGTAGTGCGGCCTGCTCCGGCGGCGCGCCGCAATACCAGAGCCCGGGCCGCGCCGGAAGCAAGGCCCGCGTTGCAGCCACGTCATCATCCGGGGGGCGGGGCTTCACCGGAAGTGCGGCCTACGTCACTTCCGGCCCCAGCGTCATGTGACAGGGGCGTTCGGGAAGTGAGCGGTGGGCGCATGGACACACCCCCCGCAGCAGGAGTCGGCGATTCACGACGCCGCTTGCCCATAAGAAAACGGAGTGCCAGAGCGGATGAGGGGACCAGAGGGACCACCAGCACGGCAGGCGCACCTGGCGATGTACCAGTCGGGGTGCCTGCCAGAAACATCAGCCGAGGGATACAGCAGCGCAGGTGCACGGGCAGGCAGCAGTAATTCGAGGACCTGCTGCCAGGCTCGAGTCGGCACATCCAGGGCGGTGGAGCGGCGGGAAGCAGCATGGGGCTGCCTGGCAGTCACCCACGGACCACCATGGATCGGGCTAGGGAGTCCGGGTCTGGAAGTCGCGGAGTGCCACGGATGGCGGGGAGGACCGGAGCCGGGACTGACGGGGGGACGATCGGCGGGGACATCGGTACGCGCTCAGGTCCCCCCTGGTGACGAGGAGGCCAGGGGCGCGGGCCTTGAGCAGCAGCAGGAGTCTGGCGAATCGGAGTGTGGCAAGGATCAAAGCGAATCCAGGATTCATCAGGACTCGGGATGTTCGGCTGGCAGGGACACAGCACCTGCGCAGCTTGGTGAGCATGCGTCCATGTATTGTTTGTCGCCCGCTGGGTCATTAGTGGATGGGGGAGGTGATAGGCAGTTGGCTGGGCCCAGCGGGGAAAATACTAGGGGAGGTCGTGGGTCAGATGTAGTGGGTCTTAGGGACATTTTGTTTAGCATGTCGCAAATTTTGGCTAGAATAGACGGTGGTGGAGTTAATCAAGGAGGTTTGTCACCTGCGGCGGCGTGGGTACCTAGTCAACCGGTGTTGTCGCAGGTGGGGAGCGAGTCGGCCAGGTCGGCGGTGAATGCAGCCGGGACACCTTCTGGGGCATCGGTTTGCGTACAGACAGAGAAGGACAAAGCGGATACCGTAAAGCTGGATGATAGGGCAAAAGGGGAGGTATATGTGTGCTTTGAGGGGCCGTTGGGGGCACACTTAAAAAAAAAAAAAAAGAGAGGTAAAGGAAAAGTTTGGCGGAATGACTATGTTGAAATTTTTTCCCTTCTTCCGCTGGAAAAGTTTAATCTGGATAAGGGTAAAAAGGACGATAGTAAAAAAGAGGAAGAAGAGAAACGTAGGTGGAGGTTGATTCCTCAGACGTTTGTTAATTGGTTACAGGCTTTTGCAATATTGGCTAGCGTTATTGGGGAAAAAGCTCCGGATAATTGCTCAGGTTTATTTTGCTACCTTGATTCTATTGGGGAGGCTCATCGTACTTATGGGGGTCAGGTGTGGTTACGATATGACGAGCAATTTAGGCAGAGGAAAGCTGTCCGCCCGGAGATCAGATGGGATCAATAGGACATTGGGTTGTGGTTGAAGGTTATGGCCCCACTGAGGTATGAGCAGTCCTTTCACGGGAGCAACAGTAGCGGGAATCAGTCAGCAGGACACGGGGGAAGTAGTCAAGGGGCACACAGCACAAAAAAAGGAAGCGGGAACTTGCTGGCAATTTAATGACGGCCAATGCAAGTTCGGGACCTCCTGTAAATTTAAACATGTGTGCTCCCATTGTAACGGAAGTTCGCACGGAGCATCAAAATGCTTTAAGAAGGGTAAGGGAAAGCCGACAGTGGGTACCGGTCAAAGGGGTGACTCCGGTGAGGGTTCACGCGATGGCCCCCTTTCTAAGTAGGTATCCGGATCAGTTGAAGGCTAAGGTCATTGCGGATGTTTTTTTTTTTTTTTGGAAGGGTTTAGAATCCCTCCTCCTGATCATGAGGTCCCCTTTTTCAGTTAAAAATTTGACGTCGGCTTCCCTTCATCCGGAAGTGGTTAGTGTGAAGTTGGCTAAGGAGGTGGAATTGGGCAGGATGGCTGGACCGTTTCAGGAATTGCCTATTAGCAAGGTGATTATCTTGCCGTTGGGGGTTGTGCCCAAGAAAGAGCTGAATAAGTTTCGTTTAATTCAGCATTTGTCGTACCCGAAGGGGCTTTCGGTTAATGATGGTATTGCGCAGGAGTTGTATTCGGTTGAATATACATCATTCGATGCGGCGGTGCATTGGGTACGGAGATACGGGCCAGGCTCGTTGCTAGCTAAGACTGATATCGAGTCAGCCTTTAGGTTGTTGCCAGTTCACCCGGATAGCATCCCGTTGTTAGGTTCTTTTTGGGAAGGGGAGTACTATGTGGATAGGTGTTTGCCAATGGGTTGTGTGATTTCGTGTTCTTTGTTTGAAACGTTTAGCTCCTTTTTGGAATGGGAAGTGAAGGGCCTGGCTTCTGTTAAGTCAGTCATTCATTATTTGGATGACTTCTTGTTTATAGGCCCCCCGCAATCGTTGTTGTGTAGGAATTTGTTAGGTACTATGGTGTGGGTAGCGGAGCATTTTGGCGTGCCGTTAGCAGAAGAAAAAACGGAAGGACCTGGCACCATTTTAAGTTTTTTGGGCATTGTAATTGATACCGAAAGAATGGAGTGTCGGTTACCGGATGATAAATTGAGTTTGCTTAAGCAGGAGGTCGATAGGATCAGGAAGTTGCGCAAGGTTACCCTGAGGGAGCTACAGTCGCTGTTAGGGCGTTTGAATTTTGCTTGCAGGATTATGCCAATGGGCAGAATATTTTGTCGCAGATTGTCCGGAACGACAGCAGGAGTGCGCGCGCCGCATCTTTTCATTCGCCTTAATAAGGACCACAAGGAGGATCTAAAAGTTTGGAAATTGTTTTGGAAAGTTATAACGGCAGGTCAGTAATCCAGCAGGAGTTCTTGAACAGTTTTGATTGTGAGATATTTACGGATGCGGCAGGAGGTGCTGGTTACGGGGCCTACTGGAAAGGGCGGTGGAGCATTGGCGAGTGGCCGAAGGTGTGGAAAGAGAGGGGTCTTACGAGGAACTTGGCATTTTTGGAATTGTTTCCTATTGTTGTTGCGGTTATTATTTGGGGAGAGTGTTTCGCCAACAGGAGAATTCGGTTTCACTGCGATAACATGGGAGTGGTGTCTGTCATCAACAGTTTGTCGGCCTCGTCTCCGCCTGTGATTAGGCTGCTGAGGGAACTAGTACTTTGTTGTCTTAAGCTGAACGCTTGGATTACAGCGGTACATGTTCCAGGTGTACAAAATTCCATAGCAGATGCCTTGTCTCGTTTTCAGTGGGATCGTTTTCGGACGCTAGCTCCAGAGGCAGAGGACGTGGGACGGGAATGCCCTTCGCGTTTGTGGCAGCTGGTTATGGAAGAGCGGGACGGTTAATACGGGAGTCCATCACAAGGCAGACCTGGGCATCATACGAGGCATCGTGGCGAGTATGGCAAAGTTGGATTATGCAGTGGGGTGTGATGGAGAGTGATGGAGATAGAGAGATGGCGGTGTTGTTTCTCGTGGGAAGGGCAGCGGAGAGCGGTTGGTCGGTTTCAAAAGTTGGGAAGTTTGTTGCAGGTTTAGCGTTTGGTTTTAAATTGCAGGGGATGAAGGATGTTACGAAGTCCTTTTTAGTGAAGCAAGCTCTCAAGGGCTTTAGGACAAGAGGTAAAGAGTTGGATAAACGGAGACCGGTAACCTTTAGTATTTTGGAACGTTTGGGTTTTGTATTGGATAAGATTTGTTGTTCAGTTTTTGAAGCCACACTATTTAGGTTGGCTTTTTCATTGGCGTTTTTTGGCGCGCTGAGAGTAGGTGAATTGGTGGCACCAAGCAGGAATAAGGTTGGGGGTTTGTTTGGATATGAGTGGTCGAGATGGGGGTATTGGATTAGGTGGGGAAAAGACGGATCAATTGGGCAAAGGTAAACGAGTAATATTGGGTGAGGTTATGGGATCTTTTCTTTGTCCTAGGAGATGTTTATTGGCTTATTGGCAGGTTTGGTCAGGGTGGAAGGGCCCATTATTGTGTCATGAAAAATGGAGACTTTTTGTCACGTTTTCAATTCATAGCGGTGTTTAAAAAGGGGATTGCTGAGCTGGGCCTTAGCCCTGAGGTATACGGGTCACATTCATTCAGAATTGGTGCGGCATCAGAAGCGGATGGCTTGGGGTTAGGCAAGGATGTGATAAAACGTATTGGGAGGTGGAGTTCTGATCGTTACCTGTCTTATGTAAGGCATTAGGTATGCGGTCTTAGGTAATTTGCCTTTTGAGATTCAAATACCTTTTGGTTGTCTTGTTGCTAGTGGCGTCCCGTTGTTAGTTTGGATGCTAGGACACTCTTTCGTCCATTGGGAGCGGTGAGGGCGGACTTGAGGCCGGACGGTAGGCAATTGGTTTTTTAGCAGGGAGCAAGCGGTGGTTCGGTGGTTGGGTTTTCGAGGGATGGTTTGGAGAAGGGTGCTGCCAGAATTCCATAAAGCAGCTCGTTTGGATCGGGCGCCGGATATTTTGGTGGTGCATATGGGGGGAAATGATTTGGAGGGCTCGGCCAGTCAGGGAATTGATGAGGGACATTCGAATCGATCTGTTAAGGTTATGGACATCTTTTCCTGAGGTGTTGACAGTGTGATCTGACATTGTGCCCAGAGGAAAATGGAGGGAGGCCAGATCATTGAAGGGAATTAATAGGGCACGTATAAAGTTGAACAGAGCTATATCAGCTTTTGTTACCAGGAACGGGGGAGTAAGCGTGCGGCATCTTGATCTGGAAGCGGGAGTTGGAGATTTTTGGGAAAAGGACGGCGTACATTTGAATGATATTGGCATTGATTTATGGGCATTGGCCATACAGGAGGGGATCGAAAGGGCTTTTGCGGTGTTGGGGCGCTCACGAGCCTGAGGTGGTCAGGGCTGTTCGTTGGTGGCGGGGGGTGGGGTTCTTGGAGTTGGCACAGAAGTGTCGGTGGAAAGAATATTGGATAATCACAGGCAGTGCCTTGATTAACCGGGGTGATCTGGCATTTGGTTTTGGGCTCTGGACGGGGTTTTACCCTGGGAGCTTTTGGTGCCCTTGAGCTGGTGATGGACGGCTGAGGGTAATATGGTGGTTCGAGTTCGGTTTAATTTATGCCAGATCTAATTTTAACTCCAAGAACCCTCCCTTCTTATTTATTTTATAACACTGTTAATATGTTAATGTTGTTTGTTAATAAAATGGCCGCTGTGGCCAAATTTATCCAAAGAAATACAGGTGCAGTGTTTTTATTTGGTGGGGGAAGGTGAGTGCTGGAAGGTGGGGGCATGTTGATCCATGGAACCCGTGTTGGCAGTACACGGTCATGGTTTTGTCTTATAAATACAGAGGTGAAAATCACACCAAATGCCAACTGGCTTTCTCTGGTGAACCTCTGTAACTGCATCTCTGCTGCTGTGTAATAGTCACAGGGCAGGGAGGGGTTAAACATCCAAATATTTAATATCTATTGGAAATAAAGAGGTTTCCCCTTATTGATATCAGATAAAACAAATGACCAACCACAATCCACTCTACCAAGACCAATATTACCAGATAGAAGGCAGAAATACCACCACACCGTGACCAGATCACATATTACCACCACATAGTGCCCAAATAATGCCACATACAATGCACAAATACCGCCACACCATGGCCAAAGCACATAATACCACCACATAGTGATCAAATGCTACCAGATACAAGGTATAAATACTGACACACCATGAGACCACATATTACCACCACATAGTGACTGAATAATACCACATACAAGGGACAAATATCGTCATGTCATGACCAAAGCACATAATGGCACCACATAGTGACAAATAATACTAAAATAATAAAAATGTAAAAAAAGCTCTGTATATAGTGTCAGTGTACAGGTTATACAGTGATCACCAGTGACATTATACACAGGAGCTCTGTATATAGTGTCAGTGTATAGGTAATACAATGATCACCATTGATATTATACACAGGAGCTCTGTATATAGTGTCAGTGTGAATGTATAGGTAACACATACTCACAAGTTCTTTATCTGCAGACCGATATATCACATCTTCTATGCAGGACTTATCTCTGCAGAAAATAACCTAGTTAGCTATAACTGATCACTTCCAGAGCACAATCCACACTTTTCCCAAGATTTCTACACTACATGAAATGACAAAAAAAGAAACATAGCGCCGCACTACACAGTAACAGTGCTCCAGTGTCATTCTGTGCCTGCTCATCTGTCAGCAGACATATTTGTCTGATGGCAAAGATCTAGCAGAGCTGAAGACCCATGGATGACGTCGGAGCGAGGATTTTTTTTAATTAAAGATGGAGTCCCTTAGGCTTAGTTTCCCACGCAGCATAATAGCCGCATATTCCTGCTTTTATGCGGCGCTCCTGTCATCAGGATTTTGATAATTTTGAGTATTTGTTCAACAGAGGTTGATTTTGAAAGGAGAGCGGAGGAATTGAAACACAGGTTCTTAGATCACGGATATAGTCGAAGAAGTATTAAGCATGCCTATAATCGAGCCAAAAACAGTAATCGTCAACAATTAATGTATTCTAATCGAGCTCACAAACAAGAGAACTGTGTCAGGATGGTGACACAGTACCATACACAATGGCGCAAAATGTGTGATGTGCTTAGGAAACACTGGCCCATTTTACTTGCGGATTAGACGTTGCGCCAATATTTGCCTATGTATCCGTCAGTCACAGCCCGTCGATCTCCGAGCCTCCGAGATCACTTGGTAAGGAGCTACCTTACACCTAATACTCAGAAGAAAATTGCCGAAATAGGACTGGCTGAAATAAGACAAACGTGGGGTTGTACCCCATGTGGTTCATGTATTTCGTGTCCAAACATCGAACATACTAAAAAGTTTCTTTCATCTAGTGGGAAAGAATTTACTATCCTACACTCCATTACGTGTACAGCACGTAATGTCATTTATCACGCTACATGTCCTTGCTCTTTGGTATACATAGGTCTGACCACTAGGATGTTAAAGACCAGAGCGAGGGAACATGGACGTGATATTATGGCAGCAGCCACTGAGGATAATTTGGAGTTGTTGAAAACAATCCCTAGACACTTTAAAAACTATCATGCCTGTGATCCATCAGGTCTTCAAGTTAAAGGCATCGATCATGTTTATAGTACGTTGCGTGGAGGTAGTGCTAGTCGCCTACTTGCACAGAAAGAATCCAGATGGATTTGGCTATTGCAAACCTTACATCCTCAGGGCCTCAAGGAATCCTTAAGCTTTTCACCATTCCTCTATCTCTCCCCCACCCCTGCACCCGCTAGATTGATCGGTATTTTAATGATGTTTATAATCCCCCCCCCTTGTTTTATCCTCTGTTGTCTAATTAATGTTCATTTTTTCCTTAGTACATACTCTTTTGTCCTTGATTGCGGCTGCCTTCCGTGTCTCTTTCTGCTGGTTACTCCTATTGATGGATGGCTGTGGACGATTTATACATCTTGATTAATCAATGATTCTCCTGGACTACTGACAATAGGTCACAGAGATATTATCATCTACTGGGACAAAGAAAAGCTACGCAACGAATGAATTCATCTAATTGCTGGATATACTTGATATTGAGCTGTATTATGCGGTGTATTGTGTTTTTTGTATGTTTATGCTTACAACCTATTGTGTAGGATTTAATTGTTGAATGTTGCTATCATTTTTCTCCATTACACAGTGTACTGTATCTTTTATATGTACATATTACACCACATTTTTTGAGGTTTTTGACTGGTGCTCTCCGTTGGGGCAATGGCGCCATGCCCCCATGGACAGTATTTTTCGGTAATATTTAGTTACAATATTGGATCAACATTAGCCATACAATTGATATGAAGAATGTCTTTTGATTATAATTGGCTACTGATGGCAATTATATGGGGGAAGGGGTCCCACAGCTATGCATCTACTGAGATATATCCTGCTTCTTTTGATCTGCGATTTGTTTCCGTTGTGATATGTTATCTGTTCACACTTATTATTCTGTGATTGGTTCATTATTGCGTTAGTTGGGCACTATTGGGTTAAATAGCTGTGGTTTAGCCACGACTCTTCTCATTAGATCCGATTGTCCACTTCCTATATTAATTTATCTACACTTTTGTTGGGCGTTTTATAATGTATACTTACCACATTATAGCGCTATGTCCCCTGTTATGGGCTTTCCCCGTTGGTCAGATTGTGATGTCACAGCGATTTTCGTCCATGTGACCTGGGGGGTGTGGCTTGTATTTATGTGTGGCGAGGGGCGGATGACTGTGTCCCGACACGTCATAGCAAGTCCCGCTCATGTGGCCTGGGAGGTGTGGTTTGTTATCACGGGGGGCGAGGGGCAGATGATTGCGTCCTGAAGCGAAGGGGTCCTACTATATACTTCCAGATGTGAGTGGTAATACAGGGGCACACGTGACTCTATATGTATGTATTATGGTGAGCGGTTGGCTATTCTAATAGCTGCGTCCTGTCTTACTTTCACCCATTGGACAATAAGTAATACTTAAGGGATACCGAAACGCGCGTAGGGGTGACGATACCTGGACTGACAAACAATACATATGTGAGTAATACTACATTCCCACTTATTTTCAAGTGCTAAATGGATTTACTTTTATATCAACTATTTATGCACTGTCCACCTTAGCATTTGCATTGAAGCTTTGATATTATGCTTACAGCTGGGATAGGGCATGTGGTTTACATACCCATACCCGTATTTTCTTCAACTATGTAGGTTTAATCTATTTATAATATGATTGTATTGGTCTTGGCATCTCTATTATAGCTCACTACTTATGTATTTATGCCACTTTTTCAATATGGATGTTTTTTTAATTAATGTGTATTAATAAATTTATGAATTTTTTGCAAAATTATGTTCTTATACGTCATTTTTTCTATATGATTTGCTATTATAGACGTTGAACAGAGTCTCATTGTCCTACTATAGAGAACTAATTGTGTATGTGACCTTGGTGGTCAGTTAATCTGTCTCAGGATTTTGATAAGTAAACTACAGGCAGTGAAAGGTTGGCACTGTTACACTGATTAAACAAGAACCATAAGACAGATTTCTTCACCCCAGGTATCATTTTAATCTGTGTTTGCAGTTAATGAGATGTTTGTGCTCTGGGCTTAAATAACCTTCCATGACCTTCCTCCTATTTTAAATACTGCACATTTAATATTGTGGTCTTAAAAAAAATTTTTTGGCTCCAACAAAATGGCGCCGGTGCATGCACAGTAGCATCTATCTGTGCAAGCGCAGTATTTAAAGGTTCAGTGACCTGTCATTTAAGCCCAGAATGATGACAATGAGGCCAGAGAACCAAAAAAAGACCTGCCCACAGGCCGGTCTCGAAGCACAAGCATCTCATTAACTCCAAACTGCAAACAGATTAAACAAGAACCACTAGACAGATTTCTTCAAACCAGATATCATTTTAATCAGTGTAACAGCACCAACCTGACAATGCCTATAGTTTACTTAGCAAAATCCTGATGACAGGTTTCCTTTAACAGTAGGGATAAACCTTCTAACAATCTCCCAATAGCTCCCAAATGCAAACATTAAGCGTTTATGCTGCACAGTGTTGAAGCATGGATGTACCTACTTTCAATCAAAGGTGACAGGAGAAGCTTTTCTGTTTTACCAACATCTAACCTGTGGTATGTCATTTACTGTTTACCTGTTGGAATGTGGGTGCGGTCTCCAATATGTGAGACGCAACACTCAACAGGTTCACATCAGGTGATGGAGGGGATGTTACACAGATCAGCATTGATAGTGAAGTATACAGACACCGTGTTCCCACCGCCATCACCCTTGTTATAAGATACCACACAGTGGTTTATATAGAAGCTGGACACTGCACCTCTCATTCATGTCCACCACCAACATTTCTGTACACTGAGGAAGGTCTTACATGACCGAAACGTTTGTTTTGTACTACTTTTTCTACTATTAAATTCTCAAAATTCATTGAGTCATCTTGAGTGCCAAGTTTTTCATCTTATTGCAGTCACACAGAGTGACCGCAGACTTATCAATTTGGACCAGACAATTCCTGCAAAGGGTAAAAAGTAGTCTCTGTGCTGCTTGGTATCATGGTGTGTGAACATGGACCAAAGAAAGGTAAGGAGAGAGCTGTCTCAGGAAATTAGAAAGAAAATTATAGACAAACATGTTAAAGGTAGATGCTATAAAACCATCTCCAAACCAATGTTCCTGTTACCACATTTGCACATATTATTCAGAGCTTTAAGGTCTATGAGGCGGCAGCCAATGTCCCTGGATGTGGCCGCAAGAGTAAATTAATGACAAATTAAAGAGATGGATAATTTGAATGGTTACAAAAGAGCCCAGAACAACTTTCAAAGAGATTAAAGGTGAACTCCAAGGTCAGGGTACATTAGTGTCAGATCGCACCATTCGTCGCTGTCTTGACCAAAGTGAAATTCATGGAAGAAGAGGAGGAGGAAACCATTGTTCAAAGCAAATCAGAAAAAAAGCAAGACAGGAATTTTCTAAAGTTTCTGGGAGAATGTCCTTTGGACAGATGAAACAAACCTGTGCTTTTTGGCAAGTCACATCAGCTCTATGCTCACAGACAGAAAAATGAGAAAATAAACCAAAAAGAGAAGGCGCGCCATGTGTCACAGCATATAGATGGAGGGGTGAGAGGTATTCCTCTCACCTCTGGTAGTTGTGCATGCCAGACACAAAGCTGATACTAAGCGGTAAATGACTGCGGTCCTGGAGCACTGCGACACCTTCTGCCCTCCCCGGCATCATGCTCAGGAGCCATGATACAGCGAAAGATAATGAACAGTGGGTGGTGGAGATCCACAGGTCGCCACGCTCTGAGTTAGGAACCACCAGGTTAGGCAAGAGAAGTCGATTTATTCAACACATAACGCGTTTCAGAGACGATCTGTGCCCTTCATCAGGTGATTCCAGAATGTATACCACGCTGAGTGCTTTAAATAGATAGGCACTGATGTGATTGATAATTGCATACAGGCTTTAGAAATAAATAAATCTACATATAATTTTCATGATTAAAAATCATTAAAACCAATAATACACTAAAAATTAACCCCTTTCTGATGTGTGACCTAATAGTATGTCATGGTGACCTGGGCCGATTGGACCAATGACGTACTATTAGGTCATATGGCCATCGCGCCCGCACACAAGTGGTGCGGGGCGATCGCCGCCTGGTGACAGCTGATAGCACCAGGTATTAGCTGTGACTATGTGCAGGGAGCGGTCCCGCACCACTCCCGGCACATTAAAGCCCTCAATGCTGCGATCGAAGTCGATCGCAGAATTGCGGGGGCAAGGGGAGGTGATCGCAATACTCACCTCCTCTCCCGGCCTCCAGCGCTGTCTGCAGCGGCTTCCCGGATGTCGTCATTACAACATCCGGGTCACCAGACAGCAGGAAGATATTTTGGTCATGCGCAGTGCATGACCAAAGTATCTTCTGCATCTGCAGGGTTGACAGTCTGTATAGCATAGGGATGGTGCTCCATCCCTGTGCTATACAGGCGATCAGAATAAAAAAAGTGAAAGTCGAATAGTGGGAAAGAGAATAAAAGTCCAAAAAGTGTTAAAAAATGAAGAAAAAAAATTGTAAAAATATAAAGAAAAAATTTTAAAAAAATCCACCAAAAAAAATATATATATAATGTACCCATCAAATATTATTATGAAAAAAACAAAAAAAACAATAAAAGAACACATATTTGATATCGCCGCGTCCGGCGACCTGACCTATAAAACTGTCCCACTAATTAACCCCTTTAGTGAACATGGTAAAAAAAATTAAAAAAAAGCTACGCAAAAAACAATGCTTTATCATCATACCGCCAAACAAAAAATGGAATAACACGTGATCAAAAAGACGAATGTAAATAAAAATTGTACCACTGAAAACGTCATCTTGTCCCGCAAAAAACAAGCCGCCATACAGCTCCATCAGCCGAAAAATAAAAAAGTTATAGCTCTCAATATAAAGCGATGCAAAAAAATTTTTTTTATATAAAATAGCTTTTATTGTGTAAAAACGCCAAAACATAGAAATACGATATAAATGTGGTACCACTGTAAACGTACTGACCCGAAGAATAAAGCTGCCTTATCAATTTCACCACACGCGGAACAGCATAAAAAAAACCCCATAAGAACAATTCCGGAATTGCTGTTTTTTGTTTATTCTGCCTCCCAAAAATCGGAATAGAAAGCGATTAAAAAAATGTCAAGTGCCTGAAAATGGCACCAATAAAAACATCAACTCGTCCTGCAAAAAACAAGCTGTCACATGACTCTGTCGGCCAAAATATGGAAAAATTATTGCTCTCAAAATATGGCGATGCAAAAACTAGATTTTACAAAAAAATGCGTCTTTTAGTGTGTGACAGCTGTCAATCATAAAAACCTGATATGATTCTGGTATCGCTGTAATCGTACCGACCCGAAGAATAAAGTCGTCTAATCACTTATACCGCACGAGGAACGGCGTGAAAAATAAACTCTAGGGTTAGGGTAGGGTTAGGGTTAGGGTTGGTGTTAGGGTTGGGCTAGGGTTAGGGTTGGGCTAGGGTTAGGGTTGGGCTAGGGTTAGGGTTGGGGTTAGGGTTGGGCTAGGGTTGGGGTTAGGGGTGGGCTAGGGTTAGGGTTGGGCTAGGGTTAGGGTTAGGGTTGGGGTTGTATTAGGGTTGGGGTTAGGGTTGTATTAGGGTTGGGATTTTTTTCAAAAGTAAAAAAAAAAAAGATGACGATATGGTGATTAGTGTTGAGAGCAAGTGCTCGCTACTTGAGTTTGCATCGGGTGCTCGGGTATGCACTGAGTATCGCGGGTGCTCGAGTGACATGCTCAAGTCTCCGCCCCATATCCTTCGTGGCCAAAAAAAACCTCGCAGGGACTGCCTGTCATGCACGAGCGAACCCTGGATGGTTTTTTTTGGGTGTCTAATAACCGCGAAGCATGCGAGGGGGACTTGAGCATGTCACTCGAGCACGTGCGATACATGGTGCATACCCGAGTACCCAATGCAAACTCAAGTAGCGAGCACTTACACTCAAGACTAATGACAACTTATTCAATATGATGAACTAATGTTATCAAATTCTGTGTCGTACCTCTGGGTTCAAAATGTTCAGTATACCCCTTGATAAAATCCTTGAGGGGTCTAGTTTCCAAAATGGGGTCACTTGTGGGGGGTTTCCACTATTTAGGCACATCAGGGGCTCTCCAAACACGACATGGCGTCCGCTCTCAATTCCAGCCAATTTTGCGTTCAAAAAGTCACACAGTGCTCCTTCCCTTCTGAACTCTGCCATGCGCCCAAACACTGTATTTTCCCCACATATGGGGTATTGGCGAATTTTTTCCTGTTACCCCTGCGAAAATAAAAAAAATTGTGTCTAAAATAACATTTTTGTGAAAAAAGTTAAATGTTCATTTTTTTCTTCCACGTTCCAAAAATTCCTGTGAAGCACCTGAAGGCTTAATAAAGTTCTTGAATGTGGTTTTGAGCACCTTGAGGCGTGCAGTTTTTAGAATGGTGTCACTCTTGGGTATTTTCTGTCATGAAGACCTCTCAAAGTAACTTCAAATATGATGTGGTCCCTAAAAAAATGGTTTTGTAAATTTTGTTGGAAAAATGAGAAATCGCTGGTCAACTTTTAACCCTTATAGCGCACTAATAAAAAAAATTTGGTTCCAAAATTGTGCTGATGTAAAGTAGACATGTGGGAAATGTTATTTATTAACTATTTTGTGTAACATATCTCCCTGATTTAAGGGAATAAAAATGTAAATTTTGAAAATCGCTAAACTTTCACCAAATTTCCGTTTTTTTCACAAATAAACGCAAGTGATATCGAAGAAATTTTACCACAATCATGAAGTACAATATGTCACGAAAAAAACAATCTCAGAATCAGCGGGATCCGTTGAAGCGTTCCAGAGTAATTACCTCCTAAAGTGACAGTGGTCAGAATTGTAAAAATTGGCCTGGTCATTAACGTGCAAACCACCCTCGGGGGTAAAGGGGTTACCGTATTTTTCAGACTATAAGACGCACCGGACCATAATACGCACCTAGGTTTTAAAGGAGGAAAATAGGGAAAAAAAATGTAAGCAAAAAATGTGGTCATGATGCCCTGTTATGGGAGAGGGGGTCTACTGCTGACACTGGTATTGGGGTAATGTCCCCCAATTCTGTTAATATCCTCCATCCTGGTATGTATGGCCCCTCCTTCCTGGTTTAAGTGGCCCCCATCCCATCCTGGTATGCATGGCACCCCTTTATCCCCCATCCTGGTATGCATGGCACCCCTTTATCCCCCATCCTGGTATGCATGACACCCCTTTATACCCCATCTTGGTATGCATGGCACCCCTTTATCCCCCATCCTGGTATGCATGGCACCCTCTGAGCCCCCATCCTGGTATGCATGGCATCCTCTGAGCCCCCATCCTGGTATGCATGGCACCTTCTGAATTCCCATCCTGGTATGCATGGCACCTTCTGAGCCCCCATTCTGGTATGCATGGCACCTTCTGAGCCCCATCCTGGTATGTATGGCACCTTCTGAGCCCCCATCCTGGTATGTATGGCACATTCTGAGCCCCCATCCTGGTATGTATGGCACCCTCTGAGCCCCCATCACGCTGCCTACAAAAAAAAAAAAGAACAATCATACTCACCTCCTCTCTCCTCCAGCGCTGCCCCGCCTTGCTGCTGACACTCTCACTGTGTGAGCGGCGCATGGCAGGGCGCGCATGGCATCCCTGCCGTGCGCCCTCACACAGTGTGAGACGCTGTGCTGGAATAGTCACTACTCCCCACGCCGGGACTCTGTGCATGGGGAGCAGTCTGTTCAATAGCCGGCACACTGTACTGCAGCGCGGCTTCCGCTGCCGCTCTGCGGTCAGTGTGCCTGCTATTAAAGACCATAGATATTCACTACAACCCATGGGAGTGGGTTGTAGTGAATATTCATGAGCTTTAATAGCGGGCACACTGACCACAGAGTGCAGCAGGAGCCGCGCTGTGGCTACAGTGTGCCGGCTATTAAGAGAAATGAATATTCATTGCTCTCCGCGCCCATGGGTATGGGGAGCAGGGAATATTCATTTTCTTTAGTAGCGGGCACAGCTAGGCTGTATATGACTCGCCCCCTGGGCCGTGGGGCACCCGGAACCGGGCTTCTGTACGATGCTGGGGGTAGTAGTGGCAACCCGATCCCGTGGCTCAGGGTGGTCAGACCAAATTGTGGCAGTCTATTTATACATTTGGGAATGTCCAACTACGCCACCCGTGGATTGCTGTCAGAGTTAACCGCCGCTGCGAGGCAGACCACTGAGGCTGGTGTTGGTGTGCAGCACAGGGGTAGGACAACTCCCCACGGGAAGAGTGTAGCCTCAGGGCAGTGTAGGTGAATGCTGGGGGTGATAGTGCAGGCCGCAATAGTATGAGTTCAGAGTCCGCTTCAAACAGTCCAGGGTCTTTATTGCAGATGTTATTACTGACCCAACAGGAGTACCGGTTAGGAATGGGCCTGGGTATCAGAGAGCATTCGGGCGAGCCCCATTGGTCAGGGTGAGTGTGTAGGCCTACCGTTCTCTCTCTGCCCTTGCTGACTATCCCCTTTTCGTGGTGTAATAGCCCACATCCCTGAGCTGGCCGTGTACTTTACCTGTATGGCTTGCGACTCGGGCCTTGGGTACCTTTTGCTTCTCCTTGCTGTACTGGTCCCTCTGTGTGGCGGAGCCTCCAGGCTTCTTAGGCCAAGGGACCTGAAATCCCTCGCGGGTTGGTTCTCTGCTGCTGGGCTTGCAACCCTGACAGCCTTGGACCCCAATGTCCGGTTGTGTACTTCTCTCAGCCAGGACCGGCTCTTGTCACCTCTGTCCCTGGCTTGCAGCTTCTCCTCTGCCTCACGGACTCCTCAGCTGCTGCTGACCTGTCCCTCTTCTCTGAGAACCCTTCTGGACACTTCAGAAGTGGGTTCTGGTCTCTCTAACCCTGCCCCAGTTCCAGCTTTTATAGGGGCAGCCTGCTCCCCCTACTGGCCTGGGACAGGAGGTACTGCATGCTAATTGTCCCTGACCAGGGAACCTCCCTCCTGCTCTCAGATACAGCCTTTAATATTTGTGGCATCCAGGCCTGGGGTGACACATTTCCCCCTAGTAAAATTTAGTACTCCGGGACTAAGCCTTTTTGGCCAACAGCAAACAGGGTATAAATTACAACATAACATATATACAAGTACATTTTGTCCTTAAGGTCACGGCGCTTCCATGACCGGGTGTCCATATCACCCAACAAGGTGAAGTTTTCCACAGTGTGGGGACCTGTCTCCATAAACCCCAAGCTCCTGGCCTTGGGCGTGGCGACAAGGCCAAGCTAACTACTTTGGGCCACAAGGGAGCCACGCAAGACAGGTTTTTCTTCTGTGGCCATCTTCACAAGAGGGCACCTAGTGCAACTATTTACAAGACAGTTCCGGCCATTCAGTGTCCATGACCTGTCAGTCCATTGTATCTAGGAAAACTGGGAAAACAGTATTAATAACCAGGTAACAAGTATAAAACATTAACTACATACTTTACATTCAGATTTTCCAGCGAGCTGGTATTTGACCCCTAGTGATCCGGGTTGACCTGCGTAACCCACTGTCTGGTGGTGGTCTATCCTGGCTTTCCCCACTAGCATTTAGGGTACAGCTACTAGCTGGGTTTACAGGCAGGGCAGGCAGCTGTCTGCGGGTCCTTTGGCTTACCGCAGGCATGGCAGGCTCACTGTCAGCAGAGGGTTGACTCTCCTGGGCTGCTGGCATGGGTTCTTCTGCCTCCGGGGCTGCTTGTTCCTCTTGTTCTTCCTGCTCTCCTGTAGGCTCCTGCTGGGTAGGTTGAAGGAAGTGTAGGATGGGCACCACTATGGCATTGTTTATCCGAGTCCAGGACCGGGGGAACTCTCCGAGAATGGTGCTGACCATTTCTTCCTTGTCCTCTATGGGTTCAAGGTCATCTTGATCTTCTCTTGGACTCTGCAGTTGCTCGGGGCACCGCTTTAGGTGGTCTCTGGAGACAGTGCTAGTGGTTTCTCCTCCATCCTTGGTAATTACACATACCTTCGGGTTGTTGTGGTTGGACGGCAGTACTGTGTACGGGTCGCTCTCCCACTGGTCATCTAGCTTGTGAAGCCTTCTCTTCCGCTTCAGGACCTGCTCACCAGGTTCCATGGGACCAGCAGGGGCGTGTTGGATGAAGAGCCTCTCTTGTTTTTCTCTCGCTTGAGCCAGACTCCTCTCCACACTCTCCTGTACCTTCTTGTACTGTAGCCGCCGTTCCGTATCCCAGTCCGCGTCTGGGGAGGTGTCCTCGGGTGTCAGGACTCCCATCTCCACGTCTACCGGCAGCTTACCTGGTCTTGCTCGCATCAGGTAAGCCGGGGTGCAATTTGTAGCATTCACCGGGATATGGTTGTACAAGTCTATCAGGTCTGGCAGCTTCTCCGGTCACAGGCTGCGTTCTTCCAGGGGCAACGTCTTGAGGAGATCAATGATGATATTGTTCATTTTCTCACACAGCCCGTTGGTTTGCGGGTGGTAAGGCATTGTCCGAATCTTCCTACAGCCGTAGAGGTTGCAGAACTCCTGAAAGACTTCCGCCTCAAACACTGGACCATGATCTGTTAAGACCTGTTCCGGATACCCGTGTGGATGGCAGAAGTGTTGTTGGAAGGCTCTGGCCGCTGTTTGGGCTGTCAAGTCTTTAACCAGGACCACCACCAAGAACCGGGAGTAATGGTCCACAATCGTGAGGGCATAGATATAGCCGGACCGGCTTGGAGCCAACTTCACATGGTCCAGAGCTACCAGCTCAAGAGGCTGCCTGGTGACGATGGGCCTCAAGGGTGTCTTCTGGCTGGTACGGTCGTTCCTTTTGAGGTGACATGGGCCGCAGTCCCTGCACCACTTCTCTATGGCCCCTCTGATACCGATCCAGTAGAACCGCTCTCTCAGTAGGAACTCCAGTTTCTTCCACCCGAAGTGTCCCGCTCTGTCATGGTAGGCCTCCAGGACCATTGCTGCATCCTGTCTAGGGACCACTACCTGCCAGGTCAGCTCGTGCGTCCAGTGGTTGACAAGCCTCCTGCACAGCTTACCTTCGTAGAGGAATAGCCTGCTTTTCTCCTTCCATAACTGCTTGGCTTCCTCTGGAGCGTCCGGGCCAGGGCTAGCGTCTGCCTGGGTTAACAGGTATTTCACCAGGCGAACTGCAGGGTCACTAGCTTGCGTTTCAGCCCAGCCGTGGTGGGGTAAGGGGTTGAACATGACGGTGGTTAGGTCTTTGTCTCTTACCCGGTGAGAATACTGAGTGGCCCCATACTAGTGGAACGCAGCTCTTCCGAGTCTTCTTCTCCTTCGGGTAGGTGGGGCACTCTTGATAGGGCGTCTGCGTTGGCGTTGGTTCTGCCTGCCTGGTATTTGATTGTGAAGTCATAATTTGATAGCCGGGCCATCCCCTGCTGTTCTAGGGCACCTAGTCTTGCATTGTCCAGGTGTGTCAACAGGTTGTTGTCCGTGTACACAGTCCGTGTACACAGTGAACTTTGCGGAGGCCAGGTAATGCTTGAACCGTTCTGTGACGGCCCACACCACTGCCAAGAATTCTAGCTTGAAGGAGCTGTAATTCTCCGGGTTCCTTTCAGTGGGCCTCAGCTTCCGGCTGGCGTACGCGATCACCCTTTCTCTGCCCTGTTGGTTTTGGGACAGTACGGCTCCTAACCCCACATTACTGGCGTCTGTGTGGAGGATAAAAGGCTGGCCATAATCGGGGTAGGCCAGGATCTCATCCCCCGTGAGGGCCATCTTCAGCTGGCGGAAGGACTCCTCTTCCGGCTTGTCCCACTTGAGGGGGGCTTTTGACTTCTGGATTTAGACTGACCTATCAGGAGGTCCTGCATTGAAGCCGCCATCTTTGTGAACCCGGCGATGAACCTTCGGTAGTAGCCTACCAACCCGAGGAACTGCCTCACTTCTTTGATGTTTGAGGGGCTTGGCCAGCTCTTGATTACTGTGACCTTGTCGGGGTCAGGGGCTACTCCTTCTGCACTCACCACGTGCCCCAGGTACTGTACCTTCGGCTTTAACAGATGGCACTTGGAGGGTTTCACTTTCATACCAAAGCATGCCAGGGCCTCGAACACCTCGGCCAGGTACTTTAGATGGTCCTCGTAAGTCTTTGAACAAACAATCACGTCGTCCAGGTAAAGTAGGACTGTCTCAAAGTTTCAGTGCCCTAGACAGCATTCCATCAGCCTCTGGAAGGTCCCGGGTGCGTTGCAGAGCCCGAATGGCATACAGTTGAATTCACTTAATCCCATCGGGGTGGTGAAGGCGGTCTTCTCCTTTTCAGCCTCTGCCACAGGAACCTGCCAGTACCCGCTAGTAATGTCCAAAGTAGAGAAGAAATTAGCTGATTTTAGTGCGGCTAAGGACTCCTCTATCTTAGGTAACGGGTACTCGTCTTTATGGGTGATACGATTGATTTGTCTATAGTCCACGCACATTCTCATGGTACCGTCTTTCTTTTTTACCAGGACCAAGGGGGCTGCCCAGGGGCTACAGCTGTCTCTAATGACCCCGGCTTCTTTCATTTCTCTCAGCATGCCCTTTGCGTTCTGATAATGTGCAGGGAGTGCAGGACTGTATCTCCCTTTTATTGGTGGGTGGCTCCCCGTGGGGATGTGGTGTTCTACCCCTTTCACCCTGCCGAAGTCTAGCGGGTGCTTACTAAAGATTCTCTCGTACTCCTGAACCACCCGGTAGACTCCTTGTTTTTGGTGCAAGGGAGTGTAGTCAGCACCCATGTGGAGTTTCTGGCACCAGTCCTCCTTAAGTTTCTGGGAGCCATTACCCTCCACCAGGGGAGATGGAGGCAAGGGTTCCACGACCCTGAGAGCATTGTGTTCGACGGCAAACAATTTGGCTAGTGTAGCGTACCGGGGCAAGTGTACTTCCCTTTCCCCGATGTTTAAGATCCGGACGGGCACCCTTCCATGGCGGACATCAACCACCCCCCGGGCTGTCAAAATGGTGGGCCTGCTGTCTGAGTACACGGGTTCTACCATGGCTTGGTAGTCTCTCCCTCTTAACCCGATTGCAGTCCGACACCAGATCATCATTTCACTTTTGGGAGGCATGGCAATGGGGAACGGGTCGCTCATCCTCACGCTACCGATCTCACCACCAGACAGTTCTACCCGTCTCTTCAGGGCTCTTATCTCCTTCTGGAGGACCCTCTGTTGGCTGGAGCTCGCATTCATCGCCACCTGCTGCAAAATTACAATCACTTCTGAAAGACAATTTTCAATCACGTTAGTACCCAAGGTTATTTTAGGGTGACTTTCTCGACGGTCAATGTCCACAATGATCACTCCCTGTGCCGGCAGTTCAACTTTCCCAATCTTAATGGTCATCTCTCTGAACCCCACCTGCGGCACGGGCTGGCCATAGCTGGCGATGATGCTCAAGTCACTGTCTGGATAGCGGGTTATGTCAGTGTCACTCCAGTACTGCTTGAAAAGTACATAGGGGATGGTAGTCACTTGGGACCCGGTGTCCAGCAGTGCACTCATGGGGATACCGTCCAGCACTACGGGTAAAACCGGGCGTCCCCCTACGTACTTATCACGCCAATTAGACGGGCCTGGTGACCTTATGCCTGGGGGTTGGCCCTCTGCCCCAGGTCGGACCCATTTAAAGTACAGTACCTGGCTACGTGTCCCGGCTGGCTGCAACGGCGGCAAATCGGCTGTCCATCCTCAGTGTAACGATCGGCGGGCCTCCCTCTGAACGACGGGATCCTCCTCCATCGACGCCATGGGACATCCTCCGGACTGGAAGCCAGCTTGATTGGTCCTGACGGGTCCATCTGTAACAACTGTACGGTCCTGGTCAATGCAGCAACACTCTTTGTCAGTTCTTGGACCTGATGGTGCAGGTTTGCAGGCGGGGATGGGTTTAGGGCCTGCGCATCAGTCCCCACAAGGTCTGCAGGGTAGGGCGCTGCCTCCTGGTGGTAAGTGATGGCAGGGCGCCGGGAAACTACAGCGCCACCTGGTGCGGGTTCTCGGAGCACCCGGATGGCCCTATCTTTGAACTGTGCAAAAGTCAAATCGGGGTTCTGTAGGGCCATGAGACGTAGCTGGGTTCTGTGGGCGCTGGACAGCAGACCTTCTATGAACTGATCAGTCAACAGTTTATCGGTATCCTGCACGCTGCCAGGGTCAGCTTGCTTAATTGCCCCCAAGGCTTCCTGTAAATTTAGGGCATAGTCTCTGATGCTATCTTGAGCTCGCTGCTTACATCCATAGAACCGCATTTTGATTTCTGCTGAGGTACGGGTATCAAAGGTGTCCCGTAGACGGGTCAGAACCCCCCTTACAGTCCTTTTCTCCTCCGCTGTCCAAGACTTTACCTCCCGCTGGGCCGCACCAGTTAACTGCCTTATCAGTATGCTTACTTTCTGTTCTTCTGTCAGGGGATAAACTTTGAACAGGCTATACAGCCTTTCTTTAAAGTAGCCCAAGGTATGCGACTCGCCGGCATACTGTGGCAGCCAGGCTGCTCCGGGGATATAGGGCATGGAAAACGGCATCACAGCTGCAGCGGCTACGCTGGTGGTAGAGGGTCCCTCCGCGTCCGACATCTTCCTCCCCCCTAGTTAACCGAGGCCTACCTTCCGGCGATCCTCTTCTGTAGGCCTCGGCTCCGCTCGCGATTCTCTGGGCGAGGACCTTGCATCGCTCGGTGATGACGTCAGCGTCGCTCTCTCTCCTTCCAGGACCTTGCACGGCGTCTCAGCGTAGGGCGGGGCTTCAGGTCTCGCGCGTTTTTGGACGTCCACGCCCCTCTTCTTCCCGCGCGGCGTCCCGAAGATGGCGCCCGATGGCGGGAAACGGCTCCGATTGGCGGGATATGGCCCCGAATGGGGGGAAACTTCACTCAGGTAAGTATAAAGTCTTTTTCAGGCACGCAATACCCGTTTGTGGCGGGTTGGTCACAATCCTGCCGACTACGCCAAAGCTGACTCGCCCCCTGGGCCGTGGGGCACCCGGAACCGGACTTCTGTACGATTCTGGGGGTAGTAGTGGCAACCCGATCCCGTGGCTCAGGGTGGCCAGACCAAATGCTGTGGCAGTCTATTTATACATTTGGGAATGTCCGACTACGCCACCCGTGGATTGCGGTCAGAGATAACCGCCACTGCGAGGCAGACCACTGAGGCTGCTGTTGGTGTGCAGCACAGGGGTAGGACAACTCCCCACGGGAAGAGTGTAGCCTCAGGGCAGTGTAGGTGAATGCTGGGGGTGATAGTGCAGGCCGCAATAGTATGAGTTCAGATTCCGCTTCAAACAGTCCAGGGTCTTTATTGCAGATGTTATTACTGACCCAACAGGAGTACCGGTTAGGAATGGGCCTGGGTATCTGAGAGCATTCGGGCGAGCCCCACTGGTCAGGGTGAGTGTGTAGGCCTACCGTTCTCTCTCTATGCTCTTGCTGACTATCCCCCTTTTCGTGGTGTAATAGCCCACGTCCCTGAGCTGGCCGTGCACTTTACCTGTATGGCTTGCGACTCGGGCCTTGGGTACCTTTTGCTTCTCCTTGCTGTACTGGTCCCTCTGTGTGGCGGAGCCTCCAGGCTTCTTAGGCCAAGGGACCTGAAATCCCTCGCGGGTTGGTTCTCTGCTGCTGGGCTTGCAACCCTGACAGCCTCAGACCCCAATGTCCGGTTGTGTATTTCTCTCAGCCAGGACCGGCTCTCGTCGCCTCTGTCCCTGGCTTGCAGCTTCTCCTCTGCCTCACGGACTCCTCAGCTGCTGCTGACCTGTCCCTCTTCTCTGAGAACCCTTTTGGACACTTCAGAAGTGGGTTCTGGTCTCTCTAACCCTGCCCCAGTTCCAGCTTTTATAGGGGCAGCCTGCTCCCCCTACTGGCCTGGGACAGGAGGTGCTGCATGCTAATGGTCCCTGACCAGGGAACCTCCCTCCTGCTCTCAGACACAGCCTTTAATATTTGTGGCATCCAGGCCTGGGGTGACACATATACATCGTACGCACCACACACACGCACTCTGTATACACCGTACGCACCACACACACTGTATACGCCGTACGCACCACAAACCCACTGTATATGCAGTACACAGTGGCGTACTGCCAATGGCGGCAGACCACGCGACTACTATGGGGCCCGTGAGCTGGGGGGGCCCCATAGCAGTCCAGGGGTGGACATACCACCACTGGTGCAGCTGTGCCGGGTCCCCACCATGCAGCTGCACCAAGGGGCCCGCAAGGTGCAGCTGCTCCCTGCACGCGGAGGTCAGGGAGCGATCCCTGCAGCTCCGTTGCTGTCAGGAGGAGAATAGCAGCGGAGCTGGAGGGTTCGTCCTCTGCTTCCTCCCTGACCCAGGCACGCGCAGCTTGATGACGTCATCATGCAGCGCGCGCCTGGGTCAGGAAGAAAGCTGCCGGCAACCAGGAGGATGCTGCTGCAGGGGAGCAAGCTGAGGTAAGTTGTTTTTTTTTTTTTTTTTACTGAAATGCTGGGGAGGGGATGGGGCTGGGGAGAGGAATGATGGGGCTGAGAAGAGCAATAATGGGGCTGATGGGACTGGGGAGAGCAATGATCGGGCTGGGGAGAGAAATATTGGGGCTGGAGAGGGGGCTGATGGGGCTGGGGAGAGGAATAATGGGATTGATGGGGCTGGGGAGAGCAATAATGGGGCTGATGGGGCTGGGGAGAGGAATAATGGGGTTGATGGGACTGGGGAGAGGAATAATAGGGCTGATGGGGCTGGGGAGAGGAATAATGGGGTTGATGGGGCTGGGGAGAGCAATAATGAGGCTGATGGGGCTGGAGAGAGGAATAATGGGGTTGATGGGGCTGGGGAGAGCAATAATGGGGCTGATGGGACTGGGGAGAGGAATGATGGGGCTTGGGATAGGAATAATGGGACTAATGGGGCTGGGAAGAGAAATAATGGGGCTGGGGAGAGGAATGATGGGACTGGGGAAAGGAATAACGGGGTTGATGGGGGTGGGGAGAGGAATAATGGGATGGTAGGGCTAGGGAGAGCAATGATGGGGCTGGGGAGAGGAATGATGGGGCTGGGGAGAGCAATGATGGGGATGGTGGGACTGGGGAGAGCAATGATGGGATAGTGGGGCTGGGGTGAGCAATAATGGTGCTGATGGGGCTGGGGAGAGGAATAATGGAGTTGATGGGGCTGGGGAGAGGAATGATGGGATGATGGGGTTGGAGAGAGCAATAATGGGGCTGATGGGGCTGGGAAGAGCAATAGTGGGGTTGATGGGGCTGGGGAGAGGAATGATGGGGCTGGGAAGAGCAATAATGGGGCTGATAGAGCTGGGGAGAGCAATGATGGGGATGGTGGGGAAGGGGAGAGCAATGACGTGTTGCTGGGAGAGAGCAATGATGGGGTGCTGGGACAGAGCAATGGTGGGGGGCTGGGAGAGAGCAATGATGTGGGGCTGGGAGAGAGCAATGATGGAGGTGCTGGGACAGAGTAATGATGGGGGTGCTGGGAGAGCGCAATGATGGAGGGGGCTAGGAGAGAGCAATGATGGGAGTGCTGAGAGAAGTGACGCGCCCAAGGGATGGGGACTCGGCGCCCGGGCCTTGCTGTTTGGTTTTGGGGGACGCCGCGGTGGCCGGCTCCCGGGCCCGTACCCTGGGGTCACTCTTTAAAAGAAAGAAGGAATGGTGGGGAAAAGGTGTATGGGATAGGAAAGAGTTTGTGACGCCACCCGTGGTGTCTGGTGAGGATCACCAGCGCTGCTACAGTCCTCTGAGGCCGGTGATCAGGCAGCTTAGATGGTATGGCTCCCCACAGGTGGAGCGGGGCCTCAGGGCAGCGTAGGAGAAGGGATGCAGGACAGAGGGACCCAGCCGGGTCGGAGGAAGAATAGGCACACACACGACAGTTCACTTCAGTACCTTTACTGGTGGTGTTTCAGGCACGATCAAGGGCACTGTAGGGTGAAGGGTGCATTTCAGGACTCTCTCCAGTGAGCGGGTGTGGGGCCTCCTGTTTCTTGCCTTTTCCTGTTAAGTTTATGACCTGCCTGGAGCTAGGCCTAACTTGGTCTCTGTCTTGCACCGGCTGACCTGGTGGTAGGGCCTTCTGTTGGAGATCACACTCCCTGGTCTCTTGGGCCTCAGTGATTCCTGACCCTGGTATTACACGCAGCTTTTGGTGTTCCTGAGACATGTAGTTCGCCAGGGATCCCAGTTGTTTCTGCTGGTCCTAGAGATCCTTGCAGACGCGGTCCCGGTGTCCGGTAAATGCTTATGGGGTGAGCTAGTTAAGCTCCTCTGCCCCCTACATAGCTCGCTTACTCCACTTGCCTTCGGCCGCGCTCAGGGCCCTCACTAGGCTTCACACTGGCAGTAAACCGCGCTACTCTTCACCGCTCTTATGGCGTCGGCACGCCTTAAGCTCACTGACTGAGCTTTATGAGTCTGAACTCTCTCTAGAGGGACTGGAACTACCTCTGTCCCCTGAGGAAACTGTTCTCTAGACTGAGCTCCACTGCAGGCTGACCTCTCTCAGGCTCATCTTCTGCAGGAACTGACTGCCTAGCTCCACCTTCCCTTTTTATATCCCTAACGGGCTCCCTCTGTTGGTCTGAGGTGGAAGGTGGAGGTGTGTGTGTATGCTACGAGGGCCTCTTGTGGAGGAATCCGTCCATGCACCCCTCTAGGATCTGTGGCACCAATGCGCCGCAGGTGCGCCCAATTTCCTCCCCCTAGCAAAGCTCAGTACTCCCGGACTGAAGTACTTTTTATAACAACAATACAATATTTCTTCCCTTTATGGGAGGCACTTTGCTTAAACGTTACATAATAAAACATTATAAATAACAAATATATACATATATACAATACGCAACCTCAGAATTCAAGTCTCTTCTGCTGAGGTTCCCAACAGGATGTCCATCTCACAGGGTAGAGTACTTGGTAGCTTGAGGGACCTGTCCCAGACCCTCAATGTAGGCCCTGGGGTGGCTGCAGGGCTTGGAGATCCTGAGTCGGACCTCCGTTAGTCCCACACCAGACACGTTTTTCTTCCGAGGTCACCTAAAGGGGCACTCCAGGGCGTGCAATTATTTACAAGAAGCAGTTTTTGGGCTGCACATAGTCCTCAGCCACAAAGTTCTTTATGTACCCTGACGAGTAACTAAAGGTAACAAGGAAAAGTGTCCATTTCACTTAAATTGTCCATTATAAGGCAAAACAACAAGTTAATAAATATATATACATGAAAATACACAATATAATACCCCAGGGGCAACTATTTACACTGTCAGAGTTTCCTTCTCTATTCTCTGTATCTGACAGGGGTCTGACCTCGTGTGCTATGCGTCGACCTACGTAGTACTGGGATGCGTGAGGCACTAGTATTTGCACTACCTCCCATTCTGTCAGTTCTAAGTGTTGGGGAACTGCAGGGTTGCCTTAACCTCTCTACAGGACTGGCAAGTATACCATTGGCTGGGCCTTCTTGCTCTGCTCAAACCGGGGATCCTTCTTCCGTGGATTCTTCTTGAGCAGGCTCTTCTGAAGCACTTACAGGCTGTGGAGGGTTTTCTGGCTGTTGAAAGAAGTGGATCACAGGTATTATTACTGCTCCTCCTAGTTGAGGCCAATCTGCCGGGAAATCTCCTAAGTCAGTATGGAGTACTGCTTCTTTAGGCTCCTCCGGTTCGGTGAGAGGCACTTCTTCTTGGAGCTTTAGCAGGTCTGGACACAACTTCAGATGGTCTCTAGATACCGCTGTAGTCGTTATTCCTCCGTCTCTACTAATTAGGCAGGTCTTCCTATTATCGAATCTTGAATTTAACACAGTGTAGGGTTCTCTCTCCCACTGGAAATCAAGTTTGTGGTTTCTCCTTTTTCTTTTTAACACCACTTCTCCTGGTGTGAAGGGTTCCGCGGGCGCACTTTTATTGTAGTGGGCTTCCTGCTTGAGACTGTCTTCGACAAAGGCCTGTACTCTTCTGTACCGCTCTTGTCTGGTCGTGTCCCAGTCCTCAGTGGACATATCTGCTTCTGGTTCTACTACACCAAGCTCCAGGTCCATGGGCAACTTCCCGGGTCTGGCTTGCATGAGATATGCTGGAGTACAATTGGTGAAACTCACAGGTATGTGGTTGTACAGATCTATCAGGTCAGGTAGTAGGTCTGGCCACTGATTTCTCTCCTCTAGTGGTAAGGTCTTCAGCAGGTCAATGATGATGTTATTCATCTTTTCACAGAGACCGTTGGTTTGGGGGTGGTACGGTGTAGTCCTGATCTTTTTACACCTGTACAGATGGCAGAACTCCTTGAACAGTTCGGCTTCAAAGGCTGGGCCTTGATCTGTCAGCACCTGCTCCGGGTATCCATGGGCCTGCAGAAGTACGCCTGAAATGTCTTCGCCGCAGTTTCTGTTGTCAGGTCCTTGACGGGGGCGACCACCAGGAACCGGGAGTAGTGATCCACCATGGTCAGGGCATAGGAATATCCTGACCTGCTGGGTGACAGCTTGACATGATCCAGGGCCACGATCTCCAGGGGACGAGTCGTCTTGATGGGTTGCAGGGGTGCCTTCAGGCTGCTGCAGTCTTTTCTTCTGAGGCTACAGGGTCCACAATTCCGGCACCACCTCTCAATGGAACTACCCAATAAAACCAACACTTCAACAGGGTCTCTAGCTTCTTCCAGCCGAAGTGCCCCGCCTGATCGTGGTAGGCTTCCAACACCATCTGGATGTCTGTCTTGGGCACCACTGTCTGCCATACCATCTCATGGGTTTTGGGGTTGACGTACCTCCGGCACAGCTTCTCTCTATAGATGAACAGCCGGCTCTTCTCATTCCACAGCTGCTTGGCTTGGAGAGACGCTTCCTTCTCCAGGGAGGAACTCTCCTGGGTTATCAGTTCTTTGATACGGCTGACAACCGGGTCGCTGTCCTGAGTCTCCTTCCAGCTGTGGTGAGGCAGGGGGTTTAGCGTGTTACCGCGAGGCCTCCTGGAGGCTCGTTGCTCGTGGACCATCCCATTCTGATGAAAGGCAGGTAATTCAATCTCCTCCAGGTCGTCCACTTCATCTTCAGTGTCTGACTGGTGAGGCATCCTGGACAGGGCATCGGCGTTGGCGTTCTTGCGGCCCACCCGGTACTTAATAGTGAATTGGTAATTTGACAGCCGAGCCATCCATCGATGCTCCAAGGCTCCTAGCTTGGCTGTTTCTAGATGAGTCAAGGGGTTGTTATCAGTGAAGGCAGTGAACTTACTGGAGGCTAGATAGTGCTTGAACCGCTCGGTGATGGCCCAGACCAGGGCCAGGAACTCCAACTTGAAGCTGCTATAGTTCTCTGGGTTCCTCTCGGTCGGGCGGAGCTTCCTGCTTGCATAGGCGATCACCTTCTCTTTGCCATTCTGCTTCTGACTCAGTACAGCTCCTAATCCTTCGTTGCTGGCATCAGTGTACAGCAGGAACGGTTGGCTGTAGTCAGGGTAGGCTAGGATCTCTTCGCCGGTCAGGATCTCCTTCATCACCTTAAAGGATTCAGCTTGCTTCTTACCCCACTGGAACGGGGGATTTCTGCCTCTGGGGGACTGTCCTACCAGGAGGTCTTGCAGAGGCGCCGCTTTCTTAGTATAGTCCTTCACAAACCTCTGGTAATACCCGACTAGTCCCAGGAACTGACGTACCTCCTTGAGGCTCTTTGGCCCCGGCCATTTCTGGATGGCAGTGACCTTCTCCGGGTCTGGTGCTACTCCCTCTGAACTGACGATGTGCCCCAGGTACCGTACCTTTCTCTTGAGCAGGTGGCACTTTGAGGGCTTCAACTTCATCCTACACCGGGACAGCGACTCGAATACCTCCGCCAGGTGCTTCAAGTGGTCCTTATACGTTTTGGAGTATACTATCACATCATCCAGGTATAGTAGTACAGTCTCAAAGTTGCGGTGTCCGAGGCAGCACTCCATCAATCTTTGGATCGTTCCGGGGGCGTTGCAGAGTCCAAACAGCATACTATTGAACTCGCAGAGTCCCATCGGGGTGGTGAAGGCCGTCTTCTTCCGATCCTCCTTAGCAACAGCTACTTGCCAGTACCCACTAGTGAGGTCAAGGGTGGAGAAGTAATTTGCAGACTTTAAGGCAGCCAGGGATTCCTCTATACGTGGTAAAGGGTATGCATCTTTATGTGTAATGCCATTTACTTGTCTGTAATCTACACACATTCTCATGCTTTCATCCTTTTTCCTGACTAAAACTAGGGGAGCTGCCCAGGGACTACAACTACCCCTTACTACCCCTGCCTTCTTCATGTCGTGCAACATCTCCTTCACCTTCTGGTAGTGTGCTGGTGGTATAGGCCTGTAACGTTCTTTGATGGGTGGATGGTCACCTGTGGGGATATGGTGTTGAACCCCCTTAATCCTCCCAAAGTCAAGTGGGTGCTTACTGAATACTTGCTCATATTCCTGAACCACCCGGTGTACACCCTGCTTCTGATGAGCAGTAGTGGTGTCTGTCCCAACATGGAGTTGTTGACACCAATCCTCCACCTGGGTTGCCGGGTCATTATCCTCCACTTCGTCTGGTGAGGTTAAGGACTCCACCGTGTGTATGGAGTTGTTATTTACTGTGTACAGTTTGGCAACAGTGGCGTAGCAAGGTAATCTAATCTCGTCCTCCCCATAGTTTAGGAGGCGTACGGGCACCCTCCCTTTGCGTACATCCACTACCCCTCTGGCAGTCAAGAGTGTAGGCCTATGCTCGGAGCTAAGGGGCTCTACTACCGCCTGGTAGCTCCGTCCTTTGAGACCTATTGCTGCTCTACACCATATCAGCATTTCACTCATCGGGGGAATCACAATGGGTACCGGGTCTGTCACCAGTACATTACCAATTTCACCACCTGTTAGCTTTACCTGTTGCTGGTACATAAGGGCTCGGATTTCTTTCTGGAGCGCCCTTCTCTGCCCTGGTCTGACAGTGTCAGCTATCTGTTGGAGCAAGAACACCACTTCTCCCAGAAAGTTACTAACAATATTAGTGCCAAGTACCATATACAAATTTGTATCATCAGGATTAGTCTCTACTACAATTAGTCCCTGGTTCCACTCTTCCCACCTTTACTGCCACATCCTTAACCCCGACTAGGTTAAGGGGAAGGCCGTTTGAGGCATAAACGGAAAGGTTTGGAGCTGGTGGGCTTAGGTCATCCATGGACCAGAACCTTTTGTAGAGGACGTCAGGCATGATGGTTACCTGAGATCCTGTGTCCAGCAGAGCGGATGTCGCAATGCCGTCCAGCACAACAGACAGGAAAGGTCTTCCTCCCACAAACCTGCTGTACCAGTCTGTTGGGCCTGGGGACTCTACTCCTAGGTGTCGGCCCTCGGCCCCAGGGTTTTCTCGTTTAAAGGACAGCTCTGGATGGTGTGACCTGACTTGTGGCAGCGGTGGCAAACAGGGTCCTTCGGTGGACGGCATTGGTCGCTGATCCTCCCAGGGGGTGGCGTTGTCCTCTTCCTCCTTCTCATCCAGAGGACATCCTCAGGGCTGTCGGCTAGCAGGATCCTTCCTTCCTCCTCGGGCTCCGTCCGCAGCTGCAGGGTTCTCAGTACAGTGGTCAGGGTTTTGCTCAATTGACGCACATCAGAGCGCAGGCTGTCCAGCTCACTAGGGGACGTTGCTTGCACCTTGGCTTCAGCAGCCACTGGGGAAAAGGTGGACGCTGCAGGCACTGGGGTGGCCCCACCCTGGTAACATTGGATAGCAGTTGTTTCCAGGGGCTGCAGTCCTTTTGTAGCCATGTCCTTAAGGATGTCAAAGGTGGCATCTGGATGATCCAGGGACCACCAACGCAGTCCTGCTCTCCTCTGGAGATAACCTGTTCCTTCAGTATTTTATTTTCATTATTGATGCTGGTTGGACTAACCTGTTTCAGAGCTCGCAGGGCCCCTTGTAAACGCCAGGCATAGTCCCGATCGCTGTCCTCCGGTTGCTGAGAGCAGTTGTAGAACCTCATCTGGAGGTCTGTCTCAGTACGATTCTCAAAGACAGTCTGTAACTTTTTAAAGATTGCGGACACTGACTCTTGGTCTGCGGCCGACCAGGTTTCTACTTCTTGCTTTGCAGCACCGGTTAATTGTCCTAATACCACAGCGGCTCTTTGCTTGCCTGTCATAGAGTACGTATCCAGTATACCGCATATTTTCCGCTTAAATCCAGACAGGGTATCTGGTTTGCCGCTGTACTGGGGGAGCCACTTCGCTCCGGGGATGTACGGTAGGGCCATGGGTATGACAGGGGTTACATGCCCTGCTGGTGGAGCGGCTGCTTCGGCCTGCTCGGCGTCGGGCACAAGTTGAGCATCAGGACGGTTAACCGGTATTCCGGCGTTGTGCTGTTCTTCAAACATTCTGTCGCCCCCCTAGCTAACTGTGGCCTACCTTCTCTTCTTTGCTTCCGGTAGGCCGCAGCTCCGCAGGTGACGTTCTTCTTCAGGACCTTGCGTCGCTTGCGTCCTACGTCAGAGCGTTCACCGGCGCTCCTTCCAGGACCTGGCGCTTCCTGGTTTGACGTCGAGGCGTGGGGCGTGTTCGGGGCTTCGCGCGCTTTAGCAGGTACGCCTCTCAGTTTCCCGCGGTTACGCCCTTCTTCCCACTTGGCGGCCCAACAATGGCGGCAATCTTCGTCACAGTTAAATATACAGTTTTTGATTAAAGGCGCACATTACCCGGTGGCAACGGACACAACACTCCGTCGCTGCAGCGGGCACAGGATCCTGTTCGTGATGCCAGGAAGAGATGACGAGCCCAAGGGATGGGGACTCGGCACCCGGGCCTTGCTGTTAGTTTTGGGGGATGCCGCGGTGGCCGGCTCCTGGGGCCGTACCCTGGGGTCACTCTTAAAAATAAGCAAGGAATTGGGGGAAAGGTGTATGGGAAAAGGAGAAAGTTCGTGACGCCACCTGTGGTGTCTGGTGAGACTCACCAGAGCTGCTACAGTCCTCTGAGGCCGGTGGTTGGGCAGCTTAGTTGGTTCTGCTCCCCACAGGTGGAGCGGGGCCTCAGGGCAGCGTAGGTGAAGGGATACAGGACAGAGGGGACCCAGCCGGGTCAAAGGAAGAATAGGCACACACACGACAGTTCACTTCAGTACCTTTACTGGTGGTGTTTTCAGGCATGATCCGGGGTACTGTAGGGTGAAGGGTGCATTTCAGGACTCTCCCCAGTGAGCGGGTGTGGAGCCTCCTGTTTCTTGCCTTTTCCTAGTAAGTTTATGACCTGCATGAAGCTAGGCCTAACTTGGTCTCTGTCTTGCACCTGCTGACCTGGTGGTAGGGCCTTCTGTTGGAGTTCACACTCCCTGTTTTCTTGGGCCTCAGTGACTCCTGACCCTGGTTTTACGGTCAGCTTTTGGTATTCCTGGGACATGTAGTTCGCCAGGGATCCCAGTTGTTTCTGCTGGTCCTAGAGATCCTTGCAGACACAGACCTGGTGTCCAGTAAATGCTTGTGGGGGTGAGCTGGTTAAGCTCCTCTGCCCCCTATGTAGCTCGCTTACTCCACTTGCCTTCGGCCTGCTTGGGGCCCTCACTAGGCTTCACACTGGCAGTAGGCCTCGCTACTCTTCACCGCTCTTATGGCGTCGGCACGCCTTTGGCTCACTACCTGAGCTCAATGAGTCTGCTCCACTGCAGGATGGCTATTGCAGGAGCTCCTCTCAACAGGCTTCCTTCTACAGACTGGATCCTCACAGACTGGAACTAGCTCTGTCCCAGAGGAAACTGTTCTCCAGACTGACTGCCTAGCTCCACCTTGCCTTTTTATATCCCTAACGGGCTCCCTCTGGTGGTCTGAGGTGGAAGGTGGAGGTGTGTGTATGCTATGAGGGCCTCTTGTGGAGGAATCTGTTCATGCACCCCTCTAGGATCTGTGGCACCAATGCACAGCAGGGCGCCACATTTGTATTCAGCCCCCTGTAGTCTACTACCCCTAAATAAAATCGTGAGTGACCAATGAAGTCACATAATGAGTAAACTGAGTCCACCTGCGTACAATTTATTGTCAGTATAACTACAGCTGTTCTGTGAAAATCTCAGAGGTTTATTTGAGAACATTAGGAATCAAACAGCATCATGAAAACCAAGGAATACACCGGTCAGGTCAGAGATAAAGTTATGGAGAAGAGTAAAGCAGGGTTAGGTTATAAAAAAAAATAGCCCAAGCTCTGAACAACTCACGGAGCACAGTTCAATCGATAATAAAAAAAACGTAAGTAGTATGCTACAACTGCAAACCTACCAAGACATGGCCGTCCACCTAAACTGACAGTCCTTGTATGGAGAGCACTAATTAGAGAAGCAGCCAAGAGGCCCATGGTCACTCTGGAGGAGCTGCAAATCCACAGCTCAGGTGGGAGAATCTGTCCACAGGACAACTACTAGTCCAGAAATCTGGTCTTTATGGAAGAGTGGCAAAAATAAAGCGTTTTTTGAAAGCAAGCCGTAAAAAATCTGTATGGAGGAATATGTGGTGCCCATAATAATGTATGGAGGACTATGTGGGGCCCATTATTCTGTATGGAGGACTATGTGAGGCCCATTATTCTGTATGGAGGACTATATGGGGTCCATTATTCTGTATGGAGGACTATGTGGGGCCCATTATACTGTATACCGGTTGACCCGCGATTTTGTCCAAGTTTTTCATTTTGGCCCTCTGAGTTTGAGTTTGGCATCCCTGGTTTAAGTCAAAGGATATCAGAAGAACAATAAGGGTTCACACTGTTTAAAAAAAAATTTTGTGCTCAGGAGGAAAATAGTCCATTAATATCTTAACTAAACCTCCGGCACTAATAAGTGAAAAAACAACTGTATATCATTTCAAGAATTTTTTTTTTAATTCTAAAGAGTGACTGTAACAAGATAATAACCACCAGAACGTTTTGTTTCGGCTAATTGCCTTTATCAAGGTTATCTGTGTCAATGAAAAATATGAATACTACATTTAATATGGTCACACAAATAATAGAGCCATACATATTACATACATATATTTTTTTCCAAACATACATAAAGCTCATATGCCAGGTTGCCAAGTAGTGGGTCACTTATTTTAAGCATAGGCGGTCATATTCAAGCGCAAATTGTACCTATAATATAAAAATAATCAGTAAGAAATCATCCAATGCCATATAATGAAAAAAAGGGGAATTGGCAACTTAGAATTCCAAAGGTATTCATTTCAGAACAAACTAGGAGGTAGAATACTTGGAGAAATAGTGAAATATATGAAAAGTCATAAATATGCCCCAAAGGTAAAAAGAAACTGGAGTCCTCAGAGTGCGTATCAGAGAGTATCAAACTGAGTATATAGCTGTGCAACTTACTTATTTGAATCCAGGAGTATCACCAGGGTGCGTCCATGTGGCATAACTAACAGTCAGTGTGCCGGTGTATGCACATGGGAAATGTGTCCCATTTTATATGCGTCAGAACAGGAAGAGGTAAGTATGAATGGTCAAGGCTGATAGATCTTACCTGGACCACCGCGGCCGAAAGATGCAGTGCAGTCTGCGTTCCACCGTCAGCCGGATGTGACGCGCCGGTATCATACTGAAAGAGAGCGGTGAGTTGCGTTCCACCGTGCGCATGCGCAGTGAACCCAAGGCGCGCTATGTGAAAATAAGACTTGGAACAGGGGAGACTGCATAAATAGATATATGAGAGAGGTGAGAAAGGTGAAAAGTCAAAGGATATTCATGTGTTTGAATGACCATGTCAACGTCCAGATCTAAATCCCATTGAGAATCTGTGGCAAGACTTGCTGTTCACAAACCATCCGCATCCAATCTCACTGAGCTGGAGCTAAGTTGCAAAGAAGAATTGGCAAACATTTTCAGCCTCCAGATGTGCAAACCTGGTAGAGACATACCCCAAAAGACTTGCAGCAGTAATTGCAGTGAAAGATGGTTCTACAGTGTATTGACATAGGGGGGCAGATGACAATTTCCAGATTCATATTTTTAAAATTTTTAGAAAACCATGTATCATTTCCTTTACACGTCACAAATACTTGCTACTTTGTGTTAGTATATCATAAAAAATACCAATTATATATATTTAAGTTTGTGGGTGTAACGTGAACAAAATATGGAAAAGTTCACGGGGAAAGAATACTTTTTCCAGGCACTGTACTTGTCTGTGTCTGGTAGTTCTCACATGAATTCACCATTTCAGAAAAAAGAATAGAGTAAATAAGTTGGTGCAAGAACGAGTAAGTACCAGCAGTCCACTGTGCTCCATCTCTGGGATCCCATATATTTGCACAATTGGTGGACTCCTTAACTCTAACTAGCACTCCAAAAATATAGATGAGGTGGAGAAGTGGTCATACATGCATATGGATATCTCCACAGACTTTTGTAAGAAGTAGTGAAAAACTTGGCTGAAACTTTCCCCTCTCCAATCCGTCCTGAACGTAGCAGCCAGGATCATATTCCTCACCAACCCATACACTGATGCCTCTTCCCTGTGCCAGTCATTGCACTGGTTGCCCATTCAATGTAAACCTATCACTCTTACCCACAAAGCTATCCACGATTCAGCACCGCCCTACATATCCTCCCTCGTCTCAGTCTACCACCCTATACATGCCCTCCGTTCCGCTAGTGACTTAAAACTAAAATCCTCCATAATCCGAACCTCTCACTCTCGTCTTCAAGATTTCTCACGTGCTGCGCCAATTCTTTGGATTGCACTACCCAGGACAATTCGATTAATTCCCAATACCCACAGTTTTAAGCATGCCCTAAAAACCCATTTCTTTAGACTGGCTTATCGCCTCAACACACTTATCTACTGTAACTGTCCCAATTGGCCCATATTAAAATTTTCTTCAAAATCATGCTCATACCATCCATGCACTGATTAGCCTCTGTCTGTACTGTACACATACTGGCTGGCGACCAGTTCATGTAGTGTTATGTACTTACCCTATTTAGCATATTATGTATTATACAATATTTGTACATTTTACCTTTTGTGTCTCCCCTATTTTCTTATAGACTGTAAGCTTGCGAACAGGACCCTCACTCCTTTTAATATCTGAGTTATGCTTATTCTGTAACATCTGTATTGTCTGTATAAGTCCCCCCTAAAATTGTAAAGTGCTGCGGAATATGTTGGTGCTATAAAAATAAAAATTATTATTATTATTATTATTATTCAGCACCTCACATTATTTGAACTACAGCAAATATGGGTCCCTATTCTCCCGATAGGTGCTAGGTTGCTCTTCCAGGACTTCTACATATCAAACATTTGTACCATATACGTTCTATGTGCCATTATCTCAGATGATAATACACCTTTAAGTTTTATTGTAGCCCTTGGGATTGGTTCTATCTCTATAGCTAAGCTGTGAACTGTGACATTCTATCACTATCCAGAATGACCCTAAAATAGCTGCTTCATTTCCTGCTTCTGCTTTTATGCAGGCTATGATAGTCCCTTTTTATTTGTTGTGTTATGTAATGTGATGTGATAACTGCAAACCTGCCCCACGTCATTTGATCCTTCGGTCGCTGATGTAATCTTCTACATTGTATAAAATCACAGCAGCCATTTTAGGCAACTTTTGCAAAGCTAATCGTAGATTGTTCGAATTCCCTGAGTTCAGCAACTTTAAGCTTGTGGGCTCCAATGCAAATTCTCCACTAGGGGACTCAACCATCATGAGTCTTTGATAGGATTTGTGTACTCATATGATACAAAGGTAACTTTTGGTCCACCTGAACTCCAGGTTCGACTGAAGCCCTACACCCACTATAGTTACGCCCCTGCTTATAACTATCCCTTTTAGTGCAAATTACTCCCATCTCCTGCATCTACTTTTCTGCAGTACTTAAGTAATTGGCAGTAACTTTCTGAACCATTCAATTCTGGGACAGCTTTTCATGGACCTACTTTCCCAGAACTACTACTACTCCCTCAGGAAATCGACAGGAAAAAATAAAAGTCTCTCATATCTCTGGGAGTACTTGTAGATCACAGACAAAATATCAGCATGCAATGTCAGTAGGTGGCTTCTAAAGCCAGCAGGATATAGTCATGTATTAAAAGTATCATGAACTTGTAGGACAGAGACGTAATATTACCACTTTACAAAGCGTAAGTGCGGCCTCATCTGGAATATGCAGTTTAGTTATCGGTACCAGTTCATGGAAAGGATGTCCTGGACTGCGAAAAAGTAGAAGGAAGAGCAACAAAACTGGTAAGGGGCATGGAGGATCTTTGTTAAGAGGAAAGACTAAGGGAATCTGTCACAAGGTTTTTTTTACACCTAATCTGATAGCAGCATAATGTAGAGCCAGAGACCTTGACTCCAGCGATGTGTTACTTACTGGGCTGCTTAGTGTAGTTTTAATAAAATCACTGTTTTATCAGGAGGAGATTATCATTAGAGGATTAGTAAACTTGCTGCCAGGTAGTCCAGCATATTCATGAGCTCTGTGTACACTGTACATGAGCAGAAAGCTGCCAATCAGTGATAGGGGTGGGGTTTTAGAGAGCTCAGCATTCAAAGAACTGCTAGATCTGCAGCAGATAAAACTGTGATTTTATCAAAATTATATTGTAAAGGATGTGGCACCCCAGGGGTCTGGTTTCCACAGTAATAGCAATATTACGTCTGTGAGCAGGTGGGAGTTTTCCTGGTCAGACATCCTATGCATGCCACACCTCCTGCCCAGTCCTGGGAGGGGAAGAACTTCCCCTATATAAAACTAGGGCTGAGGCAGGGTTAGAGAGAAAGAGCAGAGAACACAGACAGAGACACAGTCTGGTCTGTAGTGGAGCAGCTTTAGGAACAAGAAAGATCAGGAGCTCTGTGGGAGCTGTGCTAAAAGAGATCAGGGGCTGGAAGCTGTAGAGCTCGCCCTGATTGAAGAGCTCTTACCGGACCCGGAGTCCGAGGCTGTGGGGACTAATCCTTACCCAGCAGCAGAAACCGCCCGGCAGGGGATTTCAGGTCCTCTGGCCAAGAAACCCGAAGGCACGGTCACACGCAAGGGACCAGCACCGCGACGTGGAGCGGAAGCTACCAAAAGGCCCCGAGTCACCGGCCATACGGGTGAGCACCACACGGTACACTCAGGGACGTGGGCTACTTTTACCAGCCTCTAGCAAGGTAGCCAGAAGAGTACGATTAGTTGGGGAGGCCTACAACTCCGCCTGGCCAGGGGAGATCCCATCTGCTCGCGGACTGACCAGGCCCCGATCGCTAGCCAGTACTCCGGGAGGGTCTACCTTTGCCCCCAGTAAAGACCCTGAACTACACCGCACCGTCTCCGAGTGTTTCATCATCCACGTCCGCTGCCCTGAGGCCATACCCCTCCCGTTGGGGGTTATACCATCCAGGCTGCACAACCGTACCACCGGCCTCAGCGGTCTGCCCTGCAGCGGCGGTTTCATAACCGCACTCAACGGGTGGCGTAGTCGAACATTCTAACATCTACTGCTAAATACTGCCACTCAGTTTGACTCCCTGGGCACGGACCGGGTCACCGCCACGAGACTACTACCCCCATCTGATCCGGCTCCGGGTAGGCCCCCGCGTGCGCAACGCTACTCAGCACAGGCCCAGGGGCGCGTCAACTTTTGGCGTAGTCGGCAGGATTCCGTGCCCGCAACCACCGGGTACTGCGCGCCTGAAAAAGAGACTTTTAAACTTACCTGTGGTGAAGATTCCCGCCATCCGACGCCATCTTCTACCTCCTTCCCGCCATCCGTGGAGTTTTCCCGCCGTTGGACGCCATCTTCTGCCTTCTTCCCGCCATCCGTGGAGTTTTCCCGCCGTTGGACGCCATCTTGAAGATGCCGCGAGGGAAGAAGAGGGGCGTGGACTCCGAAAAGCCCGCGAGAACTGAAGCCCCGCCTCGCGTTCGGACGTTGCGTAAGGTCCTGGAAGGAGCCCAGCAGACGCCGACGTCATAGAAGCGCGACGGAAGGTCCTCGACCCTGACAATCCACTGCGGAGCCGCGGCCTACGGAAGAGGATCATCGCAAGGTAGGCCACGGTCCACTAGGGGGGAGGAGGATGTCGGATATGGAGGAGAGCTTCACTGCCACAGCCACTGCCAGCGCCACTGCTGCTGCGGTCATGCCTTTCACGATGCCCTATATCCCGGGGGCAGCCTGGCTACCCCAGTACTCAGGGGAGTCACATACCCTGAATGACTTTAGAGAAAAGCTGGATAGCCTCTTCCAGGTGTACCCCCTCACAGAAGAGCAAAAAGTGAGCATCCTGGTGGCCCAACTAACCGGGGCAGCCCAAAGGGAGGTAAAGTCCTGGCCACCTGGGAGGAGGACTGTCGCAGGGATATTAACCCGGCTGAAGGACACCTTTGATACCCGCACCTCAGCTGAGATTAAGCTTAGATTCTACGGGTGCAAACAGCGAGCACATGAGAGTATAAGAGACTATGCTTTAAACCTACAAGAGGCCCTGAGAGCCATTAAGCAGACCGACCCTGACGGCGTGGGAAACGAGGACAGGCTGTTGACCGAACAATTTATAGAGGGACTATATTGCAATGCCCACCGAACCCAGTTGCGGGCAATGGCCTTACAGGATCCTCATCTGGACTTTGCACAGTTCAAGGACAGAGCCATCCGGGTGCTCCGAGAACCGGCACCGGGTGGCGTTGTGACCAACAGGCGCCCTACTACCGCTTACCACCAGGAGGCGGCGCCCTTGTCGGCAGGGCCTGTGGGAGCTGATGCGCTGGCTTTGAACAATGACCCGGCTCCAGACCTGCACCATCAGGTCCAAGAGCTAGCTAAAAGCGTTGCTGCGCTAACCCGAACTGTGCAGTCGTTACAGGTTTCTGCTCCAGGGAAGATCCAGCTGGCATCCGGACCGGAGGACATCCCGTGGCGTCGACCAAGGAGGACCCCACCGGCCAGAGGAAGACCCAGCGACCGATACAACGAGGACGGACAACCCATCTGCCGCCGCTGCAATCAACCCGGACATATGGCAAGGTACTGTCCTTTAAACTGGCACAACCTAGGGTAGAGGGCCAACCCCTAGGAATAAGATCACCGGGCCCATCGAACTGGCGTGACAAATATGTGGGAGGACGTCCAGTCTTGCCTGTGGTACTGGATGGCATTCCTATGAGTGCCCTACTTGACACCGGGTCACAGGTCACCACCATCCCGTACGTGCTCTTCAAGCAGTACTGGAATGACTCGGATATAACCCGCTACCCTGACGACGACTTGAGTATCATCGCCAGCAATGGTCAACCCGTGCCACAGATCGGATTCAAAGAGATGACCATTAAAATCGGTAGAGTCGAACTGGCAGCACAGGGACTGATCATTGTAGACATTGACAAGCGCGAGAGTCACCCAAAGATAACGCTAGGAACTAATGTGATTGAAAATTGTCTTGCAGAGGTGATTTTCATTTTACAGCAGGTTGCCAAGAACGCCAGCTCCGGCCAGCAGCGAGTGCTCCAAAAAGAGATCCGGGCACTGATGCGACGGCAACAGGTGGAACTCTCCGGTGGTGAGATTGGAAGTGTGAGAATGTGTGACCCTTTCCCTATTGCCATGCCCCCAAAAAGTGAAATGATGATTTGGTGCCGGGCAGCTATTGGTCTAAGAGGTAGAGACTACCAAGCAATGGTAGAACCCGTCTACTCAGACAGTAGGCCCACCATTCTGACAGCACGGGGGGTGGTTGATGTACGCCATGGGAGGGTGCCCGTTCGCATAATAAACATCGGGAAGAGAGAAGTACACCTGCCCCGGTATGCCACGCTAGCTAAATTGTTCACCATAAACCAGAATGCTGTACAGGCCGTGGAACCCTTGCCTCCATCTCAACCAGAGGAAGGTAACGGCTCTAACAAACCAATGGAGGACTGGTGTCAGCAACTACATCTGGGTACTGACTCCACTCCCTCACACCAGAAACAAGGAGTCTATCGGGTGGTTCAAGAGTACGAGAGAGTGTTTAGTAAACACCCGTTAGACTTCGGGCGAGTAAAGGGGGTAGAACACCATATCCCCACGGGAGACCATCCTCCCATAAAGGAGAGATACCGACCCGTACCCCCTGCACACTACCAACACGCCAAGGGGATGCTTAGAGACATGAAGGAGGCTGGGGTAATCAGGGATAGCTGTAGCCCCTGGGCAGCTCCACTAGTCTTGGTTAAAAAGAAAGACAACACCATGAGAATGTGTGTAGATTACCGGAAAATCAACCGTATCACACACAAAGATGCGTACCCCTTACCAAGGATAGAGGAGTCTTTGGCTGCTTTAAAATCTGCTAACTTCTTCTCTACTTTGGATCTCACTAGCGGGTACTGGCAGGTTCCTGTAGCAGAGGCGGACCGGGAGAAGACCGCATTCACCACCCCGATGGGACTTAGCGAGTTTACCTGCATGCCGTTCGGACTCTGCAACGCACCAGGAACCTTCCAATGGTTGATGGAATGCTGTCTGGGACACCGAAACTTCGAGACGGTCCTGTTATACCTGGACGATGTCATCGTCTACTCCAAGACCTACGAGGACCACCTGAAACACCTGGCAGAAGTGTTCGATGCCCTGGCAAACTACGGCCTAAAGGTGAAACCCTCCAAGTGTCACCTCCTGAAACCAAGGGTGCAGTACCTGGGACACGTGGTGAGTGCTGACGGAGTGGCTCCCGACCCTGATAAGATCACCGCAATTAAGGAATGGCCAAGCCCCTCCAGCGTAAAGGAAGTGCGGCAGTTCCTCGGGTTGGTAGGCTACTACCGAAGATTCATTCCCGGTTTCACCAAAAAGGCAGCTCCTATGCAGGACCTCCTGATAGGCCAGTCCAGGAAGGCCAAGAACCAGAAGCCGCCCTTCAGATGGGAGAAGTTGGAAGAAGAGTCCTTCCGCCAGCTGAAGATGGCCCTCACGGGGGATGAAATCCTAGCTTACCCTGATTACAGCCAGCCCTTTATCCTCTACACCGACGCAAGTAACATCGGGCTAGGAGCCATACTGTCCCAGATCCAGCAGGGGAAAGAACGGGTAATTGCTTACGCCAGCCGAAAACTGCGACCCACCGAAAGAAACCCTGAGAATTACAGCTCATTCAAGCTAGAGTTCCTGGCAGTGGTGTGGGCAGTCACCGAACGCTTTAAGCACTACCTCGCCTCTTCCCGGTTTACCGTGTACACGGATAACAACCCGTTGACACATCTGGACACAGCAAGACTCGGTGCCCTGGAGCAGAGATGGATGGCCCGCCTGTCCAACTTTGAGTTCACAATCAAATACCGGGCAGGACGCTCCAATACCAACGCGGATGCCTTGTCCAGAATGCCAAACCTACCGGACGTGGGGGAAGATCCAGAGGGACTGGAAGAAGTTGAGCTTCCCGCGTTCCACCGGCATGGGACTATCCAGTATTCCCACCGTGTAAGGAGTAAGCAATCCGCTACGTTCAACCCCTTACCTCATTACAACTGGGCGGAAACGCAAGACAGTGACCCCGCCGTCCGACTGGTGAAGGAGATGCTGACTCAGCCAGATGCCCGCCTTGACCCAGACGCTCCGGAGGAGGCCAAGCAACTGTGGATTGAGAAGAGTCGACTGTTCCTTTACAAGGGGAAGTTGTGCCGCAGAATGGTTAACTCCCGGACGCATGAACTGGTCTGGCAAGTAGTGGTGCCAAGAAGAGACGCCGCTATGGTACTGGAGGCATACCACGACGGAGCTGGGCACTTCGGATGGAAGAAGCTGGAGTTCCTGCTGCGCGGGCGGTTCCACTGGGTAGGCATGAGAGGAACCATCAAGAGGTGGTGCAGAGACTGTGGACCGTGCCACCTAAGAAGGAAGGACCGTGCCAGCCAGAAGACTCCCTTGCAGCCCATCATCTCCCGACAGCCACTGGAACTGGTAGCCCTGGACCATGTGAAACTGGCTCCAAGCAGATCTGGGTATGTCTACGCCCTCACAATCGTAGATCATTACTCCCGGTTCCTGGTGGTGGTCCCGGTCAAGGACTTAACGGCTCAAACAGCAGCTAGAGCCTTCCAGCAGCACTTCTGCCGTCCACACGGATACCCAGAGCAGGTGCTGACGGACCAAGGACCTGCCTTTGAAGCGGAAGTCTTCCAGGAGTTCTGTACTCTGTATGGCTGCCGGAAGATAAGAACAACACCCTATCATCCGCAAACCAATGGGCTCTGCGAGAAAATGAACCAGGTGGTGATAGATCTTCTGAAAACATTGCCCCTGGAAGAACGCAGTCTGTGGCCTGAGAAACTGCCTGATCTGGTGGACCTATACAACCACATCCCGGTAGGTTCTACCAACTGTACCCCGGCTTACCTAATGAGAGCAAGACCTGGTAAGCTTCCTGTTGATCTGGAGATGGGAGTCCTGACACCCGAGGACACTTCACCAGAAGCAGACTGGGACACGGAAAGGCAGCAGCAGTACCGGAAAGTACAGGAGAGCGTGGAGCGAAGTCTCTGTCAAGCTAGAGAAAGACAGGAGAAGACTTACAACCAGTATGCTCCCGCTGTTCCCCTGGTACCTGGAGAGCAGGTCTTGAAGAGGAAGAGACGCCTCCACAAGTTGGACGACCAGTGGGAGAAGGACCCGTACACCGTACTTCCCTCAAGCCATGAGAACCCGAAAGTCTGCATAATCAGTAAGGACGGAGGAGAAACCACAGCCATTGTCTCCCGAGATCACCTGAAGAAGTGTCCCGAACAGCTACGAAGCCCTGAAGAAGAGCAAGAAGACCCTCGACCCGCAGAGGAAAGGGAAGATATGGTCAGTACTGTGCTCGGAGACTTTCCTCGGTCTTGGACTCAAGTCAATGGCGCTGTTGTGGTACCCGTCCTCACCTTCCTCCAACCAGCATCTCAAGTACCTACGGAGAGACAGGTAGAGCTGGAAGAGCAGCCGGTCCAGGAGGCAGAAGACCCCACACAAGCAGACCAGGAGGATCAACCCTCTGCTTATAGTGAGCCTGCCGTACCCCTAGTGAGCCAAAGAGCCCGTAGACAGCTGCCCAGTTTACCTTTGACAGCTCCTACACCCCGTAGCTCAGGACCAGTCAGTCAGCTCCGTAGGTCCACAAGGGTCACTAAAGGCCAGTTGCCCGTACGTTGGAGGATCTAAGTGTTTAAACTGTTTATTTGTATTTACCTGTTTTCTGTTATTTGTAAATAATTGTGTATTTTTAGTTATTTTATAGGTGTCGTTTAGGTATTATCCGGAATCCTTTGTACATATGTTGGAGCGTAACCCAGGAAAGGACTAAGACTGTTAAGGACTCGGGGCAGGACAGACCCCTACCTGGTTACGTCTCCCGGTCTCTTGGTGAAATGGACACCTTTGTTTTCTTCAAAGACTGCACCCGGTTGCGGACACGCCGTGACCATCCTAATGTGTTTTTCTTTATTGTACTGTTTCTGTTTTTACTTGTTATGTTTTACAAAAATATGTTTAGTCCCGGAGTACTAAATTTCACCAGGGGGGAATGTGGCACCCCAGGGGTCTGGTTTCCACAGTAATAGCAATATTACGTCTGTGAGCAGGTGGGAGTTTTCTTGGTCAGACATCCTATGCATGCCACACCTCCTGCCCAGTCCTGGGAGGGGAAGAACTTCCCCTATATAAAACTAGGGCTGAGGCAGGGTTAGAGAGAAAGAGCAGAGAACACAGACAGAGACACAGTCTGGTCTGTAGTGGAACAGCTTTAGGAACAAGAAAGATCAGGAGCTCAGTGGGAGCAGTGCTAAAAGGAATCAGGGGCTGGAAGCTGTAGAGCTCGCCCTGATTGAAGAGTTCTTACCGGACCCGGAGTCCGAGGCTGTGGGGACTAATCCTTACCCAGCAGCAGAAACCGCCCGGCAGGGGATTTCAGGTCCTCTGGCCAAGAAACCCGAAGGCACGGTCACACGCAAGGGACCAGCACCGCGACGTGGAGCGGAAGCTACCAAAAGGCCCCGAGTCACCGGCCATACGGGTGAGCACCACACGGTACACTCAGGGACGTGGGCTACTTTTACCAGCCTCTAGCAAGGTAGCCAGAAGAGTACGATTAGTTGGGGATGCCTACAACTCCGCCTGGCCAGGGGAGATCCCATCTGCTCGCGGACTGACCAGGCCCCGATCGCTAGCCAGTACTCCGGGAGGGTCTACCTTTGCCACCAGTAAAGACCCTGAACTACACCGCACCGTCTCCGAGTGTTTCATCATCCACGTCCGCTGCCCTGAGGCCATACCCCTCCCGTTGGGGGTTATACCATCCAGGCTGCACAACCGTACCACCGGCCTCAGCGGTCTGCCCTGCAACGGCGGTTTCATAACCGCACTCAACGGGTGGTGTAGTCGAACATTCTAACATCTACTGCTAAATACTGCCACTCAGTTTGACTCCCTGGGCACGGACCGGGTCACCGCCACGAGACTACTACCCCCATCTGATCCGGCTCCGGGTAGGCCCCCGCGTGCGCAACGTTACTCAGCACAGGCCCAGGGGCGCGTCAAAGGACATATTGATATTCATGGTATAGCAACTCCATGTTGTCTGCTTGTTTCAAAATCATGTTATTATCACTCCTTGCATAACATACTTCTTTCCTGCTTTTCTCATGCTTTACATGGAACTTTCTCACACTAACTTTTTATCTCAAGAACATTTTGTCAGACACCCGCTCCTGTTATCTAACTAGTCTAGGCCAGGATTGACCTTGTACATTTCCATCGTGCTTCGAACTAACGATGATAATATGACCATATATGTGTTTCCGTAATAATTGCACTAACACGGCTGTAGGGGATTGGCTATTGATAAACTCAAAACAATATCAAATGCTAAGCAAAATAAATGGAATCAGAGATTCTTTGAATCCTCCCATACAGAGTATTGCCTCCGTTTGGTTTTCTGTGGATTGCGCAATCAACATAATAATTTGACACTCACTTGGTCAACCGTGAAGGGTTATTGCCCTCCCTCAACAATATCAAGCAGCTCTGTAAGTGATACATCGTTAGAATCAGGGTCCCTGCCTCTATATTATATGCTGTTCTCAGATGGGGTAGCAAAAACCTAGTGACAGATTCCCTTTAACTCTTGACCCAGACTTTTTTTTTGTGCTTTCATTTTTTCATCCATTTGTTCCAAGAACCACAGGCTTTTTTTGGAGGATGAGTTGTAGTTTTATATGTCACTACTCATTTTATCATAAAATATATTGAAAAAGCGAAAAAAAAAGTGGGGTAAAATGGTGTTAAAAATGAAATTCCATAATTTGTGTGTATGTGTGGCATTCAGTGTGCAGTAAAAATTACCTGTCAATATGATTTTCCAGGTCAGTATGAATAAGGCAATACTAATCTAAAAGGGGATCTGTCATCATTTTTTTCACCTTGATTCAAGGGATGTGTCACTTACTAGGCCGCTTGCTGTAGTTTTAATATAATCACTATTTTACCAGCAGGAATATATCACTAGTACACCTGCTACCAGGTAGTCCTCCATATTCATGAGCTATGTATATCCCTGTCCCTCACTGATTAGTTGATTTTGCCTTTGCACAGTGTACACAGAAAGCAGCTAATCAGTGGTTTGGCGGGGTTATACAGAGCTCCGCATTCAGAGAACTGGTAGATCTGCCGCAGATAAAATAGTATATTTATCAAAACGGCAGCACACAGCCCAGTAAGTGATACAGGTGCATCTCACAAAATTAGAATATTATCAAAAAGTTAATTTATTTCAGTTCTTCAATCCAAAAAGTGAAACTCATATATTATAAAGATTCATTACAAACAGAGTGATCTATTTCAAGTTAATGTTGATGATTATGGCTTACTGCCAATGAAAACACAAAAGTCATTATCTCAGTAAATTAAAATAATTAACAAAAAACACCTGCAAAGGCTACCTAAGCATTTAAAAAGGTCCCTTAGTCTGTTTCAGTAGGCTCCACAATCATGGGGAAGACTGTTGACTTGACAGATGTCCTGAAGGCAGTCATTGACACACTCCACAAGGACCCAGATTTACAATTTTCATTTGGAAATCAAGGTCCCAGAGTCTGGAGGAAGAGTGGAGACAGGCCCAGAGTCAGCACCCGGGCAAATGCCGGGGCCCTGAGCAGGCGGGGCAGGGGCCCACTCGCTGTCGGGCACCCGGCATGCTATGGGGCCCGTGAGCGGAGGAGTGTGGTGCCAGCGCCCGTGAGTGGGTTCCCCCCGCTTGCTCAGGGCCCAGACACAATACTTACCTCTCCCAGTGCCTCCACAGCACTGGTCTCTTCCGTCTCTTGACTGTGACATCTTAGGTCAGAGGACGCGATGACGTCTTTCCAGCGCGCCCTGTGCTGAGCAGTCACAGTGCAGACAGCGGGAAGACACCAGCGACGCTGAGGAGTCCGGAGCAGCGGCAGCAGGAGAGGTGAAGTGAGTATTTGATTATTTTATTTTTTTTATGTATGGAGGCATGGGGCATTATATGGGGCCCATACAGGATGGAGCCCATACTGGATGGAGCCCATACAGAATGCAGCAATCTATGGGACCCATACAGGATGGAGCCCATACAGAATGGAGCAATATATGGGGCCCATACAGGATGGAGCAATCTCTGGGGCCCATACAGGATGGAGCAATATATATGGCCCATACAGGATGGAGCATTATATGGAGCCCATACAGGATGGAGCATATATGGAGCCCATACAGGATGGAGAATTATATGGGGCCCATACAGAATGGAGCATTATGTGGGGCCCATACAGGATGGAGCATTATATGGGGCCCATACAGGATGGAGCTTTATATGGGGCCCATACAGGATGGAGCATTATATGGGGCCCAGCCTGCATGAAGCATTTTATGGGGGCCAGTATACTGTATGGAGCATTATATGGGGGCCAGTATCCCGTATGAAGCATTATATGGGGCCCATAATACTGTATGGAGGACTATACTGTCCGCTCTGCACTGTGCGCTGCGAGGATTCACCATTTTCTGAGATATTGTAGAATTTACGATAGATATCACTCATATAATGTAAGAAGGGAGTGAAATCTTTGGCATTGTACTATACCTATATTTCTCTGCCGCATCTGTGCATCATGAATCATGAATCGTGGTATGTGCTAAAGGGACCCACTGAGACTCTTTCGCCCGGGGCCCACGAAAACCTGGAGCCGGCCCTGAGTGGAGAGGCACATAATCCAAGCTGCTTGAGGTCTAGTGTGAAGTTTCCACAATCGGTGATGGTTTGGGGAGCCATGTCATCTGCTGGTGGAGGTCCACTGTGTTTTATCAAGACCAAACTCAGCGCAGCCGTCTACCAGGACATTTTACAGCCCTTCATGCTTCCCTCTGCCGACAAGCTTTTGGGAGATGGAAATGTCATTCTCCAGCAGGACTTGGCCCCTGTCCACACGGCCAAAAGTACCAATACCTGGTTTACACACAACAGTATCACTGTGCTTGATTGGCAGCAAACTCGCCTGACCTAATCCCCATAGAGAATCTATTATAGAGAATCTATGGGATATTGTCAAGAGGAAGATGAGAGACCCCAGACACAACAATGCAGACGAGCTGAAGGCTGCTATCAAAGCCACCTGGGCTTCCATAACACCTCAGCAGTGCCACAGGCTGATCGCCTCCATGCCACATTGCCGCATTGATGCAGTAATTGATGCAAAAGGATCCCCGACCAAGTATTGAGGGCATTTACTGAACAGACATTTCAGATTTTAAAATCATTTTTCAAGCTGTTGTTATAAAGTATTCTAATTTACTGAGATAATGAGTTTTGTGTTTTCATTGGCTGTAAGCCATAATCATCAACATTAACAGAAATAAACACTTGAAATAGATCACTCTGTGTGTAATGACTCTATATAATATATGAGTTTCACTTTTTGTATTGAAGAACTGAAATAAATTAACTTTTGATAATATTCTAATTTTGTGAGATGCACCTGTACATAACCAGAATTAGGGTCTCTGCCTCTACATCGTGCTGCTCTCAGATGAAGTAGCAAAATCTGGGTGACAGATTCCCCTTAAGAAAAAAAATTAGAACAAACATATCTATATTATATATATATATATACAGTTGAAACCAGAAGTTTACATACACTATATAAAAAGACACATATGCAGGTTTTTCTCAATATCTGACATGAAATCAGAATAAACCATTCCCATTTTAGGTCAATTAGGATTACCATAATGTTTAATATTTGCAAAATATCAGAATAATGAAAGAGAGAGAGAGAATGTTTTAAGGCATTTTTATTACTTACTGCAAAGTCAAAAGTTTACATACATTTCATTATTATTTGGTTTTCATTACCCTTAAACTGAATGACTTGTGTCAAACGTTCGGGATATCCTTCCACAAGCTTCTCACAATAGTTGGTCGGAATTTGGGCCCATTCCTCCTGACAAAACTGGTGTCACTGATCCAGGTTTGTAGGTCGCCTTGCTCACACCTGCATTTTCAATAGGATTGAGATCAGGGCTTTGTGATGGCCACTCCAAAACATTGACTTTATTATCCTTAAGCCACTTTGTTACCATTTTGGCAGTATGCTTTGGGTCATTGTCCATTTGGAAGATCCATTTCCGCCCAAGCTTTAACTTTCTGGCTGATGTCTTGAGATGTTGCTTCAGTATTGCCACATAATCTTCTTTTCTCATGATGCCATCTATTTTGAGAAGTGCACCTGTCCCTCCTGCAGCAAAACAATCCCACAACATGATGCTGCTACCCCTGTGTTTCACAGTTGGGATGGTGTTCTTAAGCTTCTAAGCTTCTCCCTTTTTCCTCCAAAAGTAACGATGGTCATTATCCTCAAAAAAGTTAAATTTTAGTTTCATCAGACCACAGGACAAATCGCCAAAAAATAAGGTCTTTGTTCCTGTGTGCATTTGCAAACATTAATCTGTTTTTTTATCTTTCTTTTGGAGTAATGGCTTCTTCCTGGCAGAGTGGCCTTTTAGCCCATGTTGATACAGTACTCGTTTCACTGTGGATATTGACACAATCTTACCAGCTTCCGCCATCATCTTCACAAGATCTTTTGCTTTTGTCCTTCCTGAGCGGTATGATGGCTGGACATTCCCATCTTGTTTGTACTTGCATATAATTGTTTGTACAGATGAACGAGGCACCTTCAGGTATCCTGAAAATGTACCCAAGGATAAGCCAGACATATGCAAGTCCAAAATTCTCTTTCTGATATCTTGGCTGATTTCTTTAGACTTTCCCATGATGCTACACAATAAAGCAGTGTGTTTCAGGTGTGCATTAAAATACATCCACAGGTGTGTCTCTAATTAACTGAGATGTTGCCAAAAAAAGCTTCCAAACACATGACATCATCATATGGGCAGTCCAGAATTGTTTAAAGGCATAGTAATCTTAGTGTATGTAAACTTTTGACTTTGCAGTAAGTAATAAAAATGCCTTAAAACATTCTCTCTCTCCCATTATTCTGGCATTTGGCAAATATTAAAAATTATGGTAATCCTAATTGACCTAAAACAGGAAAGGTTTATTCTGATTTCATGTCAGATATTGAGAAAAACATGCATATGTGTCTTTATATATAGTGTGTGTAAACTTCTGGTTTTAACTGTATATATATATATATATATATATATATATATATATATATATACTGTATGTATATATAGTTTGTATGTGTATATATATATATATATATATATATATGTATATATATCTCATATCTATATTAACAAACATCAGTCAAATTGGGCACTTGGTGCAGATTTACTAATATTAGTAACAGTTGCACCTTGTATTCCACAGATCACCTGGCATAATTTTAAATACCCATGTATTAAATCTCAGTGAAAGTTGCTGATCACATGACCAGTGGATTGCTGTGCGCTTGCTGAGATGCTTACATTTGATCGGCAGTGAGTGACAGTTGGAGGTGACTGGCGACAGTTGAGGAGATGTCTGCTGAGCAGAGCGACAAAATGGAAGCGAAATTTAGGAGAGAAGGAGTGAACAGACGAAGACCTACCTATGACACATCTGATGATGAGAGGAAGTCTTCAGTCAAGACGACAAAACAACCTGTCCAGAAGAAAGATGGAGAGGAAGAGATGAAGGCACATCTGAAGATGGGAGCCAAGAAGCGAGGAGCCATCTTCAGCTCATTGGGAGGTGAACAGACATCTTTAAAGGTGATCCAGGGTATAAAACGACGAAGGATTTCATCAGGACAGAAAGCCATGGATCTGAAGAAAGAAGAGGATAGCAGTGAAGCCACAGTGTCTGATAACTTCAAAAGGAGATTACTGTTCCATCATGTGCTCGGCCGGGGAAGTTTTGGCATGGTCGTGCTGGCGGAGGATACATCTACCCGCAAATATTTTGCTACTAAGATCATCAGCAAAAGAGCCCTGCTTGCTTCCGGTGATGCTTCTGGGATGGTGGAGCGACGGGTTTTACAGCTGGCATCTGGGAGCCCCTTCCTTGTCCGCGCAGACTTCGCATTCCAGACCAAGGTAAGATATCCATTACTTAAGCCCCTTCCCAACACTGACAATTCTCATCTTTGCACTTTACTTTTTTCCCTCCCCTTCTTCCAAGAGCCATATCTTTTTTGCTTTCCCATCACCATAGCGTATGAGGGATTGCGTTTTGCAGGATGAGTTGTAATTTCAAATTCCAAATTCATTGAAATGGTGAAAAAAAGAAAGAAGAAAAAAAGCAACTCCACCATTGATTTATTTCTTTTGTTCATGTGGTATTCATCGTGCAATAAAAATGACTGGGTAAAATGAATCTCCAGGTCTGAACATTTACTAAGACCCCAAACTTGTCTATTTTTTTTTTAAATTTAAGTGATGAAAAAAATGTGAACATTTGTAAATAAAAACATTGGGTTTGTGCGTCCATTTTCTAAGACCTGCAAATGTTTTATTCTTTTTTTTGTGAGGTGGGGAGATGTTTTGATCACATTTTATTGCCTTTTGTTAGGAAAGTGTGTCGGCCAAAAACACACTTAATTGAATATTTTGATAATAATATAATTATTTTTTTTTATACTTAATAAAGGAAAAGGGTTGATTCAAATTATTATAAGTTTTTATTTGGTTTATATTTTTGACACGTTTTTATGTATGTTTACTTTATTTTTTCAGTCCTCTTATGGAATTTAAAGGGGTTTTTCCACAAACAAAGTACATTTTAACTAATAGATCTTGGAGTAAAAATAAGTTCTACAATTGGATGGGTTAAAAAAATGTTCCTGTGCTGAGATAATCTTATAAATGTGCCCCTGGTTTGTACTGTGTAATGGATGTGTCTGACCTTACAGGGCCATGGTCTGATCATACCACAGCTCCTGGGCAGGGGAGGACACAAAAGAGTATACAGACATTACAACACGGGATCACAGCTGATTCATTTTGTGAGGTAAAACATTTTGCTGTCTGTTTTTAAGCAATATTTTTCCTGAAAGAAATAATCATTTGTGATCCTGTCTGTATCCTCTTTTGCTTCCTCCTGCCCAGGAGCTGTGGTATGATCAGACCATTTTCCAGCACGGTCAGACACGGCCATTACACAGTACACAGCAGGGGCACATTTATAAGATTATCTCAGCACAGGAACATTTATTTTAAACTCATCCTAGTAGTTCTCATAGTCAGCTGCCATGATAACCCATCCGCAGCCAGTGATCAGTGTAACAGCAGCGATCAGAACAATCTCTGATGGCTGCGGTTACAGATGCCGGCTGTGTACAGGCATCTCCCTGTAGAACCGCGAGCAGAACGCCTGTGGGTGGAGGTCACACAGCCCTACCCTGCTCATGCCATACTGCCTCTGGATTTGGCTCATCCCATCTTTATTTCTTCATTATATCCTGATATTTATTCTTATGTTGGCCAATGACTTTTGCACTATGTACATTATTACGGCCATATATTCAAGTTATGTGTCACAAGAATTATATGAGATTTTTCCTATTTATTATATTAGATGTACTGTTTTTCTCTTTGATGTTATTCTGGTATATACATATATATATCTGCACATGCACTTTATGTATTTAATATATCGATGGTGTTAATTTACTTGTATTCATGTATTTACTGGATGAAATCCAATATATGTGCATCCTAGGGAGAACCACTATTCAATACATAGGCTGTGTCTCTACACCCCACGTGTGTTTTAATGTATAGTTGTCAATTACATGTTTTTTAACGTATTTTTCTATGTCTGATCACTGATTTATCCAAATAAAGAATTTACTCCATTATGTCTGCTGTATTATTTAATCCTTACTGGATTGTTGTAGGTCATTTCATACTTGAATTGTGGTCCAGTGGACCTTAATGATTATACACATGTATTTTTTTCCTGGATGTGTAGCTATACCCCATTCATTGTCGGTGTTATGTGTACAGGCATCTGCCCAGTATGATGCGGGCTCAGCTCCTGAACCTGCTCCATACATAGAGACCTGACATTGGAGGAGCTATTACATCATATGTCGGCAAACGCTTTTCTGCCTCCTTTATAAGTTAGCAGTGGGAGAGCATGATAAAAAGGCTTACCTACCCCCTGAGACCGACTTTAGCTCTTAGGCCACGGCCCCACTATCAGTATTTGGTCAGTATTCAGTCAGTATTTTTCTCAGGAGTGGGAGCCAAGACCAGGAGTGGGTGATAAATGCAGAGTTGGTGACTTGTTTCTATTATACCTTTTTCTGATTGTTCCTCACCTGGTTTTGGCTTTGGGGTGACAGCTAATATTTTAACAATAGTAGGGGTAACATTAGGCCTTATTCAGAAATACTGTCTGTTATTAAAATTGGCTTTGTTATCAATAGTAATAAAACCTCAATTTTTTTATTTTTTTTATTTTATTTTTAAAAAGCAGATTTATCAGCCATCACCCCAAGATTCCCATGATTCTTTAGGTCATGGTGCTCTTTGGATGACAGCTAATATGTCTAGAGTTTACAGTAGGATGCACTGGTCCATGTTTATAGACGTCACAATGATTTAGTAGCGTGCGGCATTGTACTCATTACACTGAGCTCTGACTTCTTGGGATGGGTAACAAGGACATTTTTGGGGTAAATGAGGCCCAATATACCCCTTACTATAGATTATTACATTTTTCGCAGTGTTCCCTCATCTGTATAATAACATCTTAGGTCCTGATGCTCCTAGGGAAACCACTAATATTAGTATCATTTGGAAAAAAACAGAGAAACTAGGAGTTTCTTATGCAAAGATATGACAAAATCTTTATTAAATACACATGTATACATAATAGCAAATAGACAATAAAGACAAAAACAGTGTGCATAGGGGTAAGTGTAAGGAAACCCCCCAGGGGAAAACCAATCAGAGATTATATATAGCTCTATGCAAGGTATAGGCTGGGAAAAGCGGGGTGTTTTAGGCTAGTGGTAACAGGTTGACCCAGGTAATCTATATAGGGCAAGTGGTGAGAGTATAAGCACTAAGTGTGCCACTAAAATACCAACTCCCAGGGCCACCATCAGCAAATGTATAAGTATCAGAATAATGGACCAAAGGGCCTATGACCGCTTACCCTAAATTGTAGTATCCCAAGGACCCTCAGACCGGTGGCTAGGGTGGTTTAGCTTCTTCCCAGGGAAACCACTAATATTAGTATTATTTACAGTATGGGGTAAATTATCACATGAATGTAAGCATCAAATCCATTTAGTAGCCCTTGGACATTGAAGACCATCTCTGAGACCAGCACAGTTGTAATATGTGATATGTCTGTTTACATGTATTTTTCTGTATGTCTTCAAATATGTTTATGTGTACAAAAAACTGATGTATATCTGAGGATTAGTAATAACTAGCTAACAAATTTATCCATTTAAAAATTAAAAATGTATTCAATTTAGATTATTACCAAAAAGCTATGCAGGGGCTCATACTGTATCTAGGAGGCTATGCAGGGGCTCATACTGTATCTAGGAGGCTATGTGGGGTCTCATACTGTATCTAGAAGGCTATGTGGGGTCTCATACTGTATCTTGGGAGCTATGCACGGGGCTCATACTGTATCTAGGAGGCTATGCAGGGGCTCATACTGTATCTAGGAGGCTATGTGGGGTCTCATACTGTATCTAGGAGGCTATGCGGGGTCTCATACTGTATCTAGTAGGCTATGCGGGGTGTCATACTGTATCTAGGAGTCTATGCGGGGGCTCATACTGTATCTTGGGAGCTATGCACGGGGCTCATACTGTATCTAGGAGGCTATGCGGGGTCTCATACTGTATCTAGGAGTCTATGCGGGGTCTCATACTGTATCTTGGGAGCTATGCACGGGGCTCATACTGTATCTATGGAGCTATGCGGGGGCTCATACTGTATCTACTGTATCTAGGGAGCTATGCGAGGGTTCATACTGTATCTACTGTGACTAGGGAGCTATGCGAGGGTTCATACTGTATCTACTGTATCCTGGGAGCTATGCGAGGGTTCATACTGTATCTACTGTGTCTAGGGAGCTATGCGAGGGTTCATACTGTATCTACTGTGTCTAGGGAGCTATGCGAGGGTTCATACTGTATCTACTGTGTCTAGGGAGCTATGCAAGGGTTCATACTGTATCTACTGTATCCTGGGAGCTATGCGAGGGTTCATACTGTATCTACTGTGTCTAGGGAGCTATGCGAGGGTTCATACTGTATCTACTGTGTCTAGGGAGCTATGCGAGGGTTCATACTGTATATACTGTATCCTGGGAGCTATGCGAGGGTTCATACTGTATCTACTGTATCTAGGGAGCTATGCGAGGGTTCATACTGTATCTAGAGAGCTATATGGGGGCTCATACTGTATCTAGGGAGCTATGCGCAAGGCTCATACTGTATATGGGAGGCTATGTGGAGGCTCATACTGTATATAGGAGGCTATATGGAGGCTCATACTGTATCTAAGGCGCTATCTGGGGGCTCACACTGTATATAAGGAGCTATGTGGGGCTCTTACTGTATGTAGGGGGCTATGTGGTGGCTCATACTGTATGAAGGGGGTGATGTGGGAGGGCTCATACTGTATATAGGGGGATGTCAGCATACTTAATTGTGCTCAATATTAAGTTATTATTATTTATTATTATTAAATATTATATTATAAAAAATAATTATAATTAATATGTTAATATTAACATTGAGCAGAATTAATTTCAGCCTATTGGTTTGGTCTCCACAACAATCATGGTCTCTCATGTGGCCCCTTGGGAAAATTAATCTCCCACCCCTGCTCTATTTTATATAGTGCCATTTTATGTATGGTGCTGTACATAAGGGTAAACTTTGCGCTGCGCGCTGTGTGCACCGCTGGCTTTGTCCATCTACAGATGTGTACAAGCGCACCTATGTGTTACTTTTCTTGGTCATGCCCTCAGCACTCTCTTAAAGGAGTTATTTGAAGAGCCCCACGTGAATGGCGCAGCAGTGCGCATCATCAACCACAGCTCCATTTATCTTTTCACAGTTCCGTTTCTCTGGATCATGGTGGTCCCAGTGGTTAGGTCCGCAGTGATCAGAAAGTCATCCCCTATCTATAAGAAGGGGGATAACTTCCAAACTTGGGATAACCCATTTAAACAGGATTTCAAAATGTATTTTTATTTGCCCATAGGAATGTAGAAAATTATAAACCAATAATGACTCTACCTAACTGTAATACAGCCTCTCCAAGAATAGGACCGAGGAAATGGCACTGTGCAGTCTATATGTATACAGAATAATCCAAATACTGAAAATTACACTCCGCATACAGGACAGGAGAAGTGGTACTGTGCAGTCTATATACAGTCTATATACAGTATATACACAGAATAATACAGATACTGAGAATTAAAACCAGTATACAAGACGGGAGAAGTAGTACTGTGCAGTGTATATATACAGATTACTACAGATACTGAGAATATTGCAGTCAATTTATATACACAGAATAATACAGATACTGAGATTTACATCAGTATACAGGGCAGGAGAAGTGGTACTGTGCAGTGTATATATACAGAATAATAAAGATACTGAGAATTACACCCAGTATACAGGGCAGGAGAAGTGGTACTGTGCAGTGTAAATATGCAGAATAATACAGATACTGAGACTTAGGTCACAGCCTCACTATCAGTATTTGGTCAGTATTATTTCCGCAGTATCTGTATTATTCTGTACATACAGTATACACTGCACAGTACCACTTCTGTCTGTATGCTGATTGCAATTGTCAGTATCCGTATTATTCTGTATATATACAGTACACTGCAAAGTACCACTTCTCATGTCCTATATATACTGTGTGTAAGGCCACGGCCCCACTATCAGTATTTGGTCAGTATTTTTTCTTAGGAGTGGGAGCCAAAACCAGGTGAGGAACAATCAGAGAAAAGGTATAATAGAAGCAAGTCACCAATTCTGGATTTATCACCCACTCCTGGTTTTGTCTCCAACTCCTGAGAAAAAATACTGACCGAATACTGACCAAATACTGATAGTGGGGCCGTGGCCATAGGGAGAATTATACACAGCATACATAGCTCCAAAATATATGCTACAAACATCTAAATATATATATATATATATATATATATATATATATACCCACACAAACACTGGGACCATTGTATATACATGTAGCAAATATTATAGTATATATATTATAGTATGAACTATGGAGCTGTGTATATAGTTATTTAGTGTGGTGCTGTGCCTGAGTACATAACTTTTAGTGGGAAGTCCACACCATATACAGAGCTCCACACTATATACTGGGTTATAAAACATGGTATGGAGCTGTGTGTATACTATATAGTGTAGAGATGTGCCTTTTATATAAAATGTGCAGCCCACACTATATGCTATACACACATATTATATTCACATCACATCTACACTATATATTACACACAGCACCTCACTACATGCTATATACACAGGTCCACACTATATACAGTACTTAATTATGCTGTTTACATCAGATAGTATAATCTGGGGCCGATGCATATACATTACATAGGATACACTGGGGATGATATGTATACATTACATAGGATACAATGGGGCCGATGTATATACTTCTGAGGGGATGTGCTGGGGGCGATATATATACATCACATAGGATACACTGGGGCCGATGTATATACATCAGATGAGATACGCTGGGAACGATGTATATACATCACATGGGATACACTGGGGCTGATGTATATACGGATTATAATGAGGGCAATTTGGGCTACCGCCCGGGTCCCGAGGCTTCAGGGGGACCCATGGCCAGATTGCCCTCATTATAATGTTTTGTGCAGAGGCAGGGGCAGGTTTGGCAGGGGGACCGCACTGTACCTTTTAGACGCCGGCCACATCACAGGGAGGCAGACACGCACCCTGCGCGCTGTGTGCTGCGTCTCCAGGGCTGACATCACACAGCAGCGCCTGGAGCTTCTTTATCCTGCGGGAGAGGAGCTGGTGGATCAGGTCAGTGAATGGCGGTAAATATGAGGTCTGGAGAGGATGTCTGGAGTGGGGAGGGGGCTGCAGGATGCTGCTCCCCTCCTGATGAGTTTGCATAAGATTCCATAGTGTCAGTTCAGCGGCCGCTCTGATAGGGCTCTGTATAAGTTATTGCAGGACTTTCATCGTTGCTGCAGATCAGGTCACTCTGGGTCATCGGCTCCAGCATCACCAGATCTGCAGGAAAATTCAGAGTCCTGTAATAAATCCCACTGAGCCCCAGCAGAGCGACCACAGACATTGCATAGAGGATCCTGCACTGACTGATCAACCCTGAACCTGCAGGACATCACATACTGTACTGATCCATATATGATATGTGAGGTCCTGTAGGCAGGTGTGATCAGTACAGTGTATATCCCTGTACAAAATGTCACATCCAGTAAACAGATTAGTGTATATTATACTGTGGTACAGACATCAGATGGGATATAACAATGTGTATAGTATAACATCTAATGTCTGCATCACAGTATATTATACTAGCTATTGAACCCGTTTTACACCCGGGTCACAAGCATTTTTAGTGGTACATTTCTGGCGCCATTTTTTTTAAGACACTGTGTCTGCGAATTCTCATAAACACTTCAATAAAATGGCGCTGGATAGCATGGTAAGCGCATGCACTGACTCCGGCACCATTTCATTGAAGTAATGTGCTACAAAATTAAAGGGTTCCTTTCATCGGAAATAACGCTATTAACCTGCGTTCAGGTAAACAGCGTTTTTATACTGCCCAGTAGCTGAATGCAGTGGGGAGAAAATGATCTGTATTCTACTCGCCAGCATTCGGTTTCAGTCATGAGGGCAGTGCCGGTTCGGTCACCACTCTGAGTATACAGAGCGTCCTCTGCAACCGAGCCCCCGGCCCTGACTGACACTGACTCTACATTGAGACCGGCTGTCAGTCAGGGCCAGGATTACAGGGGTTGCTCTGTATACTGAAAGTAAAGACTGAACCACGCCGGGCCAGACCCCATTACTAAAACCAAATGCTCCCCCATCCTGGTATATGCTCCCTCCCCATCCTGGTATATGCTCCCTCCCCATCCTTATCCCCCATCCTGGTATATGTTCCCCCATCTTGCCTGCTCTGATATTCTTCCATCCATACAAAAAAAAAAACAACACTCCTACTCGCCTTTTCCCCTCTCGCTTGCAGCGCATCCTCGAACACCGGCAAGGCTGGAGGAGTGTGGCGCCAGAGTTCGCACCTGCGCATGCATGAACCACAACGCCACACTCCTCCAACCTCGCCGGACATCAAGGTATGTGTCCTAATGGCGCCGAAGATGGCAGTATGACGTGATCTCCGTCATTACAATCCTTTATCCTCGTCCTCCTCCCTGTCACCTGTAACATCTGATGTGTTCTTCTGTCTCCGGCCAGACTGTACAGGCGCATTGCGTGCACAGTCTATAGAGGCTTCGGACAGACGGACACATCCCTGATTATATTATAGATAGTCATGTATTCTCATATAGACTCTACAGGGCCGTCCCTAGGGGAAGAGGAGGGGCATGTGACCTGGGTACAGCCGTCAGTGGGGTGCCTTCGGCCCACCTCATGCGGTGGTCAGAGGTGTCTCCCAGGCAGCTGCAATTTGCCGCCCCCAGAGTGGGAGTCGACCATTCTCTGAGCTTGCTGTGGAACCGACAGTCGATCAGAGAAGGGAGCTATGTGCGGGCTCATACTGTATATAGGGAGCTATGTGCGGGCTCATACTGTATATAGGGAGCTATGTGCGGGCTCATACTTTATATAGGGAGCTATGTGCGGGCTCATATTGTATATAGGAAGCTATGTGCGGGCTCATACTGTATGTAGGGGCTATGTGCAGACTCATATTGTATCTAAGTAACTATGTAGGGGCTCATACTGTATGTAGGTGGCAGTGTGTGGGCTCATACTATATGTACAGGGCTATGCGGGGGCTCATACTGTATGTAGGGGGGGTGTGGGGGCTCATACTATATGTACAGGGCTCTGCGGGGGCTCATACTGTATCTAGACCGCTATGTGCGGGCTCATACTGTATATAGGGAGCTATGTGCGGGCTCATACTGTATATAGGGAGCTATGTGCGGGCTCATATTGTATATAAGGAGCTATGTGCGGGCTCACACTGTATATAGGGAGCTATGTGCAGGCTCATATTGTATATAAGGAGCTATGTGCGGGCTCATACTGTATATAGGGGCTATGTGCAGACTCATTTTGTATCTAAATAACTATGTAGGGGCTCATACTGTATGTAGGTGGCAGTGTGTGGGCTCATACTTTATGTACAGGGCTATGTGGGGGCTCATACTGTATGTAGGGGGCTGTGTGGGGGCTCATACTATATGTACAGGGCTCTGCAGGGGCTCATACTGTATCTAGGGAGCTATGCGGGGCTCATACTGTATATAGGAGGCTATGTGGGGGCTCATACTGTATATAGAGGGGCTATGCGGGGGCTCATACTGTATCTAGGGAGCTATGCGGGCGCTCATACTGTATCTAGAGAGCTATGCGGGGGCTCATACTGTATATAGAGGGATGTCAGCATACTTAATTCTGCTCAATATTAAGTCATACAATTAATATAATTTTTTTTAATTATTTTGTTAATATTAATATGGAGCAGAATTAATTTCAGCCTATTGGATCGGCCTCCATAACAGTCACGATCTCTCATGTGGCCCCTCCGGAAAATTAATCTGCCACCCTGATCTACTATATATAGTGCTATGTTATGGAAATTTTTTTTCCTCATTCTCTGTCTATAGATGTGATCAGAACATCTGTGTGTTGATCACATGTCCAATCACATGATCTATCAAAGGGGATCATGTGACATGTCACTCACGTGATACATCCGGTACCTGCGGGGGGGGGGCACACCTTTTAAACTGCCCGGGGCCCTGGCTACTCTTAATCCACCCCTGTGCATATACATCATATAGGATACGTTGGGGACAATGTATATACATCACATAGGATACGTTGGGGACGATGTATATACATCACATGGGATACACTGGGGCCGATGTATATATAGGTGCATCTCACTAAATTATAATATCATCAGGAAGTTAATTTATTTCAGTTCTTCAATACAAAAAGTGAAACTCATATATTATATAGAGTCATTAATATAATTGTCTTATCCCGTCTGTCAATCTGTCTGTCCTTCTGTTCAGGAAATCCCGCGTCGCTGATTGGTCTGGCGCGGCCAATCAGCAACGCGGCATTTCAGAAAAAGATGGCGGCCGTTAGCGGCTCATCTGCCGCACGGAGGTCAGCGGCGATGCAGCCGGGAGATGCAGCCGGCTGCTCGCAGCATAAGTCCCCTGACCGGAGGCGCCGCTGACCTCCATGCAGCTACCGTCAGGAGATCAGCGACTACGGCCTCTTATCTCCCGATGGCAAGTGTGACACCCCCCCCTCCCCTCTCCTCTCCTCCCCTCCCCTCTCCGCTCCTCTCCCCTCTCCCCCCCTCCCCTCCCCCCACTTGCTCAGGGCCCCAGCACCCGGCGCCATACTTACCCCTCCCTGTGCCTCCGCAGCAGCTCCTGTGTCTTCCACTGCCGCTCTGTGACGTCTCAGGTCAGAGGGCTCGGTGACGTCTTTACGCTGCACTCTCTCCTGAGCGGTCACAGAGCGCAGCGGGAAGATGCCGGCTACGCTGGAGTCCGGAGCAGCAGCTGAGAATTGAGGTGAGTATTGGATTTTTTTTTATTGTATGGGGGCATAGGGCATTAAATGGTGGGGTGGGGGTGTGTGACATCGTGGAGGGGCCATTAAAAGCGAGGGGGGGGTGTGACATCCTGCATGGGCCACTATGGGGGGATGTGACATCCTGCATGGGGTATTATATAGGGGGGATGTGACTTCCTGCATGGGGCATTATAAGGGAGGGGGGGATGTGACATCCTGCATGGGGCACTATGGGGGGGATGTGATTTCCTCCATGGGGCATTATATAGGGGGGATGTCACTTCCTGCATGGTGCATTATAAGGGAGGGGGGATGAGACTTCCTCCATGGGGCATTATAAGGGGGGTGGTGACATCCTGCATGGGGCATTTATATGGTGGGAGGGGGAGTGACATCCTGCATGGGGCATTATAATGGTGGGGGGAATGTGACATCCTGCATGGGGCACTATGGAGGGGATGTGACTTCCTCCATGGGGCATTATATAGGGGGGATGTGACTTCCTGCATGGGGTATTATATAGGGTGGATGTGTCTTCCTGCATGGGGCATTCTATAGGAGGGATGTGACTTCCTGCATGGGGCATTATAAAGAAGGGGGGGATGTGACTTCCTGCATGGGGCATTATAAAGAAGGGGGGGATGTGACATCCTGCATGGGGCATTATACAGGGGGGATGTGACATCCTGCAAGGGGCATTATAAGGGAGGGGGGATGTGACATCCTGCATGGGGCATTATCCTGCATGGGCCATTATATGGGGGGGATGTGACATCCTTCTTGGGGCATTATAAGGGAGGGGGGGATGTGACATCCTGCATGGGGCATTATATGGGGGGGAGTGACATCCTGCATGGGGCATTATAAGGGAGGGGGGGTGACATCCTGCATGGGGCATTATAAGGGAGGGGGCGATGTGACATCCTGCATGGGGCATTATAAGGGAGGGGGGGTGACATCCTGCATGGGGCATTATAAGGGAGGGGGCGATGTGACATCCTGCATGGGGCATTATATGGGGGAGGGGGAAGTGACAACCTGCATGGGGCATTATAAGGCAGGTGGATGCTCCCCGGTCCTCACTAACACGGTTCGCTGATTGGTCACAGCCACCGGCCACGACCAATCAGCTATTTCAGCGCCAAATTTAAACACCGCTCTGCTGATTGCTCGCGGCCGCCCGCGGCGACCAATCTGCGATTGTGGCGCCAAATTTAAACACGGTCTCCGGCCAATTGGCGGCAGATTTAAAATAAGTACGCCACCGTCGGGAGACATATTCTAGAATACCCGATGCGTTAGAATCGGGCCACCATCTAGTATATTATATAGAGTCATTACAAACAGAGTGATCTATTTCACGTGTTTATTTCTGTTAATGTTGATGATTATGGCTTACAGCCAATGAAAACACAAAAGCCATTATATCAGTGAATTAAAATGATTAACAAAAAAACACATGCAAAGGCTTCCTAAGCATTTAAAAGGTCCCTTAGTCTGTTTCAGAAGGCTCCACAATCATAGGGAAGACTGCTGACATGACAGATGTCCAGAAGGCAGTCATTGACACACTCTACAAGGTCCCAGAGTTCCAATTTTCATTTGGAAATCAAGGTCCCAGAGTCTGGAGGAAGAGTGGAGAGGCCACAATCCAAGCTGCTTGAGGTCTAGTGTGAAGTCTCCACAATCGGTGATGGTTTGGGGAGCCATGTCATCTGCTGGTGTAGGTCCACTGTGTTTTATCAAGACCAAAGTCAGCGCAGCCATCTACCAGGACATTTTAGAGCACTTCATGCTTCCCTCTGCCGACAAGCTTTTTGGAGATGGAAATTTCATTCTCCAGCAGGACTTGACACTAGTGTTGAGCGAGTATGTTCTATTAACCCTTTCGCCGACTATGCTCGGGCCGAGCTCCGAGTATTTACAGCTGCTCGGTGATAAGGTTAAATCGCTCCTGTGTGCATGATTTGCAACTGTTTGACAGCTTTATTACATGTGAGGAATGTCTATTTCTTACACATTCCTCACATGTAATAAAGCAGTCAAACAGTTGCAAATCATGCACACGGGAGCGATTTAACCTCATCACCGAGCAGCTGGAAATACTCGGAGCTTGGCCCGAGCATACTCGGTCAGAACATACTCGCTCAACCCTACTTGGCACCTGTCCACACTGCCAAAAATACCAATACCTGGTTTAAAAACAACAGTATCACTGAGCTTGATTGGCCAGAGAATCTATCGGGTATTGTCAAGAGGAAGATGAGAGACACCAGACCCAACAATGCAGACGAGCTGATGGCTGCTATCAAAGCAACCTGCGCTTCCATAACACCTCAGCAGGGCCACAGGCTGATCGCCTCCATGCCACATTGCCGCATTGATGCAGTAATTGATGCAAAAGGAGCCCCGACCAAGTATTGAGTGCATTTACTGAACATACATTTCAGTAGGCCAACATTTCGGATTTTAAAAACATTTTTCAAGCTGTTGTTGCTGTAAAGTATTCTAATTTACTGAGATAATGACTTTTGTTCATTGGCTGTAAGCTATAATCATCAACATTAACAGAAATAAACACTTGAAATAGATCACTCTGTGTGTAATGACTCTATATAATATATGAATTTCACTTTTTGCATTGAAGAACTGAAATAAATTAACTTTTGATGATATTCTAATTTAGTGAGATGCACCTGTACATCATATAGGATGCTGGGGCTGATCAGTATACATAATATAAGATACACTGGGGCTGATATATATACGTCATGTAGGATACACTGGTGATGATGTACATACATTACATAGGATATGCTGGAGACTATGTATATACATCATATAGGATACGCTTGTGCCAGTGTATATGCATCTCTATAGGATACCTTGGGAGCGATGTACATAGATCATATAGGATATGCTGGGGCCGATATATATACATCATATAGAATACACTGGGGCTGTGTCATAGTGTGACTGTGGGATAGCAAGTGTGCTCCTATTCTGACCCTCAGGCTAGGGGTCCCTAGCTATTTCTGTTCCCAGGATTACTCCTGAATGTGGAGATGCCCGAGCCTCGTTCCTTACTATGCTCTTAAGCAGCACTAGTTTGTACAGTGTATGGGGGGAATACAAAACAAGATAGGACAGAACTGAAGCACAGTCACACAACACGCTCTCAGGGAAATACACAAAGGAATATAAAGTCTAAAACCCGAGAGGCAACAAAGTAATATAAAGACACCTAGGGAAAAAGGAAAGGGTTACCAAACAACGCTTGCAACAACTTTAGCAATAACCACTAAACCAGTATGTGTTCACCTTTCCAGAACAGGATAGAGAAAAACGATACTGGCATTGCCAGCAAAGCACAGCCGGCTTAAATGGAGAAACAGCAGACACGAGTGGTTCTCCTCTAGCATGTGATCAAAGGCAGTCAACAACCTCAGCCCAGCAAAGACTAACTTTTGCTCACCTGCCAAGGAGCTGCAGCTCTAAGAGTCGATGCCCTAGTCACCCTGCACTGACCATAGCTATCAATGGAGTTACAAGGAGCAGTATATGAATCTGTGGAATCCACAGACTTGGACGCCGCCATCACAGTTTGTGATGTTAGAGAAAACCTCCTTGTGACATGCTGATGTACAAACATCATATAGGATACACAGGGCTGATGTATATATAGTACATCTTAAAGGATATACGGGTGCTAATGTAGAGTATATACATCATATAGGATACACTGGGGCTGATGTATATACATCGTATAGGATACACTAGGGCTGATGTATATATATCATATAGGATACACTAGGGCTGATGTATATATATCATATAAGAGATACTGGAGCTAATGTACAGTATATACATCGTATAGGATACACTGGGGCTGATGTATATACATCATATAGGATACACTGGGGCTGATGTATATACATCATATAGGGTATACAGGTGCTGATGTACAGTATATACATCGTATAGGATACACTGGGGCTGATGTATATACATCATATAGGATATACAGGTGCTGATGTACAGTATGTACATCACATAGGATACACTAGGGCTGATGTACATACATTACATGGCCTCTGCTTGTTAACTCATTCATAGCCTGGAGATGAATCAGTGTAGCATGCAGCCCTCCCAGAGCTTGAAGATGAGCCTGCAGGAAAGTAAGGAGCCGGCGCGCAGAGAGCGGTAGCCCCTCCTACCAAGAACATCCTGATAACACTATCTGGCACTAGGCCTGGCAAAGAGTACGCCACTGCGGTGTACTGAACGCTGTGCGTGTGCGTCGTGCATGGGCGCGCATGGGCGGGTACACACGACATGGACATGAAAAAATATTAAAAGGCCAGCAGCTGCAAAACCACGGCCGATGGCCCACAATGTAGGTGAGGGCTGCAGCCCAGTGAGCATGTGCCTGTTGGGCTTGTAGTAGTGTCATGGTTCTAGAGGTCAATATATCTTTGAACATAAGTATGAGATATACAACCAATACCATTTTAATGGCAACTCTTGTATATATATATATATATATATACAGTATATATATACATATATATATATATATATATATATATATATATATATATATATATATAGTGTCGGACTGGGGTGTCTGGGGCCCACAGGAGGAATTGATCCTCAGGGCCCACCTTACAGCTATATGTAAATACCTGATAGCCGATATCCCCGTTATAGTGGAGCGTCTGCTGTAAATCACAGGCGGCTCCTGCACATCTACTGTGCACATGCTATAACTAGGATGTACAATGTTCTTTGGTTAAAACAAGTTATCACCGATCCAAGGGCTCCACGGGATAGGTGATAACTGACTGATCGTTTGGGTCCGAACATTGGAAACCGCACCGATCAGAAGAATGGGGAAGTTTTATCCCTGTCAGGACACTTATCCCCATTTTAAAATGCAGCGGCAGGTGGGATGTCTGACTGCAGCTCCCTTCATTCTTTTTGGGGTTTCCAGAAAAAAAACAAGAACAGCCACTGAGGGAATGAATGGATCAGTGGTCAAGTCGCACATGAGCTCCAGTCTAATGGGGATAAAAGCTCCACATTCTACCAATCGGTGCAGGTTCCAGCATTCAGACCCCCACTAATCAATAACTTATCACTTATCCTGTGGAGAGGTGATTACTTGTTTTCATCGGAGAACCCCTGTAAGTGCATCTTGTTCCAAGTATTTAATTAATCACTAATGGAAACAAAGAATCTTCTCCTAATTAATATCAGAGAGAACAGATGACTGCCATACACAACACAATCCACTGTACCAACACAAACAGTACCACATACAAGGGAGAAATACTGCCACACCATGACTGGACTACATATTACCACCACATAGTGACCAAATAATACTACATACAAGGGAGAAATACCACCACACCATGACCAGACCACATATTACCACCACATAGTGACCGAATAATACCACATACAAGGGAGAAATACCACTAAACCATGACCAGACCGCATATTACCACCACATAGTGACCGAATAATACTACATACAAGGTAGAAATATCACCACACCTTGATCAGACCAGATATTACCACCCCATAGTGACCGAATATTACTACATACAAGGGAGAAATACCACCATGCCATGACCAGACCAGATATTAACAGCAAATAGCGTCCAAATAATTCCCCATCATTTCTCTCTCCTACCTCCATAATTGCTCTTCCCCATCCCAATCATTGCTCTACCCCACCTTCTCCAACATTGTCATATCTCCCCCACCTTCTCCATCATTGCCATATCTCCCCCCACCACCTCCATCATCATTGCCATATCTCCCCCCACCACCTCCATCATTGCCATATCTCCCCCCACCTGCTCCGTCATCATTGCCATATCTCCCCCACTTGCTCTGTCATCATTGCCATATCTCCCCCAACCGGCTCCGTCATCATTGCCATATCTCCCCCCTCCTACTCCATCATCATTGCCATTTCTCCCCCCACCTGCTCCACCATCATTGCCATATCTCCCCCACCTCCTCTATCACTAGTGCCATGTCATATCTCCCCCTACCTCCTCCATCACCATGCCATGCATATCTCCCCCCACCTCCCCCATTGCCATGCCATATATCCCCCACCATGTCATATCTCCCCCCACCTCCTCAATCACCATTGCTCTCCCTCAAAAAAACCCAAAACTTATCTTTCAGCGCGCTCCCCCGCAGCACTGTCCTCTGTTTCCTGCCCGGCATCTTTCTCCCTGACAGGCCCATGCTGCATGATGACGTCATCAAGCAGCGTGAGCCTGTGTGAGGGAGGAAACGCCGGGCAGAGAGCAGAGGTGAGGACGGATCCCTGCAGCTATGCTGCCATTTTCCTCCTGTCGGCAGTGGAGCTGGAGGGATCGCTCCTTGCCTGCCGCACAGGATGAGGGCAATCTGCCCATGGGACCGAGAAGCAGGCCAGATTGCCTTCATCAGCCGCACTGCAAGGGCCCCCCTGACCCTCCAGGCCCTTGCAGTGCGGAGCACCGGCGGCCATGTTAACCAGGGGCACCCGTGTGTCCTGCTCGGGGGCCCGCTGAGGACCCGGGCCCACCGGAGAATTCTCCGGTGTCCCGGTGCCCCAGTCCGACCCTGTATATAGACACACTTACACATTGGTGTGTACATACAGTACATGTGCATGTGTGTGAGTATATACTGTATGTGTATATGTGTATAGTGGCGTTGCTTGAAGTTTATAGGCCCTGTAAGGCAGCACTAGTCATCATGCTGGGGGACACTCGCTGCATCGGGTCAATTAAAGCACACCAGCCACGTTTTCCAGTATTTCACAATCCAGCAGTTTATTACACTTCACTACTGCTTATCACCGAGTCCAACTCAGTGGCTCGCCGACATACACATATAATGTCCAGGAGCCTTTCAAGTGGCAGACAGGCCCACTTGGCTCCAGTTACAGCCATCAGCAAAGTCACTTATATCAACGTCCATATAATGCAGTGCTTTACCTTTGCCCGGTTTTAGCTGCTTCAGTCAGATTTGTTCTGCCACCACTGTGGCTTTAGGGCTTCCCAGATGGGGGTCTCCAGCCCTCGTCCCTTCAAAGGCTACTGGTATGTTTTCTCACCTAACATCCAGCCTCTGCCTTCCAGGACTCTTGCCTTCCAAGCCTCTGGCCCTCCAAGGCTACTGGTATCGCTTACATGTAAGGATCCAGCCTCTGCCTTTCAGGCTTCACTAGGCCTCACTAAGCCTCTCCAGGCTAACGGTGTCTCACACAGGGGAACAGGCCTCACGCCTTTCACACCTGTCTCAAATCTACCAGGGTTTATATATCCTCTAGTGCACACACAGGACCTGTGCTGATGTCACAGTCATGTGATCAGACCTTCTGTATGCACAGGACCTGTGCGATGTCACAGTCATGTGATCAGTCACCTCGGGAGGTACATGGTCGGCCAAAACACACCCTGGACCATTACAGTAATGCCGCAAGCCGCTGCATTACAGCCCCAATGAAAAATTTCCAACATGGCCCCCAACCATTACAGATCTTTAATAGTACTGGTGTTCTCTTATGGGCCAAAAGGATATTTTGGCCCCATAGGCTCCAGGGCTAAGTGCGACTGCAACACATGTACTTACTATAGTTATGTCTCTATGTTTGTATCTGGACAATCAGACAGGCATTTACCATGTAGCCTATAGTTATTCTGTAGTAGATGTGTAGGTACTGTAATAATCTGGCAATTCACCTATATCTCTGCTCTGTACAACAGCTGCATTTGCTCCTTGGTCTGGAATACGTGAGCTGCGGGGACTTTTACAGCTACTTACTGATGAAGGGGCAGCTTGACATCCCCAGTGCAAGGTAAAGTTTTATTTTTATGTAATTATACACGAATAGAAATATACAGTATATATAAACAGCAGTTCCGTCATCAGTATTGATTGCTCTTTGATGGCAATATGGATTAGACTAAAGCAATATATTAGTCATCAGAACCTGGACAGAATCCTGACCGGCCACTTTATTACACTATGGATAGGGCAGGATTTCTTGTATTTCTGTAGACAGTCACTAATTTCTTGTCTCTCTGTCAGATTCTATGCCGCTGAACTCGTCTGTGGAATCCAACATCTCCACTCCAAGGGCGTCATCCACAGAGACCTCAAGCCCGAGAACATCTTGGTGGCTGAAACGGGCCATATTAAGATCACAGATTTCGGTCTCTCAATTGACAACATGCATGGAGACCGAACAGCCACTGGATACGCTGGAACTGCAGGCTACATGGCTCCTGAGGTGAGAAGAACAAGGATTTTCTCTTTTTTTCATACTATAATTGTATGTCTGCCTGGATCACACACATAATCCAACAAATGTCCATTACAGTAAATGGGACATTCTGACATTGACATCTGGCATGCCATACACATTAGATAGGCAGCTTGCCTCAGCTGAGTGTACATGCGTTCTGAATGGGAGGGGGGAGTATGACCATGCCAGACACAAAGGATCGGGCACTGAAATTCAGCATCCAGTGTTTGAGCTGAATTGGGATGTCTCCATACACATTAGATGATCTCTCCGGAATCTGTGAGTCCGGCCACAATACATGATCATGCTATATGTTTTGCCAGCATTAGAGACCCAAAGAGTTACAAGTCAGCCAACAAAGGTTCTGGAGCTCAGAAGAGCAGCATGGCTCCTTTCAGTCATTAGTGTAGTAATCATAATATTCAAGTGATGCCACAACCAGAGGAATCATCCACTCTCACTATATTACATAGTCTTACAATTATTATGCTGAGAACTTTGTTACACTGAAGATATGGAACTTTTTGACCAACTCTTTATCTATTTTCTTCTTCTTTATGTAGATTTTGGCTGGGAAGGAGTATAACGCCGGAGTAGACTGGTATTCTTTTGGTGTCATCTTAAAAGAAATGGTTACCGATGAGTGCGCCTACCATCAGACACTCAATGATAAATCCTCCGGCATCAGGAACATCATTAAACAGGTCAGTTGTCTTAACAGTCATTAGTACTATGATGTATACAATGTTATTGTTGTAGAGATGAGCAAACCTTTTGAAATTCAAATTAACCAGCTTGTTCCAATTTTTTCCCAAAAATGTTAAAATCGCAAGTACTCAACATAAATGGGTAAACTTGTGGTAACCGTTCTTTACTGCTGTGCTGTCACATACTATCTGTGCAGTCTTTTACTGTTTTATGTCTTTCTCTCTCAATCTCTACTGCTAAGCTGTGATGTGCTCTCCCTATCCAGATTCACCACAAAATGACTCCTACATTCATTGCTTTGGCTTTCATACAGGCTATGATAGTCCCTCCTGATTGTGCTATAACATGTGATGTGACACCTTAAAGCATTATGGTGAAGCCTGGACGGCTTACATCAGAGGTCCTATAAGTCTTCTCTGGCTGATGTAATTTTTAGTAATACTGCATGAAAATTGGCTGCAATTATTTTAGGTGATTCCCAAGAAGCAAATCACAAATTGTTGAAATTCACCGGGTTCAGCAGATTCACAAAAATTCAACACAAATTCAGTTTGCATCAAGTGGATTTGCTCATCTCTGCATAGTAGTCATCATTTTCTCTCCAGTTTACATTCATGGATTTTGGTTTTATCTTTATTAGCTCCTTCAGAAAGATCCTGCCAGTCGCTTAGGAGCCAACGGTAACATCAGAAAGCACAGGTTTTTTCAGCGTATCGACTGGGTCTCTGTGGAAGCCCTGAAACTGCCTCCACCATACGTCCCTGTAGTAAGCATATGAGCAGATATGGTTTCTTAGTATTAAAATCTTTGTGTCTATTCTTTTACTAGTTTTCAATCAACACAACTTGTTTTTAACGGAGACTCTGATATAAAGTCATAATTTTAATGTTATAATTCCTTTTTTCCTTTATAGCCATCTGAGCCTCCCCGTCGTCATAAACCATTCCATCTGGAGAAACTAGAAGCAGCAGAGGCCACAGCACCTATATCAACAAAGGACCAGGCATTGTTTGAGGGATTTTCATTTGTCAACTTGGAAACCCTTGAGCAGACCCCAGCTCTATAGTCATCAGAGCGAGCGGCCCACCTGAGCCTCCGGAAGACTGAAAATCAGAAGACTGGACATCACTGGAACAAACGCTGCAAGAATCAAGGTGACCATGGAGACGTCGAGGGACCCCGAATGAAGACACAGAGAATGACGGAGCCAGCAGATCCACCTATGGGCTGGCGGTAAGAATAAGCGCCATAATATCTGCGCTTTATTCCAATCATAGGCATGTGCCAAACATTTTTCACTGACCGGTAATAGGATTTCCTCCTGCTCATTTTAGCTGCATTTTTTGGTGCTGTCTTGGGCAATGATGAAATACTGAGGTGCGTGATGGCCGGCTATTAAGGGGTGGCAGGAGGCCGGATTTTTTTTTTTTTAACAACATCTTGCACTTGCCTATGATAAATCTACCATTACCGGCAGTTGGATTTCCTCATACTTATGACAGTGTTGTCATAGGAGTGGGGAAAAAGGTGAGAGATGGCCGGCTATTAAGGGGTGGCAGGAGGCCGGATTTTTTTTTTTTTTTTTTTTAAATAGGGAAAATTTGGCCTATGGAGAACACAAGAGCTTACAGCTAGTGGACCTGCACATCCTCCAGATGTAAGTGTAAAATGAGAGCCGCAGTCCTACAAAGTACATTTTGTTAAAACCCTGAGGATGGCAGAGCCGGCAGATCCACCTATGAGCTGGGGGTAAGAATGGAGAACTATTTCATCAAAGTCCTGTGAAGACACCCATGCCAATGTCATTCCAGTCCATGCCAGGGGTACCCATTCCAGAAGCCATTGAGCCTTCTCATGGAACATCTATATAGTTAAACAAAGCAAAAAAAACTGCAAAGCTTTTTAATGCAACTAAAACCTCTTACATTTTTCTTAGATCTGTAAATAACAACAGAATGAAGTGGGTTAAAAGTGTATTTTGAATATTCCCATTTTTTAAGGCACCTAAACAGGAAAGGGTTCTTTACAGTCAGAGCAGTGGGACTGTGGAATTCCCTACAACAAGAGGTAGTGATGGCAGACACTATAACAGCTTTCAAAAAAGGGCTGGACGATTTCCTCGATACACATAACATTGAGGGTTACCGTTAAATTAGACAAAATGTTACACCTATAGAAGTACATTTAATACCATAATAGTAATTACATAATTAGTATCATAATTTGGTTTGATCCAGGGTTCCAGGACTGATCGCCTATTTTCGGGGTCAAGAAGGAACTTTTCCCCTGTGACACAAATTGGCTGAAGGTGTCCTGGGGTTTTTGCCTTCTTCTGGATCAACAATGTAGGCATAGGGTAGTATTATTAGTGATAGGAAAGTTAGAATAATACTGTAATAAGATAGCAGGATGTTAATAATAGTAACGATATCAAATAGTCACATTTATAAAAATAAAAACAAATTAAATAATAACTGCAGTAGTACAATAAGTAGTGTAATATTAAATATATAACTAGTAATAACATAATTAGGTTTGATCCAGGGTTCTAGGACTGATCGCCTTTTCTTGGGGTCAAGAAGGAACTTTTCCCCTGTGACACAAATTGGCTGAAGGTGTCCTGGGGTTTTTGCCTTCTTCTGGATCAACAATGTAGGCATAGGGCAGTATTATTAGTGATAGGAAAGTTAGAATAATACTGTAATAAGATAGCAGGATGTTAATAATAGTAACAATATCAAATAGTCACATTTATAAAAATAAAAACAAATTAAATAATAACTGCAGTAGTACAATAAGTAGTGTAATATTAAATATATAACTAGTAAAAACATAATTAGGTTTGATCCAGGGTTCTAGGACTGATCGCCTTTTCTTGGGGTCAAGAAGGAATTTTTCCCCGTGATGCAAATTGGCTGAATGTGTCCTGGGGTTTTTACCTTCTTCTGGATCAACAGATTTAGGCATAGGGATTCTGGTAATACCATTATTAGAATCACAAGAGTAATACAAAATATAAAATTAATTAAAAATATGTAATTATAAACGGGTACATTCTTAATTGTTATAGTGCAGCAATAATAAAAAAGGTAATAATAATAATAACAGTAATACATTTGTGAGGCCTAGTGCCAGTTAGTTAGTAAGTTAGTGTAGTGTTAGTGTACGGAGTACAATTGGGGGAGGAAAGTTGAACTTAATAGACCGAGATCTTTATTCAACCTACATTACAATGTTACTAATATTTGCGCTTTATTCCAATCATAGGCATGTGCCAAATATTTTTCACTGACCGGTAATAGGATTTCCTCCTGCTCATTTTAGCTCCAATTTTTGGTGCTGTCTTGGGCAATGATGAAATACTGAGGTGCGTGATGGCCGGCTATTAAGGGGTGGCAGGAGGCCGGATTTTTTTTTTTAACAACATCTTGCACTTGCCTATGATAAATCTACCATTACCGGCAGTTGGATTTCCTCATATTTATGACAGTGTTGTCATAGGAGTGGGGAAAAAGGTGAGAGATGGCCGGCTATTAAGGGGTGGCAGGAGGCCGGATTTTTTATTTTTTTTTTAAATAGGGAAAATTTGGCCTTTGGAGAACACAAGAGCTTACAGCTAGTGGACCTGCACATCCTCCAGATGTAAGTGTAAAATGAGAGCCGCAGTCTTAAAAAGTACATTTTGTTAAGACCCTGAGGATGGCAGAGCCGGCAGATCCACCTATGAGCTGGATGTAAGTATAGGCGCCATAATATGTAAACCCAGATCGCCAAATGGAGGACTATTTCATCAAAGTCCCGTGAAGACACCCATGCCAATGTCATTCCAGTCCATGCCAGGGGTACCCATTCCAGAAGCCATTGAGCCTTCTCATGGAACATCTATATAGTTAAACAAAACAAAAAAACCTGCAAAGCTTTTTAATGCAACTAAAACCTCTTACATGTTTCTTATATCTGTAAATAATGAATGAAGTGGGTTAAAAGTTGATTTTGAATATTCCCATTTTTTAAGGCACCTAAGCAGGAAAGGGTTCTTTACAGTCAGAGCAGTCAGACTGTGGAATTCCCTACCACAAGAGGTAGTGATGGCAGACACTATAACAGCTTTCAAAAAAGGGCTGGACCATTTCCTCGATACACATAACATTGAGGGTTACCATTAAATTAGACAAAATTTTACAACTATAGTAGTACATGTAGTACGGTAATAGTATTATTATTATTTATTATTATAGCGCCATTTATTCCATGGCACTTTACATGTCAAGAAGGGGTATACATACAAGAACTATTACAATAATCTTGAACACAATGTGACGGCGACTGGTACAGGAGGAGCGAGGACCCTGCCCGTGAGGGCTCACAGTCTACAAGGGATGGGTGAGGATACAGTAGGTGAGGGTAGAGCTGGTTGTGCAGCGGTATGGTGGAGCGATGGTTACTGCAGGTTGTAGGCTTGTCGGAAGAGGTGGGTCTTCAGGCTCTTTTTGAAGGTTTCCACGGTTGACGAGAGTCTGATGTGTTGGGGTAGAGAGTTCCAGAGTAGGGGGGAAGCACGGGAGAAATCTTGTATGCGATTGTGGGAGGAGGAGATTAGAGGGGAGTAGAGAAGGAGATCTTGTGAGGATCGGAGATTGCGTGCGGGTATGTAGCGGGAGACTAGGTCAGAGATATATGGAGGAGACAGGTTGTGAATGGCTTTGTATGTCATGATTAGGGTTTTGAACTGGAGTCTCTGGGCAATGGGGAGCCAGTGAAGAGATTGACAGAGAGGAGAGGCCGGGGAATAGCGGGGGGCAGGTGGATTAGTCGGGCAGCAGAGTTTAGGATGGATTGGAGGGGTGCAAGAGTGTTGGAAGGGAGGCCACAGAGCAGGAGGTTGCAGTAATCAAGGCGGGAGATGATGAGGGCGTGCACTAGTGTTTTTGCAGATTCATGGTTGAGGAATGTGCGGATCCGGGAGATATTTTTGAGTTGGAGTCGGCAGGAAGTGGAAAGGGCTTGGATATGTGGTTTGAAGAAGAGTTCAGAGTCCAGGGTTACCCCAAGGCAGCGAGCCTGAGGGACTGGGGAGAGTGGGCAGCCATTGACTATGATGGATAGGTGAGTTGGGGGGGTCGAATGAATTGGCGGAAAGATGATGAATTCTGTTTTGTCCATGTTAAGTTTTAGAAATCTAGCAGAGAAGAAGGATGAAATAGCAGACAGACATTGTGGGATTTTGTTTAGTAAGGAGGTGATATCGGGTCCAGAGAGGTAGATCTGTGTGTCATCAGCACAGAGGTGATAATGAAAGCTATGAGACTCTATGAGCTGTCCCAGGCCTAAGGTGTAGATGGAGAAGAGCAGGGGTCCTAGAACTGAACTTTGGGGGACACCGACAGATAGGGGGCGAGATGAGGAGGTGGTCTGTGAGTGAGAGATACTGAATGTCCTGTCTGTTAGGTATGAGTAGATCCAGGATAGGGCCAAGTCTGTGATGCCGAGAGATGGGAGAGTTTGTAGTAAGAGGGAATGGTCCACTGTGTCGAAGGCAGATGACAGGTCTAGGAGGAGGAGGACAGAGTAGTGTCGCATAGATTTGGCGGTTAGTAGGTCATTGGTGACTTTAGTCAGTGCAGTTTCAGTAGAATGGTGCGGTCGGAAACCAGATAGTAGGCTGTCGAAGAGGGAGCAGGAGGAGAGGTGGGAGGACAGCTCAGAATGGACGTGTTGTTCCAGTAGTTTTGAGGCATAGGGGAGAAGTGATATAGGGCGATAGCTAGACAGAGAGGATGGGTCAAGGGAGGGCTTTTGAGGATTGGTGTGATTGAGGCATGTTTGAAGCATGAGGGGAAGACACCAGTTGTTAGTGACAGGTTGAAGAGGTTGGCTAGGGGTGGGATGAAGATAGTGGTAAGGTTTGGGATGAGGTGGGACGGGATTCGGTCAAGTTTACAGGCGGTGAGGTGTGATTTGGAGAGTAAAGAGAAAAGTTGATCTTCTGTAATGGTGGAGAATGTGGTTTTGGAGGAGGAGGGTTGAGTAGGTGTGGGGAGGGGCTGTGGGGGCTTTAGGCAAAAGCTTTGTCTGATGGTGTCAATCTTCTGCTTGAAGAATGAGGCAAAGTCTTCGGCTGAAATAAGAGGAGAGGGAGGAGGCACTGGGGGACGGAGGAGAGAATTGAAGGTGTTGAATAGTTGTTTGGGGTTGTGAGACAGGGAGGATATGAGAGATGAGAAGTATGTTTGTTTTGCTGCAGTGAGTGTGGACTTGAAGGTAGTGAGGGACTGTTTAAATGCGATGAAGTGCTCATTGGAGTGGGACCTTTTCCATCTGCGCTCAGCAACCCTGGAGGGCCATCGCAGTTCTTTAGTTAGGCTGGTGTGCCAGGGTTGTCTGTTGGTTGTGCGAGCTTTGGTATGTGTGAGGGGGGCGACTGAATTGAGAGCTGCAGCTGTTGTGGTGTTGTATAAAGTGGCAGCAACATCTGTATCATGTAAGGAACTAATGTCTGTAAGAGGGAGAAGGGATTCAGAGAGTGACTGTAGGTCAAGGTGTTTGAGATTTCTGCGAGGGTATGACGCGCCCCCTGGGCCTGTGCTGTGTAGGGGAGGGGATACCCGGAGCCGGATCGCTGGGGGTTGTAGTCCTCCGTGGCTGTGACCCGGTCCGTGCCCAGGGCGGTCAAACCAGTGGCAGTATTAGTAATGTGACAAATGTCCGACTACGCCACCCGTGGATTGCGGTCAGTGGGGACCGCCGCTGCGCTGCAGACAGCTGAGGCTGATGTTATATGCGCAGCCAAGTATGGGATGAGTATAGCCTCAGGGCAGTTAGTGTGGAGATGATGGGAGTGATGGTGTGAGCGTTCCAGTACTAATGGTGCTGGTGCGGCGATGAAACACAGAGACGTTGGGCTGCAGTTTCCAATGCTTTACTCACAGTTGTTATTCGTGTCAATCCTGCAGGCGATGACTGCCCAAGCCGTGCTGCGTCCACCAGGCAAGGGGCTCGACCAACTCCCATGCAATTTCAGAGCTTGGTACAGGGCTCCCTTCTCTTCCCTTCTCTGGCCGTCCTCACCAGTGACCCACCTTTGTCCAGCTTCCTCGGGCCTTCTATTGGCGAAACCTATCTCCGGTTTCCCTGACCCTACGTGGTATGCTTTCCTGGTGGATGTAGTGAGGGGTCGCACCAGGATGTGGTCACAACCTCCGGTCTTTGGCTGAGGAATCTGTTGCCTCCACCAATTTGGGTCCCGGTACCCTGCTCTGCCAACCCTTCACCAGCAATCTCCTGGGCCTATGGGGTTCCTTCTGTCCTCGTGTCTCTGGGCCTTTCTTAATGTTCTGTTCCTTGTTTCCTTTCTCTTCTGTTCCTGTTCTCTCTGCTGTTTCTTGCCTCTACTCCAGGCCCGCCTCATGGAGCTGGGCCCAGACTGAGCCACAGCTCCCTGTCAGCCCTCTCTGGCTGAACTCCTCTCTGAACTGAACTCTGTTCTAAGATGGTGTCCACCTTATATACCTCCCTCTATGTGTGAGCCCAGGTGACTAGCAACCAATGGGCTCCTACCTATGCCCAGAGACCCACCCCTATCTGCTCCTACACCACTGGGTTTTCCTCCCCCTCCCCACTCCAGCCAGGGACAGAAGCTGTCGTGCCTGCACTCCTGTCTCGTGGGAGCACCGTTGACCTGTCCCTCGGAAATGGGGTGTGTGTGGTGCATGCAGCCTAACGAGTCCTGGTCCACACTCCATCCTTACCCGGGAGTGGAATATCACACCTCTGGTTTGAGGTGCAATACCCCTGTAGCAGCCGAGCCCTCGGGGTGCTACATTCCCCCCTGGTAAATCACAGCACGTCCTCGGGCTGGAAAAGAGCAAAAATAATTTAAAACATACAAAAATTTTAGAATGCATTCGTATATAAGACAATAACTATTAACCCATCCCTTTATGGGAGGCACTCTTCTCTTTTAACGTTACTGGTACTCTTTTATCATATATAACATCACATAAAACATTTGCATTATTGCTCTAACAGCATATAAAACTTTTTCATTATAAAACACTCGCAAGGAAAACATTCTCAAAACACATTCTTGAATCCTGGCCGCGGTGCAACTTGTGACCAGGTGCTCGATCTTCTTTTTAAGTGCAAAAACTTCAGTAAACTTGTAAACTGGAGGGATTCTCGGTCCCGAGGTAGACGTTGCAGTCTTTTTATAAAACCAGTAGGGGGCGCTTTAAGAAGCGCAACTATTTACAAGGGATTGGCCGTTCCCAGTCCTCGGCCGGTGGGGATAGTGGAATGGCTGCTCACAGTCCTCAGCCTGGTTAGGGATTGAGGGGATTAACTTGCACACAGTCAACAGTTCCACAACAATAAACAGTTCTCTGTACCCTTACGGGTAACTATGCACAGTTCCACTTTACCATTCACTGGTAACGGTGTCCTCCTCGCTCTTCCGGGTAGTCTTCAGATCCGTCCGGACCCTCAGGGTAGTCCATGTCTGGGCGGTACCGCAGTTCCTCCTCCGTTAGACGGTGGACATGGAGGGCGTACAGTCCCTTTGCGCCCTTGTGCCGTGTGTAGGTGACCACGTCGCCGGGGTACAGGTCACGGCCGTGATGTCCCTCTGGCAAGTGGCTTTCCACATCTCTCCAGGTGACGAAGACGTCGGTGTCAGCCTCCGGGTCTCTTATGAAGCCCCAGCCGTGCTCCAGCTGGAACTTTACTATGACTACGGTCCCGGTGGCTCGGGGACCGCGGATGGCTTGGGAGTCCTGACGGGCTCTCCTCTTCTGCTCTGCGCTCCGGACTTGGAGTCGCTCCTCCCTGATGCGCCTCTGCCGCCGCTCCCTTTCATAGGTGGCCAGCTGTTGACGGCAGCAGTCCAGGTGACGATCTGCGTCCGCCTGTGTTTCTTGTAGTGCGGGCGGGGCGACTTCCGCGGGCTCCGGAGCCGGTATCAGAGGCTCACGCGGGGGTGGAGCTCTCCAGGGCTGACCGCTGGTCAGTTCGGCCGGCCACACCAGGGGCCGTGTGCTGGGCGAAGAGATCCGCGCCCAGGGGTGGTATGGCTCCGGACCCCCTTTGGGGAGCAGCGCCTGGGGGCACTCAGCCTTACGGCCAGGCCGGTGTCGTCTGATGGTCGCGCCCGGGGATGGCACAGTCATGGTAAGGGGCGCTGGTGGGGCAGCTGCGCCCGGGTGTACCAGGCCCTGCGTCCCGGCCTGTGACGTCTCCTGCTTTACGGTGCCCGGGTTCAGAGGGCACAGCGCGGGGCGGGGCGTGTCAGCGACGCTTGCACCCTGAGGCCTAGCTGGCGGCGGTGGAGGCGTGGTGTCAGGTACGGTCCCCGGGGCTTCGGGTCCCGCAACGGAGGGTGGGGGCAGGCTGGTGATCTCAGGGCGTAGAGTGGTGGCGTCCCCGTTACCTGCCTCGGCCTCCGTTGCCTCCTCCGCGGCGTCGTTCGCAGCCGCCGGTCCATCTTCACCTCCCTCAGAGGCAAGCTCACTGCTCGGTCCTCGCGGTGTCTCCTGCTGGCCGGTTACGTGCTGCCGGGCCAACTCCTCCTTCCACCCGGCAAACACATCCCGCTGCGCCCGGACCATCCTCCTATTTAGGTCCTCCAGCGCAGCTCGCGCGCAGTCCGGGTCTCTGGACAGCTGTGCCAGCAACTCCGTTAAGCTGCAGGGTGGCTCAGCTTGCAGCAGGCTGCGGGCCAGGGTGCTGGTGGGGTTCGCTGCTCCCTCCATCTCCGGGTGCAGCAGGTCCAGACTGATCCAGGCCGCACCTGGCCCCACAGTTTTCTTTCCTATCCGCCCCCATGGGGGGTGGTCTTGGGGGCATCTGCTGACAATCACCTTTAGGGGCAGCCAACCCACGTTGATGGACATTTCCACTGCTGCACTCATAGTTGCTGGGGGCAGGCCCCTTCTTTGGCGCCACTCTGGGACCTGGCCCACGATGGGAGGCGGCTTCCTGCTGTCTTTTGGTGCGCACATAATGGCGTCCGCTCTGCCAGGGCGGGAAAAACAGATTAAGATGGCGGGAAACGGTCCAAGATGGCGTCCGATGGCGGGAAACGACTCCGGACGGCGGGAAACTTCTCTCAGGTAAGTGCAAAAAGTCTTTTTTTTCAGGCACGCAATACCCGTTGGGGCGGGTTGGTTTGAATCCTGCCGACTACGCCAAAAGTTGACGCGCCCCCTGGGCCTGTGTTGTGCAGGGAATACCCGGAGCCGGATTGCTGGGGGTTGTAGTCTCCGTGGCGCTGACCCGGTCCGTGCCCAGGGTGGTCAAACCAGTGGCAGTCTGAGTGTGATAACAAATGTCCGACTACGCCACCCGTGGATTGCGGTCAGTGGGGACCGCCGCTGCGCTGCAGACCGGTGTGGCTGATGTTGTATGCGCAGCCAAGTATGGGATAACTCCCCACGGGAGAAGTATTGCCTCAGGGCAGCTAGTGTGGATGATGAGAGTAATGGTGTGAGCATCCCAGTACTGATGGTGCTGGTGCGGCGATGAAACACAGAGACGTGTGGTGCAGTTCAGGGTCTTTACTGATGGAATAACGCAGACTCTCCAAGGAGTACTGGTTAGTAGTAGGGGCCTGGTCAGTCTGTAAGCAAGTAGGATCTCCCCTGGCCAGGTGGAGTTGTAGGCCTCCCCGACTATCTGCACTCTTTCCTGGCTACCTTGCTCTATGCGGGTAGAAGTAGCCCACGTCCCTGAGTATACCGTCTGGTGCTCACCCGTATGGCCGGTGACTTGGGGCCTTCCGTTAGCCTCCGCTTCACGATGGCGGTGCTGGTCCCTTGCTTGTGACCGTGCCTCCGGGCTTCTATGGCCAGAGGACATGGAATCCCCTGCCGGTTGGATTCTGCTGCTGGACCTGGATGTCCCCACAGCCTCGGACTCCGTGTCCGGGTTTAGTGTCTTCAGTCAAGGCGAACTTTCTAGCTTCCAGCCTCTGGCACTCGCTCCTGCTCCTACAGAGCTCCTAGTTCTTGCTTTCCCTCTCCAGCTCTAACTGACTTAATCCCGCCCCAGACCCAGTTTATAAGGGCAGATTCCTCCCCTCCCAGGTCTGGGCGGGCAGTGTTGCATGCTTAGGGCTCCTGACCAGAGAAACCTCCCACTTGATCTCAGACATATTTCTATTACTGTGGCAACCAGACCCCTGGGGTGCCACAGGTATGCAAGTTTGTGGAGTGGGGATTGTTGCCCTGGAGAGGAGAGGGTATAGAATGTAAGTAGGTTGTGGTCAGAGAGGGAGAGGTGAGTTACAGAGGTTAGATAGGGAACAGAGGCGGGTGAAGATGAGGTCCAGCGTGTGGCCGTCTTTGTGGGTGGGTGTGGAAGAAAACTGGGAAAGACCAAAGGAGGAAGTGAGGGATAGGAGCTTAGAGACAGCTGAGAGGGAAGTGTCAATGGGGATGTTGAAGTCGCCAATGAGGATAGTGGGGATGTCAACAGAGAGGAAATGAAGTAGCCAAGTGGTGAAGTGGTCAAAGAAAGTGGTGGCTGATCCTGGAGGGTGGTAGATGGCAGCCGGTTGGAGGGGGAGTAGATGCGCACGCAGTGCACTTCAAAAGAGGGGACAGTAATTGAGGGCAGCAGAGGGATATGGGTGAAGGAGCAGTTATCTGAGAGGAGGAAACCTATTCCTCCACCATGCTTGCCGGTGGGGCGGGGGGCATGGGAAAGGTGGAATCCGCCGTACGAAAGTGCAGCAGGAGAGGCCGTGTCGGAGGGGGTGAGCCAGGTTTCAGTGATGCCAAGGAAGGAAAGCTTGTTAGTGATGAAGAGATCGTGAATGTAGGAAAGTTTGTTGCAGAGAGAGCGAGCGTTCCATAGAGCTCCTGTTAGGGGGACTGGGGAGGCGGGGGCTGGGCGGATGGGTATAAGGTTAGAAGGGTTACGAGAGTTTGGGATAGATTGTGGGTAGAAGGTAGAAGTGACTGTAGGGATGTGGTGAGGAGGGCGGTACTGTGGTGAGGAGTACGGTAATTACATAACTAGTATGATAATTAGGTTTGATCCAGGGTTCCAGGACTGATCGCCTTTTCTCGGGTTAAGAAGGAATTTTTCCCCTGTGACACAAATTGGCTGAAGGTGTCCTGGGGTTTTTGCCTTCTTCTGGATCAACAATGTAGGCATAGGGTAGTATTATTAGTGATAGGAAAGTTAGAATAATACTGTAATAAGATAGCAGGATGTTAATAATAGTAACGATATCAAATAGTCACATTTATAAAAATAAAAACAAATTAATTAATAACTGCAGTAGTACAATAAGTAGTGTAATATTAAATATATAACTAGTAATAACATAATTAGGTTTGATCCAGGGTTCTAGGACTGATCGCCTTTTCTCGGGGTCAAGAAGGAATTTTTCCCTGTGATGCAAATTGGCTGAATGTGTCCTGGGGTTTTTGCCTTCTTCTGGATCAACAGATTTAGGCATAGGGATTCTGGTAATACCATTATTAGAATCACAAGAGTAATACAAAATATAAAATTAATTTAAAAAATTTAATTATAAATGGGTACATTCTTAATTGTTATAGTGCAGCAATGATAAAAATGGTAATAATAATAATAATAATAATAATAATAATAATAATAATACATTTGTGAGGCCTAGTGCCAGTTAGTTAGTAAGTTAGTGTAGTGTTAGTGTACGGAGTACAATTGGGGGAGGAAAGTTGAACTTGATGGACCGAGGTCTTTCTTCAACCTGCGTTACAATGTTACTAATATCTGCGCTTTATTCCAATCATAGGCATGTGCCAAATATTTTTCACTGACCGGTAATAGGATTTCCTCCTGCTCATTTTAGCTCCAATTTTTGGTGCTGTCTTGGGCAATGATGAAATACTGAGGTGCGTGATGGCCGGCTATGAAGGGGTGGAGGAGGTTGGATTTTTTTTTTTAATAACATCTTGCACTTGCCTATGATAAATCTACCATTACCGGCAGTTGGATTTCCTCATACTTATGACAGTGTTGTCATAGGAGTGGGGAAAAAGGTGAGAGATGGCCGGCTATTAAGGGGTGGCAGGAGGCCGGATTTTTTTTTTTTTTTTTTTTAAATAGGGAAAATTTGGCCTATGGAGAACACAAGAGCTTACAGCTAGTGGACTTGCACATCCTCCAGATGTAAGTGTAAAATGAGAGCCGCAGTCTTAAAAAGTACATTTCATTAAGACCCTGAGGATGGCAGAGGCGGCAGATCCACCTATGAGCTGCATGTAAGTATAGGCGCCATAATATCTGCCCTTATGTTACAGGGTGGTGTTCCGTATATTAATTATTAATGTCAGGCTTGACTATTAATAATCGGTATCCGGCTAATACCTCACCTGTTACTACTCTGATTCCTTTGCTATATGCGATACTAACGGCGACTAACTGAGACGAAACCGTGTATCAATAAAATACATTTATTACACACAAGTCTACAGTTAATATACTACCAATTTCCACAGTACACAATAATATTAACAATAGCACACAATACGGATATACAATTAACCCCACCAATAACCTAATTATACTTCCCACCCACTTGCCTAAAAGCATACAAACATTAATTACAAACCACCCGCCTATCAACCACTATCCCTACAGCAATCAAGGGGTTTATGAGGCTATGTGCCCATGATGCAGAAATGCTGCAGATTTTTTACGCTTCTCCCTGCAGGAAAAACACATGCGTTTTTTTCATGTGTTTTTCCAGCCAGGTAGAAGCGTTTGTCGAGCGTTTTTTGCAGCATTTCAGCATGCGGGTTATCAAGCGCTTTTCCAAGCGATTTTAGTGTGGCACCCCAGGGGTCTGGTTGCCACAGTAATAGAAATATTATGTCTGAGAGCAAGTGGGAGGTTTCTCTGGTCAGGAGCCCTAAGCATGCAACACGGCCCACCCAGACCTGGGAGGGGAGGAATCTGCCCTTATAAACTGGGTCTGGGGCGGGATTAGACAGACAGAGCCTGCAGAACAAGCAGAGCAGTCAGAGTCAGTGTGAAGTCCCAGACAGAGACGCAGTCAGGTCTGGAGGACAGCAGACAGAGGGAAAGCAAGAACTAGGAGCTCTGTAAGAGCAGGAGCGAGTGCCAGAGGCTGGAAGCTAGATTGCTCGCCTTGGCTGAAGACACTAAACCCGGACACGGAGTCCGAGGCTGTGGGGACATCCAGGTCCAGCAGCAGAATCCAACCGGCAGGGGATTTCATGTCCTCTGGCCTTAGAAGCCCGGAGGCACGGTCACAAGCAAGGGACCAGCACCGCCATCGTGAAGCGGAGGCTAACGGAAGGCCCCAAGTCACCGGCCATACGGATGAGCACCACACGGTATACTCAGGGACGTGGGCTACTTCTACCCGCATAGAGCAAGGTAGCCAGGAAAGAGTGCAGATAGTCGGGGAGGCCTACAACTCCACCTGGCCAGGGGAGATCCTACTTGCTTACAGACTGACCAGGCCCCTACTGCTAACCAGTACTCCCGGGAGGGTCTGCGTTATTCCATCAGTAAAGACCCTGAACTGCACCACACGTCTCTGTGTTTCATCGCCGCACCAGCACCATCTGTACTGGGACGCTCACGCCATCACTCCCATCATCCACACTAGCTGCCCTGAGGCAATACTTCTCCCGTGGGGAGTCATCCCATACTTGGCTGCACATACAACATCAGCCTCCGCGGTCTGCAGCGCAGCGGCGGTCCCCACTGACCGCAATCCACGGGTGGCGTAGTCGGACATTTGTCATCACACTCAGACTGCCACTGGTTTGACCGCCCTGGGCACGGACCGGGTCACCGCCACGGAGGACTACAACCCCCAGCGATCCGGCTCCGGGTATCCCCTGCACAGCACAGGCCCAGGGGGCGCGTCAACTTTGGCGTAGTCGGCAGGATTTCGTGCCCGCAACCACCGGGTACTGCGTGCCTGAAAAAAGACTTTTATACTTACCTGTGGCGAAGTTTCCCGCCGTCCGGAGTCGTTTCCCGCCATCGGACGCCATCTTGGACCGTTTCCCGCCATCTTCCCGCCATCCGCAGCTGCTTCCCGCCTTCAGACGCTATCTTCGGGACGCCGCACGGGAAGAAGAGGGGCGTGGACGCCGAAAGCGCGCGAGATCCGAAGCTCCGCCCCACGCACTGACGCTGCGCAAGGTCCTGGAAGGTAGGAAGAGAGAGACGCTGATGTCATCGGAGCGCGACTCCAGGTCCTCTACCCCGACGATTGACTGCGGAGTCGCGGCCTACGGAAGAAGAGCATCGCAAGGTAGGCCACGGTCCACTAGGGGGGAAGGAGGATGTCGGACACCGAGGGGAGCTCCACCACCACACCGGCCGCCAGCGCAACCACAGCAGCGGTCATGCCATTCACCATGCCCTATATCCCGGGGGCAACCTGGCTACCCCAGTACTCAGGGGAGTCACATACTCTAAGTGACTTTAGGGAAAGACTGGATAGCCTCTTCCAGGTATACCCCCTCACAGAAGAGCAAAAAGTGAGCATCCTGGTGGCCCAGTTAATCGGGGCAGACCAAAGGGAGGTAAAGTCCTGGTCACCTGGGAAGAAGAGGACTGTCAGAGAGATACTAGCCCGGCTGAAAGACACATTTGACACCCGCACCTCTGCCGAGATAAAACTCAGATTTTACGGGTGCAAACAGCGGGCACATGTAAGTATAAGAGACTATGCTCTAAACCTACAAGAGGCCCTGAGAGCCATTAAGCAGGCAGACCCTGACAGCGTGGGAAATGAAGACAAGCTGTTGACCGAACAATTTATTGAGGGTCTACTTTGCAATGCCCACCGAACCCAGTTGCGAGCAATGGCCTTACAGGACCCTGACCTGTACTTTGCACAGTTCAAGGACAGAGCCATCCGGGTGCTCCGAGAACCGGCACCAGGTGGCGCTGTGACCCACAGGCGCCCTGCTATCACTTATCACCAGGACGCGGCGCCCTTGTCTGCAGGGCCTGTGGGAGCTGATGCGCAGGCTTTGAACAATGACCCCGCTACAGACCTGCACCATCAGGTCCAAGAGCTGACTAAAAGCTTTGCCGCGCTAACCAGAACTGTGCAGTCTTTACAGGTCTCTTCTCCAGGAAAGATCCAGCTGGCATCCGGACCGGAGGACGTCCCGTGGCGCCGACTGAGGAGGACCCCACCGGCCAGAGGGAGACCCAGCGACAGATACAACGAGGACGGACGACCCATCTGCCGCCGCTGCAATCAACCCGGACATATGGCAAGGTACTGTCATTTAAACGGGCACAACCTGGGGTAGAGGGCCAACCCCCAGGCATAAGATCATCAGGCCCATCAAACTGGCGTGATAAATACGTAGGGGGACGTCCGGTCTTGCCTGTGGTACTGGATGGCATTCCTATGAGTGCCCTACTAGACACTGGGTCACAGGTGACTACCATCCCGTACGTGCTCTTCAAGCGGTACTGGAATGACTCGGACATAACCCGCTATCCAGATGACGACCTGAGCATTATCGCCAGCAATGGTCAGCCCGTGCCACAGATAGGATTTAAGGAAGTGACCATCAAGGTCGGTAAAGTTGAACTGCCGGCACAAGGACTGATCATTGTGGACATTGACCGTCGCGAGAGTCACCCAAAAATAACCCTAGGTACTAATGTAATCGAAAACTGTCTTGCAGAGGTGATTCTTATTTTGCAACAGGTTGCCAAGAACGCCAGTTCCAGCCAGCAGCGTGTCCGGGCACTGATGAAACGGCAACAGGTGGAACTATCTGTTGGTGAGATAGGTAGCGTGAGAATGTGTGACCCGTTCCCTATTGCCATGCCCCCAAAAAGTGAGATGATGATTTGGTGCCGGGCAGCTATTGGTCTAAGAGGTAGAGACTACCAAGCAATGGTAGAACCCGTCTACTCAGACAGTAGGCCCACCATTTTGACAGCACGGGGGGTGGTCGATGTACGTCATGGGAGGGTGCCCGTCCACATCATAAATATCGGGGAGAGAGAAGTATACCTGCCCCGGTATGCCACGCTAGCCAAATTGTTCACCATCAACCAGAACTCTGTACAGGCCGTGGAACCCTTGCCTCCATCTCAACCAGAGGAAGGTAACGGCTCTAAGAAACCAATGGAGGACTGGTGTCAGCAACTGCATTTGGGTACTGACTCCACTCCCTCACACCAAAAACAGGGAGTCTATCGGGTGGTTCAAGAGTAAGAGAGAGTGCTTAGTAAAATGCGTACCCGTTACCAAGGATAGAAGAGTCCTTAGCTGCATTAAAATCTGCTAACTTCTTCTCTACTTTGGATCTCACTAGCGGGTACTGGCAGGTTCCTGTAGCAGAGGCGGACCGGGAGAAGACCGCATTCACCACCCCGATGGGACTCAGCGAATTTAACTGTATGCCGTTCGGGCTCTGCAACACACCAGGAACCTTCCAACGGTTGATGGAATGCTGTCTGGGACACCGGAACTTCGAGACGGTCCTATTATACCTGGACGACGTCATCGTCTATTCCAAGACCTATGAGGACCATCTGGAACACCTGGCAGAAGTGTTTGAAGCCCTGGCAAACTATGGCCTAAAGGTAAAACCCTCGAAGTGTCATCTACTGAAGCCAAAGGTACAGTACCTGGGACACGTGGTGAGTGCTGACGGAGTGGCTCCCGACCCTGACAAGATCACCGTGATTAAGGATTGGCCAAGACCATCCAGCATAAAGGAAGTACGGCAGTTCCTCGGGTTGGTAGGCTACTACCGAAGATTCATTCCCGGTTTTACCAAGAAGGCAGCTCCTATGCAGGACCTCCTGATAGGCCAGTCCAGGAAGGCCAAAAACCAGAAGCCACCCTTCAAATGGGAAAAGCTGGAAGAGGAGTCCTTCCGCCAGCTGAAGATGGCCCTCACGGGGGATGAAATCCTGGCATACCCTGATTACAGCCAGCCCTTTATCCTCCACACGGACGCAAGCAACATCGGGCTAGGGGCCGTACTGTCCCAGATCCAGCAGGGGAGAGAACGGGTAATTGCTTACTCCAGCCGAAAACTGCGACCCACGGAAAGAAACCCTGAGAATTACATCTCGTTCAAGCTAGAGTTCCTGACAGTGGTGTGGGCAGTAACCGAACGTTTCAAGCATTACCTTGCCTCTTCCAGGTTCACCGTGTACACGGACAACAACCCGTTGACACACCTGGACACTGCAAGACTGGGTGCCCTGGAGCAAAGATGGATGGCCCGCCTGTCCAATTATGAGTTCACAATCAAATACCGGGCAGGGCGCTCCAATACCAATGCGGACGCCCTGTCCAGGATGCCAAACCTACCGGACGAAGGGGAGGATCCAGAAGAATTGGAAGAGATCGAACTCCCTGCGTTTCACCGTCATGGGATTACCCAGTATTCCCACCGTGTGAGGGGCCAGCGGTCCGCTACGTTCAACCCCTTACCCCACTACAACTGGGCGGAGACGCAAGACAGTGACCCTGCAGTCCGTCTGGTGAAGGAGATGCTGACCCAGGCTGACGCCCGCCTGGACCCAGACGCTCCGGAAGAGACCAAGCAACTGTGGACGGAAAAGAGCAGACTGTTTCTCTATAAGGAGAAGTTGTGCCGCAGAATGGTCAATTCCCGGACACATGAACTGATCTGGCAGGTGGTGGTACCGAGACGGGACACAGCTATGGTGCTGGAGGCCTACCACAATGGGGCAGGGCACTTCGGATGGAAGAAGCTGGAGTTCCTGCTGCGTGCACGGTTCTACTGGATAGGCATGAGAGGAGCCATTGAGAGGTGGTGTAGAGACTGTGGCCCTTGCAATCTAAGAAGAAGGGACCGTGCCAGCCAGAGGACTCCCCTGCAGCCCATCATCACCAGGCAGCCGCTGGAACTGGTCGCTCTGGACCATGTTAAACTGGCTCCAAGCAGAAGCGGGTATGTCTACGCCCTAACCATCGTGGATCACTACTCCCGATTCCTAGTGGTGGTCCCCGTCAAAGACTTAACAGCACAAACAGCAGCTAGAGCCTTCCAGCTGCACTTCTGCCGCCCACACGGGTACCCGGACCAAGTGCTGACGGACCAAGGACCAGCCTTCGAAGCGGAGGTCTTCCAGGAGTTCTGCAACCTGTATGGCTGCAAGAAGATAAGAACAACGCCCTATCACCCCCAAACCAATGGACTCTGTGAGAAGATGAACCAGGTGGTGATAGATCTGTTAAAAACATTGCCCCTGGAAGAACGCAGTCTGTGGCCTGAGAAACTGCCCGATCTGGTGGACCTGTATAACCACATCCCGGTAGGTTCCACCAACTATACCCCGGTTTACCTAATGAGAGCAAGACTTGGTAAGCTGCCTATTGACCTGGATATGGGAGTCCTGATACCCGAGGACACCTCGCCAGAGGCAGACTGGGATACAGAACGGCAGCAGCAGTACCGGAAAGTACAGGAGAGCGTCGAGCGAAGTCTCTGTCAATGAAGAGAAAGGCAGGAGAGGACTTATAACCAACATGCTCCCGCTGTTCCCCTGGTACCTGGAGAGCAGGTCTTGAAAAGAAAAAGGCGGCTCCATAAGTTGGACGACCAGTGGGAAAAGGACCCATACACCGTACTGCCCTCAAGCCACAATAATCCAAAGGTGTACGTCATCAGCAAGGATGGAGGAGAGACCACAGCCACTGTCTCCAGAGACCACCTGAAAAAGTGCCCGGAGAAGTTGCAAAGCACGGATGAAGATCAGGAAGACCCTCAACCCGTAGAGGAAAAGGAGGAAATGATCAGCACCGTACTCGGAGACTTTCCCCGGTCCTGGACACAAGTAAACAATGCTATCGTGGTGCCCGTCCTCACATTTCTCCACCCAGCCCCTCAAGTGCCTACAGAAGACCAGGTAGAGCTGGAAGAGCAGCCGGCCCAGACTGACCAGGCCCCTACTGCTAACCAGTACTCCCGGGAGGGTCTGCGTTATTCCATCAGTAAAGACCCTGAACTGCACCACACGTCTCTGTGTTTCATCGCCGCACCAGCACCATCAGTACTGGGACGCTCACACCATCACTCCCATCATCCACACTAGCTGCCCTGAGGCAATACTGCTCCCGTGGGGAGTCATCCCATACTTGGCTGCGCATACAACATCAGCCTCTGCGGTCTGCAGCGCAGCGGCGGTCCCCACTGACCGCAATCCACGGGTGGCGTAGTCGGACATTTGTTATCACACTCAGACTGCCACTGGTTTGACCGCCCTGGGCACGGACCGGGTCACCGCCACGGAGGACTACAACCCCCAGCGATCCGGCTCCGGGTATCCCCTGCACAGCACAGGCCCAGGGGGCGCGTCATTAGCATCACTTGGAAAAGTGCTTGACAACTTGGTCACACTATATAAATCCATGCAACCGGCATGGATTTTATATAGTGTGACCAAGTTAGTTAAAAAAAAAGAATAAGAATGGTAAAAAATAAAAAATTTATTTTATACTCACCTTCCGATGTCCTCCCGATGTTCTCTCCGATGGGTCTGGTGTCTTGGGCGGCTCGCGGTGGTGTGAAGGACCTGCGGTGACGTCATTGAGTCATGTGACAGGTCACATGACTCAATGACATCATGGCCGGTCCTTCACAACACCGCGACCCATAGAGAAGACCAGACGGAGGGGAGAAAACCCCGGGAGGACATCGGAAGGTAAGTATAATCTTTATTTTTTATTTTAAATTCTTTTTTAACAGGTTCTATGGAACCTGGGTCTGGATGAGTCTCCTCTCATCCACACCCGGGTACCATCTGCACATAGAAACGCATAATATCCGTGTATACAAATGTACTGACACGGATATTATGCGTTTCAATGCAAGTCAATGGCGGCAATTGATGCGTATTTTTCCGCAATGATAATAAGCAGCGGAAATTTCCGCAGCATGTGCACAGCACATGAGGATTGTCATTGGGGACCATGGAGCACGTATTACCAAGCATTTTTTAAGCATTTTCGCTGCAGAAATTCCGCAGCAAAAACGCTTGAAAAACGCATAGTGGGCATGCAGCCTAATAGTGCGATACTTAGCCCAGTAGCTGTCGTCAGGCTGATTCTGGGCTGCTTGGCACTTGGTGTGGCTATGAGAAAAGTAGAGGAAAGTGACACAAGGAGAGAGGGCACTTGAGCTGAGTACTTCTAGAGCACAAGGGGACTGAGGGGATGCTGCTGTCAGAGAGCAGTCAGAGAGCAGCTGAGGGAGGATGGGGCAGAGGAGCTGCACAGAGAGGCTATAGGCTGAGAGGTAGAAAGCTGAGGGGCTGAGGAGAATAGCTGCTGTGAGCAGGGGTGTGGGTAAGGAGAAGAGGTAGGAAGATGAGGGGCTGAGGGGGACAGCTGCGGTGAGCAGGGCTGTGGGCAAGGGGAAGGGGTAGGAAGCTGAGGGGCTGAGGAGGACAGCTGTGATGAGCAGGGCAGTGGGCAAAAAGAAGAGGTAGGAAGCTGAGGGGCTGAGGAGGACAGATGCGGTGAGCAGGGGTGTGGGCAAGAAGAAGAGGTAGGTAGCTGAGGGGCTGAGGAGAACAGCTGCGGTGAGCAGGGGTGTGGGCAAGGCGAAGAGGTAGGAAGCTGAGGGGCTGAGGAGGACAGCTGCGGTGAGCAGGGGTGTGGGCAAGGAGAAGAGGTAGGAAGCTGAGGGGCTGAGGAGGACAGCAGCGGTGAGCAGGGCTGTGGGCAAGGGGAAGGGGTAGGAAGCTGAAGGGCTGAGGAGGACAGCTGCGGTGAGCAGGGGTGTGGGCAAGGAGAAGCGGTAGAAAGCTGAGGGGCTGAGGAGGACAGCTGCGGTGAGCAGGGCTGTGGGCAAGGAGAAGAGGTAGGAAGCTGAGGGGCTGAGGAGGACAGCTGCGGTGAGCAGGGCTGTGGGCAAGGGGAAGGAGTAGGAAGCTGAGGGGCTGAGGAGGACAGCTGCGGTGAGCAGGGGTGTGGGCAAGGAGAAGAGGTAGGTAGCTGAGGGGCTGAGGAGGACAGCTGCAGTGAGCAGGGCTGTGGGCAAGGGGAAGGGGTAGGAAGCTGAAGGGCTGAGGAGGACAGCTGCGGTGAGCAGGGGTGTGGGCAAGAAGAAGAGTTAGAAAGCTGAGGGGCTGAGGAGGACAGCTACGGTGAGCAGGGGTGTGGGCAAAGAGAACAGGTAGGATGCTGAGGGGCTGAGGATCACAGCTGCTGTGAGCAGGGGTAGGGGGAAAGGAGAAGAGGTAGGAATCTGAAGGGCTGAGGAGGACAGCTGCGGTGAGCAGGGGTGTTGGCAAGGAGAAGAGGTAGGTAGCTGAGGGGCTGAGGAGGACAGCTGCGGTGAGCAGGGGTGTTGGCAAGGCGAAGAGGTAGGAAGCTGAGGGGCTGAGGAGGACAGCTGCGGTGAGCAGGGCTGTGGGCAAGGAGAAGAGGTAGGAAGCTGAGTGGCTGAGGAGGACAGCTGCGGTGAGCAGGGGTGTTGGCAAGGAGAAGAGGTAGGTAGCTGAGGGGCTGAGGAGGACAGCTGCGGTGAGCAGGGGTGTGGGCAAGGAGAAGAGGTAGGAAGCTGAGGGGCTGAGGAGGACAGCTGCGGTGAGCAGGGGTGTTGGCAAGGCGAAGAGGTAGGAAGCTGAGGGGCTGAGGAGGACAGCTGCGGTGAGCAGGGCTGTGGGCAAGGAGAAGAGGTAGGAAGCTGAGTGGCTGAGGAGGACAGCTGCGGTGAGCAGGGGTGTTGGCAAGGAGAAGAGGTAGGTAGCTGAGGGGCTGAGGAGGACAGCTGCGGTGAGCAGGGGTGTGGGCAAGGAGAAGAGGTAGGAAGCTGAGGGGCTGAGGAGGACAGCTGCGGTGAGCAGGGCTGTGGGTAAGGAGAAGAGGTAGGAAGCTGAGGGGCTGAGGAGGACAGCTGCGGTGAGCAGGTCTGCGGGCAAGGGGAAGGAATAGGAAGCTGAGGGGCTGAGGAGGACAGCTGCGGTGAGCAGGGGTGTGGGCAAGGCGAAGAGGTAGAAAGCTGAGGGGCTGAGGAGGACAGCTGCGGTGAGCAGGGCAGGGGTGTGGGCAAGGAGAAGAGGTAGGAAGCTGAGGGGCTGAGGAGGACAGCTGCGGTGAGCAGGGCTGTGGGCAGGGAGAAGAGGTAGGAAGCTGAGGGGCTGAGGAGTACATCTGCAGTGAGCAGGGCTGTGGGCAATGGACTTAGTCTAAGGCATGATTAAAGTAGATTTTACAAAAAAATTTTTTTTGCTAAAATATGAAAACAGTAAGCTCCTTTTCAGCTCCTGTTTAAAAATGCCAGAGCATATCTCAAAAGTATTAATTAGATACCATAGTACATGAGCTCTTGACTGGCAGTGAAACTGTGAATTCAACATTTTATTATATGGAGGTAACCAATTCTGGTTTTCCAAAGTTAGAAAAAGTTGTTACAGGGGACGGTTCATGGAGTTTTTGCAACTTTTAAAAGGGCTCTCACAAACACTCTTGGAGCTAGCCACTTAGCTTAGCTTTGATGAACCGGGTCCACAGACTCTTCAGCTGGACATCACCACCAGCCCCAGCCTCACTAATATGCTTGGATGCATGCACCACACTTGCATCAACAGTGCCATCCACAGTGTAAGAGTGGTGACGCCTGATGAAAGAGGTTGCAGTTGGGGCAGTTTCAGACCAGAAGGTAACATTTTTATATCAGTGACCTTTGCAGCATTTTGGTTCTCCACTAGTGGAATTACCGGTGCCATACAAATGGCACCTTTAAAAACACAATCCAGGGCAATATACAGAACGGACTGACCCAGGCGTTTTGTTATGAAATGGCTACTGCTGTTCTCCTTCATCAGATTCAAGAGGCAGCAGACCTAGGTGATCACAATTATTTGACATGTTGAAAGTGTAAACTGTTAGGCTAAGTGCCCACGATGCAGAAATGAAGCAGAAAATTTCTGCAGCATTTCTGCATCTCCCTGGCAGAAAAAACGCGTGCAGATTGTGCATGCGTTTTCCCTGCAGAATACATGCGGATTCACATGCGTATCCACATGCATTAACGCATGTGTTTCCGCTTGCGGACTGACAAGCACTTTCCAGGCGGTAGCATCACTTGGAAAGTGCTTGACAACTAGGTCACACTGTATAAATCCAGGAAACGGCATGGATTTATACAGTGTGACCGTAAAAAATAAAAAAAATAAAGCTATACTTACCCCCGATCCCCCGCCGCGTGTGCTGCCGCGCTCGTCCTGGCTTCTTCCAGGTTGCCGGCACATCGCGAGACAGCCTGCGGTCACATGACCGCGACGTCATCTCAGGTCCTGGAAGGAGAAGCGCTGCCGGCATGTAGAGAGAAGCCGCCGGACAGGTGAATATAAACTTTATTTTTTATTTTATTCTTTTTTTTACAGGTACAATGGTACCCAGGTCTGGAGGAGAGTCTTCTCTCCTCCAGAACTGGGTACCATCCGCACATTGAGACGCATGTTATCCGCTTGTACAAATGTACAGACGTGGATATTATGCGTCTCAATGCAAGTCAATAGCGGCGCTTCCGCTGCGCTTCCGCAAAATTAATGAACATGCTGCGGATTTATTTGCGCTGCAGAAACGCTGCGGAAAAATCCGCAGCATGTGCATTGACATTGCTGAATGCCATTGGGAACCATGGGGTGCGGATTACCATGCGTTTTTGATGCGTTTCCGCTGCGGAAATTCCGCAGCATAAACGCATGAAAAACGCATCGTGTGCACGCAGCCTTATACACATCTTCTAAATAAGAACACCATCCCATCTGTAAAACATCAGGGTGGCAGCATCATGTTGTAGGGTTGTTTTGCTGCAGGAGGGACTGGTGCACTTCACAAAATAAATGGCATCATGAGAAAAGAAGACACAGGCGTGTCTCTGATTAACTCAGATGTTGCCAAAAAAATCAGAATCTTCCAAACACATGACATCATCATATGGGCAATCCAGAATTGTTTAAAGGCATTGTAATCTTAGTATATGTAAACTTTTGACTTTGTAGTAAGTAATAAAAATGCCTTAAAACATTCTCTCTCTCTCATTATTCTGACATTTGGCAAATATTAAAAATTTTGGTAATCCTAATTGACCTAAAACGGGAAATGTTTATTCTGATTTCATGTCAGATATTGAGAAAAACCTGCATATGTGTCTTTTTATATAGTGTACTGTATGTAAACTTCTGGTTTCAACTGTATCTGCAAAGCCAAGTTGTCAATTTAATAGGTCTCTAAGAGACACCCATATCTAGGGACAGTCTCCTACTAAGAAAACACTGATTTGGGTGGTCATATCATTTCACATTGATCATTAGCCAGAGGCACCACAGTCGCCACAGTCTTGGTTAAGCAATCTCATCCATTCATAGAAATCACTGATGCGAATGACAAATATATTCTAATTTGCCTGATCTGACACAAAGTTTTTTTTATAGGGGTTTACATCCCAAACCATACTCCTCCACTGCAATTAATGACATAATAAATGTGTTGATGTGTTGCCAATTACCAACTAGTTCCTTTCTACCGACTAGTATCATCTAATGATTATCTTCTTTTTAAATGAGATGAACACAACCTGTGACCTGGAGAACCAAATGCACCCCACAATGCTATTCTGTGTGTCACCCAAAACATCTGGTCACCGATATACAGTGCCTTGAAAAAGTATTCATACCCAGTAAACCTGTGACGCCCAGCTGCGCTTGGTATCACAGATCCTAGAAGAGTGCATTGATGGATTCCTCCACAAGAGGCCCCCATAAACATTCACACATCTCCACCTTCCACCTCAGACCAGCAGGGGGAGCCCGTTAGGGATATAAATAGGGAAGGTGGAGCCAGGCAGTTCAGTTCCTCTGGAGAGTTCAGCTAGTACACATCTGAATACAGAGTCGAGCTCAGTCAGTCTGTTGAGAGAGTTTCTGCAGTAAGAGAATCCTGAGAGAGGTCAGTCTGCAGTGGAGCATAGTCCAGACTCAGTTGTAGCTCAGAATAGTGAGCTTTAGGTGTGCCGGCACCATAAGATCGGTGAAGCGCGGCAAGCTGCCATTAGTGTGAGTAGCCTAGTGAGGGCCCGAGTAGGCCGAAGGCGAGTGGAGAGTTAGTACATAGGGGGCAGAGGAGCTTACCTAGCTCACCCCGAATAATTTACCGGACACCGGGTCCTAAGCTTGCCGGGATCTCTACGACCCAGTAAGGTATAACCGGAATCCCTGGAGAACTACAAGTCCGAGGATCGCTAAAGTGCTGATACATAACAGAGCCAGGAGACTCATAGGCCCCGCAAGCTGAGGAGCGTGTACTCCGAGAAAAGGCCCTACTACAAGGTCAGCCAGCGCAGGGCAGAGACAAAGTTAGGCCTAGCTCCAGGCAGGTCAAAATCTTACTACGCAGAGGCAAGAAACAGGAGGCCCTACACCTGCTCATTGGGGAGGATCCTGATATGCACCCTTCACCCTACAGTGCTCCGGGATGTGCCTGATTTTCCATCAGTAAAAGGTACTGAAGTGACTATCGTGTCCGTCCCCGTTCTTGCTCTGACCCGGCTGAGTCTCGCCTGTCCTGCATCCCCCTCTCCGTACGCTGCCCTGAGGCCAAGCTCCACCTGTGGGGAGCTATACCATCGAGCTGCCTTATCACCGGCCTCAGTGGGCTGCCGCAGCGCTGGTGATTCTCACCAGAAACCACAGGTGGCGTCACAAGCTTTTATAAAATAAACAAATATCCACCCTTTTGAAGAGTGACCCCAGGGTACGTGCCCGGGAGCCGACCACCGCGACATCACCAAGGCGAGGCAAAGGCCCGGGTACCGACTTATCCCCATCCCCTGGGCTAGTCAAACCTTTCCACATTTTTTCATATTTCAACCACAAACTTAAATGTATTTGATTGGGATTATATGTGATATACCAACATAAAATAGCAAGTATTTATGAAGTGTAAAGGAAATAACACATGGTTTTCTAATTATTTTAAAAATATAAATCTGAAAATTGTGATGAACATTTGTGACGCCCCCAAGGGATGGGGACTCAGCGCCCGGGCCTTGCTGTTAGTTTTGAGGGATGCCGCGGTGGCCGGCTCCCGGGGCCGTACCCTGGGGTCACTCTTAATAAAAAGCAAGGAATTGGGGGAAAGGTGTATGGGAAAAAGGGAAAGTTCGTGACGCCACCTGTGGTGTCTGGTGAGACTCACCAGCGCTGCTACAGTCCTCTGAGGCCGGTGGTCGGGCAGCTTAGTTGGTTCTGCTCCCCACAGGTGGAGCGGGGCCTCAGGGCAGCGTAGGAGAAGGGATGCAGGACAGAGGGGACCCAGCCGGGTCAAAGGAAGAATAGGCACACACAGGACAGTTCACTTCAGTACCTTTACTTGTGGTGTTTTCAGGCACATCCGCGGTACTGTAGGGTGAAGGGTGCATTTCAGGACTCTCCCCAGTGAGCGGGTGTGGGGCCTCCTGTTTCTTGCCTTTTCCTAGTAAGTTTATGACCTGCCTGAAGCTAGGCCTAACTTGGTCTCTGTCTTGCACCTGCTGACCTGGTGGTAGGGCCTTCTGTTGGAGTTCACACTCCCTGGTTTCTTGGGCCTCAGTGACTCCTGACCCTGGTATTACGGTCAGCTTTTGGTATTCCTGGGACATGTAGTTCACCAGGGATCCCGGTTGTTTCTGCTGGTCCTAGAGATCCTTGCAGACACGGACCCGGTGTCCGGTAAATTCTTATGGGGTGAGATGGTTAAGCTCCTCTGCCCCCTATGTAGCTCGCTTACTCCACTTGCCTTCGGCCTGCTCGGGGCCCTCACTAGGCTTCACACTGGCAGTAGGCCTCGCTACTTTTCACCGCTCTTATGGCGTCGGCACACCTTGGGCTCACTACCTGAGCTCAATGAGTCTGGACTGTGCTCCACTGCAGGATGGCTACTGCAGGAGCTCCTCTCAACAGGCTTCCTTCTACAGACTGGATCCTCAAAGACTGGAACTAGCTCTGTCCCAGAGGAAACTGTTCTCCAGACTGACTGCCTAGCTCCACCTTCCCTTTTTATATACCTAACGGCTCCCTCTGGTGGTCTGAGGTGGAATGTGGAGGTGTGTGTATGCTATGAGGGCCTCTTGTGGAGGAATCTGTTCATGCACCCCTCTAGGCTCTGTGGCACCAATGCACAGTAGGGCGCCACATTCCCCACTAGCAAAGCTCAGTACTCCCAGAGTGAAGTACTTTTTATAACAACAATAATAACAATTTTCCCTTTATGGGAGGCACTTGCTTGAACGTTACATAATAAACATTATAAATAATAGACATATGTACAATAAGCAACCTCAGAATTCAAGTCTCTTTTGGTGAGGTTCCCTCACAGGATGTCCATCTCACAGGGCATAGTATTTGATAGCTTGAGGGACCTGTCCCAAACCATCAACGTAGGCCCTGGGGTGGCTGCAGGGCATGGCGATCCTGAGTTGGACCTCCGTTAGTGCCACTCCAGACAGGTTTTTCTTCTGAGGTCACATAAAGGGGCACTCCAGGGAGTGCAATTATTTACAAGAATCAGTTTTTGGGCTGCACATATGTGGCACCCCAGGGATCTGGTTTCCCACAGTAATGTAATGTTATGTCTGAGAGCAGGTGGGAGGTCCTTTGGTCAGGGATCCTGTGCATGCCACACCTCCTGCCCAGTCTTGGGAGGGGAAGAACTTCCCCTATATAAACCCGGGGCTGAGGCAGGGTTAGGAGTCAAGGAGAGTAGAGACGAGAAACAGTCATAGGAAGAAACAGCAGAAGCTCAGTGGGAGCAATACTACTACGAGTCAGGGGCTGGCAGCTGCAGAGCTCGCCCTGACTGAGAAGCTTTCTTACCGGACCCGGCGTCCGAGGCTGTGGGGACTAACTCTTACCCAGCAGCAGAAGCCGACCGGCAGGGGATTTCAGGTCCTCAGGCCCAGAAACCCGAAGGCAAGGTCACACGCGTGGGACCAGCACCGCCATCGTGGAGCGGAAGCCATTAGAAGGCCCCGAGTCACCGGCCATACGGGTGAGCACCACACGGCACACTCAGGGACGTGGGCTACTTATATCCGCTTCTAGCAAGGTAGCCAGAAGAGTACAGTCAGTTTGGGAGGCCTACAACTCCGCCTGGCCAGGGGAGATCCCATCTGCTCAAGGACTGACCAGGCCCCGTTCGCTAGCAAGTACTCCGGGAGGGTCTATCGTTGTTACCAGTAAAGACCCTGAATTACACCGCACCGTCTCTGAGTGGTTCCTGCTACCCCCATCTTCCACGTCGGCTGCCCTGGGGCCATACCCCTCCCGTTGGGGGTTATACTATCACGCTGCACAATTCTACACCGGCCTCAGCGGTCTGCCCTGCAGCGGCAGCTCCATAGCTGCAAATCAACGGGTGGCGTAGTCGACACTCAAATAACACCTATCAAGACTGCCACACACTGAGTTTGACTCCCTGGGCACGGACCGGGTCCCCGCCACTCGGAGACTACAACCCTCATCTGATCCGGTTCAGGGTAAGCCCCCGTGCGCGAGACGCTGCGCGACACAGCAGGCCCAGGGGCGCGTCAACTTTGGCGTAGTCGGCAGGATTTCGTGCCCGCAACCACCGGGTACTGCGTGCCTGAAAAAGAGACTTTTAAAACTTACCATCGGTGAAGATTCCCGCCATCCGGCGCCATTTTCAGCCTTCTTCCCGCCATCTGTGAAGATTCCCGCCATCCGGCGCCATCTTCAGCCTTCTTCCCGCCATCCGTGGAGTTTTCCCGCCGTTGGACGCCATCTTGAGGACGCCGCGCGGGAAGAAGAGGGGCGTGGACTCCGAAAGCGCGCGAGAACTGAAGCCCCGCCTCACGTCCGGACGTTGCGTAAGGTCCTGGAAGGAGCCCAGCAGACGCCGACGTCACCGGAGCGCGACGGAAGGTCCTCAACCCTGACGATCTACTGCGGAGCCGCGGCCTACGGAACAGGATCATCGCAAGGTAGGCCACGGTCCACTAGGGGGGAGGAAGATGTCGGATGCGGAGGAGAGCTTCATTGCCTCAACCCCCGCCAGCGCCACCGCTGCTGCAGTTATGCCCTTCACCATGCCCTATATCCCGGGAGCAGCTTGGCTACCCCAGTACTCAGGGGAGTCACATACCCTGCATGACTTTAGAGAAAAGCTGGATAGCCTCTTCCAGGTGTACCCCCTCACAGAAGAGCAAAAAGTGAGCATCCTGGTGGCCCAACTAACCGGGGCAGCCAAAAGGGAAGTAAAATCCTGGCCACCTGGGAGGAAGACTGTTGCAGGGATACTAACCCGGCTGAAGGATACCTTTGATACCCGCACCTCAGCCGAGATTAAGCTTAGATTCTACGGGTGCAAGCAGCGAGCGCATGAGAGTATAAGGGACTATGCACTAAACCTACAAGAGGCCCTGAGGGCCATTAAGCAGACCGACCCTGTTGGAGTGGGAAACGAGGACAGGCTGTTGACCGAACAATTTATAGAGGGACTATATTGTAATGCCCACCGAACCCAGTTGCGGGCGATGGCCTTACAGGATCCCCATCTGGGTTTTGCACAGTTCAAGGACAGAGCCATCCGGGTGCTCCGAGAACCGGCACCGGGTGGCGTTGTGACCCACAGGCGCCCAGCTATCACTTACCACCAGGAGGCGGCGCCCTTGTCGGCAGGGCCTGTGGGAGCTGATGCGCAGGCTTTGGACAATGACCCGGCTCCAGACCTACACCATCAGGTCCAAGAGCTAGCTAAGAGCGTTGCTGCGCTAACCCGAACTGTGCAGTCTTTACAGGTTTCCACCCCAGGGAAGATCCAGCTGGCATCCGGACCGGAGGACATCCCGTGGCGTCGACCAAGGAGGACCCCACCGGCCAGAGGAAGACCCAGTGACCGATACAGCGAAGACGGACGACCCATCTGCCGCCGCTGCAATCAACCCGGACATATGGCAAGGTACTGTTCTTTAAACGGGCACAACCTGGGGTAGAGGGCCAACCCCCAGGAAAAAGATCACCAGGCCCATCGAACTGGCGCGACAGATATGTGGGAGGACGTCCAGTCTTGCCTGTGGTACTGGATGGCATTCCCATGAGTGCCCTACTGGACACCGGGTCACAGGTCACCACCATCCCGTACGTGCTCTTTAAGCAGTACTGGAATGACTCGGATATTACCCGCTACCCTGACGACGACTTGAGTATCATCGCCAGCAATGGCCAGCCCGTGCCACAGATCGGATTTAAAGAGATGACCATCAAAATCGGTAGAGTCGAACTGGCAGCACAGGGACTGATCATTGTAGATATTGACAAACATGAGAGTCACCCAAAAATAACTCTAGGAACTAATGTAATTGAAAATTGTCTTGCAGAGGTGATTTTCCTTTTACAGCAGGTTGCCAAGAACGCCAGCTCCGGCGAGCAGCGGGTGCTCCAGAAAGAGATCCGGGCACTGATGCGACGGCAACAGGTGGAACTCTCCGGCGGTGAGATTGGTAGCGTAAGAATGTGTGACCCTTTTCCTATTGCCATGCCCCCAAAAAGTGAAATGATGATTTGGTGCCGGGCAGCTATTGGTCTGAGAGGTAGAGATTACCAGGCAATGGTAGAACCAGTTTACTCAGACAGTAGGCCCACCATCTTGACAGCACGGGGGGTGGTTAATGTACGCCATGGGAGGGTGCCCGTTCGCATAATCAATATCGGGAAGAGGGAAGTGTACCTGCCCCGGTATGCCACGCTAGCCAAATTATATACCATTAACCAAAATGCTATACAATCTGTGGAACCCTTGCCTCCATCTCACCCGGAGGAAGGTAACGGCTCTAAGAAAACAATGGAGGACTGGTGTCAGCAACTACATTTGGGTACTGACTCCACTCCCTCACATCAGAAACAGGGAGTCTATCGGGTGGTTCAAGAGTACGAGAGAGTGTTTAGTAAACACCCGTTAGACTTCGGGCGAGTCAAGGGGGTAGAACACCACATCCCCACGGGAGACCATCCTCCCATAAAAGAGAGGTATCGACCCGTACCCCCTGCACACTACCAACACGCCAAGGGGATGCTTAGAGACATGAAGGAGGCTGGGGTGATCAGGGATAGCTGTAGCCCCTGGGCAGCTCCACTAGTCTTAGTCAGAAAAAAAGACAACACCATGAGGATGTGTGTAGATTACCGGAAAATCAACCGTATCACACACAAGGATGCGTACCCCTTACCAAGGATAGAGGAGTCATTGGCTGCTTTAAGATCTGCTAACTTCTTCTCTACCTTGGATCTCACTAGCGGGTACTGGCAGGTTCCTGTAGCAGAGGCGGACCGGGAGAAGACCGCATTCACCACCCCGATGGGACTTAGCGAGTTCACCTGCATGCCGTTCGGACTCTGCAACGCACCAGGAACCTTCCAACGACTAATGGAGTGTTGTCTGGGCCACAGAAACTTCGAGACGGTCCTGTTGTACCTGGACGATGTCATCGTATATTCCAAGACGTATGAGGACCACCTGAAACACCTGGCGGAAGTGTTCGAAGCTCTGGCGAGTTACGGCCTAAAGGTGAAACCCTCCAAGTGTCACCTCCTGAAACCAAAGGTGCAGTACCTGGGACACGTGGTGAGCGCTGACGGAGTGGCTCCCGACCCTGATAAGATCACCGCAATTAAGGAATGGCCAAGCCCCTCCAGCGTAAAAGAAGTGCGGCAGTTCCTCGGGTTGGTAGGCTACTACCGAAGGTTTATTCCCGGTTTCACCAAAAAGGCAGCACCTATGCAGGACCTCCTGATAGGCCAGTCCCGGAAGGCCAAGAACCAGAAGCCGCCCTTCAAATGGGAGGAGCTGGAAGAAGAGTCCTTCCGCCAGCTGAAGATGGCCCTCACGGGGGACGAAATCCTGGCGTACCCGGATTATAGCCAGCCCTTTATCCTCTACACCGACGCCAGTAACATCGGGCTAGGAGCCGTACTGTCCCAGATCCAGCAGGGGAAGGAACGAGTAATCGCCTACGCCAGCCGAAAGCTGCGACCCACCGAAAGGAACCCCGAGAATTACAGCTCATTTAAGCTAGAGTTCCTGGCCGTAGTATGGGCAGTCACCGAGCGTTTTAAGCATTACCTCGCTTCTTCCCGGTTCACCGTGTACACGGATAACAACCCGTTGACACACCTGGACACGGCAAGACTCGGTGCCCTGGAGCAGAGGTGGATGGCCCGTCTGTCCAACTACGAGTTCACAATCAAATACCGGGCCGGACGCTCCAATACCAACGCGGACGCCCTGTCCAGGATGCCCAACCTGCCGGACGAAGGAGAAGATCCGGAGGGACTGGAAGAAGTTGAACTCCCTGCGTTCCACCGTCATGGGACTATCCAGTATTCCCACCGGGTAAGGAGTAAGTAGGCTGCTACGTTGAACCCCTTACCTCACTACAACTGGGCGGAAACGCAAGACAGCGACCCTGCCGTCCGACTGGTGAAGGAGATGCTGACTCGCCCGGAGGCTTGCCTTGAACCAGACGCTCCGGAGGAAGCCAAACAACTATGGGCAGAGAGGAGTCGACTGTTCCTTTACAAGGGGAAGTTGTGCCGCAGAATGGTTAACTCCCGGACGCATGAACTACTCTGGCAAGTAGTGGTGCCATGAAGAGACGCAGCCATGGTGATGGAGGCATACCACGACGGAGCTGGACACTTCGGGTGGAAGAAGCTGGAGTTCCTGCTGCGCGAGCGATTCCACTGGGTAGGCATGAGGGGAACCATTGAGAAGTGGTGCAGAGACTGTGGCCCGTGCAACCTAAGAAGGAAGGACCGTGCCAGCCAGAAGACTCCCCTGCAGTCCATCGTCACCCGGCAGCCATTGGAACTGGTAGCCTTGGATCATGTAAAACTGACCCCAAGCAGAAGTGGCTACGTCTACGCACTAACCATCGTGGATCACTACTCCCGGTTCTTGGTTGTCGTCCCCGTCAAGGACTTAACAGCTCGAACAGCAGCGAGAGCCTTCCAGCAGCATTTCTGCCGTCCACACGGGTACCCGGACCAAGTGTTGACAGACCAGGGACCTGCCTTTGAAGCGGAGGTCTTCCAAGAATTCTGCACTCTGTATGGCTGCCGGAAGATAAGGACGACACCCTATCATCCGCAAACTAATGGACTTTGTGAGAAAATGAACCAGGTGGTAATGGATCTTCTGAAAACGTTGCCCCTGGAAGAACGCAGTCTGTGGCCTGAGAAGCTGCCCGATCTGGTGGACCTATACAACCACATCCCGGTAGGTTCCACCAACTGTACCCCGGCTTACCTAATGAGGGCAAGACCTGGTAAGTTACCTGTTGACCTGGAAATGGGAGTCCTGACACCCGAGGACACTTCACCAGAAGCAGACTGGGACACAGAGAGGCAGCAGCAGTACCGGAGAGTACAGGAGAGCGTGGAGCGAAGTCTCTGTCAGGCTAGGGAAAGACAAGAGAAAACTTACAACCAGTATGCTCCCGCTGTTCCCCTGGTACCCGGAGAGCAGGTCTTGAAGAGGAAGAGACGGCTCCACAAGTTGGACGACCAGTGGGAGAAGTGCCCGTACACCGTACTGCCCTCAAGCCACGAGAACCCGAAGGTTTGTACCATCAGTAAAGACGGAGGGGAAACTACAGCCATTGTATCCCGGGACCACCTGAAGAAGTGTCCCGAACAACTGAGGAACCCTGAAGAGGAACAAGAAGACCATCGACCCGTAGAGGAAAGGGAAGATATGGTTAGTACTGTGCTCGGGGACTTCCCTCGGTCTTGGACTCAAGTCAATGGAGCAGTTGTGGTACCCGTACTCACCTTCCTCCAACCAGCATCCCAAGCACCTACGGAGCAACAGGTAGAGCTGGAAGAACAGCCGGTCCAGGAGGCAGAAGACCCCACACCCGCAGACCAGGAGGATCAACCCTCTGCTTGCAGTGAGCCTGCCATATCCCTAGTGAGCCAAAGAGCCGGTAGACAGCTGCCCAGTTTACCCTTGACAGCTCCTACACCCTGTAGTTCAGGGCTAGACAGTCAGCTCCGTAGGTCCACTAGGGCCACTAGAGGCCAGTTACCCGCACGTTGGAGGATTTGAAGTGTATAAATTGTTTTATTTATGTTTACCTGTGTATTGTTGCTTGTGTATTATTTTGTGTTTCTAGTTATTTGTAGGAGTCCTTGGTGGATTTACCGGGAATCCTTTGTACATAGTTGGAGCGTAACCCAGGACGGACTAAAGACTGTTAAGGACTCGGGGCAGGACAAACCCCTACCTGGTTACGTCTCCCTGTTTTGGTGAAATGGACACCTTGCTTTTCTTCAAAGACTACACCCGGTTACGGACATGCCGTGACCACCTTTATGTGTTTCTTCTTATTGTACTATTATTGTTGTTATATCTTGTTATGTTTTTCTAAAATATGTTTAGTCCCGGAGTACTAAATTTCACTAGGGGGGAATGTGGCACCCCAGGGGTCTGGTTTCCCACAGTAATGTAATGTTATGTCTGAGAGCAGGTGGGAGGTCCTTTGGTCAGGGATCCTGTGCATGCCACACCTCCTGCCCAGTCTTGGGAGGGGAAGAACTTCCCCTATATAAACCCGGGGCTGAGGCAGGGTTAGGAGTCAAGGAGAGTAGAGACGAGAAACAGTCATAGGAAGAAACAGCAGAAGCTCAGTGGGAGCAATACTACTACGAGTCAGGGGCTGGCAGCTGCAGAGCTCGCCCTGACTGAGAAGCTTTCTTACCGGACCCGGCGTCCGAGGCTGTGGGGACTAACTCTTACCCAGCAGCAGAAGCCGACCGGCAGGGGATTTCAGGTCCTCAGGCCCAGAAACCCGAAGGCAAGGTCACACGCGTGGGACCAGCACCGCCATCGTGGAGCGGAAGCCATTAGAAGGCCCCGAGTCACCGGCCATACGGGTGAGCACCACACGGCACACTCAGGGACGTGGGCTACTTATATCCGCTTCTAGCAAGGTAGCCAGAAGAGTACAGTCAGTTTGGGAGGCCTACAACTCCGCCTGGCCAGGGGAGATCCCATCTGCTCAAGGACTGACCAGGCCCCGTTCGCTAGCAAGTACTCCGGGAGGGTCTATCGTTGTTACCAGTAAAGACCCTGACTTACACCGCACCGTCTCTGAGTGGTTCCTGCTACCCCCATCTTCCACGTCGGCTGCCCTGAGGCCATACCCCTCCCGTTGGGGGTTATACTATCACGCTGCACAATTCTACACCGGCCTCAGCGGTCTGCCCTGCAGCGGCAGCTCCATAGCTGCAAATCAACGGGTGGCGTAGTCGACACTCAAATAACACCTATCAAGACTGCCACACACTGAGTTTGACTCCCTGGGCACGGACCGGGTCCCCGCCACTCGGAGACTACAACCCTCATCTGATCCGGTTCAGGGTAAGCCCCCGTGCGCGAGACGCTGCGCGACACAGCAGGCCCAGTGGCGCGTCACATACTCCTCAGCCACTAAGTTCTGTATGTACCCTTACGGGTAACTAAAGGCAACAAAGAAAAGTGTCCATTTCACTTAAATTGTCCATTATAAAGCAAAACACAAGTTAATAAATACATACATGAAAATACACATCATAATACCCCAGGGGCACTATTTACACTGTCAGAGTTTCCTTCTTTACTTTCTGTATCTGACAGGGGTCTGACCTCGTGTGCTACGTGTCGACCTACGTGGTACTGGGATGCATGAGGCACTAGTATTTGCACTACCTCCCATTCTGTCAGTTCTAAGTGCTGGGGAACTGCAGGGTTGCCTTAACCTCTCTAAGGGACTGGCGAGTATACCATTGGCTGGGCCTTCTTGCTCTGCTCCAACCAGGGATTCTTCTTGAGCAGGCTCTTCTGAAGCACTTACAGGCTCTACTTGCTGTGGAGGGTCTTCTGCCTGTTGAAATAAGTGGATCACAGGTATTATTACTGCTCCTCCTAGTTGAGGCCAATCTGCCGGGAAATCTCCTAAGTCAGTATGGAGTACTGCTTCTTTAGCCTCCTCCAGTACGGTGAGAGGCACTTCTTCTTGGGGCTTTAGCAGGTCTGGACACAACTTCAGATGGTCTCTAGATAGCATTGCAGTCGTTCTTCCTCCGTCCTTATTAATTAGACAGGTCTTCCTGTTACCAAATCTTGAATTTAACACAGTGTAGGGTTCTCTCTCCCACTGGTCATCAAGTTTGTGGTTTCTCCTTTTTCTTTTTAACACCACTTCTCCTGGTGTGAAGGGTTCTGCGGGCGCACTTTTATTGTAGTTTGCTTCCTGCTTGTCCCTCACATGAGTGAGACTGTCTTCGACACAAGCCTGTACTCTTCTGTACTGCTCCTGTCTGGTCGTGTCCCAGTCCTCAGTGGACATATCTGCTTCTGGTTCCACTACACCTAGCTCCAGGTCCATGGGCAACTTCCCGGGTCTGGCTCGCATGAGATATGCTGGAGTACAATTGGTGGAACTCACAGGTATGTGGTTGTACAGATCTACCAGGTCAAGTTGTCCTTTTTTATAATATTGTACTGACCTTTGTATATGTCTGATCTTTGTATCATAATAAATATTGACCATTTTTTGCTATAGAAGTGTTGATTCGGTCTTCGCTTTTTTTCTCTGGTAGTTCTATATTTGGCGATGGAGTCGCATTTAGTCCATATAGGGTAGTAATTAATAAAAGGTACATATCATACCTATATCTACACACATGGTGTGATTTATACTACCCATTTATGATTGGTGTTCTTTACAGGTCAAGTAGTACGTCTGGCCACTGATTTCTCTCCTCTAGTGGTAAGGTCTTCAGCAGGTCGATGACGATGTTCTTCATCTTTTCACAGAGACCGTTGGTTTGGGGGTGGTACGGTGTGGTCCGGATCTTTTTACACCCGTACAGATGGCAGAACTCCTTGAACAATTCATCCTCGAAGGCTGGGCCTTGATCCGTCAGCACCTGCTCCGGGTTTCCATGGGGCCTGCAGAAGTACGCCTGAAACGTCTTCGCCGCAGTTTCTGCCGTTAGATCCTTGACGGGGGCGACCACCAGGAACCGAGAGTAGCGATCCACCATGGTCAGGGTATAGGAATATCCTGACCTGCTGGGTGACAGCTTGACATGATCCATGGCCACGATCTCCAAAGGTCGAGTTGTCTTGATGGGTTGCAGGGGTGCCTTCTGGCTGCTGTAGTCATTTCTTCTGAGGCTACAGGGTCCACAATTCCAGCACCACCTCTCAATGGAACTGCGCATTCCTACCCAATAAAACCAACACTTCAGCAGGGTTTCTAGCTTCTTCCAGCCAAAGTGCCCCGCCTGATCGTGGCAGGCTTCCAAAACCATATGGATGTCTGTCTTTGGCACTACGATCTGCCATACCATCTCATGGGTTTTAGGGTTGACGTACCTCTGGCACAGCTTCTCTCTATAGATGAACAGCCGGTGATGCGCCCCCTGGGCCGTGGGGTACCCGGAGCCTGTAGATGCTGGGGGTTGTAGTCACCGTGGCGGTGACCCGGTCCGTGACCCAGGTGGTCAACCTAAGGGTAGTTTATGTATATCTGTTATGTATAGTCCGACTACGCCACCTGTGGAATGCAGTTATTGGGAACCGCCGCTGCGAAGCAGTCCACTGAAGCTGGTGGTATGTGCAGCAAGGTGATGTAACTCCCCACAGGAAGAGTGGAGATTCAGGGCAGCGTGTATGGATGATGGTGGTGGTAGTGCAAGGTATCAGTAATGACAACACGGAGTCTTTGCAGTGCAGTCCCAGGGTCTTTACTGTTGGCAATTATATGGGCCCCAACGGGAGTACCGGCTAGTGATGAGGGCCTGATCAGTCTGGGAACAATCCTAGAGTCCTCCTGGCCAGGTGAAGTTGTAGGCCTGCCGTTCTGACTATACTTTTTGGGCTATCCCGCTTATAGTCATGTTGTAGCCCACGTTCCTGAGTGTAACGTGCTGCGCTCACCCGTATGGCTGGCGACTCGGGCCTTGTGTATTCCTCACTCCTCTGTGGCGGTACAGGTCCTTTCGTGTGGCTGAGCCTCCGGGCTTCTGTTGGGCCAGGAGACCTGCAATCTCCTGCCCTGCGGTATCTGCTGCTGGATATGCAATGCCCACAGCCTCGGACTCCGGTCCTATGTGGATACTATCCAGGACGAGCTAACTCCAGCTCCAGTCCCTGGCTCTTTACTCCTTCGTGTCCTACTTGACTCCACACACTGAACTCTAGACTCAGACTCCCTAACCCCGCCTCCAGATCCAGTTATAAAGGGCAGGATCCTCCCCTTTCTGGTCTGGGGCAGGAGGTGTTGCATGTAATGTGTTCCTGACCAGGAAACTCCTGCTTTGCTCCCAGACATGGTATTACTACCACTGTGGCAACCAGACCCTCTGGGGTGCCACATTCCCCCCCTAGTAAATTTCAATACTCTGGGACTGAGCATATTTTGCAAAAATATAACAGATAACAATAAACAATAGCAATAACAATACATGAACATATTTACAGGCATTACAGTCCTTATAGGTCACGGTATCATCCGTAACCAGGTGTCCATTTCACCCAACAAGGTACAGTTGTAGAATGGGGGACGTGTCCAAAACAAACCCCAAAGTTGGCCTTGGGCGTGGCTGCAAGGCTTAGGCAGTCCCGTTGGACCACAAGTGGGGCCACACCAGACAGGTTTTTGTTCCGTGGTCTGTTGCAAGGGGGGCACTTTATAGGTGCAATTATTTACAGGGCAAGTTTTTGGTTACTCACTGTCCATAACCTGAAAGTCTTTGAACCCTGTCGGGTAACTGGAAAAACATAATCAGTACACACATATAAAACATTTCAACATTTGCAATACTACAGTTATGGGTTACATCTAAATCCTCCAGCGAGCAGGGATTTGACCTCTGGTGCTTCTGGTAGATCTACGTAACACACTGTCTATCTGTGTTCTACCTTGGTCCCCTATATTTACCCCTGGTGTGGTGGGTTCAATGTTCACCACACTACAGGTGTTTGGAGGTGTCTCTGGTAGGTTGGGCAGCTCCCTATGGATCCTTTGGCTTACCGTGGGTATGACAGGTTCGCTACTAGCAGAGAGTAGATTCTCCTGGTCTGCCGATGAGGAATCTTCTGTCTCTGGGGCCAATGGTTCTTCCAACTCTTCTGGGACTTCTACAGCTCCCTGAGGGGCTGGTTGGAGAAATGTAAGGACTGGCACAACAATGGCATTATTCACTTGCGTCCATGACCGGGGAAATTCTCCGAGTACTGTGCTGACCATTCCTTCCACTTCCTCTGCGGGTTGAGGGATATCTTGGCCTTCTTCAGCATGCTGTAGTTGCTCAGGACATTTCTTCAGGTGGTCTCTGGAAACTGTTGCTGTCGTTTCTCCTCCATCCTTACTTATGATGTACACCTTGGTGTTATCATGACTTGATGGTAGAATGGTATACGGCTCTTTTTCCCACTGGTCATCCAATTTATGGAGCCGCCTTTTTCTCTTTAGGACTTGCTTTCCAGGTGACAAGGGGGTTGCTGGTGCATGTTGATTGTAAGTCCTCTCTTGCCTTTCTCTTGCTTGGGACAGACTTCTTTCAGCACTTTCCTGTACCTTACGGTATTGTAGTTTCCGCTCAGTATCTCAATCCGCATCTGGTGAGGCGTCCTCTGGTGTCAGAACTCCCATATCCAGATCGATGGGCAGCTTACCAGGTCTTGCTCTCATCAGGTAAGCAGGTGTGCAGTTGGTGGAATTCACTGGAATGTGATTGTAGAGATCCACCAGGTCTGGCAACTTTTCTGGCCACAGGCTACGTTGCTCCAGGGGCAACGTCTTCAGTAGGTCTATCACCACCTGATTCATCTTTTCACACATCCCGTTGGTCTGGAGATAATAAGGAGTTGTACGGATCTTCTTGCAGCCGTACAGGTTGCAGAATTCCTGGAATACTTCTGCTTCGAAGGCCGGACCTTGGTCAGTTAGCACACGTTCTGAGTAACCATGCGGGCGGCAGAAGTGCTGTTGGAAAGCTCTGGCTGCTGTCTGAGCCGTTTGGTCCTTGACTCTCACTACTACCAGGAACCGGGAGTAGTGGTCTACGATGGTGAGAGCGTAGACTTAGCCTGACCTGCTCGGGGATAGCTTCACATGGTCCAGGGCTACCAGTTCGAGTGGCTGCTTGGTGATGATGGGCTGCAGGGGAGCCCTCTGGCTGTCACGGTCTTTTCTTCTCAGGTTGCATGGTCCGCATTCTCGACACCACCTCTCGACTGCTTTCCTCATGCCAACCCAATAGAACCGTTCACGTAGCAGGACTTCCAGCTTCTTCCATCCAAAATGTCCCGCTCCATCGTGGTACGCTTCCAGGACCATGTAAAATAATACTCTTCCTGTATTATTTTTTTCTACTGAGGACTTCGCAAAGTATCAATATCACGATATTCTTATAAAAAAATGTATCTATTTATTCTTGGATTGTCCATTAAAAAGAATCAGATTGCAGCAGGTACATACAATAATTAGTTATAAAGTAATTGTCCATTTGTCCATAATTAGCTTAATTGTTGAGATTCACCCATCTTTCCTTGGATCCTGGCTGGTAAATCATGTCTTTGTCCAGCACGTGTCCAGGCCTACATGTCAACTGCTTCTCAGCATGAAGATTCTTCTTGTGGGGTGGGAAGAGCAAGAGAGCCCCCCCTTTCTGTACCATGGTCTTTTATAGCCAGTCGTATGGCACACCTGTTCTACATATGGTAGTGAACCAAAAATACACACACAAATAGCGCATGTCAACTAGACACAATGGCTGAGGCAATCCTTGTATAGAACTCAAAATTAAGGATAAAATGAATATCCTTTATTAATTAACATTCCAAATGAATTTCCATAATTAACCATTTAACATTTCCCCCTTTTTTGAGGATGACAGAGTTCAACTGAAAATCCTCAAAAGAAGATAGGTTCATCATTAGGATAAGGCTATGTGCCCACGTTGCGGACCTGAAGCATATTTTTTACGCTTCTCCCTGGCGGGAAAATCGCATGCGGATATTACATGCGGTTTTCCCGCCAGGTAGAAGCGTTTGTGAGGCGTCTTTGCATGCATTTCCGCATGCGGGTTATCAAGCACTTCTCCAAGCATCACTTGGAAAAGTGCTTGACAACTTGTTCAGAATGGTAAAAAATAAAAAAATAAACTTTATACTCACCTTCTGATGCATTCTCTGCCCCGTCCGGAGTCTTGAGCGGCTCACGCTGTTGTGTGCAGGACCTGCGGTGACGTCATTGAGTCATGTGGTGGGTCACATGACTCAATGACGTGGCAGGTCCTTCAGACAACAGCGCGACGGAGGGAAAACATCAGAAGATAAGTATAAACTTTATTTTATTCTTTTTTTTACAGGTTCTTTGGTACCCAGGTCTGGATGAGAGTCTCCTCTCCTCCAGACTTGGGTACCATCCGCACATTGATTCCGCAGCGCTTCCGCAAAATTAATGAACATGCTGCGGATTTTTGACTGCAGCATATACGCTGCGGAAAAATCCGCAGCATGGGCATTGACATTGCGGAATGCCATTGGGGACCATGGGGTGCGGATCTACATGCGTTTTTCAAGCGTTTACGCTGCGGAAATTCCGCAGCATATACGCTTGAAAAACGCTACGTGGGCACACAGCCTAACAATCATTGTTTCTTTCCTTCTTCCTTGGCAATATCATCAAATTTCCATAATAATAATAATAGTAATAATAGTATCAATATCTGATTATTGTTATATAATGATGTGAATTCATGTTATGGTAAGCCGTGACTAATATTCATTTAATATGTATAATTATACTTCCCTATATCTAAATTGAAGTAATCGTGGGTCCAATCGTCATCGTCTGATGTCATCGGGTCGTCGTCTCGTCTTCTTCTTGGTTTTATAACACAGTCTTTAGATGAAAACTCCTTTGAAATAAATGATAGCGTGTAGATATTGTACAATCCATAATTGTATTCATCATTGTGCAGTCTATAAACTGTTCTCTTTATTAGAAAGATCATGTGTGTCAATTGATAAGAAAACAAAGTCCATAGATGAAATGTAGCTTTAATATCTGTGTGATGTCACCTGGACTTACGTTGGATAGTTCTGGAATCTTCCGTGTCGTCCGCACTGGTCTCGTGTCACTTTTGGAACAGATGTGACGTCTTTGGTCAGTAAAGCAAGGGTTAACTTGACACTTCCCTGCTTTATATAACACCATAACCAGTACTCAGTCCTTTATATACAGGACACATACGCCAGGTATTACCTGTTCACCAGCTTTCATTGAAGCGTTGCAGGTGATAAGAAACCACGGAACGTGATGAAACTTGAACACAACACAGTTCATATAGGATCATCGTCCTCTGCCGTCCCGGTGATCAGTGGTGTGAATTGTATCTGACACAGTCTATTATCACTCAGCATTCACACCTGTTACCTTCTGAGACTTCCGGATATCGGTTGCTTCTTCTTGTAACCTTTGAGAGTCTCTTTGATTTATAAATATGAAAAGTCTTTATTAAGATAGAATTCATAATTGCGATGTCTTGATTGAAGTCTTCATTCCCTAATCTGATACCAAATCTGGCAATTTTTCCTAACCTATAATATCACAGCATACCATAGCAATCAATAATATCCATCTAATTATTATCAAAACATTAAAATAAATTATGTTTGGAATAATAAACAATAATAGATAATAATTCATTATTAATCAAGTTCTCCATATGATAGAACATTTTTATGTCATAGGTGTAATTACCTTTTCCAACCCATAGGTGTCAGTGTGTTTTGAAACAAGTGTTTATATCTTTATTAAACCAATAATACCAAAGAATGTATACTCCTGAATCAAAATGAATAAATATATGAATGAATGAATGAATAAATGAATGAATGAATTGTTGTGTTTACTCAGAAAATGTAAACATTTTTTTCCTTAACAATATATATTTAATGAAGCAATACTCTTGTATTAGACATTACTTTATTAAATATTAATGTGTTTTCTCAATTGAGATATTGAACTGAAATAAAATCAAATGAGAATTAAAAAATGAAAAAATAGAAAAATAAGAAGTATAAAGTAAGAATAAAATTTTAAAAATGAAAAATAAAATTAAGAGTAAAAATAAGAATAAAAATAAAAATAAGGCCTTTACATTTTAATGACAAATGCAGAGTAATTATATTCTCCATAAAAAATACCCTTATATCTCCATTATCTGGATGATTTCATATTTGTCATAACCTTGTATCACCAAAAAATTATTAAACTATGCAACTTTGCATGTAACACCCTTCTTAATTATATCATTGTACCTTATTATTGTTTCTTCTTTATTAAAATGTGTGGAAAATAAGTATTGATCAAAAGTGATTATGTAATCAGGATCAAAAATATTATTTTATAAAATTTATGTATATATCAGAACCAAATTAAAAATAATTATTCTTCTAGAAATATTGTGCATAAATTTCATATCGATGAGTAGCATAGATTTGTCTAAAGAGAGGTGTGTACCTATTTAGGTAACCATTAAAAATAATATTATAGTTATTCAAGAATATTATCATGTGGAAAATTATTCTAAATGTAAATTTGCTTTGTAAACCATTTGATGTGTGGTTGCTCTTATCCACTATTAGTTAAATCAAGAAATAATAATTATTAAAGAAATATAGAAATATATATATGTAGATAATACCTAATTATGTATTATAATTTCCTCAGAATTAAATATATTTTTGTACCTTCACATAAAGAAACATTTTTTTTTCTTTCCAAACATACAAACATACGAGGCCTCTGTCACATCAATCACACTTAGCAGCTGCTGATTTACTCATCTGTCACCTTCACTCTGACATTCACAGATCTGTTCAACTCAAACATTCCACATATGAAGTTTTATATATATATATATATTTAACCCAAAATTGTATCCCAATTTATTAATGCGCATTGTAAACTATCAGTTAAATTGAATATCTTTATATTTCTTTGAATATTCCCCAAGTACATATTATATAATATGAGAGTAAGTCACTGGAATTTCAGACACTTGAAAAAACTCTTGACTTAGATTCTTTTTTCACTGGCTGCCAGGTTTTAAGTTACATCAGCTGAAAATAGAATGAATGGGATCTATACTATTAGCTCAAAGTTCAAAGGCCGCAGCTGTCACACGTCATGCTGTAAAGCTACTTGTTATAACGAACACTTCATGCACAGAAAATATTAATTCATAAGTGCTACACATAATAATCCAACTAGTTATATTGTTATTATTTTAAAATGTTATACACATAAAATCCTGCAATTTTTCAACTTCCTGTGTGAATAAAGAAATAAATCCATTTTAGAGTTGTTTGATCAAATCCTGCTTTGGAATGAAACCTCTAAGGAAATATAAGAAGATAAAATTAAATATCAAATTCATACAGAAACAGAATTATTTAAATATCTTATACATATATTGGTTGGTTCTAATGTAATTCAAAATATTGCTACTTAAATTTATATATGAAGTTCTAATTTATTAATTAATATATATATATTTTTTATAAATATATATATAAATACAATTATACACAATCTCTACTTAGACAAGTGTATATATATATATATATATATATATATATATGAACTATTAGAAACTATGTAACTACAATTTTACTGTATAAGATTATAAATAAATATTGAGACATTATAACACTTCTATGCTACATTATAATTACAGTTTTTCCTTAGCCACTCCCTAAACCAAATCTTCTGTCTCTCTCAAATATCTCCAGGAACGTCCTATTTAGGAAAGACATTTTTCTATCCTTCAAAACCTCAGAGAACTGCCTGTCCTTCTGTCCACATTCCCTGACGTCACTCTCTCCTGGTCGTCTCACCTGTCTCTGTCCGTCTATTTCGGCCATTTTCTTTTCTAGGGAAAAGTCACAGCTTTGCATTTTTAACTCTTTCTGTGGAGATATGGAGTTTTGAATCATCTGATATGGCTTATAACAGATATGAAATCTCCTGCGTATTTGATAGAGTTCACTATGGGGATGACTGAGTCTAGAAGAGTTTGATATTGGCTTTTGGTAAGATTTTACCTTTCCTGGTTTTATAAATTTAACTTGATTTATTTTCTTTTCACGATTCTCATGTTTTCTAACAGAATCCAGCAACTGCGCACATTTGAATAGGGATTCTTTTTGTGACGCTATAACTCTAGATACTGGATCTAGGAATTTGAATTTTTGTACAAAAGTTGTTACCATTTGTTGTACTTTTCCATTTTTGATGAGAGCTTTGTACAACCGTTCAAATATGGACATGAATGTATATGTACATTCCTTCCTACCAATCCTTAGTTTCTGCAGATCTTCTATGTTGGGAAAATCCTTTGTGACACAATAAATCAAATATCTTAACCTGTCCGAATCATTTTCCCATCCATTAGGAGAGTCATTTTCACAGGGCATTAAATGTAAACGTCTGGACAATGTCACAGGAATCCATATTTTAAATAATTGATTCCTCTCCTCATTGGTTAGATCAAACTTATCAGAAAAGCTCTCAAATGTCTCTGAATTTCTACAGGCATGGATTTTGACATCATATTTTGGCATGATTTTGTATAGTTTCAGCAAATTTTTCCTCATTTTAATTTGCAGCTGAGCCTGGGTAATTCCTGAATTCTCTGATATTTTTAGTGGCTCTTGTACGTCCGCTCCTCCTACGTCACTCACGTCTCCTCCCACATCACCTAGTATGTCGGTTTCTCGTATGTCAGTCATGTCTCCTCCCATGTCAGGTTTCTGTATGTCCGTCTCTTGGTCAGACCCAAGGTCACCTTCAGTTACAGACACGTGTCTTACTTCTTGTTCATTTTCCACATTACAGTCAGAATCAGTATCACCATCTGACACTTCTACACTATTTTCCTGCTTAGAAATCTCTAACACAAGACTATGAAAAAAATCTACCAAATGTAGAATATTTCTCAATTTCTGTTTGTCTCTATTTACCAATTTAGAAGTTAACTGTAAATTCTGCAATTCACATTCTTTGTATAAACTGAGCCACAAAACTTCTATGTCATCTCCTACATTAACTTTGAAATTAATATTACTTTGTTTAGCAAAAGAAGAAATTATATCCATATTTTGCTTACCTTAAGATTCCTTGGCTTCCCTTTATCAGCACGTCCTGTCTTCAGTTCGTCTGATTCTTTTCCTGTGTGATTCTGTTCCTTGTTAGTCCTCAGTCTATAGGTTCCTTTCTGCTTCTCGTGACAAACTAGTGAATTTACTGACACGTGAACAACAGCTGTTCAGCTCGTCAGGACTTCCCCCCTTGTTCACGGAAGAAATTCACTTACTTAATTTAAAAAAATGAAAAAACAGGACTGGCTGGCTCACCATTGTAAAATAATACTCTTCCTGTATTATTTTTTCCTACTGAGGACTTCGCAAAGTATCAATATCACGATATTCTTATAAAAAAATGTATCTATTTATTTTTGGATTGTCCATTAAAAAGAATCAAATTGCAGCAGGTACATATAATAATTAGTTATAAAGTAATTGTCCATTTGTCCATAATTAGCTTAATGGTTGAGATTCACCCATCTTTCCTTGGATCCTGGCTGGTAAATCATGTCTTTATCCAGCACGTATCCAGGCCTACATGTCAGATACTTCTCAGCATGAAGATTCTTCTTGTGGGGTGGGAAGAGCAAGAGAGCCCCCCCTTTCTGTACCATGGGCTTTTATAGCCAGTCGTATGGCACACCTGTTCTACATATGGTAGTGAACCAAAAATACACACACAAATAGCGCATGTCAACTAGACACAATGGCTGAGGCAATCCTTGTATAGAACTCAAAATTAAGGATAAAATGAATATCCATTATTAATTAACATTCCAAATGAATTTCCATAATTAACCATTTAACAGTGTTCAAAGTGTGTATCAAATTGCATGTCCATCTAATAAGCTTAATGCTAATGGACCTATGTCCCCCCATCCTGTCCTCTGCACAGTTATCCTCTGTTCACTGTAAAGGACCAATGGGAATAGTTTCCTGTGCACGGACACAGAGATCTGGCTGTGGAGACTGAGCATGTGTGTCCTCTAGCACTTTTTTTTTATACTTCTGCTATAAAATCCTATTCTACTGGAAAGTGAAAGGGGTATCCCAACAAGAGACGCAGTCTATAGATTTGTCATGTATGACACTTTATGGGATATTCCTATCAAAGGAAACCTGTGATGTCTTCCAAGTCTCCCAAACTGTTATTATCCTTCATTATGATGCAGGAACCAAAAGTTGATTGCTACGTGCAGTAAAAACATTTCTTACATCGCTGCTAGCAATATGCAAATTGGCTGGAACTAGTCCAGAGGGGGGGGTCTATTGGCTGGGACTAGTCTGGAGGGGGGGGGCAGCGGCATCTATTGTCTGGGACTAGTCCAGAGGGGGAAGTGGGGATGCGCAATCTATTGGCCGCCAATACTAGTCCAGAGGGGGGTGGGCATCTGTTGGCCGGGACTAGCCCGGCCTCATGTGCTATAATCATGCCCCCTCTTTGTGACTGAAGAAGAGTTCAATGTCCCTGTCATAGTTTTAGTGTAAGACGTCACTGGCTTCCCAAAATCTCCTGCACCGAGGCTGTGATGGGGACAATAAAGAAACATCCAATTCTAGTCACCTGAGCGCTGCTGCCAATCACAGGCTTTAGCAGTCTTGGGTCCTCCAAACGGAGCAGGCAGCACCGACCTCAGAGCGAACTGCGTTGGATTTATTTTTTAAATATATATTTTTTAGGAGCATCCATGCCTTACAAGAAATTCTCAAATCTGCTGAGATATTTTTCCTTTATAAACACAAATTCTGTACTGAACTTTATTGCAGATTTGGATGGTGAATCCTCAATAATTACGCCCCATGTAAACATATTGTAGTCTTACAATAGTGAGAGCATTAAAAGTGTTGGAGCGAGTAATTGTTCTTCTTGTGCTTATTGCCCTTAAGATCATTCCATACAGAATAGAATATTAAGTCTTTACAGCAGACGGCGACTCGGGGCTCATATTTCCGGGTCATAACCTCATTCATTGGGTTACACTGTAACAGTATGCTTATTTCTGCCTGTGCTGTTATATTATACCTCTTCTTTTTCAGAATTAAAGCCTACAGAAAGAACATCTTGGCAAAATGTGTATGTATTTTATAGCTCTTATATTTATATATGCTTTTGCTGCTTTGATTTAAAAAAAAAAAAAAAGTATATTAACGCCCATTCAAAGATTATGATTTTCTCCATTTACAGCTGAGCCGGAAGATGAAGCAATGTCTCTAGGGTTATACAGTATTGAAGCCTTGTGTGGCCGGGATGAACAATACATTGACTTGTCAAACACTTTCTCTATTTAAAAAAAAAAAATCCAACCTCCTCCACCCCTTAATATCCGGCCATCACGCACCTCAGTATTTCATCATTGCCCAAGACAGCACCAAAAAATGCAGCTAAAATGAGCAGGAGGAAATCCTATTACCGGTCAGTGAAAAATATTTGGCACATGCCTATGATTGGAATAAAGCGCAGATATTAGTAACATTGTAACGTAGGTTGAAGAAAGACCTCGGTCCATCAAGTTCAACTTTCCTCCCCCAATTGTACTCCGTACACTAACACTACACTAACTTACTAACTAACTGGCACTAGGCCTCACAAATGTATTATTATTATTATTATTATTACCTTTTTTATTATTGCTGCACTATAACAATTAAGAATGTACCCGTTTATAATTTAATTTTTTAATTAGTTTTATATTTTGTTTTACTCTTGTGATTCTAATAATGGTATTACTAGAATCCCTATGCCTAAATCTGTTGATCCTGAAGAAGGCAAAAACCCCAGGACACATTCAGCCAATTTTCATCACAGGGAAAAATTCCTTCTTGACCCCGAGAAAAGGCGATCAGTCCTAGAACCCTGGATCAAACCTAATTATGTTATTACTAGTTATATATTTAATATTACACTACTTATTGTACTACTGCAGTTATTAATTAATTTGTTTTTATTTTTATAAATGTGACTATTTGATATCGTTACTATTATTAACATCCTGCTATCTTATTACAGTATTATTCTAACTTTCCTATCACTAATAATACTGCCATATGCCTACATTGTTGATCCAGAAGAAGGCAAAAACCCCAGGACACCTTCAGCCAATTTGTGTCACAGGGGAAAAATTCCTTCTTGACCCCGAAAATAGGCGATCAGTCCTGGAACCCTGGATCAAACCTAATTATGATACTAATTATGTAATTACTATTATGGTATTAAATGTACTTCTATAGTTGTAACATTTTGTCTAATTTAACTGTAACCCTCAATGTTATGTGTTTCGAGGAAATCATCCAGACCCTTTTTTGAAAGCTGTTATAGTGTCTGCCATCACTACCTCTTGTGGTAGGGAATTCCACAGTCCCACTGCTCTGACTGTAAAGAACCCTTTCCTGTTTAGGTGCCTTAAAAAATGGGAATATTCAAAATACACTTTTAACCCACTTCATTCTGTTGTTATTTACAGATCTAAGAAAAATGTAAGAGGTTTTAGTTGCATTAAAAAGCTTTGCAGGTTTTTTTGTTTTGTTTAACTATATAGATGTTCCATGAGAAGGCTCAATGGCTTCTGGAATGGGTACCCCTGGCATGGACTGGAATGACATTGGCATGGGTGTCTTCACAGGACTTTGATGAAATAGTCCTCCATTCTTACCCCCAGCTCATAGGTGGATCTGCCGGCTCTGCCATCCTCAGGGTCTTAACAAAATGTACTTTTTAAGACTGCGGCTCTCATTTTACACTTACATCTGGAGGATGTGCAAGTCCACTAGCTGTAAGCTCTTGTGTTCTCCATAGGTCAAATTTTCCCTATTTAAAAAAAAAAAAAAAAAAAATCCGGCCTCCTGCCACCCCTTAATAGCCGGCCATCTCTCACCTTTTTCCCCACTCCTATGACAACACTGTCATAAGTATGAGGAAATCCAACTGCCGGTAATGGTAGATTTATCATAGGCAAGTGCAAGATGTTGTTAAAAAAAAAAAATCCGGCCTCCTGCCACCCCTTAATAGCCGGCCATCACGCACCTCAGTATTTCATCGCTGCCCAAGACAGCACCAAAAATTGGAGCTAAAATGAGCAGGAGGAAATCCTATTACCGGTCAGTGAAAAATGTTTGGCACATGCCTATGATTGGAATAAAGCGCAGATATTATGGCGCTTATTCTTACCGCCAGCCCATAGGTGGATCTGCTGGCTCCGTCATTCTCTGTGTCTTCATTCGGGGTCCCTCGACGTCTCCATGGTCACCTTCATTCTTGCAGCGTTTGTTCCAGTGATGTCCAGTCTTCTGATTTTCAGTCTTCCGGAGGCTCAGGTGGGCCGCTCGCTCTGATGACTATAGAGCTGGGGTCTGCTCAAGGGTTTCCAAGTTGACAAATGAAAATCCCTCAAACAATGCCTGGTCCTTTGTTGATATAGGTGCTGTGGCCTCTGCTGCTTCTAGTTTCTCCAGATGGAATGGTTTATGACGACGGGGAGGCTCAGATGGCTATAAAGGAAAAAAGGAATTATAACATTAAAATTATGACTTTATATCAGAGTCTCCGTTAAAAACAAGTTGTGTTGATTGAAAACTAGTAAAAGAATAGACACAAAGATTTTAATACTAAGAAACCATATCTGCTCATATACTTACTACAGGGACGTATGGTGGAGGCAGTTTCAGGGCTTCCACAGAGACCCAGTCGATACGCTGAAAAAACCTGTGCTTTCTGATGTTACCGTTGGCTCCTAAGCGACTGGCAGGATCTTTCTGAAGGAGCTAATAAAGATAAAACCAAAATCCATGAATGTAAACTGGAGAGAAAATGATGACTACTATGCAGAGATGAGCAAATCCACTTGATGCGAACTGAATTTGTGTTGAATTTTTGTGAATCTGCTGAACCCGGTGAATTTCAACAATTTGTGATTTGCTTCTTGGGAATCACCTAAAATAATTGCAGCCAATTTTCATACAGTATTACTAAAAATTACATCAGTCAGAGAAGACTTATGGGACCTCTGATGTAAGCCGTCCAGGCTTCACCATAATGCTTTAAGGTGTCACATCACATGTTATAGCACAATCAGGAGGGACTATCATAGCCTGTATGAAAGCCAAAGCAATGAATGTAGGAGTCATTTTGTGGTGAATCTGGATAGGGAGAGCACATCACAGCTTAGCAGTAGAGATTGAGAGAGAAAGACATAAAACAGTAAAAGACTGCACAGATAGTATGTGACAGCACAGCAGTAAAGAACGGTTACCACAAGTTTACCCATTTATGTTGAGTACTTGCGATTTTAACATTTTTGGGAAAAAATTGGAACAAGCTGGTTAATTTGAATTTCAAAAGGTTTGCTCATCTCTACAACTATAACATTGTATACATCATAGTACTAATGACTGTTAAGACAACTGACCTGTTTAATGATGTTCCTGATGCCGGAGGATTTATCGTTGAGTGTCTGATGGTAGGCGCACTCATCGGTAACCATTTCTTTTAAGATGACACCAAAAGAATACCAGTCTACTCCGGCGTTATACTCCTTCCCAGCCAAAATCTACATAAAGAAGAAGAAAATAGATAAAGAGTTGGTCAAAAAGTTCCATATCTTCAGTGTAACAAAGTGCTCAGTATAATAATTGTAAGACTATGTAATATAGTGAGAGTGGATGATTCCTCTGGTTGTGGCATCACTTGAATATTATGATTACTACACTAATGACTGAAAGGAGCCATGCTGCTCTTCTGAGCTCCAGAACCTTTGCTGGCTGACTTGTAACTCTTTGGGTCTCTAATGCTGGCAAAACATATAGCATGATCATGTATTGTGGCCGGACTCACAGATTCCGGAGAGATCATCTAATGTGTATGGAGACATCCCAATTCAGCTCAAACACTGGATGCTGAATTTCAGTGCCCGATCCTTTGTGTCTGGCATGGTCATACTCCCCCCTCCCATTCAGAACGCATGTACACTCAGCTGAGGCAAGCTGCCTATCTAATGTGTATGGCATGCCAGATGTCAATGTCAGAATGTCCCATTTACTGTAATGGACATTTGTTGGATTATGTGTGTGATCCAGGCAGACATACAATTATAGTATGAAGAAAAGAGAAAATCCTTGTTCTTCTCACCTCAGGAGCCATGTAGCCTGCAGTTCCAGCGTATCCAGTGGCTGTTCGGTCTCCATGCATGTTGTCAATTGAGAGACCGAAATCTGTGATCTTAATATGGCCCGTTTCAGCCACCAAGATGTTCTCGGGCTTGAGGTCTCTGTGGATGACGCCCTTTGAGTGGAGATGTTGGATTCCACAGACGAGTTCAGCGGCATAGAATCTGACAGAGAGACAAGAAATTAGTGACGGTCTACAGAAATACAAGAAATCCTGCCCTATCTGACTCGCCCCCTGGGCCATGTCTGGGGTGCGGCGCGCGTGCGCGCGGGGAATACCCAGAGCCGGATCCGATAGGGGTAGTAGTCCTTGTGACGGTGACCCGGTCCGTGCCCAGGGTGTCAAACTAAGTGGCGCTATTAATATGATGGTATTAGTGTCCGACTACGCCACCCGTTGAATGCGGCTATGAAGCCGCCGCTGCAGGGCAGTCCGCTGAGGCCGGTGGTACGGATGTGCAGCGTGGATGGTATAACCCCCAACGGGAGGGGTATAGCCTCAGGGCAGCTGATGAAGCAGGAAAAGATGATAGTGGTAGTGGTATGACAAGGAAGCTCAGAGACGTGCATTGCAGTTTTCACAGCTTTACTCACAGTTGGTGTTCAGATCACTTCGGCCAAGAGTTACCACCCGAGCCGTGCTGCGTCCACCAGGTGCGGGACTCGGCCAACTCCCAGGCAGTTCCAGAGCGTGGTCCTGAGCTCCCCTCTCTTCCTTTCTACTGGCCGTCCCCACCAGGGATCCACCTTTGTCCAGCTCCCTCGGGCCTTCTGGTGGTGAAACCTCTCCCGGCTTCCCTGACCCTATACGTGGTATGCCTTCCTGGTGGATATGGCGAGGGGTCGCGCCAAAACTTGTCCACGACCTCCGGTTCCTGGCTGAGGATAATTGGCCTCCACCAGTTTGGGATCCGGTACCCTGTTCTGCCAACCCTTCACCCGTTAACTCGTGGGATCTCAGGGTTCCCTCTTCTCTTGCGTCTCTGGGCCTTTCCTGGTGTTTCTGTTCCTTCTTCCTCTGACTTCTCTCTCTCTCTGCTTCAGGCCTGGCTCTGGAGCTGGGCCCAGACGGAGCCACAGCTCCCTGTCAGCCCTCTCTGGCTGAGCTCCTCTCTGCACAGACAGACCAAAAAAGACCCTGTCCTAAGATGGTGCCCACCTTATATACTCCCTCTGACACCCGAGCCCAGGTGACGAGCAACCAATGGGCTCCTACCTCTGCCCAGAGTCCCTCCCCTATCTGCTCCTACACCACTGGGATGTTCCTCCCCCCTCCCCACTCCAGCCAGGGACAGAAGCTGTCGTACCTGCACATCTATCTGGTGGGAGTACCGTTGATCTGTCCCCCGGAAATGGGGTGAGTGTAGTGCATGCAGCTAACTGAGCCCAGTTCCACACTCCATCCTTACCCGGGAGTGGAATACCACACCTCTGGTCTGAGGTGCAATACCCCTGTAGCAGCCGAGTCCTCGGGGTGCTACATATCCATAGTATAATAAAGTGGCCGGTCAGGATTCTGTCCAGGTTCTGATGACTAATATATTGCTTTAGTCTAATCCATATTGGCATCAAAGAGCAATCAATACTGATGACGGAACTGCTGTTTATATATACTGTATATTTCTATTCGTGTATAATTACATAAAAATAAAACTTTACCTTGCACTGGGGATGTCAAGCTGCCCCTTCATCAGTAAGTAGCTGTAAAAGTCCCCGCAGCTCACGTATTTCAGACCAAGGAGCAAATGCAGCTGTTGTACAGAGCAGAGATATAGGTGAATTGCCAGATTATTACAGTACCTACACATCTACTACAGAATAGGACAGAATAACTATAGGCTACATGGTAAATGCCTGTCTGATTGTCCAGATACAAACATAGAGACATAACTATAGTAGGTACATGTGTTGCAGTCGCACTTAGCCCTGGAGCCTATGGGGCCAAAATATCCTTTTGGCCCATAAGAGAACACCAGTACTATTAAAGATCTGTAATGGTTGGGGGCAGCGGCTTGCGGCATTACTGTAATGGTCCAGGGTGTGTTTTGGCCGGCCATGTACCTCCCGAGGTTACTGATCACATGACTGTGACATCGCACAGGTCCTGTGCATACAGAAGGTCTGATCACATGACTGTGACATCAGCACAGGTCCTGTGTGTGCACTAGAGGATATATAAACCCTGGTAGATTTGAGACAGGTGTGAAAGGCGTGAGGCCTGTTCCCGTGTGTGGGACACTGTTAGCCTGGAGAGGCTTAGTGAGGCCTAGTGAAGCCTGAAAGGCAGAGGCTGGATCCTTACGTGTAAGCGATACCAGTAGCCTTGGAGGGTCAGAGGCTTGAAAGGCAAGAGCCCTGGAAGGCATAGGCTGGATGTTAGGTGAGAAAACATACCAGTAGCCTTTGAAGGAACGAGGGCTGGAGACCCCCATCTGGGAAGCCGTAAAGCCACAGTGGTGGCAGAACAAATCTGACAGAAGCAGCTAAAACCGGGCAAAGGTAAAGCACTGCATTATATGGACGTTGATATAAGTGACTTTGCTGATGGCTGTAACTGGAGCCAAGTGGGCCTGTCTGCCACTTGAAAGGCTCCTGGACATTATATGTGTATGTCGGCGAGCCACTGAGTTGGACTCGGTGATAAGCAGTAGTGAAGTGTAATAAACTGCTGGATTGTGAAATACTGGAAAACGTGGCTGGTGTGCTTTAATTGACCCGATGCAGTGAGTGTCCCCCAGCATGATGACTAGCGCTGCCTTACAGGGTCTATAAACTGCGAGCAACGCCACTATACACATATACACATACAGTATATACTCACACACATGCACATGTACTGTATGTACACACCAATGTGTAAGTGTGTCTATATACAGGGTCGGACTGGGGCACCGAGACACCGGAGAATTCTCCGGTGGGCCCGGGTCCTCAGCGGGCCCCCGAGCAGGACACACGGGTGCCCCTGGTTAACATGGCCGCCGGTGCTCCGCACTGCAAGGGCCTGGAGGGTCAGAGGGGCCCTTGCAGTGCGGCTGATGAAGGCAATCTGGCCTGCTTCTCGGTCCCATGGGCAGATTGCCCTCATCCTGTGCGGCAGGCAAGGAGCGATCCCTCCAGCTCCACTGCCGACAGGAGGAAAATGGCAGCATAGCTGCAGGGATCCGTCCTCACCTCTGCTTTCTGCCCGGCGTTTCCTCCCTCACACAGGCTCGCGCTGCTTGATGACGTCATCATGCAGCATGGGCCTGTCAGGGAGAAAGATGCCGGGCAGGAAGCAGAGGACAGTGCTGCGGGGGAGCGCGCTGAGAGACAAGTTTTGGGTTTTTTTGAGGGAGAACAATGGTGATTGAGCAGGTGCGGCGAGATATGACATGGTGGGGGATATATGGCATGGCAATGGGGGAGGTGGGGGGAGATATGCATGGCATGGTGATGGAGGAGGTAGGGGGAGATATGACATGGCATTAGTGATAGAGGAGGTGGGGGAGATATGGCAATGATGGTGGAGCAGGTGGGGGGAGAAATGGCAATGATGATGGAGTAGGTGGGGGGAGATATGGCAATGATGACGGAGCAGTTTGGGGGAGATATGGCAATGATGACAGAGCAGGTGGGGGAGATATGGCAATGATGACGGAGCAGGTGGGGGGAGATATGGCAATGATGGAGGTCGTGGGGGGAGATATGGCAATGATGATGGAGGTGGTGGGGGGAGATATGGCAATGATGGAGAAGGTGGGGGAGATATGACAATGTTGGAGAAGGTGGGGGAGAGCAATGATTGGGATGGAGAAGAGCAATTATGGAGGTAGTAGAGAGAAATGATGGGGAATTATTTGGACGCTATTTGCTGTTAATATCTGGTCTGGTCATGGCATGGTGGTATTTCTCCCTTGTATGTAGTAATATTCGGTCACTATGGGGTGGTAATATCTGGCCTGGTCAAGGTGTGGTGGTATTTCTACCTTATATGTAGTATTATTCGATCACTATGTGGTGGTAATATGTGGTCTGGTCATGGTTTAGTGGTATTTCTCCCTTGTATGTGGTATTATTCGGTCACTATGAGGTGGTAATATGTGGTCTGGTCATCGTGTGGTGGTATTTCTCCCTTATACGTAGTATTATTCGGTCACTATGTGGTAGTAATATGTAGTCCAGTCATGGTGTGGCAGTATTTCTCCCTTGTATGTAGTACTGTTTGTGTTGGTACAGTGGATTGTGTTGTGTATGGCAGTCATTTGTTCTCTCTGATATTAATTAGGAGAAGATTCTTTATTTCCATTAGTGATTAATTAAATACTTGGAACAAGATGCACTTACAGGGGTTCTCCGATGAAAACAAGTAATCACCTCTCCACAGGATAAGTGATAAGTTATTGATTAGTGGGGGTCTGAATGCTGGGACCTGCACCGATTGGTAGAATGTGGAGCTTTTATCCCCATTAGACTGGAGCTCATGTGCGACTTGACCACTGATCCATTCATTCCCTCAGTGGCTGTTCTTGTTTTTTTTCTGGAAACCCCAAAGAGAATGAAGGGAGCTGCAGTCAGACGTCCCACCTGCCGCTGCATTTTAAAATGGGGATAAGTGTCCTGACAGGGATAAAACTTCCCCATTCTTCTGATCGGTGCGGTTTCCAATGTTCGGACCCAAACGATCAGTCAGTTATCACCTATCCCATGGAGCCCTTGGATCGGTGATAACTTGTTTTAACCAAAGAACCCCTTTACTGCAAACTACCGTAATTGTACATCCTAGTTATAGCATGTGCACAGTAGATGTGCAGGAGCCGCCTGTGATTTACAGCAGACGCTCCACTATAACGGGGATATCGGCTATCAGGTATTTACATATAGCTGTAGGGTGGGCCCTGAGGATAAATTCCTCCTGTGGGCCCCAGACACCCCAGTCCGACACTGTCTATATATATATATACGAGAGTTGCCATTAAAATGGTATTGGTTGTATATCTCATACTTATGTTCAAAGATATATTGACCTCTAGAACCATGCCACTACTACAAGCCCAACAGGCACATGCTCACTGGGCTGCAGCCCTCACCTACATTGTGGGCCATCGGCCGTGGTTTTGCAGCTGCTGGCCTTTTAATATTTTTTCATGTCCATGTCATATGTACTCGCCCATGCACGACGCACACGCACAGCGTTCAGTACACCGCAGTGGCGTACTCTTTGCCAGGCCTAGTGCCAGATAGTGTTATCAGGATGTTCTTGGCAGGAGGGGCTACCGCTCTCTGCGCGCCGGCTCCTTACTTTCCTGCAGACTCATCTTCAAGCTCTGGGAGGGCTGCATGCTACACTGATTCATCTCCAGGCTATGGATGAGTTAACAAGCAGAGGACATGTAATGTATGTACATCAGCCCTAGTGTATCCTACAGTATATGATGTGTATACATCAGCCCCAGTGTATCCTATGTGATGTACATACTGTACATCAGCACCTGTATATCCTATATGATGTATATACATCAGCCCCAGTCAATCCTATACAATGTATATGTGACACCCCAGGGGTCTGGTTGCCACAGTAACGTAATGTTATGTCTGAGAGCAGGTGGGAGGTCCTTTGGTCAGGGATCCTGTGCATGCCACACCTCCTGCCCAGTCTTGGGAGGGGAAGAACTTCCCCTATATAAACCTGGGGCTGAGGCAGGGTGAGTGAGTAGAAGAAGAGAAGAAGTAGAGACAGCATAGGAAGAAACAGCAGTTACAAGGAGTCAGGGGCTGGCAGCTGCAGAGTTCGCCCTGACTAAGAAAACTTTTTACCGGACCCGGAGTCCGAGGCTGTGGGGACTAATTCCTACCCAGCAGCAGAATCCGTCAGGCAGGGGATTTCAGGTCCTCTGGCCCAGAAGCCCGAAGGCACGGTCACACGCGTGGGACCAGCACCGCCATCGTGGAGCGGAAGCCATTAGAAGGCCCCGAGTCACCGGCCATACGGGTGAGCACCACACGGTACACTCAGGGACGTGGGCTACTTACATCAGCTCCTAGCAAGGTAGCCAGAAGAGTACAGTCAGTTTGGGAGGCCTACAACTACGCCTGGCCAGGGGAGATCCCATCTGCTCAAGGACTGACCAGGCCCCATCCGCTAGCAAGTACTCCGGGAGGGTCTTTTGTTGTTACCAGTAAAGACCCTGAACTACACCGTACCGTCTCTGAGTGGTTCCTGCTACCCCCATCATCCACGTCGGCTGCCCTGAGGCCATACCCCTCCCGTTGGGGGTTATACTATCACGCTGCACAATCCCACCATCGGCCTCAGCGGTCTGCCCTGCAGCAGCAGCCCCCTGGCTGCACTCAACGGGTGGCGTAGTCATCAACCATTTACTACTAATGGACTGCCGTCTAGTTTGACTCCCTGGGCAAGGACCGGGTCACCGCCACGAGACTACAACCCTCCACAGATCCGGCTCCGGGTAAGCTCCCGCATGCGCAGCGCAGCGCGACACAGGCCCAGGGGCGCGTCAACTTTGGCGTAGTCGGCAGGATTTCGTGCCCGCAACCACCGGGTACTGCGTGCCTGAAAAGCAAAGACTGTTCAAACTTACCAGTGGTGAAGGTTTCCCGCCATCCGGCGCCATCTTCTACCTTCTTCCCGCCATCCGCGAAGTTTTCCCGCCATCCGGCGCCATCTTCGACCTTCTTCCCGCCATCCGTGGAGTTTTCCCGCCATTGGACGCCATCTTGAGGACGCCGCGCGGGAAGAAGAGGGGCGTGGACTCCGAAAGCGAGCGAGAACGGAAGCCCCGCCTCACGTCCGGACGTTGCGTAAGGTCCTGAAAGGAGCCCAGCAGACGCCGACGTCACAGGAGCGCGACGGAAGGTCCTCAACCCTGACGATCCACTGCGGAGCCGCGGCCTACGGAAGAGGATCATCGCAAGGTAGGCCACGGTCCACTAGGGGGGAGGAAGATGTCGGATACGGAGGAGAGCTTCACTGCCTCAACCCCCGCCAGCGCTACCGCTGCTGCAGTTATGCCCTTCACCATGCCCTATATCCCGGGAGCAGCTTGGCTACCCCAGTACTCAGGGGAGTCACATACCCTGCATGACTTTAGAGAAAAGCTGGATAGCCTCTTCCAGGTGTACCCCCTCACAGAAGAGCAAAAAGTGAGCATCCTGGTGGCCCAACTAACCGGGGCAGCCAAAAGGGAAGTAAAATCCTGGCCACCTGGGAGGAAGACTGTCGCAGAGATACTAACCCGGCTGAGGGACACCTTCGATACCCGCACCTCAGCCGAGATCAAGCTTAGATTCTACGGGTGCAAGCAGCGAGCGCATGAGAGTATAAGGGACTATGCACTAAACCTACAAGAGGCCCTGAGGGCCATAAAGCAGACCGACCCTGATGGGGTGGGAAACGAGGACAGGCTGTTGACTGAACAATTTATAGAGGGTTTATATTGCAATACCCACCGAACCCAGTTGCGGGCAATGGCCTTACAGGATCCCCATCTGGACTTTGCACAGTTCAAGGATAGAGCTATCCGGGTGCTCCGAGAACCAGCACCGGGTGGCGTTGTGACCCACAGGCGCCCAGCTATCACTTACCACCAGGAGGCGGCGCCCTTGTCGGCAGGGCCTGTGGGAGCTGATGCGCAGGCTTTGGACAATGACCCGGCTCCAGACCTACACCATCAGGTCCAAGAGCTAGTTAAGAGCGTTGCTGCGCTAACCCGAACTGTGCAGTCTTTACAGGTTTCCACCCCAGGGAAGATCCAGCTGGCATCCGGACTGGAGGACATCCCGTGGCGTCGACCAAGGAGGACCCCACCGGCCAGAGGAAGACCCAGTGACCGATACAGCGAGGACGGACGACCCATCTGCCGCCGCTGCAATCAACCCGGACATATGGAAAGGTACTGTTCTTTAAACGGGCACAACCTGGGGTAGAGGGCCAACCTCCAGGAAAAAGATCACCAGGCCCATCGAACTGGCGCGACAGATATGTGGGAGGACGTCCAGTCTTGCCTGTGGTACTGGATGGCATTCCCATGAGTGCCCTACTGGATACCGGGTCACAGGTCACCACCATCCCGTACGTGCTCTTCAAGCAGTACTGGAATGACTCGGATATTACCCGCTACCCTGACGACGACTTGAGTATCATCGCCAGCAATGGCCAGCCCGTGCCACAGATCGGATTTAAAGAGGTGACCCTCAAAATCGGTAGAGTCGAACTGGCCGCACAGGGACTGATCATTGTAGATATTGATAAACATGAGAGTCACCCAAAAATAACTCTAGGAACTAACGTAATTGAAAATTGTCTTGCAGAGGTGATTTTCCTTTTACAGCAGGTTGCCAAGAACGCCAGCTCCGGCGAGCAGCGGGTGCTCCAGAAAGAGATCCGGGCACTGATGCAACGGCAACAAGTGGAACTCTCCGGCGGTGAGATTGGTAGCGTAAGAATGTGTGACCCTTTTCCTATTGCCATGCCCCCAAAAAGTGAAATGATGATTTGGTGCCGGGCAGCTATTGGTCTGAGAGGTAGAGATTACCAGGCAATGGTAGAACCAGTTTACTCAGACAGTAGGCCCACCATTTTGACAGCACGGGGGGTCGTCAATGTACGCCATGGGAGGGTGCCCGTTCGCATAATAAATATCGGGGAGAGGGAAGTGTACCTGCCCCGGTATGCCACGCTAGCCAAATTATATACCACTAATCAAAATTCTATACGATCTGTGGAACCCTTGCCTCCATCTCACCCGGAGGAAGGTAACGGCTCTAAGAAAGACATGGAGGACTGGTGTCAGCAACTACATCTGGGTACTGACTCCACTCCCTCACATCAGAAACAAGGAGTCTATCGGGTGGTTCAAGAGTATGAGAGAGTGTTTAGTAAACACCCGTTAGACTTCGGGCGAGTCAAGGGGGTAGAACACCGCATCCCCACGGGAGATCATCCTCCCATAAAAGAGAGGTATCGACCCGTACCCCCTGCACATTACCAACACGCCAAGGGGATGCTTAGAGACATGAAGGAGGCTGGGGTAATCCGGGATAGCTGTAGCCCCTGGGCAGCCCCACTAGTTTTAGTCAAAAAGAAAGACAACACCATGAGGATGTGTGTAGATTACCGGAAAATCAACCGTATCACACACAAGGATGCGTACCCCTTACCAAGGATAGAGGAGTCATTGGCTGCTTTAAGATCTGCTAACTTCTTCTCTACCTTGGATCTCACTAGCGGGTACTGGCAGGTTCCTGTAGCAGAGGCGGACCGGGAGAAGACCGCATTCACCACCCCGATGGGACTTAGCGAGTTCACCTGCATGCCGTTCGGACTCTGCAACGCCCCAGGAACCTTCCAACGATTAATGGAGTGCTGTCTGGGCCACAGAAACTTCGAGACGGTCCTGTTGTACCTGGACGATGTCATCGTATACTCCAAAACTTATGAGGACCACCTGAAACACCTGGCGGAGGTGTTCGAAGCTCTGGCGAGTTACGGCCTAAAGGTGAAACCCTCCAAGTGTCACCTCCTGAAACCAAAGGTGCAATACCTGGGACACGTGGTGAGCGCTGACGGAGTGGCTCCCGACCCCGATAAGATCACCGCAATTAAGGGATGGCCAAGCCCCTCCAGCGTAAAAGAAGTGCGGCAGTTCCTAGGGTTGGTAGGCTACTACCGAAGGTTTATTCCCGGTTTCACCAAAAAGGCAGCGCCTATGCAGGACCTCCTGATAGGCCAGTCCCGGAAGGCCAAGAACCAGAAGCCGCCCTTCAAATGGGAAGAGCTAGAAGAAGAGTCCTTCCGCCAGCTGAAGATGGCCCTCACGGGGGATGAAATCTTGGCGTACCCGGACTATAGCCAGCCCTTCATCCTCTACACCGACGCCAGTAACATCGGGCTAGGAGCCGTACTGTCCCAGATTCAGCAGGGGAGAGAACGAGTAATCTCCTATGCCAGCCGAAAACTGCGACCCACCGAAAGGAACCCCGAAAATTACAGCTCATTTAAGCTAGAGTTCCTGGCCGTGGTATGGGCAGTCACCGAGCGCTTTAGGCATTACCTCGCTTCTTCCCGGTTCACCGTATACACGGATAACAACCCGTTGACACACCTGGACACGGCAAGACTCGGTGCCCTGGAGCAGAGGTGGATGGCCCGTCTGTCCAACTACGAGTTCGCAATCAAATACCGGGCAGGACGCTCCAATACTAACGCGGACGCCCTGTCCAGGATGCCCAACCTGCCGGACGAAGGAGAAGATCCGGAGGGACTGGAAGAAGTTGAACTCCCTGCGTTCCACCGTCATGGGACTATCCAGTATTCCCACCGGGTAAGGGGTAAGCAGGCTGCTACGTTGAACCCCTTACCCCACTACAACTGGGCGGAAACGCAAGACAGCGACCCTGCCGTCCGACTGGTGAAGGAGATGCTGACTCGGCCGGAGGCTCGCCTTGAACCAGACGCTCCGGAGGAAGCCAAACAACTATGGGCGGAGAAGAGTCGACTATTCCTTTACAAGGGGAAGTTGTGCCGCAGAATGGTCAACTCCCGGACGCATGAACTACTCTGGCAAGTAGTGGTGCCCCGAAGAGACGCAGCCATGGTGATGGAGGCATACCACGACGGAGCTGGACACTTCGGGTGGAAAAAGCTGGAGTTCCTGCTGCGCGAGCGGTTCCACTGGGTAGGCATGAGGGGAACCATCGAGAAGTGGTGCAGAGACTGTGGCCCGTGCAATCTGAGAAGGAAGGACCGGGCCAGCCAGAAGACTCCCCTGCAGTCCATCGTCACCCGGCAACCGTTGGAACTGGTAGCCTTGGATCATGTAAAACTGACCCCAAGCAGAAGTGGCTACGTCTACGCGTTAACCATCGTGGATCATTACTCCCGGTTCTTGGTTGTCGTCCCCGTCAAGGACTTAACGGCTCAAACAGCAGCTAGGGCCTTCCAGCAGCACTTCTGCCGTCCACACGGGTACCCGGACCAAGTGCTGACGGACCAGGGACCTGCCTTTGAAGCGGAGGTCTTCCAGGAATTCTGCAATCTGTATGGCTGCCGGAAGATAAGGACGACACCCTACCATCCGCAAACTAATGGACTTTGTGAAAAAATGAACCAGGTGGTAATGGATCTTCTAAAAACATTGCCCCTGGAAGAACGCAGTCTGTGGCCTGAGAAGTTGCCCGATCTGGTGGACCTATACAACCACATCCCGGTAGGTTCCACCAACTGTACCCCGGCTTACCTAATGAGGGCGAGACCTGGTAAGTTACCTGTTGACCTGGAAATGGGAGTCCTGACACCTGAGGACACTTCACCAGAAACAGACTGGGACACAGAGAGGCAGCAGCAGTACCGGAGAGTACAGGAGAGCGTGGAGCGAAGTCTCTGTCAGGCTAGGGAAAGACAAGAGAAGACTTACAACCAGTATGCTCCCGCTGTTCCCCTGGTACCCGGAGAGCAGGTCTTGAAGAGGAAAAGACGGCTCCACAAGTTGGATGACCAGTGGGAGAAGGACCCGTACACCGTACTGCCCTCAAGCCACGAGAACCCGAAGGTCTGTACCATCAGTAAAGACGGAGGGGAAACCACAGCCATTGTATCCCGGGACCACCTGAAGAAGTGTCCCGAACAACTGAGGAACCCTGAAGAGGAACAAGAAGACCATCGACCCGTGGGAGAAAGGGAAGATATGGTTAGTACCGTGCTCGGGGACTTCCCTCGGTCTTGGACTCAAGTCAATGGTGCAGTTGTGGTACCCGTACTCACCTTCCTCCAACCATCATCCCAAGAACCTACGGAGCAACGGGTAGAGCTGGAAGAACAGCCGGTCCAGGAGGCAGAAGACTCCACACAAGTAGAACAGGAGAATCAACCCTCTGCTTATAGTGAGCCTGCCGTACCCCTAGTGAGACAAAGAGCCGGTAGACAGCTGCCCAGTTTACCCTTGACAGCTCCTACACCCTGTAGTTCAGGGCCAGACAGTCAGCTCCGTAGGTCCACTAGGGCCACTAGAGGCCAGTTACCCGCACGTTGGAGGATCTAAATGTTTAAGCTATTTTATAATGTTTACCTGTCTATAGTTGCTTGTGTGTAATTTTGTATTTCTAGTTGTTTTTAGGAATCCTTGGTGGATTTACCGGGAATCCTTGTATATAGTTGGAGCGTAACCCAGGATGGACTAAAGACTGTCAAGGACTCGGGGTAGAACAGACCCCTACCTGGTTACGTCTCCCTGTGTTGGTGAAATGGACACCTTGCTTTCTTCAGAGACTGCACCCGGTTGCGGACACGCCGTAACCATCTTTATATGTTTTCTTATTGTATTATTAATGTTTTGCCTTGTTATGTTTTCTAAATGTGTTTAGTCCCGGAGTACTAAATTTTACTAGGGGGGAATGTGACACCCCAGGGGTCTGGTTGCCACAGTAACGTAATGTTATGTCTGAGAGCAGGTGGGAGGTCCTTTAGTCAGGGATCCTGTGCATGCCACACCTCCTGCCCAGTCTTGGGAGGGGAAGAACTTCCCCTATATAAACCTGGGGCTGAGGCAGGGTGAGTGAGTAGAAGAAGAGAAGAAGTAGAGACAGCATAGGAAGAAACAGCAGTTACAAGGAGTCAGGGGCTGGCAGCTGCAGAGTTCGCCCTGACTAAGAAGACTTTTTACCGGACCCGGAGTCCGAGGCTGTGGGGACTAATTCCTACCCAGCAGCAGAATCCGTCAGGCAGGGGATTTCAGGTCCTCTGGCCCAGAAGCCCGAAGGCACGGTCACACGCGTGGGACCAGCACCGCCATCGTGGAGCGGAAGCCATTAGAAGGCCCCGAGTCACCGGCCATACGGGTGAGCACCACACGGTACACTCAGGGACGTGGGCTACTTACATCAGCTCCTAGCAAGGTAGCCAGAAGAGTACAGTCAGTTTGGGAGGCCTACAACTACGCCTGGCCAGGGGAGATCCCATCTGCTCAAGGACTGACCAGGCCCCATCCGCTAGCAAGTACTCCGGGAGGGTCTTTTGTTGTTACCAGTAAAGACCCTGAACTACACCGTACCGTCTCTGAGTGGTTCCTGCTACCCCCATCATCCACGTCGGCTGCCCTGAGGCCATACCCCTCCCGTTGGGGGTTATACTATCACGCTGCACAATCCCACCATCGGCCTCAGCGGTCTGCCCTGCAGCAGCAGCCCCCTGGCTGCACTCAACGGGTGGCGTAGTCATCAACCATTTACTACTAATGGACTGCCGTCTAGTTTGACTCCCTGGGCACGGACTGGGTCACCGCCACGAGACTACAACCCTCCACAGATCCGGCTCCGGGTAAGCTCCCGCATGCGCAGCGCAGCGCGACACAGGCCCAGGGGCGCGTCATATATACTGTACATTAGCTCCAGTATCTCTTATATGATATATATACATCAGCCCTAGTGTATCCTATACGATGTATATACATCAGCCCCAGTGTATCCTATACGATGTATATACTGTACATTAGCTCCAGTATCTCTTATATGATATATATACATCAGCCCCAGTGTATCCTATGTGATGTACATACTGTACATCAGCACCTGTATATCCTATATGATGTATATACATCAGCCCCAGTGTATCCTATACGATGTATATACTGTACATCAGCACCTGTATATCCTATATGATGTATATACATCAGCCCCTGTGTATCCTATACGATGTATATACTGTACATTAGCTCCAGTATCTCTTATATGATATATATATACATCAGCCCTAGTGTATCCTATACGATGTATATACATCAGCCCCAGTGTATCCTATATGATGTATATACTCTACATTAGCACCCGTATATCCTTTAAGATGTACTATATATACATCAGCCCTAGTGTATCCTATACGATGTATATACATCAGCCCCAGTGTATCCTATACGATGTATATACTGTACATTAGCACCAGTATATCCTTTAAGATGTACTATATATACATCAGCCCTAGTGTATCCTATATGATGTATATACATCAGCCCCAGTGTATCCTATACGATGTATATACTCTACATTAGCACCCGTATATCCTTTAAGATGTATATACATCAGCCCCAGTGTATCCTATGTGATGTATATACATCAGCCCTAGTGTATCCTATATGATATATATACATCAGCCCTAGTGTATCCTATACGATGTATATACATCAGCCCCAGTGTATCCTATATGATGTATATACTCTACATTAGCACCCGTATATCCTTTAAGATGTACTATATATACATCAGCCCTAGTGTATCCTATATGATGTTTGTACATCAGCCCTAGTGCATCCTATATGATGTTTGTACATCAGCCCCAGTGTATCCTATATGATATATATACATCAGCATGTCACAAGGAGGTTTTCTCTAACATCACAAACTGTGATGGCGGCGTCCAAGTCTGTGGATTCCACAGATTCATATACTGCTCCTTGTAACTCCATTGATAGCTATGGTCAGTGCAGGGTGACTAGGGCATCGACTCTTAGAGCTGCAGCTCCTTGGCAGGTGAGCAAAAGTTAGTCTTTGCTGAGCTGAGGTTGTTGACTGCCTTTGATCACATGCTAGAGGAGAACCAGTCGTGTCTGCTGTTTCTCCATTTAAGCCGGCTGTGCTTTGCTGGCAATGCCAGTATAGTTTTTCTCTATCCTGTTCTATAAAGGTGAACACATACTGGTTTAGTGGTTATTGCTAAAGTTGTTGCAAGCGTTGTTTGGTAACCCTTTCCTTTTTCCCTAGGTGTCTTTATATTACTTTGTTGCCTCTCAGGTTTTAGACTTTATATTCCTTTGTGTATTTCCCTGAGAGCGTGTTGTGTGACTGTGCTTCAGTTCTGTCCTATCTTGTTTTGTATTCCCCCCATACACTGTACAAACTAGTGCTGCTTAGGAGCATAGTAAGGAACGAGGCTCGGGCATCTCCACATTCAGGAGTAATCCTGGGAACAGAAATAGCTAGGGACCCCTAGCCTGAGGGTCAGAATAGGAGCACACTTGCTATCCCACAGTCACACCATGACACAGCCCCAGTGTATTCTATATGATGTATATATATCGGCCCCAGCATATCCTATATGATCTATGTACATCGCTCCCAAGGTATCCTATAGAGATGCATATACACTGGCACAAGCGTATCCTATATGATGTATATACATAGTCTCCAGCATATCCTATGTAATGTATGTACATCATCACCAGTGTATCCTACATGACGTATATACATCAGCCCCAGTGTATCTTACATTATGTATACTGATCAGCCCCAGCATCCTATATGATGTACAGGTGCATCTCACTAAATTAGAATGTCATCAAAAAGTTAATTTATTTCAGTTCTTCAATGCAAAAAGTGAAATTCATATATTATATAGAGTCATTACAGACAGAGTGATCTATTTCACGTGTTTATTTCTGTTAATGTTGATGATTATGGCTTACAGCCAATGAACAAAAGTCATTATCTCAGTAAATTAGAATACTTTATAACAACAGCTTGAAAAATGTTTTTAACATCCGAAATGTTGTCCGACTGAAATGTATGTTCTGTAAATGCACTCAATACTTGGTCGGGGCTCCTTTTGCATCAATTACTGCATCAATGCGGCAATGTGGCATGGAGGTGATCAGCCTGTGGCCCTGCTGAGGTGTTATGGAAGCCCAGGTTGCTTTGATAGCAGCCTTCAGCTCGTCTGCATTGTTGGGTCTGGTGTCTCTCATCTTCCTCTTGACAATACCCCATAGATTCTCTATAATAGATTCTCTATGAGGATTAGGTCAGGCGAGTTTGCTGGCCAATCAAGCACAGTGATACTGTTGTTTTTAAACCAGGTATTGGTATTTTTGGCAGTGTGGACAGGTGCCAAGTAGGGTTGAGCGAGTATGTTCTGACCGAGTATGCTCGGGCCGAGCTCCGAGTATTTCCAGCTGCTCGGTGATGAGGTTAAATTGCTCCCGTGTGCATGATTTGCAACTGTTTGACTGCTTTATTACATGTGAGGAATGTGTAAGAAATAGACATTCCTCACATGTAATAAAGCTGTCAAACAGTTGCAAATCATGCACACAGAAGCAATTTAACCTTATCACCGAGCAGCTGGAAATACTCGGAGCTCGGCCCGAGCATAGTCGGCGAAAGGGTTAATAGAACATACTCGCTCAACTCTAGTGTCAAGTCCCAGCAGATGACATGGCTCCCCAAACCATCACCGATTGTGGAGACTTCACACTAGACCGCAAGCAGCTTGGATTGTGGCCTCTCCACTCTTCCTCGAGACTCTGGGACCTTGATTTCCAAATGAAAATTGGAACTCTGGGACCTTGTGGAGTGTGTCAATGACTGCCTTCTGGACATCTGTCATGTCAGCAGTCTTTCCTATGATTGTGGAGCCTTCTGAAACAGACTAAGGGACCTTTTAAATGCTTAGGAAGCCTTTGCATGTGTTTTTTTGTTAATTATTTTAATTCACTGAGATAATGGCTTTTGTGTTTTCATTGGCTGTAAGCCATAATCATCAACATTAACAGAAATAAACACGTGAAATAGATCACTCTGTTTGTAATGACTCTATATAATATACTAGATGGTGGCCCGATTCTAACGCATCGGGTATTCTAGAATGTCTCCCGACGGTGGCATACTTATTTTAAATCTGCCGCCAATTGGCCGGAGACCGTGTATAAATTTGGCGCCACAATCGCAGATTGGTCGCCGCGGGCGGCCGCGAGCAATCAGCAGAGCGGTGTTTAAATTTGGCGCCGAAATCGCTGATTGGTCGCGGCTGCGACCAATCAGCGAACCGTGTTAGTGAGGACCGGGGAGTATCCACCTGCCTTATAATGCCCCATGCAGGTTGTCACTCCCCCCCCCCATATAATGCCCCATGCAGGATGTCACATCCCCCCATCCCTTATAATGCCCCATGCAGGATGTCACCCCCCCTCCCTTATAATGCCCCATGCAGGATGTCACTCCCCCCCCATATAATGCCCCATGCAGGATGTCACATCCCCCTCCTTTATAATGCCCCATGCAGGAAGTCACATCCCCCCTCCCTTATAATGCCCCAAAAAGGATGTCACACCCCCCCATATAATGGCCCATGCAGGATAATGCCCCATGCAGGATGTCACATCCCCCCCCTGTATAATGCCCCATGCAGGATGTCACATCCCCCCCCTTCCTTATAATGCCCCATGCAGGATGTCACATCCCTCCTATAGAATGCCCCATGCAGGAAGTCACATCCCCCCTATATAATACCCCATGCAGAAAGTGACATCCCCCCTATATAATGCCCCATAGAGGAAGTCACATCCCCTCCATAGTGCCCCATGCAGGATGTCACATCCCCGCCTCCCTTATAATGCCCCATGCAGGATGTCACTCCCCCCCACCATATAAATGCCCCATGCAGGATGTCACCACCCCCCTTATAATGCCCCATGGAGGAAGTCACATCGCCCCCTCCCTTATAATGCCCCATGCAGGAAGTGACATCCCCCCTATATAATACCCCATGGAGGAACTCACATCCCCCCCATAGTGCCCTATGCAGCATGTCACATCCCCCCCTCCCTGATAATGCCCCATGCAGAAAGTCACATCCCCCTTATAAAATACCCCATGCAGGATGTCACATCCCCCCATAGTGGCCCATGCAGGATGTCACACCCCCCCCTCGCTTATAATGGCCCCTCCACAATGTCACACACCCCCACCCCACCATTTAATGCCCTATGCCCCCATACAATAAAAAAAAAAAATCCAATACTCACCTCACTTCTCAGCTGCTGCTCCGGACTCCAGCGTAGCCGGCATCTTCCCACTGCGCGCTGTGACCGCTCAGGAGAGAGCGCAGTGTAAAGACGTCACCGAGCCCTCTGACCTGAGACGTCACAGAGCAGCAGCGGCAGACACAGGAGCTGCTGCGGAGGCACAGGGAGGGGTAAGTATGGCGCCGGGTGCCGGGGCCCTGAGCAAGCGGGGAGAGGGGAGGGGGGAGAGGGGAGAGGAGGGGAGAGGGGGGGAGAGGAGAGGGGAGGGGGGGCGTCACACTTGCCGTCGGGAGATAAGCGGCCGTAGCCGCTGATCTCCCGACGGTAGCCGCATGGAGGTCAGCAGCGCCTCCGGTGGGGGACTTATGCTGCGAGCAGCCGGCTGCATCTCCCGGCTGCATCGCCGCTGACCTCCGTGCGGCAGATGAGCCGCTAACATCCGCCATCTTTTTCTGAAATGCCGCCTCGCTGATTGACAGCGCCGGACCAATCAACGACGCAGGATTTCCTGGACAGAAGGACAGACAGACAGACGGGATAAGACAATTATATTAATGACTCTATATAATATATGAGTTTCACTTTTTGTATTGAAGAACTGAAATAAATTAACTTCTTGATGATATTATAATTTAGTGAGATGCACCTATATATACATCGGCCCCAGTGTATCCCATGTGATGTATATATAGCACCCCGAGGACTCGGCTGCTACAGGGGTATTGCACCTCGATCCAGAGGTGTGGTATTCCACTCCCGGGTAAGGATGGAGTGTGGGACTGAGCTCAGCTAGCTGCATGCACTACACTCATCCCATTTCCGGGGGACAGAACAACGGTACTCCCACCAGATAGATGTGCAGGTACGACAGCGTCTGTCCCTGGCTGGAGTGGGAGGGGGGGAGGAACATCCCAGTAGTGTAGGGGCAGATAGGGGAGGGACTCTGGGCATAGAGGTAGGAGCCCATTGGGTGCTAGTCACCTGGGCTCACACATAGAGGGAGTATATATGGTGGGCACCATCTAGAGACAGGGAGAGCAGAGCTGAGGGAGTCAGAGGGAGAGTTCAGCCAGGAGGGCTGACAGGGAGCTGTGGCTCCGGCTGGGCCCAGCTCCAGGACCAGGCCTGCAGTGGAAAGGAGGAGGAAGAGAGGCCCAGAGACGCAAGACAAGAGGGAACCCTGAGATCCCAGAAGTAAACCAAAAGGGGTGAAGGGTTGGCAGAAAAGGGTACCGGAACCCAAACTGGTGGAGGCTAATGATCCTCAGCCAGGAACCGGAGGTCGTGGTCAAGTTTTGGCGCGACCCTCACCACATCCACCAGGAAGGCACACCACGAATAGGGTCAGGAAAGCCAGAGAAGGTTTTACCACCAAGAGGCCCGAGGGAGCCGGACAAAGGTGGATCCCTGGTGGGAACGGCCAGTAGGAAGGAAGAGAGGGGAGCTCAGGACCACGCTCTGGACTGCCTGGGAGTTGGCCGAGTCCCACACCTGGTGGACGCAGCACGGCTCGGGTGGTCACTCAAGGCCGGAGTGACCGGAACAACACCTGTGAGTAAAAACCCTGAAACTGCATCGCATGTCTCTGAGCTTCCTTGCTGCACCATCACAACCACCATCTTCCACATCTGCTGCCCTGAGGCCATACCCCTCCCGTTGGGGGTTATACCATCCTTGCTGCACAATCCTACCACCGTCCTCAGCGGACTGCTCTGCAGCGGCGGCCTCCTAGCCGCAATCAACGGGTGGCGTAGTCGACACTTAAACAACATCTACAAAAGACTGCCACACACTTAGTTTGACCACCCTGGGCACGGACCGGGTCACCGCCACAAGGACTACTACCCCTATCCAGATCCGGCTCCGGGTGTCCCTTGAACATGGCCCAGGGGGCGCGTCATATATACATCGTCCCCAACGTATCCTATATGATGTATATACACAGGGGTGGATTAAAAGTAGTGTTGAGCCACCCCCGTAGTGTTCGAGTTCGGTTCGGTTCGTCGAACACCCGTGTGTTCGCCGAACTGTTCGTCGAACTGTTCGTCGAACACCTTCGAACACCGTTAAAACCAATGGCAGGCAAACAAAAACACATAGAAACACATAGAAAACACCTTCAAAGGTGTCCAAAAGCTGACAAACTGCTCAGAAGACATAACTAACACATGGAAAAGTGACAAGTACATATAGTCATGCGAAAATAAAAGAGGTGGAGGAGTAAAAGGAGGGGGAGACACAGATATAGGCATGTCATGCCCTTCTAAAATCCAAAAAGTGAGAAGCCGACACGGCCAGTCCGCTCCTGCCCGTGCCACCTCCGTGTCGCCGGGTTTGTGCCAGAGCCGCGGTGAACCCTGATGGCCAGCCCCCCTCTCCCAATACTGGTGCCTGTCCGCTGGTGGGTCGAGCGAGCCCCCCTGTGGTGGAGGCAGCTCTAAGCTTTTTAATTTAAATTGTCTCTCTAATTTGAATGAATACACTTTAAATCCATTTACAAGGATCTATTGGAGGGCAAGTCTCATGCCAGCAGCCGCGTAATTCCAGCTCCAGTAGCGTCCACTAAAGCTGCTGCAGTTAAAAAGCTTTTATAAGGATCGAGCTCGGCTGTCCACCGCAAGGCATCCTACTGCCAGTCCCAGCCCCTATGCCTTGGGGTGCCTCCTGATGCTCTTCACTGAGTATCCCGTGGTCCCGAAGCATTTCCTTTGAAAAAATTAAGTGTCTAACCTACAGGTGGTGTAGCTTGCTTAACAGCCGGGATAATCCGCTGACTAGCAGACACTGCTACTAGGCACAAAGTATTTCCTGGGCTAGATGCAGTTAAAAATTTGTAATTAGATACTCTCGTTGGATGCTGAGAAAGCATTCCATAGAGTCTCCTGGCACGCCATATATGATTCTCTTAAAAAGCTTGGGGTAGGGGTCTAAGGGACCCTTTTATAGCCAAAATCACGGCCCTGTATCACAATACGTCACCTAGGCTGAAGATAAATGGAACTGTAGCACCCTGAGGGCTCGGTTGCTACAGACGTATTGCACCTCACCCAGAGGTGTGATATCTCACTCTCAGGTAAGGATGGAGTGTGGATCAGGACCCGACACCTGCATGCATTACACCACATTGCCGTGGGGCAGGGCGACCAATATGCCCCTGAGATGGGCACGACAGTCCCTGTCCCTGGCTGGAGTGGGGGGAGGGAACACTGAGGAAGGGGAACCCTGTAGTGCAGGAGCAGGGAGGAAGCAGTTCCTGGGTGCATTGAGAAGGGAGTATAAAAGGTGGGCACCATCTTAGTTCAGTGCAGAGAAGTCTGAGCAGAAGTGGCAGGGAGCAGGGGCTCTGCATGAGCTCTGCTCCGGAGGCGGGCCTAGTAACAGAGGCCCAGGCCTGGAAGAGGGAGAAGGAAGGAAGAGGAGCGGAGAAGGCTCCAGGAACGAGAAATGAAGGGATCCCAGGGGTGTGGACGGGCGAGTCGCCACCGCACGCCCGAATCCACCTGCGTGGAGGGGTCAGGCCAAAGGGGGAGACCGGTCCCCGAACTAGTGGAGGCAGGAAACGACCCTCAGCTAGAAACCGGAGGCTCTGACATTTTATGTGGCGCAGCCCCTCGCTACACCCGCTAGGAAGGCACCACATAGGGTCAGGGAAACTGGCGCCAAGTTTACCAAGAGGAGGCCCGAGGCAGCCGGACAGAAGTGTTGGTAAGAAAGGCCAGACAAAGGACACACAAAGGGGGTCCTGTGAAGTGCTCCAAAGTTATCTGGGAGTTGTCTGAGCCCCTCACAGTACGACGTGGGCAGCCGTTACCTGCAGACGTGGGCTGGATAATAAGAACTGTGAGTAAAGGCCCTGAACTGCATCACTGACTCCGTGTCGTTACTGCTGCTGCCCTGCACCATCACCCCCATCCTCCGCATACACTGCCCTGAGGCTATACTCCTCCCGTGGGGAGTTATGCTACGCTCTGCTGCACCCACAACACCAGCCTCAGCGGTCTGCCCTGTAGCGGCGGTTCACTCTGACCGCAATCCACGGGTGGCGTAGTCGTACATTTAAACATCAAAACCACATAAATAGTTCCGCCACTGGTTTGACCGCCCTGAGCCACGGAACCGGGTCGCCGCCACGAAGACTACAACCACCAGCATCCACCAAAAAGGGTCCGGCTCCGGGTGTCCCAAGGCCCAGGGGGTGCATCAGAACATTTTCATCACCTTTCACAATCACCAATGGGACAAGGCAGGGATGTCCTCTGTCCCCTCTCTTATACATCCTAGTGACGGAGCACCTGCTCTCATCAATTCGCCATAACCCCAATATTAGGTGGATTGAGGTGGGAGGCACCGAGTACAAGTGCTCTCTATTTGCTGATGATGTCCTAGTATATATCACTCAATCACATATATCCATCCATGCTGTTATGGCTGAAATAGATCACTTTGTTACATGGTCAAATTTTAAAATCAATGCAGCGAAGTCTGAGGCCCTCGATGTCTCCCTCCCCAAATCCATATAGGATTCCATCCAGTCCAACTTTCCCTTTGCCTGGCCCTCACAGGGTATCAAATACTTAGGAATTCCTATTCATAGATACCTCTCCCATCTATGTTATCTTAATTTTGGGCCCTTTATTGAACAACTCCATACAGACCACGGTTGGCAAGTTAGAACTGTAAGATTCACTACGTGAACCGCTGGTGTTTTGTGGAAAAGCACATGTACACTGCGTTCCAAATTATTATGCAAAAAGTGTTTAGGAGTGATAAGGGAAGAATTTGTTTGTTTGTCAGTTAAACTCATTGATGGTGATGTGTGTCAGGGCTCTTTATATCACTGTAAGCAATTGCAGACACCTGTGCTAATTAGTTTGGCAGGTGTGTCCAATGAAAGGCAAGACTACTTAAGAAGGCTCTCTCACATTATTAAGCAGCCTACATTTTCTGCCAAAATGGGAAAGAAAAAGGATGTGTCGGCTGCTGAGAAGCAACAAATTGTGGAGTGTTTAGGTCAAGGCATGACTACAATCAACATTGTGCGATGATCAGGATGAAGTGTCTTGGCAATCAAGAAGTATGTAGCTGATTCACAGTACACACGTGTGCGTGCTGATAAGGGCAAATTGAGGACTCTTTCCTACAGGCAATTACGTCAGGTTGAAAGAGCAGCGGCAAAAAAGCCTTGTCATAGCAGCAGACAAGTTTTTGAAGCTGCTTGTGCCTCCGACGTCCCCCGAACAACAAGATGCAGGGTCCTTCAGAGGTTTGCAGCTGTGCATACGCCATCCTGTCGACCTCCTCTATCCACTTCACACAAGCAGAAACGGCTCCAGTGGGCCAAACATTACATGAAGACTGATTTCAAAACAGTTTTGTTCACGGATGAGTGCCGTGCAGCGCTCGATGGTCCAGATGGATGGAGTGGAGGATGGCTGGTTGATGGACACCCCACGCAAACACGGCTACAGTGCCAACAAGGAGGAGGTGGAGTAATGTTTTGGGCTGGAATCATGGGGAGAGAGATTGTCGGCCCCTTTAGGATCCCTGAAGGCGCTAAAGATGAACTCCATAATGTATGTGGATTTTCTCAAACAGCACTTCCTGCCATGGTTCAAGAAGAAGAACCGTGTATTTCACAGCAAGATCATTTTTCTGCATGATAATGCACCATCTCATGCTGCACATAAAACATCTGCATCTCTGGCTGATATGGGCATAAAAGGGGACAAACTTATGGTGTGACCCCCATGCTCCCCTGACCTCTACCCCATTCAGAACCTTTGGAGCATCATTAAAAGGAGTGTCTATGATGGCGGGAGGCAGTTCACATCTAAGCAACAGCTCTGGGAGGGTATTCTGTCCTCATGCAAAACAATTGAAGCAGAAACCATCCAAAACCTGACAAATTCAATGGACGAGAGAGTTCAGAAGCTCCTTTCGAACAAGGGGTCCTATGTGAAAATGTAACATCACCTAGAATAAAGTTTTGAGTTGAAAACTGTTTGATTTCAGTTTCTAACAACCTGCTAATGCTTATAATTTCAAAAATGACCATTTTTTTGGTCTTTATTAAAATGAAAAGGTTGATCGAAAAGTTTGGGGGATCTAAGAGTGTGGCAACCCAGTAGTCATGATTACTTCGAATTCTGACAATATGAGGGTCATGCTGCAGGTAGTGCAGCAAGAAGGCACTTATGTGTCTTGCGCATCTCGGAGCCCCAAAATTATTTTCCGGGCTAGATGCAGCTAAAAATTATTTTTAATTTTAAATCTGGTGAAGCTTTAGTATAGATGGCCTAATAGGATCAGTGCTGCACACTGCTACAAAGCCCAAATTATTTTCCAGTCAAGATACAGATAAACATGATTAGTAATTTGAAAGCTTAAAACGGTTGGTAGGGTGATTTTAACCAATCATCAAGCTTTTACTCTCCCCAGGATGACACAGGGGTAGAAAAGTCGTTTCGGATCCATGATTTGTTCATCTTTATGAACGTGAGTCTGTCTACATTATCAGTGGAGAGCCGCGTGCGCTTATCTGTCAGCACACCACCAGCAGCGCTGAACACACGTTCAGGCAGAACGCTGGCTGCGGGGCATGACAAGATCTCCAAGGCGTAAGTGGCTAGCTCCGGCCATTTATCCAGATTGGAAGCCCAAAAAGAGCAAGGGTCCAGTGACACAGTCGTGGCTTCAATGTTTACTTGGAGATACTCCTGTACCATCGTCTCTAGGCGTTGACTATGTGTCAGACTTCTTGTCTCCTGTGGCCTTGCAAAGGATGGGCTAAAAAAGTGGTGAAATGATTCCGCAAAATTGATGTTACCAGCAGATACTGTGGTTCTGTTACGGTTTGAGTGCTGAACACTTGACGGTCCCACGGTTGGCAAGTTGGAACTGTGAGATTCACTACGTGCACCACTGGTATTTTGTGGAAAAGCACATGTAAGATTCTGCAACAGTCTCTGCTGATACTCCTGCATGCGTGCATCCCTTTCTATGGCAGGAATAATTTCTGCAAATTTACTTTTGTACCGGGGATCTAACAGTGTGGCAACCCAGTAGTCAGGATTATTTCTAATTCTCACAATTCGAGGGTCATGTTGCAGGTAGTGCAGCAAGAAGGCACTCATGTGTGTTGCGCATCCAGGAGCACCAAGTCCCTGTTGTGTTGGTGGCGAGGTAACAATCATGCTTCCTTCCTCTGTCCTCTCCCCCCAACCTCGCACAACAGAAATGTGATCAAGGTCTCCCTCATCTGATGAGTCTTCCATCAGTTCGTCCTCCACTTCTTCCTGGGCTCCTGCACCTTCCTCACTAGTTTGGCTGCTACCATGCGCCCTGGTAAAACCATCTCCCCCACCCTCACATGCCTGCCGCCTTGGTGCTGCCGACCGTCTGGACCTTGCAGATGTTAGTGACGCGCCCCTGGGCCTGTGTCGTGCTGCGGTGCGCACGCGGGAGCTTACCCGGAGCCGGATCCGTGGAGGGTTGTAGTCTCGTGGCGGTGACCCGGTCCGTGCCCAGGGAGTCAAACTGGACGGCAGTCTATTAGTAGTAAATAGTTGATGACTACGCCACCCGTTGAGTGCAGCCAGGGAGCTGCTGCTGCGGGGCAGACCGCTGAGGCCGATGGTAGGATTATGCAGCGTGATAGTATAACCCCCAACGGGAGGGGTATGGCCTCAGGGCAGCCGACGTGGATGATGGGGGTAGCAGGAACCACTCAGAGACGGTACGGTGTAGTTCAGGGTCTTTACTGGTAACAACGATAGACCCTCCCGGAGTACTTGCTAGCGAACGGGGCCTGGTCAGTCCTTGAGCAGATGGGATCTCCCCTGGCCAGGCGTAGTTGTAGGCCTCCCAAACTGACTGTACTCTTCTGGCTACCTTGCTAGAAGCTGATGTAAGTAGCCCACGTCCCTGAGTGTACCGTGTGGTGCTCACCCGTATGGCCGGTGACTCGGGGCCTTCTAATGGCTTCCGCTCCACGATGGCGGTGCTGGTCCCACGCGTGTGACCGTGCCTTCGGGCTTCTGGGCCAGAGGACCTGAAATCCCCTGCCTGACGGATTCTGCTGCTGGGTAGGAGTTAGTCCCCACAGCCTCGGACTCCGGGTCCGGAAAGAAGTCTTCTTAGTCAGGGCGAGCTCTGCAGCTGCCAGCCCCTGACTCCTTGTGACTCTGCTGTTTCCTATGCTGCTTCTTGTCTCTACTCCACTTGTCTGACTCACCCTGCCTCAGCCCCGGGTTTATACAGGGGAAGTCCTTCCCCTCCCAAGACTGGGCAGGAGGTGTGGCATGCACAGGATCCCTGACCAAAGGACCTCCCACCTGCTCTCAGACATAACATTACATTACTGTGGAAAACCAGACCCCTGGGGTGCCACATTCCCCCCTAGTGAAATTTAGTACTCCGGGACTAAACATATTTTTTTTTTTTTTTTTTTTAGAAAAACATAACAAGGCAAAAACATTAATAATACAATAAGAAAACATATAAAGATGGTTACGGCGTGTCCGCAACCGGGTGCAGTCTCTGAAGAAAGCAAGGTGTCCATTTCACCAACACAGGGAGACGTAACCAGGTAGGGGTCTGTCCTACCCCGAGTCCTTAACAGTCTCTAGTCCATCCTGGGTTACGCTCCAACTATGTACAAGGATTCCCGGTAAATCCACCAAGGATTCCTATAAATAACTGGAAACACAAAATTATACACAAGCAACAAGACACAGAAAAACATAAATAAAACAATTTATACACTTTAAATTCTCCAGCGTGCGGGTAACTGGCCTCTAGTGGCCCGAGTGGACCTACGGAGCTGACTGTCTGGCCCTGAACTACAGGGTGTAGGAGCTGTCAAGGGTAAACTGGGCAGCTGTCTACCGGCTCTTTGTCTCACTAGGGGTACGGCAGGCTCACTATAAGCAGAGGGTTGATTCTCCTGTTCTGCTTGTGTGGAGTCTTCTGCCTCCTGGACCGGCTGTTCTTCCAGCTCTACCCGTTGCTCCGTAGGTTCTTGGGATGATGGTTGGAGGAAGGTGAGTACGGGTACCACAACTGCACCATTGACTTGAGTCCAAGACTGAGGGAAGTCCCCGAGCACGGTACTAACCATATCTTCCCTTTCTTCCACGGGTCGATGGTCTTCTTGTTCCTCTTCAGGGTTCCTCAGTTGTTCGGGACACTTCTTCAGGTGGTCCCGGGATACAATGGCTGTGGTTTCCCCTCCGTCTTTACTGATGGTACAGACCTTCGGGTTCTCGTGGCTTGAGGGCAGTACGGTGTACGGGTCCTTCTCCCACTGGTCGTCCAACTTGTGGAGCCGTCTCTTCCTCTTCAAGACCTGCTCTCCGGGTACCAGGGGAACAGTGGGAGCATACTGGTTGTAAGTTTTCTCTTGTCTTTCCCTAGCCTGACAGAGACTTCGCTCCACGCTCTCCTGTACTCTCCGGTACTGCTGCTGCCTCTCTGTGTCCCAGTCTGTTTCTGGTGAAGTGTCCTCGGGGGTCAGGACTCCCATTTCCAGGTCAACAGGTAACTTACCAGGTCTTGCCCTCATTAGGTAAGCCGGGGTACAGTTGGTGGAACCTACCGGGATGTGGTTGTATAGGTCCACCAGATCGGGCAACTTTTCAGGCCACAGACTGCGTTCTTCCAGGGGCAACGTTTTTAGAAGATCCATTACCACCTGGTTCATTTTTTCACAAAGTCCATTAGTCTGCGGATGGTAGGGTGTCGTCCTTATCTTCCGGCAGCCATACAGATTGCAGAATTCCTGAAAGACCTCCGCTTCAAAGGCAGGTCCCTGGTCCGTCAGCACTTGGTCCGGGTACCCGTGTGGACGGCAGAAGTGCTGCTGGAAGGCTCTAGCTGCTGTTTGAGCCGTTAAGTCCTTGACGGGGACGACAACCAAGAACCGGGAGTAATGATCCACGATGGTTAACGCGTAGACGTAGCCACTTCTGCTTGGGGTCAGTTTTACATGATCCAAGGCTACCAATTCCAACGGTTGCCGGGTGACGATGGACTGCAGGGGAGTCTTCTGGCTGGCTCGGTCCTTCCTTCTCAGGTTGCACGGGCCACAATCTCTGCACCACTTCTCGATGGTTCCCCTCATGCCTACCCAGTGGAACCGCTCGCGCAGCAGGAACTCCAGCTTTTTCCACCCAAAGTGTCCAGCTCCGTTGTGGTATGCCTCCATCACCATGGCTGCGTCTCTTCGTGGCACCACTACTTGCCAGAGTAATTCATGCGTCCGGGAGTTAACCATTCTGCGGCACAACTTCCCTTTATAAAGGAACAGTCGACTCTTCTCTGCCCATAGTTGTTTGGCTTCCTCCGGAGCGTCTGGTTCAAGGCGAGCCTCCGGCCGAGTCAGCATCTCCTTCACCAGTCGGACGGCAGGGTCGCTGTCTTGCGTTTCCGCCCAGTTGTAGTGGGGTAAGGGGTTCAACGTAGCAGCCTGCTTACTCCTTACCCGGTGGGAATACTGAATAGTCCCATGACGGTGGAACGCAGGGAGTTCAACTTCTTCCAGTCCCTCCGGATCTTCTCCTCCGTCCGGCAGGTTGGGCATCCTGGACAGGGCGTCCGCGTTGGTATTGGAGCGTCCTGCCCGGTATTTAATTGTGAACTCGTAGTTGGACAGACGGGCCATCCACCTCTGCTCCAGGGCACCGAGTCTTGCCGTGTCCAGGTGTGTCAGCGGGTTGTTATCCGTGTACACGGTGAACCGGGAAGAAGCGAGGTAATGCTTAAAGCGCTCAGTGATTGCCCATACTACGGCCAGGAACTCTAACTTAAATGAGCTGTAATTCTCGGGGTTCCTTTCGGTGGGTCGCAGTTTTCGGCTGGCGTAGGCGATTACTCGTTCCTTCCCCTGCTGAATCTGGGACAGTACGGCTCCTAGCCCGATGTTACTGGCGTCGGTGTAGAGGATAAAGGGCTGGCTATAATCCGGGTACGCCAGGATTTCGTCCCCCGTGAGGGCCATCTTCAGCTGGCGGAAGGACTCTTCTTCCAGCTCTTCCCATTTGAAGGGCGGCTTCTGGTTCTTGGCCTTCCGGGACTGGCCTATCAGGAGGTCCTGCATAGGTGCTGCTTTTTTGGTGAAACCGGGAATAAACCTTCGGTAGTAGCCTACCAACCCGAGGAACTGCCGCACTTCTTTTACGCTGGAGGGGCTTGGCCATTCCTTAATTGCGGTGATTTTATCAGGGTCGGGAGCCACTCCGTCAGCGCTCACTACGTGTCCCAGGTACTGCACCTTTGGTTTCAGGAGGTGACACTTGGAGGGTTTCACCTTTAGGCCGTAACTCGCCAGAGCCTCGAACACTTCCGCCAGGTGTTTCAGGTGGTCCTCATACGTCTTGGAATATACGATGACATCGTCCAGGTACAACAGGACCGTCTCGAAGTTTCTGTGGCCCAGACAACACTCCATTAGGCGTTGGAAGGTTCCTGGTGCGTTGCAGAGTCCGAACGGCATGCAGGTGAACTCGCTAAGTCCCATCGGGGTGGTGAATGCGGTCTTCTCCCGGTCTGCCTCTGCTACAGGAACCTGCCAGTACCCGCTAGTGAGATCCAAGGTAGAGAAGAAGTTAGCAGATCTTAAAGCAGCCAATGACTCCTCTATCCTTGGTAAGGGGTACGCATCCTTGTGTGTGATACGGTTGATTTTCCGGTAATCTACACACATCCTCATGGTGTTGTCTTTCTTTTTGACTAAAACTAATGGGGCTGCCCAGGGGCTACAACTATCCCGGATTACCCCAGCCTCCTTCATGTCTCTAAGCATCCCCTTGGCGTGTTGGTAATGTGCAGGGGGTACGGGTCGATACCTCTCTTTTATGGGAGGATGATCTCCCGTGGGGATGCGATGTTCTACCCCCTTGACTCGCCCGAAGTCTAACGGGTGTTTACTAAACACTCTCTCATACTCTTGAACCACCCGATAGACTCCTTGTTTCTGATGTGAGGGAGTGGAGTCAGTACCCAGATGTAGTTGCTGACACCAGTCCTCCATGTCTTTCTTAGAGCCGTTACCTTCCTCCGGGTGAGATGGAGGCAAGGGTTCCACAGATTGTATAGAATTTTGATTAGTGATATATAATTTGGCTAGCGTGGCATACCGGGGCAGGTACACTTCCCTCTCCCCGATATTTATTATGCGAACGGGCACCCTCCCATGGCGTACATTGACGACCCCCCGTGCTGTCAAAATGGTGGGCCTACTGTCTGAGTAAACTGGTTCTACCATTGCCTGGTAATCTCTACCTCTCAGACCAATAGCTGCCCGGCACCAAATCATCATTTCACTTTTTGGGGGCATGGCAATAGGAAAAGGGTCACACATTCTTACGCTACCAATCTCACCGCCGGAGAGTTCCACTTGTTGCCGTTGCATCAGTGCCCGGATCTCTTTCTGGAGCACCCGCTGCTCGCCGGAGCTGGCATTCTTGGCAACCTGCTGTAAAAGGAAAATCACCTCTGCAAGACAATTTTCAATTACATTAGTTCCCAGAGTTATTTTTGGGTGACTCTCATGTTTATCAATATCTACAATGATCAGTCCCTGTGCGGCCAGTTCGACTCTACCAATTTTGATGGTCACCTCTTTAAATCCGATCTGTGGCACGGGCTGACCATTGCTGGCGATGATACTCAAGTCGTCGTCGGGGTAGCGGGTAATATCCGAGTCATTCCAGTACTGCTTGAAGAGCACGTACGGGATGGTGGTGACCTGTGACCCGGTGTCCAGTAGGGCACTCATGGGAATGCCATCCAGTACCACAGGCAAGACTGGACGTCCTCCCACATATCTGTCGCGCCAGTTCGATGGGCCTGGTGATCTTTTTCCTGGGGGTTGGCCCTCTACCCCAGGTTGTGCCCGTTTAAAGAACAGTACCTTGCCATATGTCCGGGTTGATTGCAGCGGCGGCAGATGGGTCGTCCGTCCTCACTGTATCGGTCACTGGGTCTTCCTCTGGCCGGTGGGGTCCTCCTTGGTCGACGCCACGGGATGTCCTCCGGTCCGGATGCCAGCTGGATCTTCCCTGGGGTGGAAACCTGTAAAGACTGCACAGTTCGGGTTAGCGCAGCAACGCTCTTAGCTAGCTCTTGGACCTGATGGTGTAGGTCTGGAGCCGGGTCATTGTCCAGAGCCTGCGCATCAGCTCCCACAGGCCCTGCTGACAAGGGCGCCGCCTCCTGGTAGTAAGTGGTAGTGGGGCGTCTGTGGGTCACAACGCCACCTGGTGCCGGTTCTCGGAGCACCCGGATGGCTCTGTCCTTGAGCTGTGCAAAGTCCAGATGGGGATCCTGTAAGGCCATTGCCCGCAACTGGGTTCGGTGGGCATTGCAATATAAACCCTCTATAAATTGTTCAGTCAACAGCCTGTCCTCGTTTCCCACCCCATCAGGGTCGGTCTGCTTTATGGCCCTCAGGGCCTCTTGTAGGTTTAGTGCATAGTCCCTTATACTCTCATGCGCTCGCTGCTTGCACCCGTAGAATCTAAGCTTAATCTCGGCTGAGGTGCGGGTATCAAAGGTGTCCTTCAGCCGGGTTAGTATCCCTGCGACAGTCTTCCTCCCAGGTGGCCAGGATTTTACTTCCCTTTTGGCTGCCCCGGTTAGTTGGGCCACCAGGATGCTCACTTTTTGCTCTTCTGTGAGGGGGTACACCTGGAAGAGGCTATCCAGCTTTTCTCTAAAGTCATGCAGGGTATGTGACTCCCCTGAGTACTGGGGTAGCCAAGCTGCTCCCGGGATATAGGGCATGGTGAAGGGCATAACTGCAGCAGCGGTAGCGCTGGCGGGGGTTGAGGCAGTGAAGCTCTCCTCCGTATCCGACATCTTCCTCCCCCCTAGTGGACCGTGGCCTACCTTGCGATGATCCTCTTCCGTAGGCCGCGGCTCCGCAGTGGATCGTCAGGGTTGAGGACCTTCCGTCGCGCTCCTGTGACGTCGGCGTCTGCTGGGCTCCTTCCAGGACCTTACGCAACGTCCGGACGTGAGGCGGGGCTTCAGTTCTCGCGCGCTTTCGGAGTCCACGCCCCTCTTCTTCCCGTGCGGCGTCCTCAAGATGGCGTCCAATGGCGGGAAAACTCCACGGATGGCGGGAAGATTGTCGAAGATGGCGCCGGATGGCGGGAAAACTTCGCGGATGGCGGGAAGAAGGTAGAAGATGGCGCCGGATGGCGGGAAACCTCCACGGATAGCGGGAATCTTCACCACTGGTAAGTTTGAACAGTCTTTGCTTTTCAGGCACGCAGTACCCGGTGGTTGCAGGCACGAAATCCTGCCGACTACACCAAAGTTGATGCGCCCCTGGGCCTGTGTCGCGCTGCGGTGCGCACGCGGGAGCTTACCCGGAGCCGGATCCGTGGAGGGTTGTAGTCTCGTGGCGGTGACCCGGTCCGTGCCCAGGGAGTCAAACTGGACGGCAGTCTATTAGTAGTAAATAGTTGATGACTACGCCACCCGTTGAGTGCAGCCAGGGAGCTGCTGCTGCGGGGCAGACCGCTGAGGCCGATGGTAGGATTATGCAGCGTGATAGTATAACCCCCAACGGGAGGGGTATGGCCTCAGGGCAGCCGACGTGGATGATGGGGGTAGCAGGAACCACTCAGAGACGGTACGGTGTAGTTCAGGGTCTTTACTGGTAACAACGATAGACCCTCCCGGAGTACTTGCTAGCGAACGGGGCCTGGTCAGTCCTTGAGCAGATGGGATCTCCCCTGGCCAGGCGTAGTTGTAGGCCTCCCAAACTGACTGTACTCTTCTGGCTACCTTGCTAGAAGCTGATGTAAGTAGCCCACGTCCCTGAGTGTACCGTGTGGTGCTCACCCGTATGGCCGGTGACTCGGGGCCTTCTAATGGCTTCCGCTCCACGATGGCGGTGCTGGTCCCACGCGTGTGACCGTGCCTTCGGGCTTCTGGGCCAGAGGACCTGAAATCCCCTGCCTGACGGATTCTGCTGCTGGGTAGGAGTTAGTCCCCACAGCCTCGGACTCCGGGTCCGGAAAGAAGTCTTCTTAGTCAGGGCGAGCTCTGCAGCTGCCAGCCCCTGACTCCTTGTGACTCTGCTGTTTCCTATGCTGCTTCTTGTCTCTACTCCACTTGTCTGACTCACCCTGCCTCAGCCCCGGGTTTATACAGGGGAAGTCCTTCCCCTCCCAAGACTGGGCAGGAGGTGTGGCATGCACAGGATCCCTGACCAAAGGACCTCCCACCTGCTCTCAGACATAACATTACATTACTGTGGAAAACCAGACCCCTGGGGTGCCACATTAGCCCTTCCGCATACAACTCCTCCTCCTCTACTTCCTCCACCTCCTCTTGTGCCACCACCTGACTCCGAATTCTGTTTAACATGTGCTCCAGCATGTAAATCACCGGAATAGTCATGCTGATAATGGCATCGTCAGCACTAAACATCTTCGTCGCCATTTCAAAACTGTGCAGAAGGGTGCATAGGTCCCTGATCTGAGACCACTCCTCCAGCGTGATTTTCCCCACCTCTGAATCTTGTTGGCCCAGGCTATACGTCAGAACGTATTGCACCAGGGCTTGTCGGTGCTGCCACAGTCGCTGCAACATGTGCAGAGTTGAATTCCACCGGGTAGGCACATCGCATTTTAGCCGGTGAAGTGGCAGGCCCAACGACTTCTGTAGAGATGTAAGTCGCTGAGCTGCGGGATGCGAACGGCGGAAGTGAGCACACAGCGACCGTGCCCTCTGCAGAAGGCCATCTAGTCTGGGATAGTGGGCTAAAAATTGCTGGACAACCAGGTTCAACACGTGAGCCATACAAGGCACGTGTGTGACATTGCCCCGGCGAAGGGCCGCACCCAGGTTTGCAGCATTGTCGCACACGGCCTTCCCTGGTTTCAGGTCCAGTGGAGACAACCATTCATGAAATTGGTTCTCCAGAGCTGACCACAACTCCTCAGCTGTGTGACTCACATTTCCCAGACATTTCAATGTAAAAACCGCCTGATGACGTTGAGCCCTACTGCCAGCATAGTAAGGAGGTGTGCAGGATCCCTTCTGCGCAGTTAGAAAGCTTGTGGCATGACCAGACAGGCTTTTGGTGCAGGTGGAAGACCGAGAGGAGGTTGAGGAGGCAGAAGCAGTGGAGGAACTTTGACATAAAGAGGATTGACGCACAACTCGTGGGGACGGCAAGACTTGGACAGCAGCCCCTTGTCCTGCTGTCACCATAGTTACCCAGTGCCCAGTCAGCGACATGTAACGCCCCTGTCCATGCCTACTCGTCTAAGTGTCTGTGGTGAAATGCACCCTGTCACGCACAGAGTTTCTCAAAGAAGCGGTGATGTTGTGTGCGACATGCTGGTGGAGCGCAGGCACACCTTTCTTTGAGAAGTAGTGCCGACTGGGCATCTGGTACTGGGGCACTGCGACGGACATAAGGTCTCGAAAATCCTCTGTGTCCACCAGGCGGAAAGGCAGCATTTCTGTAGCCAAGAGCTTGCAGATGGTGAAATTCAACCTCTTAGCTTTCTCATGGCTAGGAGGAAATGGTCTTTTACTTGTCCACATCTGAGGGACCGAGGGCTGGCTATTGTGCTTAGACGGGGTTGATAAGGGTGTCCCCAGCAAACTGCCGGTCTGTGAGGAAGATGCAGGCGGACATGTTAGGTTGCCTTGATCCAAAGGTGGTGCTATCGATGTCGGACAGCGCTCAACACCAGCTGGTGTTCCCACCTCCAAAGAAAATGATGACCTGCCAATCACGCTGGCTGTTGCGGGTAAAGAGGTGGCAGGTCTGCGCCCCAAAACAGGTGTGACTGCTGTCCCCCCAGTCACAGAGGATGAAGAGGCCGCGGATGCACAAGATATGGCAGACGGTGGTTGGCCCGGCCGGCTAGGCCGCATTGTAGCACACTGAGCTTCCCACTGCAACTTATGCTTCATGTCCATGTGCCGGTTCATGCATGAAGTACTCAAACTATGTATTTTTTGGCCTCTACTTAGCTTTTGCTGACAAATGTTACAGATAACACGAGTTGGGTCATCTTTATCGATCTGAAAAAATGCCCAGGCTATGCAAGGCTTAGCACCCATGCGACCTGAAGAGCCACCACGACTTGTGGTGAGAGGCAGAGTTGTGTTTGAGGATGCAGTTGTTGACGTGCTTCCAGTACTACGTCTCTGTCCAGGAAGGCGCAACCTGACCTCGTCGTCACTAGCATCTTCCTCCACCTCCTCTGTTGACCTCATCTCTTGGCTGACTGTGGGTTGACAGTAAGTGGGATCTCCAACCTCATCATCATCACCCTGTGCGTTATCACACCCGTCGTCCTCAGAGCCAACCTGTTCCTGCCCTGACAAAAAACTAAAGTTGTCGCTCCAATCAGGTATTTGAGTCTTATCATCGTCTTCCTCATTGTCTCCACCAACAGGAGTTACAGTTTGGGAATGAGGGTCTACATTATGGTCAGAACCTTCTGCGTCTGGTCCTGGATCCGACTCATAAAGATTCTGGGCATCAGTGCAGATCATTTCCTCGTCTGGATTCACAGAAGCGCTGGAGTCGACCTCTGATTCCCAGGCTATAGTATGAGTAAACAGCTCTGCAGACTCAACCATCTGTTCTACCTCATACTCAGACGGGCAGCTGGAGATTTGGGAGCTGTGAGGAAGCAAGTGCGATTGGGGTGACACCTTTGAGGACTGGAGTATTTGTGATGTTGAAGTTGATGTGGAGGAGAGCCCACTTAAAGGAGCACTTGAAATCCGTTGAAGCACCTGCTGTTTTTGTGCCTCATCTGGAATTTGTAGCGATTGGCGTGGCCGTAAGAAAGGGATCTTATCACATTGTCCGCTAAAAGAAGTAGACATTTTAGTTTGGCTGGAAGATGGTCTTTCTTCTGCAGATGTTACTGTTGCTTTAACACCTACCCCACGGACACAACCTTTTTTCCCCTTCCCAACACGCCTATTCCCCTTTCCACCAGCAGCAGGCCTTTTTCCACTCATTTTGGTGGTTAACTAATTCACAACTCTGGAGTTGTTTGCACAAAAAAACAATGGATGGTAACCGAGCAGAGCTGAGTGGCCAAACTGTGGTATTAGGCCAAAACTATTGGCTGGGTTAGATGCAGAAAAAAAATATATTCAGTTTGCAACCTGATGGAGGTCAGTATAGATGGACTAATACAACAAGTCCCACACACAGCTAGAAGCCCAATATTTTTTCAGAGGTAGATGCAGAAAAAAATATATTCAGTTTGCAACCTGATGGAGGTCAGTATAGATGGACTAATACAACAAGTCCCACACACAGCTAGAAGCCCAAATATTTTTTCAGAGGTACTGTAGATGCAGAAAAAAATTATATTCAGTTTGCAACCTGATGGAGGTCAGTATAGATGGACTAACAGAGAAAGTCCCACACACTGCTAGAAGGCCAAATATTTTTTCAGAGCTAGATGCAGAAAAAAATTATTTTCAGTTTGCAACCTGATGGAGGTCTGTATAGATGGATTAATAGAACAAGACCCACACACAGCTAGAAGCCCAATATTTTTTTAGAGGTAGATGCAGAAAAAAATATATTCAGTTTGCAACCTGATGGAGGTCTGTATAGATGGATTAATAGAACAAGACCCACACACAGCTAGAAGCCCAATATTTTTTCAGAGGTAGATGCAGAAAAAAATATATTCAGTTTGCAACCTGATGGAGGTCAGTATAGATGGACTAATACAACAAGTCCCACACACAGCTAGAAGCCCAATATTTTTTCAGAGGTAGATGCAGAAAAAAATATATTCAGTTTGCAACCTGATGGAGGTCAGTATAGATGGACTAATACAACAAGTCCCACACACAGCTAGAAGCCCAATATTTTTTCAGAGGTAGATGCAGAAAAAAATATATTCAGTTTGCAACCTGATGGAGGTCAGTATAGATGGACTAATACAACAAGTCCCACACACAGCTAGAAGCCCAAATATTTTTTCAGAGGTACTGTAGATGCAGATAATTATTTTTAATTTGCAACCTGATGGAGGTCAGTATAGATGGACTAATAGAGAAAGTCCGACACACTGCTAGAAGGCCAAATATTTTTTCAGAGCTAGATGCAGAAAAAAATTATATTCAGTTTGCAACCTGATGGAGGTCAGTATAGATGGACTAACAGAGAAAGTCCCACACACTGCTAGAAGGCCAAATATTTTTTCAGAGCTAGATGCAGAAAAAAATTATATTCAGTTTGCAACCTGATGGAGGTCTGTATAGATGGATTAATAGAACAAGACCCACACACAGCTAGAAGCCCAATATTTTTTCAGAGGTAGATGCAGAAAAAAATATATTCAGTTTGCAACCTGATGGAGGTCAGTATAGATGGACTAATACAACAAGTCCCACACACAGCTAGAAGCCCAATATTTTTTCAGAGGTAGATGCAGAAAAAAATATATTCAGTTTGCAACCTGATGGAGGTCAGTATAGATGGACTAATACAACAAGTCCCACACACAGCTAGAAGCCCAATATTTTTTCAGAGGTAGATGCAGAAAAAAATATATTCAGTTTGCAACCTGATGGAGGTCAGTATAGATGGACTAATACAACAAGTCCCACACACAGCTAGAAGCCCAATATTTTTTCAGAGGTAGATGCAGAAAAAAATATATTCAGTTTGCAACCTGATGGAGGTCAGTATAGATGGACTAATACAACAAGTCCCACACACAGCTAGAAGCCCAATATTTTTTCAGAGGTAGATGCAGAAAAAAATATATTCAGTTTGCAACCTGATGGAGGTCAGTATAGATGGACTAATACAACAAGTCCCACACACAGCTAGAAGCCCAAATATTTTTTCAGAGGTACTGTAGATGCAGATAATTATTTTTAATTTGCAACCTGATGGAGGTCAGTATAGATGGACTAATAGAGAAAGTCCGACACACTGCTAGAAGGCCAAATATTTTTTCAGAGCTAGATGCAGAAAAAAATTATATTCAGTTTGCAACCTGATGGAGGTCTGTATAGATGGATTAATAGAACAAGACCCACACACAGCTAGAAGCCCAATATTTTTTCAGAGGTAGATGCAGAAAAAAATATATTCAGTTTGCAACCTGATGGAGGTCAGTATAGATGGACTAATACAACAAGTCCCACACACAGCTAGAAGCCCAATATTTTTTCAGAGGTAGATGCAGAAAAAAATATATTCAGTTTGCAACCTGATGGAGGTCAGTATAGATGGACTAATACAACAAGTCCCACACACAGCTAGAAGCCCAATATTTTTTCAGAGGTAGATGCAGAAAAAAATATATTCAGTTTGCAACCTGATGGAGGTCAGTATAGATGGACTAATACAACAAGTCCCACACACAGCTAGAAGCCCAATATTTTTTCAGAGGTAGATGCAGAAAAAAATATATTCAGTTTGCAACCTGATGGAGGTCAGTATAGATGGACTAATACAACAAGTCCCACACACAGCTAGAAGCCCAATATTTTTTCAGAGGTAGATGCAGAAAAAAATATATTCAGTTTGCAACCTGATGGAGGTCAGTATAGATGGACTAATACAACAAGTCCCACACACAGCTAGAAGCCCAATATTTTTTCAGAGGTAGATGCAGAAAAAAATATATTCAGTTTGCAACCTGATGGAGGTCAGTATAGATGGACTAATACAACAAGTCCCACACACAGCTAGAAGCCCAATATTTTTTCAGAGGTAGATGCAGAAAAAAATATATTCAGTTTGCAACCTGATGGAGGTCAGTATAGATGGACTAATACAACAAGTCCCACACACAGCTAGAAGCCCAAATATTTTTTCAGAGGTACTGTAGATGCAGATAATTATTTTTAATTTGCAACCTGATGGAGGTCAGTATAGATGGACTAATAGAGAAAGTCCGACACACTGCTAGAAGGCCAAATATTTTTTCAGAGCTAGATGCAGAAAAAAATTATATTCAGTTTGCAACCTGATGGAGGTCAGTATAGATGGACTAACAGAGAAAGTCCCACACACTGCTAGAAGGCCAAATATTTTTTCAGAGCTAGATGCAGAAAAAAATTATATTCAGTTTGCAACCTGATGGAGGTCTGTATAGATGGATTAATAGAACAAGACCCACACACAGCTAGAAGCCCAATATTTTTTCAGAGGTAGATGCAGAAAAAAATATATTCAGTTTGCAACCTGATGGAGGTCAGTATAGATGGACTAATACAACAAGTCCCACACACAGCTAGAAGCCCAATATGTTTTCAGAGGTAGATGCAGAAAAAAATATATTCAGTTTGCAACCTGATGGAGGTCAGTATAGATGGACTAATACAACAAGTCCCACACACAGCTAGAAGCCCAATATTTTTTCAGAGGTAGATGCAGAAAAAAATATATTCAGTTTGCAACCTGATGGAGGTCAGTATAGATGGACTAATACAACAAGTCCCACACACAGCTAGAAGCCCAAATATTTTTTCAGAGGTACTGTAGATGCAGATAAAAATTATTTTTAATTTGCAACCTGATGGAGGTCAGTATAGATGGACTAATAGAGAAAGTCCGACACACTGCTAGAAGGCCAAATATTTTTTCAGAGCTAGATGCAGAAAAAAATTATATTCAGTTTGCAACCTGATGGAGGTCTGTATAGATGGATTAATAGAACAAGACCCACACACAGCTAGAAGCCCAATATTTTTTCAGAGGTAGATGCAGAAAAAAATATATTCAGTTTGCAACCTGATGGAGGTCAGTATAGATGGACTAATACAACAAGTCCCACACACAGCTAGAAGCCCAATATTTTTTCAGAGGTAGATGCAGAAAAAAATATATTCAGTTTGCAACCTGATGGAGGTCAGTATAGATGGACTAATACAACAAGTCCCACAAACAGCTAGAAGCCCAATATTTTTTCAGAGGTAGATGCAGAAAAAAATATATTCAGTTTGCAGCCTGATGGAGGTCAGTATAGATGGACTAATACAACAAGTCCCACACACAGCTAGAAGCCCAAATATTTTTTCAGAGGTACTGTAGATGCAGATAAAAATTATTTTTAATTTGCAACCTGATGGAGTTCAGTATAGATGGACTAATAGAGAAAGTCCGACACACTGCTAGAAGGCCAAATATTTTTTCAGAGCTAGATGCAGAAAAAAATTATATTCAGTTTGCAACCTGATGGAGGTCAGTATAGATGGACTAATAGAATGATGCTATGCCCAAAAGATTTTACTTCACTAGGTGCAGTAAAAAAATTGGTATTCTATACACAGGTGGTATATCTTGCAACACAGATAGGCTACTCCACTGACTAACACACTCTGCAATAGGCCAAAAAGGATTAGCTTTGCTAGATTCAGCCAAATGCTGTGAAAAAAAACTTGCACAGCACTGGCACAGACCTGCCTGGCAAAAACTGATAGGAACTGATGTAACCTAGTCCTGAAAAGGACTGCAATTACAATTAGTCTTTACTCCCACAATCTATCTATTTAAGAGCACAGACCTGCCTGATAAAAGTCGTAGGAAATGCTGTAACCTAGTCCTTAAAAGGACTGCAATCACAACTATTCCCTACTCCCAAGCTATCTGTATATTTGTGCGAAAATTGGCTTGAAATTAACAAGGTATAGCGCACACAGCAACAGCGGTGCCGTCTAACACGCAGCTGCAGCAGTGAGAAAATGGTGGCGACGGGGAAAATGGCTTGGTCTTATAGGGCAAGGACATGTGACATACACTGCCAATCACACATGCCCTTGCTTGTGTGAAAAAAAGCACTTCGCTCCGTGTGTGCGCTGCTGATAGGCTGACAGATTGCACCTCCCCACTGTAAATGCGGGAAAGAGAAAAAAAAATGGAGATCTTCATTATTCCTGCAGAGATCCATCCCCTGCCCCTCCCCCCACCCCGCTGTACACTCAAACTGCGTATTAACATTAATTTTCATCATTACTGAGAAAAAATCCAGTTATGATTTTGGTGCACGAACAGTTATCGAACATAACCTCGAACAGCCGAATTTTTCTCAAATTGTTCGTGTTCGCCGAACGGCTCGAACACCGCCCAAAACAGCTCGAATTTGAGATTGGCGAACAGTTCGAGTAGAACAACGCTCATCTCTAATTAAGAGTAGCCAGGGCCCCGGGCAGTTTAAAAGGTGTGCCCCCCCGAGGTACCGGATGTATCACGTGACATGTCACATGATCCCCTTTGATAGATCATGTGATTGGTCATGTGATCAACACACAGATGTTCTGATCACATCTATAGACAGAGAATGAGGGGAAAAAATTTCCATAACATAGCACTATATATAGTAGATCAGGGTGGCAGATTAATTTTCCGGAGGGGCCACATGAGAGATCGTGACTGTTATGGAGGCCGATCCAATAGGCTGAAATTAATTCTGCTCCATATTAATATTAACAAAATAATAAAAAAAAATTATATTAATTGTATGACTTAATATTGAGCAGAATTAAGTATGCTGACATCCCTCTATATACAGTATGAGCCCCCGCATAGCTCCCTAGATACAGTATGAGCGCCCGCATAGCTCCCTAGATACAGTATGAGCCCCCGCATAGCCCCTCTATATACAGTATGAGCCCCCACATAGCCTCCTATATACAGTATGAGCCCCGCATAGCTCCCTAGATACAGTATGAGCCCCTGCAGAGCCCTGTATATATAGTATGAGCCCCCACACAGCCCCCTACAAACAGTATGAGCCCCCACATAGCCCTGTACATACAGTATGAGCCCACACACTGCCACCTACATACAGTATGAGCCCCTACATAGTTATTTAGATACAAAATGAGTCTGCACATAGCCCCTATATACAGTATGAGCCCGCACATAGCTCCTTATATACAATATGAGCCTGCACATAGCTCCCTATATACAGTGTGAGCCTGCACATAGCTCCCTATATACAGTGTGAGCCCGCACATAGCTCCTTATATACAATATGAGCCCGCACATAGCTCCTTATATACAGTATGAGCCCGCACATAGCTCCCTATATACAGTATGAGCCCGCACATAGCGGCCTAGATACAGTATGAGCCCCCGCTGAGCCCTGTACATATAGTATGAGCCCCCATACACCCCCCTACATACAGTATGAGCCACCGCATAGCCCTGTACATACAGTATGAGCCCACACACTGCCACCTACTTACAGTATGAGCCCCTACATAGTTACTTAGATACAATATGAGTCTGCACATAGCCCCTATATACAGTATGAGCCCGCACATAGCTCCTTATATACAATATGAGTCTGCACATAGCCCCTATATACAGTATGAGCCCGCACATAGCTTCCTATATACAATATGAGCCCGCACATAGCTCCCTATATACAGTATGAGCCCGCACATAGCTCCCTATATACAGTATGAGCCCGCACATAGCTCCCTATATACAGTATGAGCCCGCACATAGCTCCCTTCTCTGATCGACTGTCGGTTCCACAGCAAGCTCAGAGAATGGTCGATTCCCACTCTGGGGGCGGCAAATTGCAGCTGCCTGGGAGACACCTCTGACCACCGCATGAGGTGGCCCGAAGGCACCGCCCTGACGGCTGTACCCAGGTCACATGCCCCTCCTCTTCCCCTAGGTACAGCCCTGTAGAGTCTATATGAGAATACATGACTATCTATAATATAATCAGGGATGTGTCCGTCTGTCCGAAGCCTCTATAGACTGTGCACGCAATGCGCCTGCACAGTCTGGCCGGAGACAGAAGAACACATCAGATGTTACAGGTGACAGGGAGGAGGACGAGGATAAAGGATTGTAATGACGGAGATCACGGGGTGCGTAAACACTGATTTCATACTGCCATCTTCGGCGCCATTAGGACTCATACCTTGATGTCCGGCGAGGTTGGAGGAGTGTGGCGTTGTGGTTCATGCATGCGCAGGTGCGAACTCTGGCGCCACACTCCTTCAGCCTTGCCGGTGTTCGAGGATGCGCTGCAAGCGAGAGGGGAAAAGGCGAGTAGGAGTGTTGTTTTTTTTTTGTATGGATAGAAGAACATCAGAGCAGGCAAGATGGGGGAACATATACCAGGATGGAGGATAAGGATGGGGAGGGAGCATATACCAGGATGGGGAGGGAGCATATACCAGGATGAGGGAGCATTTGGTTTTAGTAATGGGGTCTGGCCCGTCGCCGGTTCAGTCATTACTTTGAGTATACAGAGCAACCCCTGTAATCCTGGCCCTGACTGACAGCCGGTCTCAATGTAGAGTCAGTGTCAGTCAGGGCCGGGGGCTCGGTTGCAGAGGACGCTCTGTATACTCAGAGTGGTGACCGAACCGGCACTGCCCTCATGACTGAAACCGAATGCTGGCGAGTAGAATAAAGATCATTTTCTCCCCACTGCATTCAGCTACTGGGCAGTATAAAAACGCTGTTTACCTGAACGCAGGTTAATAGCGTTATTTCCGATGAAAGGAACCCTTTAATTTTGTAGCACATTACTTCAATGAAATGGTGCCGGAGTCAGTGCATGCGCTTACCACGCTATCCAGCGCCATTTTATTGAAGATACTGTTTATGAGAACTCGCAGACACAGTGTCTTAAAAAAAATGGCGCCAGAAATGTACCACTAAAAATGCTTGTGACCCGGGTGTAAAACGGGTTCAATAGCTAGTATAATATACTGTGATACAGACATTAGATGTTATACTATACACATTGTTATATCCCATCTCATGTCTGTACCACAGTATAATATACACTAATCTGTTTACTGGATGTGACATTTTGTACAGGGATATACACTGTACTGATCACACCTGCCTACAGGACCTCACATATCATATATGGATCAGTACAGTATGTGATGTCCTGCAGGTTCAGGGTTGATCAGTCAGTGCAGGATCCTCTATGCAATGTCTGTGGTCGCTCTGCTGGGGCTCAGTGGGATTTATTACAGGACTCTGAATTTTCCTGCAGATCTCGTGATGCTGGAGCCGATGACCCAGAGTGACCTGATCTGCAGCAACGATGAAAGTCCTGCAATAACTTATACAGAGCCCTATCAGAGCGGCCGCTGAACTGACACTATGGAATATTTTGCAAACTCATCAGGAGGGGAGCAGCGTCCTGCAGCCCCCTTCTCACTCCAGACATCCTCTCCAGACCTCATATTTACCGCCATTCACTGACCTGATCCACCAGCTCCTCTCCCGCAGGATAAAGAAGCTCCAGGCGCTGTTGTGTGATGTCAGTCCTGGAGACGCAGCACACAGCGCGCAGGGTGCGTGTCTGCCTCCCTGTGATGTGGCCGGCGTCTAAAAGGTACAGTGCGGTCCCCCTGCCAAACCTGCCCCTGCCTCCGCACAAAACATTATAATGAGGGCAATCTGGCCATGGGTCCCCCTGAAGCCTCGGGCCCCGGGCGGTAGCCCAAATTGCCCTCATTATAATCCGTATATACATCAGCCCCAGTGTATCCCATGTGATGTATATACATCTTCCCCAGCATATCCCATGTGATGTATATACATCGGCCCCAGCGTATCCCATGTGATGTATATAGATCGCCCCCAGCACATCCCCTCAGAAGTATATACATCGGCCCCATTGTATCCTATGTAATGTATATATATCATCCCCAGTGTATCCTATGTAATGTATATGCATCGGCCCCAGATTATACTATCTGATGTAAACAGCATAATTAAGTGCTGTATTTAGTGTGGACCTGTGTATATAGCATGTAGTGAGGTGCTGTGTGTAATATATAGTGTAGATGTGATGTGAATATAATATGTGTGTATAGCATATAGTGTGGGCTGCACATTTTATATAAAAGGCACATCTCTACACTATATAGTATACACACAGCTCCATACCATGTTTTATAACCCAGTATATAGTGTGGAGCTCTGTATATGGTGTGGACTTCCCACTAAAAGTTTTGTGCTCAGGCACAGCACCACACTAAATAACTATATACACAGCTCCATAGTTCATACTATAATATATATACTATAATATTTACTACATGTATATACAATGGTCCCAGTGTTTGTGTGGGTATATATATATATTTAGATGTTTGTAGCATATATTTTGGAGCTATGTATGCTGTGTATAATTCTCCCTATGGCCACGGCCCCACTATCAGTATTTGGTCAGTATTCCGTCAGTATTTTTTCTCAGGAGTTGGAGACAAAACCAGGAGTTGGTGATAAATCCAGAATTGGTGACTTGTTTCTATTACACCTTTTCTCTGATTGTTCCTCACCTGGTTTTGGCTCCCACTCCTAAGAAAAAATACTGACCAAATACTGATAGTGAGGCTGTGGCCTAAGTCTCAGTATCTGTATTATTCTGCATATTTACACTGCACAGTACCACTTCTCCTGCCCTGTATACTGGGTGTAATTCTCTGTGTATGTATTATTCTGTATATACAGTATATACACTGGATAGAACCAATTCTCTTGTCCTGTATACTGGGTGTAATTCCCTGTGTATGTATTATTCTGTATATCCAGTATATACACTGCACAGTACCACTTCTCCTGCCCTGTATACTGGGTGTAATTATCAGTATCTTTATTATTCTGTATATATACACTGCACAGTACCACTTCTCCTGCCCTGTATACTGGGTGTAATTCTCAGTATCTTTATTATTCTGTATATATACACTGCACAGTACCACTTCTCCTGCCCTGTATACTGATGTAAATCTCAGTATCTGTATTATTCTGTGTATATAAATTGACTGCAATATTCTCAGTATCTGTATTAATCTGTATATATACACTGCACAGTACCACTTCTCCTGTCCTGTATACTGGGTGTAATTCTCAGTATCTGTATTATTCTGTGTATATACTGTATATAGACTGTATATATACACTGCACAGTACCACTTCTCCTGCCCTGTATACTGATGTAAATCTCAGTATCTGTATTATTCTGTGTATATAAATTGACTGCAATATTCTCAGTATCTGTATTAATCTGTATATATACACTGCACAGTACTACTTCTCCCGTCTTGTATACTGGTTTTAATTCTCAGTATCTGTATTATTCTGTGTATATACTGTATATAGACTGTATATAGACTGCACAGTACCACTTCTCCTGTCCTGTATGCGGAGTGTAATTTTCAGTATTTGGATTATTCTGTATACATATAGACTGCACAGTGCCATTTCCTCTGTCCTATTCTTGGAGAGGCTGTATTACAGTTAGGTAGAGTCATTATTGCTTTATAATTTTCTACATTCCTATGGGCAAATAAAAATACATTTTGAAATCCTGTTTAAATGGGTTATCCCAAGTTTGGAAGTTATCCCCCTTCTTATGGATAGGGGATAACTTTTGATCACTGCGGACCTAACCACTGGGACCACCATGATCCAGAGAAACGGAACTGTGAAAAGATAAATGGAGCTGTGGTTGATGATGCGCACTGCTGCGCCATTCACGTGGGGCTCGTCAAATAACTCCTTTAAGAGAGTGCTGAGGGCATGACCAAGAAAAGTAACACATAGGTGCGCTTGTACACATCTGTAGATGGACAAAGACAGCGGTGCACACAGCGCGCAGCGCAAAGTTTACCCTTATGTACAGCACCATACATAAAATGGCACTATATAAAATAGAGCAGGGGTGGGAGATTAATTTTCCCAAGGGGCCACATGAGAGACCATGATTGTTGTGCAGACCAAACCAATAGGCTGAAATTAATTCTGCTCAATGTTAATATTAACATATTAATTATAATTATTTTTTATAATATAATATTTAATAATAATAATAAATAATAATAACTTAATATTGAGCACAATTAAGTATGCTGACATCCCCCTATATACAGTATGAGCCCTCCCACATCACCCCCTACATACAGTATGAGCCACCACATAGCCCCCTACATACAGTAAGAGCCCCACATAGCTCCTTATATACAGTGTGAGCCCCTAGATAGCGCCTTAGATACAGTATGAGCCTCCATTTAGCCTCCTATATACAGTATGAGCCTCCATATAGCCTCCCATATACAGTATGAGCCTGCGCTTAGCTCCCTAGATACAGTATGAGCCCCCATATAGCTCTCTAGATACAGTATGAACCCTCGCATAGCTCCCTAGATACAGTAGATACAGTATGAACCCTCGCATAGCTCCCTAGACACAGTAGATACAGTATGAGCCCCCGCATAGCTCCATAGATACAGTATGAGCCCCGTGCATAGCTCCCTAGATACAGTATGAGCCCCGTGCATAGCTCCCAAGATACAGTATGAGACCCCGCATAGACTCCTAGATACAGTATGAGACCCCGCATAGCCTCCTAGATACAGTATGAGACCCCGCATAGCCTCCTAGATACAGTATGAGCCCCGTGCATAGCTCCATAGATACAGTATGAGCCCCGTGCATAGCTCCCAAGATACAGTATGAGCCCCCGCATAGACTCCTAGATACAGTATGAGCCCCGTGCATAGCTCCCAAGATACAGTATGAGCCCCCGCATAGACTCCTAGATACAGTATGAGCCCCGTGCATAGCTCCCAAGATACAGTATGAGACCCCACATAGCCTCCTAGATACAGTATGAGACCCCACATAGCCTCCTAGATACAGTATGAGCCCCTGCATAGCCTCCTAGATACAGTATGAGCCCCTGCATAGCCTCCTAGATACAGTATGAGCCCCTGCATAGCCTCCTAGATACAGTATGAGACCCCACATAGCCTCCTAGATACAGTATGAGACCCCATATAGCCTCCTAGATACAGTATGAGCCCCTGCATAGCCTCCTAGATACAGTATGAGCCCCTGCATAGCCTCCTAGATACAGTATGAGACCCCACATAGCCTCCTAGATACAGTATGAGACCCCACATAGCCTCCTAGATACAGTATGAGCCCCTGCATAGCCTCCTAGATACAGTATGAGCCCCTGCATAGCCTCCTAGATACAGTATGAGCCCCTGCATAGCCTCCTAGATACAGTATGAGACCCCACATAGCCTCCTAGATACAGTATGAGCCCCTGCATAGCCTCCTAGATACAGTATGAGCCCCCGCATAGCCTCCTAGATACAGTATGAGCCCCGTGCATAGCTCCCAAGATACAGTATGAGACCCCACATAGCCTCCTAGATACAGTATGAGCCCCCGCATAGCTCTTTGCTATTAATCTAAATTGAATACATTTTTAATTTTTAAATGGATAAATTTGTTAGCTAGTTATTACTAATCCTCAGATATACATCAGTTTTTTGTACACTGGTCCACACGCACATGTAGACACACACACAGGCAGTCATGCACAAACACACACGCAGTCATGCACATACACACACATGCAGTTACGCACATACACACACATGCAGTCACGCACATACACACACATACGCAGTCACACATATACACACACACGCAGTCACGCACATACACACACACGCAGTCATGCACATACACACACATGCAGTCACACACATACACACACATACGCAGTCACACATATACACACACACGCAGTCACGCACATACACACACATGCAGTCACACACATACACACACATACGCAGTCACACATATACACACACACGCAGTCACGCATATACACACACACGCAGTCACGCACATACACACACGCGCAGTCACGCACATACACACACGCGCAGTCATGCACATACACACACATGCAGTCACACACATACACACACATGCAGTCACGCACATACACACACATGCAGTCACGCACATACACACACATGCAGTCACACACATACACACACATGCAGTCAGGCACATACACACACATGCAGTTACGCACATACACACACATACGCAGTCACGCACATATGCATGCCGTCTTGCAAATACACAAACATTCAGTCAACACTCAGTCACGCACACACGTAGTCTTGTACACACATGCAGTCTTTTACACAAGCAGTCACACACACGCAGTCACATACACTCACGTGGTCATGCACACAGTCAGACACCAGCAGGCATGCGCACACATGGTCATACACACACGGTCATGCACATGCAGTCACGCATATACGCACACGGAGTCACGTATACACATGCAGACTTGCACATATACGGGTCGCAGAAACATATACAGACATATACAAAGACACATACAGACATAAACATATTTGAAGACATACAGAAAAATACATGTAAACAGACATATCACATATTACAACTGTGCTGGTCTCAGAGATGGTCTTCAATGTCCAAGGGCTACTAAATGGATTTGATGCTTACATTCATGTGATAATTTACCCCATACTGTAAATAATACTAATATTAGTGGTTTCCCTGGGAAGAAGCTAAACCACCCTAGCCACCGGTCTGAGGGTCCTTGGGATACTACAATTTAGGGTAAGCGGTCATAGGCCCTTTGGTCCATTATTCTGATACTTATACATTTGCTGATGGTGGCCCTGGGAGTTGGTATTTTAGTGGCACACTTAGTGCTTATACTCTCACCACTTGCCCTATATAGATTACCTGGGTCAACCTGTTACCACTAGCCTAAAACACCCCGCTTTTCCCAGCCTATACCTTGCATAGAGCTATATATAATCTCTGATTGGTTTTCCCCTGGGGGGTTTCCTTACACTTACCCCTATGCACACTGTTTTTGTCTTTATTGTCTATTTGCTATTATGTATACATCTGTATTTAATAAAGATTTTGTCATATCTTTGCATAAGAAACTCCTAGTTTCTCTGTTTTTTTCCAAATTATACTAATATTAGTGGTTTCCCTAGGAGCATCAAGACCTAAGATGTTATTATACAGATGAGGGAACACTGCGAAAAATGTAATAATCTATAGTAAGGGGTATATTGGGCCTCATTTACCCCAAAAATGTCCTTGTTACCCATCCCAGGAAGTCAGAGCTCAGTGTAATGAGTACAATGCCGCACGTTACTAAATCATTGTGACGTCTATAAACATGGACCAGTGCGTCCTACTGTAAACTCTAGACATATTAGCTGTCATCCAAAGAGCACCATGACCTAAAGAATCATGGGAATCTTGGGGTGATGGCTGATAAATCTGCTTTTTAACAATAAAATAAAAAAAATAAAAAAATTGAGGTTTTATTACTATTGATAACAAAGCCAATTTTAATAACAGACAGTATTTATGAATAAGGCCTAATGTTACCCCTACTATTGTTAAAATATTAGCTGTCACCCCAAAGCCAAAACCAGGTGAGGAACAATCAGAAAAAAGGTATAATAGAAACAAGTCACCAATTCTGCATTTATCACCCACTCCTGGTCTTGGCTCCCACTCCTGAGAAAAAATACTGACTGAATACTGACCAAATACTGATAGTGGGGCCGTGGCCTAAGAGCTAAAGTCGGTCTCAGGGGTAGGTAAGCCTTTTTATCATGCTCTCCCACTGCTAACTTATAAAGGAGGCAGAAAAGCGTTTGCCGACATATGATGTAATGGCTCCTCCAATGTCAGGTCTCTATGTATGGAGCAGGTTCAGGAGCTGAGCCCGCATCATACTGGGCAGATGCCTGTACACATAACACCGACAATGAATGGGGTATAGCTACACATTCAGGAAAAAAAATAGATGTGTATAATCATTAAGGTCCACTGGACCACAATTCAAGTATGAAATGACCTACAACAATCCAGTAAGGATTAAATAATACAGCAGACATAATGGAGTAAATTCTTTATTTGGATAAATCAGTGATCAGACATAGAAAAATACGTTAAAAAACATGTAATTGACAACTATACATTAAAACACACGTGGGGTGTAGAGACACAGCCTATGTATTGAATAGTGGTTCTCCCTAGGATGCACATATATTGGATTTCATCCAGTAAATACATGAATACAAGTAAATTAACACCATCGATATATTAAATACATAAAGTGCATGTGCAGATATATATATGTATATACCAGAATAACATCAAAGAGAAAAACAGTACATCTAATATAACAAATAGGAAAAATCTCATATAATTCTTGTGACACATAACTTGAATATATGGCCGTAATAATGTACATAGTGCAAAAGTCATTGGCCAACATAAGAATAAATATCAGGATATAATGAAGAAATAAAGATGGGATGAGCCAAATCCAGAGGCAGTATGGCATGAGCAGGGTAGGGCTGTGTGACCTCCACCCACAGGCGTTCTGCTCGCGGTTCTACAGGGAGATGCCTGTACACAGCCGGCATCTGTAACCGCAGCCATCAGAGATTGTTCTGATCGCTGCTGTTACACTGATCACTGGCTGCGGATGGGTTATCATGGCAGCTGACTATGAGAACTACTAGGATGAGTTTAAAATAAATGTTCCTGTGCTGAGATAATCTTATAAATGTGCCCCTGCTGTGTACTGTGTAATGGCCGTGTCTGACCGTGCTGGAAAATGGTCTGATCATACCACAGCTCCTGGGCAGGAGGAAGCAAAAGAGGATACAGACAGGATCACAAAGGATTATTTCTTTCAGGAAAAATATTGCTTAAAAACAGACAGCAAAATGTTTTGCCTCACAAAATGAATCAGCTGTGATCCCGTGTTGTAATGTCTGTATACTCTTTTGTGTCCTCCCCTGCCCAGGAGCTGTGGTATGATCAGAACATGGCCCTGTAAGGTCAGACACATCCATTACACAGTACAAACCAGGGGCACATTTATAAGATTATCTCAGCACAGGAACATGTTTTTAACACATCCAATTGTAGAACTTATTTTTACGCCAAGATCTATTAGTTAAAATGTACTTTGTTTGTGGGAAAACCCTTTAAATTCCATAAGAGGACTGAAAAAATAAAGTAAACATACATAAAAAGTGTTAAAAATATAAACCAAATAAAAACTTATAACAATTTGAATCAACCCTTTTCCTTTATTAAGTATAAAAAAAAATAATTATATTATTATCAAAATATTCAATTAAGTGTGTTTTTGGCCGACACACTTTCCTAACAAAAGGCAATAAAATGTGATCAAAACATCTCCCCACCTCACAAAAAAAGAATAAAACATTTGCAGGTCTTAGAAAATGGACGCACAAACCCAATGTTTTTTATTTACAAATGTTCACATTTTTTTCATCACTAGTGTTGAGCATTCCGATACTGTAATATCGGGTATCAGCCGATATTCGCGGTATCGGAATTCCGATACTTAATTCCGATACTTTTACAATATCGAATACCGGAATCGGAAGTTCCCATAGTGCCTGCGCTCTGCAGTGTCTCTGAAGGATGACAAGCTGGATAGCAGCGCTCAGCTGAGATCCAGCCTCTCATCAGAATGCCATCCCGGCGTGGGAGAATTCTCCTGATCGTTTAAAAGCCGGCGGGTGGTAAAAAGCCGCCGGCTTTTAAACAATCACACAGCCCCATACTGCTTCCCTGCAGCCTCCCACCCCGATCCTCCGCTCCCCTCGCCACCTCCCATCCCGATCGTAAGTTAGGACCGGGCGGGGAGCGCAGCACCAAGGAGCGGGGAGCAAAGGACCCGGGCGGGGAAGTCGGCAGTGAAAAGACTTCACCGCCGGCTTTCCCGTTCTGTGCTGCGCTTTCCCGCCGGTTATTTCAAATGAACAGCTGAGGTATCAGGTGATGCTGATCAGCTGTTCATTTGAAGTAGCCGCTGCCCTCAGAGGGTTCATGTGAGTTCATGCTTGACTGCATTGCATGAACTCACATGAACTTTCCCACGGTCGCACAGGTCAGCCTCACCTCCCAGACGATCAGCCCGTCATGATTGGTGTGTGTGGGTGTCTGTGCGTGTGTCTGCGAGTGTGTGCGGGGTGTCTGTGCGATGTCTGCGGGTGTGTGCGATGTCTGCGGGTGTGTGCGGTGTCTGTGCGATGTGTGGGGGTGTGTGCGGTGTCTGTGCGATGTCTGCGGTGTCTGTGCGATGTCTGCGAGTGTGTGCGGTGTCTGTGCGATGTCTGCGAGTGTGTGCGGGGTGTCTGTGCGATGTCTGCGGGTGTGTGCGATGTCTGCGGGTGTGTGCGGTGTCTGTGCGATGTGTGCGGGTGTCTGTGCGATGCCTTCGGTGTCTGTGCGAGGTCTGCGAGTGTGTGCGGTGTCTGTGCGATGTCTGCGGGTGTGTGCGGCGTCTGTGCGATGTCTGCGAGTGTGTGCGGTGTCTGTGCGATGTCTGCGAGTGTGCGCGGTGTCTGTGCGATGTCTGCGGGTGTGTGCGGTGTCTGTGCGATGTCTGCGAGTGTGCGCGGTGTCTGTGCGATGTCTGCGGGTGTGTGCGTGCAGGCAGACATAGGCCGATGTGACACTACTACTCCCATCGGCCTATGTCTGTCCCCCATCCACTCGTGCCAGCAGGATCAGCTCGATGGGAGTAGTAGTTCCCATCAGCCTGATCCTGCTATTTAAATTGCCCTACTGTGTCCCCAATAAATGTTAAATACATGTCATTGGTGGCCAGTGGTTGCCTACAATAAATTAGTTCATACATTACCTGTCCCCGCCGATCGCCACCTAAAATAAAGTAAAAAATAAAAAACTACACCTATACTCACCTAGACACCTAATTCCCCGAAGCCATCGATCTCCTGTAATAAAATATAAAATAATAAACCACAACCTTATCCTTACCCCTCCGTAGTAGTCCACGAGTGTCCCACGATGATCTCCAGTTTAGAGCAGCCACATAGAATGTGACCGCTCTGAACCGCTGCCACTGCTAGAATGACGGGGCCGTAAAGCAGCCCCGTCATTGCATAAGCGGGTTCGCCGGAGTTCAGGCAGCGCTGCTCCGGTTAGCTGCTTTACGGCCCTGCTGTATCGTGAGAAATTCCCACGGTACAGAACTGCCGTAAAGGAGGTCTCCAGAGCTGTGCTGCCTGAATGCACTCCGGTGACCTCAGTCAGTGGCTCCCGCTGCCGGGAGCGGACGTGTTCCCGGCAGTGTGAGCTTACAGTAGCCATGCACAGCTGTCACCATCTCCAGATGTGACAGCTGTGCATGGGAGATCAGCGCAGGAACGTGGACAGGTAACTATTTTTTTTTAGTAAACTAAGAATTAAATAAAATTGTGTGTTTTATTTCAAATAAATTATTTTTTTCTGGGTGTAGTGTGTGTTTTCTTTTTAACACTTTGTAGGTTAGTAATGGGGGTGTCTTATAGACGCCCATCATTACTAACCTGGGCTTCATGGCAGCTGGCGGTGACATGAACCCCAACCCTATTACCCCCTGCCACCGCACCAGGGCAGCGTGGAAGAGCGAGGCTAAGTGCCAGAATTGGCGCATCCTATGCATGTGCCATTTCTGGGGCGGCTGACGGTTGGTGTTTCTAGCCTGGGAGGGGGCCAATATTCATGGCACCCTTCCTGGGCTATTAATATCAGCCCCCAGCTGTCTGCCTAGCCTTTGCTAGCTATTAAATAGGGGGTCCCCCATTTTAATAGCTAGTAAAGGCTAGGTATTCAGCTGGGGGCTGATATTAGTAGCCTGGGAAGCTCCGTGGGTATTACCCCCTTCCCAGGCTTCAAACATCTGCCCCAGCTGTCTGCTTAACCTCCGCTAGAGACTAAAATTAAGGGGAACCCCACGCCAATTTTTTTTAAAATAAATCCTTATTTTAACACTAAATGACAAGTACAGTAATCAACACTGTCACTGTACTTCATATATATGTGACTGACATGTTTCTATCTATCTAATCTATGTGTGAAGCTCTATTCTTTCTGTTGTAAATTGTCGGGTAAAGGTGTATGCCGCTGATGAATTGCCGGCTTTTCGCATAATACATTCTACATTATTCTTAGTTGTTTTACTTCATGTAGAATTAACCTACAAGAAAAGAAAGGGTTTATTTTCGTTCCGATATTTGTGTCCCATTGACTTGCATTGGTTTCCGGTACCGGAATCGGCGATATCCGATACTTTTTGGGTATCGGTCCGATCCAATCCGATACGATATTTCCTGATATCGGAAGGTATCGCTCAACACTACTGATAAGTCCAAATTTGAGATCTTTCGTTCCAACCACTGTGACTTTGTGCGACGCAGAAAAGGTGAACGTATGGACTCTACATGCCTGGTTCCCACCGTGAAGCATGGAGGAGGAGGTGTGATGGTGTGGGGGTGCTTTGCTGGTGACACTGTTGGGGATTTATTCAAAATTGAAGGCATACTGAACCAGCATGGCTACCACAGCATCTTGCAGCGGCATGCTATTCCATCCGGTTTGCGTTTAGTTGGACCATCATTTATTTTTCAACAGGACAATGACCCCAAACACACCTCCAGGCTGTGTAAGGGCTATTTGACCAAGAGGGAGAGTGATGGGGTGCTACGCCAGATGACCTGGCCTCCACAGTCACCAGACCTGAACCCAATCGAGATGGTTTGGGGTGAGCTGGACCGCAGAGTGAAGGCAAAAGGGCCAACAAGTGCTAAGCATCTCTGGGAACTCCTTCAAGATTGTTAGAAGACCATTTCCCGTGACTACTGTACCTCTTGAAGCTCATCAAGAGAATGCCAAGAGTGTGCAAAGCAGTCATCAAAGCAAAAGGTGGCTACTTTGAAGAACCTAGAATATAAGACATATTTTCAGTTGTTTCACACTTTTTTGTTAAGTATATAATTCCACATTTGTTAATTCATACTTTTGATGCCTTCAGTGTGAATGTACAATTTTCAGAGTCATGAAAATACAGAAAAATCTTTAAATAAACTTTTGGTCTGTACTGTATATATAATATAACACTACAAGCCTCCCTCTGTCTGAAGCCTTTAAAGACTTGGCAAGTGCTACATGCCTGCGCAGTCTGGCTCTAGACAGAAGAACCCATTACGTTACAGGTAAGGGGAGTGTGTATGGCGCCGGAGATTGCGGTATGCGTAGACACTGAACACATACCGCGATCTCCGGCGCCATACTTACCTGACCGGGAGGAGCGTTGCAGCGGCGTTTCTCTTCTCGCTGGAGACCAGGGCAGGAGTGAAGGTGTTGGAATCGGCACATGTGCATAACTCTATCCGGCGCCATTTTACTGAAGACATATTTGCAGTGTGTCTTCAGTAAAATGGCGTTGAACAGCACGGTATGGTCACGCGCGTACTCTGGCGCCGCACTGCTCCCCCGGCAGAACAGGATACAGTAGCACTGGAGCACAGGGAAGAAAGGTGAGTATGTGTTTATTTTTTTGTATGTGTGCACCGTGAAAGGGATGAGGGGTGCCATACATACCAAGAATGGGGTGTGACGGGTACCATACATACCAGGAAAGGGGTGTGAGGGGTACCATACATACCAGGAAAGGGGTGTGAGGGGACCATGCATACCAGGATTGGGGGATGAGGGGTACAATGCATACCAGGATTTGGGGGGTGACTGAACCATGAAAACCAGGATTGGGGGGTGAGGGGTGCCATACATACCAGGATTGGGGGGTGAGGGGTGCCATACATACCAGGATTGGGGGGTGAGGGGTGCCATACATACCTGGACTTGGGGGGTGACTGAACCATGAAAACCAGGATTGGGGGGTGAGGGGTGCCATACATACCAGGATTGGGGGGTGAGTGGTGCCATACATACCAGGATTGGGGGGTGAGGGGTACCATGCATACCAGGATAGGAAAGTGGGGTTCCATGTATACCAGAATAGGGATGAGGGGTACCATGCATACCAGGATTGGGGGATGAGGGGACCATGCATACCAGGATTGGGGGATGAGGGGACCATGCATACCAAGATTGGGGGATGAGGAGGCCATACATACCAGGATTGGGGATGAGAGAGTCATGCATACCAGGATTGGGGATGAGAGAGCCATGCATACCAGGATGGGGGATGAGGAGGCCATACATACCAGGATTGGGGGATGAGGGGTACCATACATACCCGGATTGGGATGAGGGGTGCCATATATACCAAGATGAGGGGTACCATAAATACAAGAATAGGAATGAGGGGTACCATGCATACCAGGATGAGGGATGGGTTGCCATGCATACCAGGATGAGGGGTAACATACATAACAGGATAGGGATGAGGTGCACCATAAATACCAAGATGAGGGATGGGGTGCCATGCACATCAGGAAGAGGGATTGAGTGCCATACATACCAGGATTGGCGAATGAGCAGTGCCATACATACCAGGATGAGAGATGGGGTGCCATGCATACCGGATTGGGATGAGGGGGTGCCATGCATACCCGGATTGGGGTGAGGGGTGCCATGCATACCCGGATTGGGGTGAGGGGACAGGATGGGGGCAGCACAAATACCAGGATGGGGGGCAGCACATACCAGCATGGGAGACCATATACCAATAAAAATGCTCGCCACCCGGGCGTAGAACAGGTTCAATAGCTAGTGTGTGTGTGTGTGTGTGTATGTGTGTGTATGTGTGTGTGTGTGTGTGTGTGTGTGTGTGTGTAAATTAACCTTAAAGTGTAAATCAACTTTTGGGACGTTTTTTAATGTGGTTTAGGGTCATTAATTCTGAGCAGATTTGTGGGGACCCCAATCCTTTGCTCCTTTGCTTAAAAGACCTCCTAGAAGAGCGCAGCTCAGTAGATAGGAGAGTACACTGAGCGGAGCAAATGCAGCAGAAAGTCATAGTCATGTCTCCTCACCTCTTCACTTCTAAGAGATCTTTTGAGTGATCAGGGTCTCAGATTCGCACTAATCTGCTCAAAATTATTGGACCTAAATCATGTAATATATATCCCTAAATGTAAGTTACTTTTTAAACGTTTAATAGTTCCACTGCTTGCATCTAATCAGTACATTGGTTCCTATACGGTCCACAGTCTGATGATGACTGGTAACAACTCCCAGTATCTCCTTACCATTGCTAAGGACATACTGGGAGTTGTAGTTAAGTCCTCCATTCTCTGGAATTCCTATTGTTAGCAATGCCCTTCCTCAACCAATTGCAAATACAAAGGATCCATCCATGGGGTGAGATCTTGGGAATAATTGAATCGTACCTACATTTAAAAAAAAAAAAAAAAATCTCCTATTCTTAATAATAACCGTATTTTTCGGACTATAAGATGCACTTTTTTCCTCCAAAATTTTGGAGGAAAGTGGGGGGTGCGTCTTATAGTCCGAATACTATATTATTGTATGGCCGCATGGTGGTGGGTGTGGGGGAGCTGCAGCGGGGGATCAGCGGGGCACAGGAGGCAGCAGCCGCCTGCTGCAGCCTAGCTGTGCCCGCTACTAAAGAAAATGAATATTCCCTGCTCCCCATACCCATGGGCGTGGAGAGCAATGAATATTCATTTCTCTTAATAGCCGGCACACTGTAGCCACAGCGCGGCTCCTGCTGCGCTCTGTGGTCAGTGTGCCCGCTATTAAAGCTCATGAATATTCGCTACAACCCACTCCCATGGGTTGTAGTGAATATCTATGGTTAATAAATAGTTGATAAATAACATTTCCCACATGTCTACTTTACATCAGCACAATTTTAGAACCAAAATTTTTTTTATTAGGGAGCTATAAGGGGTAAAAGTTGACCAGCGATTTCTCATTTTTCCAACAAAATTTACAAAACCATTTTTTTAGGGACCACATCATATTTGAAGTTACTTTGAGGGGCCTTTATGACAGAAAATACCCAAAAGTGACACCATTCTAAAAACTGCACCCCTCATTTTTCACAAAAATGTTATTTTAGACACAATTTTTTTTATTTTCGCAGGGGTAACAGGAAAAAATACGCCAATACCCCATATGTGGGGAAAATACAGTGTTTGGGCGCACGGTAGAGTTCAGAAGGGAAGGAGCACTGTGTGACTTTTTGAACGCAAAATTGGCTGGAATTGAGAGCGGACGCCATGTCGCGTTTGGAGAGCCCCTGATGTGCCTAAATAGTGGAAACCCCCCACAAGTGACCCCATTTTGGAAACTAGACCCCTCAAGGATTTTATCAAGGGGTATACTGAACATTTTGAACCCAGAGGTACGACACAGAATTTGATAACATTAGTTCATCAAATTGAATAAGTTGTCATTAGTCTTGAGTGCAAGTGCTCGCTACTTGAGTTTGCATTGGGTACTCAGGTATGCACCATGTACTGACATGCTCAAGTCCCCGCTCGCATGCTTCACGGTTATTAGACACCCCAAAAAAAACATCCAGGGATCGCTCGTGCATGGCAGGCAATCCCTGCGAGTTTTTTTTTGGCCACGAAGCATATGGGGTGGAGACTCGAGCATGTCACTTGAGCACCCGCGATACTCGGTGCATACCCAAGCATCCGATGAAAACTCAAGTAGCGAACACTAGTCACCATATCGTCCTCTTTTTTTTTTTTTTACTTTTGAAAAAAATCCCAAACCTAATACAACCCTAACCCCAACCCTAATACAACCCCAACCCCAACCCTAACCCTAGCCCAACCCTAACCCCAACCCTAATACAACCCTAACTCTAGCCCACCCCTAACCCTAACCCTAGCCCAGCCCTAACCCCAACCCTAACACAATCCTAACCCTAGCCCAACCCTAACCCCAACCCTAACCCTAGCCCAACCCTAACACAACCCTAACCCTAGAGTTTATTTTTCACGCCGTTCCTCGTGCGGTATAAGTGATTAGACGGCTTTATTATTCGGGTCAGTGCGATTACAGCGATACCAGAATCATATCAGGTTTTTATGATTGACAGCTGTCACACACTAAAAGACGCATTTTTTTGTAATATCTAGTTTTTGCATCGCCATATTTTGAGAGCTATAATTTTCCATATTTTGGCCAGCAGAGCCATGTGACAGCTTGTTTTTTGCGGGACGAGTTGACGTTTTTATTGTTGCCATTTTCAGGCACTTGACATTTTTTGATCGCTTTCTATTCCGATTTTTGGGAGGCAGAATAAACAAAAAACAGCAATTCCAGAATTGTTATTATGTTTTTTTTTATGCTGTTCCGCGTATGGTGAAATTGATAAGGCAGCTTTATTCTTCGGGTCAGTACGTTTACAGCAGTACCACATTTATATCGTATTTCTATGTTTTGGCGTTTTTACACAATAAAAATTATTTTATAGAAAAAAAAATTTTTTGCATCGCTTTATTCTGAGAGCTATAACTTTTTTATTTTTTGGCTGATGGAGCTGTATGGCGGCTTGTTTTTTGAGGGACAAGATGACAGTTTTCAGTGGTACCATTTTTATTTACATTCGTCTTTTTGATCGCATGTTATTCCATTTTTTGTTTGGCGGTATGATGATAAAGCATTGTTTTTTGCTTCGCTTTTTATTTTTTTTTTACCATGTTCACTAAAGGGGTTTACTAGTGGGACAGTTTTATAGGTCAGGTCGCCGGACGCGGCGATATCAAATATGTGTTCTTTTATTGTGTTTGTTGTTTTTTTCCTAATAATATTTATTGATGGGTACATTATATATATATTTTTTTTGGTGGATTATTTATTTATTTATTTATTTTTATATTTTTACAATTTTTTTTTCCATTTTTTAACACTTTTTGAACTTTTATTCTGTTTCCCACTATGGGACTTTCACTTTTTTTATTCTGATCGCCTGTATAGCACAGGGATGGAGCACCATCCCTGAGCTATACAGGCTGTCAACGCTGCAGATGCAGAAGATACTTTGGTCATGCACTGCGCATGACCAAAATATCTTCCTGCTGTCTGATGACCTGGATGTTGTCATGACGACATCCGGGAAGCTGCGGCAAACAGCGCTGGAGGCCGGGAGAGGAGGTGAGTATTGCGATCACCTCCCCTTGCCCCCGCAATGTTGCGATCGACTTCGATCGCAGCATTGAGGGGGTTAATGTGCCGGGAGCAGTGCGGGACCGCTCCCTGCACATAGTCACAGCTAATACCTGGTGCTATCAGCTGACACCCGGCGGCGATCGCCCCGCACCGCTTGTGTGCGGGCGCGATGGCCATATGACCTAATAGTACGTCATTGGTCCAATCGGCCCAGGTCACCATGATGTACTATTAGGTCACACATCAGAAAGGGGTTAATTTTTAGTGTATTATTGGTTTTAATGATTTGTAATCATGAAAATTATATGTAGATTTATTTATTTCTAAAGCCTGTATGCAATTATCAATCACATCAGTGCCTATCTATTTAAAGCACTCAGCGTGGTATACATTCTGGAATTACCTGATGAAGGAGACAGATCGTCTCTGAAACGCGTTATGTGTTGAATAAATCGACTTCTCTTGCCTAACCTGGTGGTTCCTAACTCAGAGCGTGGCGACCTGTGGATCTCCACCACCCACTGTTCATTATCTTTCGCTGTATCATGGCTCCTGAGCATGATGCCGGGGAGGGCAGAAGGTGCTGCAGTGCTCCAGGACCGCAGTCATTACCGCTTAGTATCAGCTTTGTGTCTGGCATGCACAACTACCAGAGGTGAGTGGAATACCTCTCACCCCTCCATCTATATGCTGGGACATTCTTCACATGGCGTGCCTTCTCTTTTTGGTTTATTTTCTCATTTTTCTGTCTGTGAGCATAGAGCTGATGTGACTTGCCAAAAAGCACAGGTTTGTTTCATCTGTCCAAAGGACATTCTCCCAGAAACTTTGGAAAATTCCCGTCTTGCCTTTTTTCTGATTTGCTTTGAACAAAGGTTTCCTCCTCTTCTTCCATGAATTTCACTTTGGTCAAGACAGCGACAAATGGTGCGATTTGACACTAATGTACCCTGACCTTGGAGTTCACCTTTAATCTCTTTGAAAGTTGTTCTGGGCTCTTTTGTAACCATTCAAATTATCCATCTCTTCAATTTGTCATTAATTTACTCTTGTGGCCACATCCAGGGACATTGGCTGCCGCCTCATAGACCTTAAAGCTCTGAATAATATGTGCAAATGTGGTAACAGGAACATTTGTTTGGAGATGGTCTTATAGCATCTACCTTTAACATGTTGGTCTATAATTTTCTTTCTAATTTCCTGAGACAGCTCTCTCCTTACCTTTCTTTGGTCCATGTTCACACACCATGATACCTTTGCAGGAATTGTCTGGTCCAAATTGATAAGTCTGCGGTCACTCTGTGTGACTGCAATAAGATGAAAAACTTGGCACTCAAGATGACTCAATGAATTTTGAGAATTTAATAGTAGAAAAAGTAGTACAAAACAAACGTTTCGGTCATGTAAGACCTTCCTCTGTGTACAGAAATTTTGTTAGTGGACATGTGTAGCTCCCCGAGGGTTCGGCCGCTACAGGGGTATTGCACCTCTACCAGAGGTGTGATATTCCACTCCCAGGTAAGGATGGAGTGTGGACCAGGACTCAGTTAGCTGCATGCAGCACACACACCCCATTTCCGAGGGACAGCTCAACGGTGCTCCCACTAGACAGAAGTGCAGGCACGACCGACCATGTCCCTGCTGGAGTGGGGAGGGAGGGGTGGAACACCCAGTGCTGTAGGGGCAGATAGGGGGCGGTTCCTGAGCATAGGAAGGAGCCCATTGGTTGCTGGTCACCTGGGCTCATGGCTAGAGGGAGGTATAAAAGGTGGGCACCATCTTAGATCTAGGTTCGTTCTGTGGAGAGGAGAAGACAGGGAGCAGCAGCTCAGGCTGAGTGCTGCTCCAGAGGCAGGCCTAGGGAAGAGGCCGGGGCCTGAGAGGAGAAGGAGAAGTGGGCCTGGAGAAGAGGCCGAGGAGGAGGTGAAGGGGAGCTGAGATTCTAGCTCATCTCAGCTCCAAGAGAAAGGAACAGAAGCAGAAAGGAACTGCAAAGAAGGAGAGACAGAGAAACAGAAGGGCTCAGGAACAAGAAGGTGGAAGGGACCCTAAGAACCCACGAGAATCCAGGGTGAAGGGTCAGGCAGATTAAGGGTACCGGATCCCAAGTTGGTGGAGGAGAAACTACCCTCAGCCAAAGACCGGTCGTCGTGATCATATATTGGTGCGACACCTCATCAAACCTGCTAGGAAGGCACCATATAGGACAGCGGAGGACGGGGCCCACGTTTAACCGCACAGGTCCGCGGCAGCTGGACAAAAGTGGGTCACTGGTGAGGCAGGCCAGAGAAAGGATAAAAGGGGGTCCTGTGCCATGCTCCTGAACTGCCTGGGAGTTGACCGAGCCCCTCACCTGGTGGATGCAGCACGGCTCGGGCGGTCACTGCTGGCCGAAGTGACCTGGAACAAACGAACTGTGAGTAAAGACCCTGGACTGTAACTTGTTGTCTGTGTGCTCCTTCGCGCCTCCAGCACTATCAGCACCGGGACCCGCACTACCATCACTCCCAACATCCACTACAGTGCCCTGGGGCTGCACTCTTCCCGTGGGGAGTCACATCACCTCAGCTGCACCCATCATCAGCCCCAGCGGACTGCCTTGCAGCGGCGGTTCCTAATAACCGCAATCCACGGGTGGCGTAGTCGGACATTATTTGGAGCGCATAGCAGACTACCACTGGCCTGACCACCCTGAGCCGCGGGACCGGGCCGCCACTACTACTACCCCCATCGTTCCCCTATCGCCCGGATCCGCGTGCCCCACGGCCCAGGGGGCGAGTCACATGAATGAGAGGTGCAGTGTCCAGCTTCTATATAAACCACTGTGTGGTATCTTATAACAAGGGTGATGGCGGTGGGAACACGGTGTCTGTATACGTCACTATCAATGCTGATCTGTGTAACATCCCCTCCATCACCTGATGTGACCCTGTTGAGTGTTGCGTCTCACATATTGGAGACAGCACCCACATTCCAACAGGTAAACAGTAAATGACATACCACAGGTTAGATGTTGGTAAAACAGAAAAGTTTCTCCTGTCACCTTCGATTGAAAGTAGGTACATCCATGCTTCAACACTGTGTAGCATAAACGCTTAATGTTTGCATTTGGGAGCTATTGGGAGATTCTTAGAAGGTTTATCCCTACTGTTAAAGGAAACCTGTCATCAGGATTTTGCTAAGTAAACTATAGGCATTGTCAGGTTGGTGCTGTTACACTGATTAAAATGATATCTGGTTTGAAGAAATCTGTCTAGTGGTTCTTGTTTAATCTGTTTGCAGCTTGGAGTTAATGAGATGCTTGTGCTTCGAGACCGGCCTGTGGGCAGGTCTTTTTTTTGGTTCTCTGGCCTCATTGTCATCATTCTGGGCTTAAATGACAGGTCACTGAACCTTTAAATACTGCGCTTGCACAGATAGATGCTACTGTGCATGCACCGGCGCCATTTTGTTGGAGGCAAATTTTTTTTTTTAATACCACAATATTAAATGTGCAGTATTTAAAATAGGAGGAAGGTCATGGAAGGTTATTTAAGCCCAGAGCACGAGCATCTCATTAACTGCAAACACAGATTAAAATGATACCTGGGTTGAAGAAATCTGTCTTATGGTTCTTGTTTAATCAGTGTAACAGTGCCAACCTTTCACTACCTGTAGTTTACTTATCAAAATGCTGAGACAGATTAATTGACCACCAAGGTCACATACACAATTAGTTCTCTATAGTAGGACAATGAGACTCTGTTCAATGTCTATAATAGCAAATCATATAGAAAAAATGACGTATAGGAACATAATTTTGCAAAAAAATCATAAATTTATTAATACACATTAATTAAAAAAACATCCATATTGAAAAAGTGGCATAAATACATAAGTAGTGAGCTGTAATAGAGATGCCAAGACCAATACAATCATATAATAAATAGATTAAACCTACATAGTTGAAGAAAATACGGGCATGGGTATGTAAACCACATGCCCTATCCCAGCTGTAAGCATAATATCAAAGCTTCAATGCAAATGCTAAGGTGCGCAGTGCATAAATAGTTGATATAAAAGTAAATCCATTTAGCACTTGAAAATAAGTGGGAATGTAGTATTACTCACATATGTATTGTTTGTCAGTTCAGGTATCGTCACCCCTACGCGCGTTTCGGCGCTGTGCCTTCTTCTGGGGGTTATAGTATGTCTGGAACCGGTATCCCTTAAGTATTGCTTATTGTCCAATGGGTGAAAGTAAGACAGGACGCAGCTATTAGAATAGCCAACCTCTCACCATAATACATACATATAGAGTCACGTGTGCCCCTGTATTACCACTCACATCTGGAAGTATATAGTAGGACCCCTTCGCTTCAGGACGCAATCATCCGCCCCTCGCCCCCCGTGATAACAAACCACACCTCCCAGGTCACATGAGCGGGAGTTGCTATGACGCGTCGGGACACAGTCATCTGCCCCTCGCCACACATAAATACAAGCCACACCCCCCAGGTCACATGGACGAAAATCACTGTGACATCACAATCTGACCGACGGGGAAAGCCCATAACAGGGGACATAGCGCTATAATGTGGTAAGTATACATTATAAAACGCCCAACAAAAGTGTAGATAAATGAATATAGGAAGTGGACAATCGGATCTAATGAGAAGAGTCGTGGCTAAACCACAGCTATTTAACCCAATAGTGCCCAACTAACGCAATAATGAACCAATCACAGAATAATAAGTGTGAACAGATAACATATCACAACGGAAACAAATCGCAGATCAAAAGAAGCAGGATATATCTCAGTAGATGCATAGCTGTGGGACCCCTTCCCCCATATAATTGCCATCAGTAGCCAATTATAATCAAAAGACATTCTTCATATCAATTGTATGGCTAATGTTAATCCAATATTGTAACTAAATATTACCGAAAAATACTGTCCATGGGGGCATGACGCCATTGCCCCAACGGAGCGCACCAGTCAAAAACCACAAAAAATGCGGTGTAATATGTACATATAAAAGATACAGTACACTGTGTAATGGAGAAAAATGATAGAAACATTCAACAATTAAATCCTACACAATAGGTTGTAAGCATAAACATACAAAAAACACAATACACCGCATAATACAGCTCAATATCAAGTATATCCAGCAATTAGATGAACTCATTCATTGCGTAGCTTTTCTTTGTCCCAGTAGATGATAATATCTCTGTGACCTATTGTCAGTAGTCCAGGAGAATCATTGATTAATCAAGATGTATAAATCGTCCACAGCCATCCATCAATAGGAGTAACCAGCAGAAAGAGACACGGAAGGCAGCCGCAACCAAGGACAAAAGAGTATGTACTAAGGAAAAAATGAACATTAATTAGACAACAGAGGATAAAACAAGGGGGGGGGGTTAAAAACATCATTAAAATACAGATAAATCTAGCGGGTGCAGGGGTGGGGGAGAGATAGAGGCAATCAGAGGAATGGTGAAAAGCTTAAGGATTCCTTGAGGCCCTGAGGATGTAATGTTTGCAATAGTCAAATCCATCTGGATTATTTCTGTGCAAGTAGGCGACTAGCACTACCTCCACGCAACGTACTATACACATGATCGATGCCTTTAACTTGAAGACCTGATGGATCACAGGCATGATAGTTTTTAAAGTGTCTAGGGATTGTTTTCAACAACTCCAAATTATCCTCAGTGGCTGCTGCCATAATATCACGTCCATGTTCCCTCGCTCTGGTCTTTAACATCCTAGTGGTCAGACCTATGAATACCAAAGAGCAAGGCCATGTAGCGTGATAAATGACATTACGTGCTGTACACGTAATGGAGTGTAGGATAGTCAATTCTTTCCCACTAGATGAAAGAAACTTTTTAGTATGTTCAATGTTTGGACACGAAATACATGAACCACATTGGGTACAACCCCACGTTTGTCTTATTTTAGCCAGTCCTATTTCGGCAATTTTCTTCTGAGTATTAGGTGTAAGGTAGCTCCTTACCAAGTGATCTCGGAGGCTCGGAGATCGACGGGCTGTGACTGACGGATACATAGGCAAATATTGGCGCAACGTCTGATCTGCAAGTAAAATGGGCCAGTGTTTCCTAAGCACATCACACATTTTGCGCCATTGTGTATGGTACTGTGTCACCATCCTGACACAGTTCTCTTGTTTGTGAGCTCGATTAGAATACATTAATTGTTGACGATTACTGTTTTTGGCTCGATTATAGGCATGCTTAATACTTCTTCGACTATATCCGCGATCTAAGAACCTGTGTTTCAATTCCTCCGCTCTCCTTTCAAAATCAACCTCTGTTGAACAAATACTCAAAATTATCAAAATCCTGATGACAGGAGCGCCGCATAAAAGCAGGAATATGCGGCTATTATGCTGCGTGGGAAACTAAGTCTAAGGGACTCCATCTTTAATTAAAAAAAATCCTCGCTCCGACGTCATCCATGGGTCTTCAGCTCTGCTAGATCTTTGCCATCAGACAAATATGTCTGCTGACAGATGAGCAGGCACAGAATGACACTGGAGCACTGTTACTGTGTAGTGCAGTGCTATGTTTCTTTTTTTGTCATTTCATGCAGTGTAGAAATCTTGGGAAAAGTGTGGATTGTGCTCTGGAAGTGATCAGTTATAGCTAACTATGTTATTTTCTGCAGAGATAAGTCCTGCATAGAAGATGTGATATATCGGTCTGCAGATAAAGAACTTGTGAGTATGTGTATTACCTATACATTCACACTGACACTATATACAGAGCTCCTGTGTATAATATCAATGGTGATCATTGTATTACCTGTACACTGACACTATATACAGAGCTCCTGTGTATAATGTCACTGGTGATCACTGTATAACCTGTACACTGACACTATATACAGAGCTTTTTTACATTTTTATTATTTTAGTACTATTTGTCACTATGTGGTGCCATTGTGTGCTTTGGTCATGACATGACGATATTTGTCCCTTGTATGTGGTATTATTCAGTCACTATGTGGTGGTAATATGTGGTCTCATGGTGTGTCAGTATTTATACCTTGTATCTGGTACCATTTGATCACTATGTGGTGGTATTATGTGCTTTGGTCATGGTGTGGCGGTATTTGTGCCTTGTATGTGGCATTATTTGGGCACTATGTGGTGGTAATATGTGATCTGGTCACGGTGTGGTGGTATTTCTGCCTTCTATCTGGTAATATTGGTCTTGGTAGAGTGGATTGTGGTTGGTCATTTGTTTTATCTGATATCAATAAGGGGAAACCTCTTTATTTCCAATAGATATTAAATACTTGGATGTTTAACCCCTCCCTAACCCCTCTGCAGTTACAGAGGTTCACCAGAGAAAGCAAGTTGGCATCTGGTGTGATTTTCACCTCTGTATTTATAAGACAAAACCAGGAGTGGGTGAGAAATGCATAAAACATGACCTCGGATTGCTCCACTCCTGGTTTTGTCTTATAAATACTGAGGTAAAAATCTCACCAAATACTCAAAGTGCCACAATCTTCTGACAGTGCGGATTCCACCAATAAATAAGTGATCACCTTCCCAACCTGTGCATCGCTGATAACTTGTTTTCACCAATAAAAACCCATTAATGCAAACTACAGTAATTGTACATTGCAGTTCTGGTGAGCGCACAGTGATGGGCAGGAGCCGCCAGTATAATGGGTATAACGGCTAACAGGTATTTGCAAATAGCTGAAGGGTGGGCCCGGGTGGGTGGGCCCCTGGAGTTAATTTCCCTGGTGGGCCCCAGACACCCCAGTCCAGTAGGATCTTGTCTGTGTTGTCAGAGGAGAAAAAATATATTTTTTCCCTTCTGGGGATTCTGAGCAGATCTTGCCTTCTTCATCCTGATCAGAATCAAGGGATTGTATGTCCTCTTCTGAGCTTAGCTCCAGCTCCCATCTTGGTCTCTTAGCACGGGGACCTGGCTGAGATGTCTGTGGGGGAACGAAATTAGAGATTGAAGTTTGCACCTCCTCTCTAATCATGGACCTCATGTCAGATAGAAAATTAGACTGTTCATCCCTGATGATTTTAGAGGTCCACCTCTCACATAGCTGTTTCCCAGGCAATTTTATACTGCAGAGAGCACATCTTCTAGATTTCCCTGAGACCTAGACAGCCCTTTTGGGTGCAGATACTGGTGCAGCAGGGGCTCCCTTGTCCTAGAATTGTAAGAATGGGGAAGATACTAAGTATACAGGATTTTTAATAGTGAGTAATTGACGCGCCCCCTCGGCCGTGGGGTACTCGGCAGCCGGGCCTCTGTGTATGCCGGTGGGGGATATCACGGTGGCTGGCCCGGTCTGTGACCCAGGGCGGTCAGCAAAAGGGGAAATATATAGGGGATTTGGAAAGTTCGTGGAACGCGGCAAAAGGGAGCCGCCGCTGTGGAGCAGTCCTCTGAAGCTGATGTTACTGCAGCAGGGATGGTGTGGCTCCAGGGCAGTGTAGGTAGTGTAAGTTGCGCTGGGCGTTGTAGTGCAGGGAAGGAAAGATGGCGCAGATGAAAGGAATGGACGGAGGCAGTGTGGTGCAGTCATCCGAGTCTTTACTCACAGTTCTTATGATAGTTCCACTCGTGCACTTTACAGGTGTCAGCCTCCCACGTCGCGCTGCGTTCACCAGGCAGGGGTTCAGCACTTCCTCAGGCCGATTAGGAGTACCTGACAGAACCCCACTTTCTTGTGTTCCTAGCTAGACCGTCTTCACGCTGGGTCTTTCTCCCTCCTGCCCTGCGCTTCCCCACTCTCAATCCCGCTTGGGTGCTCTGAAGTCCTTCCTGTCTCGTCGGAGTTCCCGGACCTGCTTGACCCTCACGGGGATTAGAATGAGGCTTCGGCAACTGACTATATAAGCCAGAAGCCTCCGGTTTTCCCAGCCGAGACTTAGAGTCACACGGCTGGACCAGGGGCCGATCCCCTTCTTGCGGCCTACGATCCCTCTGTCTTCTGGCAGATTCGGGGCGTACGGGTGCTGTCCTGCACTCGCCGTACCCCCTGGGATCCCTTACTTAGAACGGAGCCTACTCCTCTGCTCCCCACCTGGGCCTCTAGGACTGGGCCCTACATATGGAGCAGAGGTCCTAAAAAGCCTCTGCTCCCAGACTGTCCTCACTCACTCACTCCTCTTACTCCACTGCCACCCTAAGATGGCTTCCCTTTATATACCTACTGTCAAAGTGCTCCCTCTAACTACTTCCTCCACCCACACCCACTACTGGTTCCCCCTACCTTTAGGTTCCCCCCACTCCAGCCAGGGACAGGGCTCAGCAGGAAAACACATTGCATCTTGCCCTTCCAGCCGGCCTGGAGTAGTGTAGTGTTGGATGCAGGTTTTGGGGTTCCGGGCAGCACTCCCTCCTTACCTGAGAGAAGGTGATACCACACCTCTGGGTGAGGTGCAGTACCTCTGTGGCGACTGAACCCTCAGGGGCGCCACATAATCTCTTTACCAAATACTCACATGTACCAGGGTCTGCTCTGCAGGGGCATCTGATCGACCAGAATCCAAAAGGAGGAGACAGTTAAGCAAAAGGCATCAATAGGTGGGAAATACAGCTGGGAAGAGCGGAGGCATTGGAAGTGCTTCCACACACCCAAAGTACTTCAGCCTCGTTTGCTTATCGATTCAAATGCAGCTTTCTCTGTAACGGAGGAATAGACTCTAGCAAAAGGAAATACTGTACTTGTATTTGCAAGAGTTACATGTGCATATAAATAGTTTGAGGCGTGTAATCCTTCTGACAGATTCCTTTTAAAGGGTACCTGTCCTTTCAGGTGACTAGTCAGAACAGGCTGTCACTATTTCTGGTTATTATATGACTTGAATCGTGTGTTTTCATCAGTTTCCCCTCTGCAGGCTCTATCTCTGATTTTCAGTCCTCTCTGAGCTAGTGGGTGGAGATTAGCTACTATGATGTCTATACCGTACACGGACATGATGGATTCTTGCTGCTCTTGCTCTAAGCACAAAGACAGTAGCAACAGAAGCAATGTGGACATTATACAGCATTACTGTGCTGTGGCTGTAAATCCATCAAAGAGAAATACATTACCTATAAGCTGTGGCTCCATCCACCTGTGTCTTTTTGTCTCTGCCCCCTCCTCTCTCTTCCCTCTCCTTGCAGTATAAATGCAGGTGTAACCTGACACCTCACTGTTCTGGCAGTCTATCTTGTTTTGTCCAAGACAGATTTGAGTTTGTTTTTATTCCTGAGCAGGGCAGTATTAGCCGCTAGGCACTGGAGGGCGGGTGCCTAGGGTGGCAGGTTGCTGGGGCGCACTAATCAGCTTCTTGTCCAAATGGAAGAAAACACATCTGAGTAGTAAGGGGTGTGGGATAAAGGGGTGCAGGGTGTGTGGTATAGTAGGTCGACTCACTCAGCTTCTTAGAGGTAGATACAGGAACATTTTCTGTTTAAGTTTTCAACTGATTTATTAAAATTGTACTGCATAAACCAGTCCAAAATTAGGAAAACAAATAGGTTCAGTTCTTTTTAACATGAGCACAGCTCTGGTGCTCTCATCTACAGACACACCAAACACTGAATGAGTCCAAAAGCTTCGTATTTACCTTCTGGCCCATACCCTGGGGTGGAGATATGGTGAACAGCCTCCTACCCACTCTTTAGCTGTTAACTAAACCCAGCCCTTAGCATGGTCGATTAACCCCTCTCAGCACTTAGTATGCTGGAGCATTTTTCCGGGTTCATATCACTGATGGTAACATCCTGATTGACACATAATTCCCCTCCAGTATTTTACCAGTGACCTTCGCACAGTTGATAAGTGTGCATGGATATGCAGGGTGTGTGGGATAGAGGGATGCAAGGGGGTGCTGTGTGCGTGAGCTAGCGGGGTGCGAGGCGGTGCAGGTTGCTTGAGTTAGTGAGCGAGAGCGGTGCAGACTTTGAGAGGGATGCTCTGCCGATATATATGACGCGCCCCCTGGGCCGTGGGGTACCTGGTGCCGGGCCGGTAGATGCTGGGGGATGTCACAGTGGCGGTGACCCGGTTCGTGATCCAGGGCGGTCAATAAAAGGGGATATATTTACAGGGGATTTTTATAGTTTATGTTAAAGTTTGTGACGCCACCTGTGGAATGCGGCTAAAGGGAGCGGCCGCTGCGGAGCCGTCCTCTGAAGCTGATGTTACTGCAGCAGGGATGGTGTGGCTCTCCACAGGAAGAGCTAGCTCCAGGGCAGTGTAGATGTTGTTGTAGGTTGCGCTGGGCGTTGTAGTGCAGGGAGTGATGGCGCTGCAAGAAACACAGACAAGGTGGTGCAGTCCTCTGGATCTTTACTCACGGTTATTGCAGTCCAAGTTACAGACGTCAAGGTAACTTCCCATGCCGTGCTGCATTTACTCAGTGAGGGGTTCAGTCCACCCCCAGGTAACTCCGGAGTACATAGCAGGACCCCCTTCTGTGTCCTCTCTCTGGCTGTCTCCCTGAACCTCATACCAAGTGTCCCAGTCCAGTACCTGCGGGCCTTGGCGGGCGACGTCTGTTCCGTCCCCTGGGTCCTATATAGCTACCTTCCTGGTGAGACTGGTATGGAATGTTGGCTACTGGACATGAAATACTGCAGCCTCCGGTTTCTAGCTAAGACGTGCAATCTTCTACTAGTTGAGGGACCAGTTCCCTGTATGCAGCCTGACCCCTCCACCTCCCGGCAGATTCGGGCGCACGGGTGGCCTCTCGCACTGTCTGTACCCCTGGGATCCTTTCTTCTGGTTCCTGGAGCCTTCCTGCTCCCTCTCCTCTCCTTCTCTTCTTCCTCTCAGCCTTGGAACTCACTGGCTAGGCCCGCCTCTGGAAAAGAGCTCCTACAGAGCCTCTGCTCCTGGCACTTTCCTCCTCAGACTAATCTGTCTTTCTAAGATGGTTTCTCTTTTTATATCTTCCTTCTATGTGCTCCCCTTAACTACGTCCTCCACCCACACCCCTTTCCTAGGTTCCCCCCACTCCAGCCAGGGACCAGGGACTGTGCTCTCCCGTAGGAGCAATCTCGCCCCGCCCTCTGAAGTGTGGTGTAATGAATGCAGGGTCCTGAGCTGTACTCCTTCCTTACCTGAGAGTGAGATACCACAGCTCTGGGTGAGATGCAGTACCTCTGTGGTGACCGAACCCTCAGGGGCGCCACATATATATGTGTGTGTGTATATAATATAATGTGTGTATGTATATAATGTGTGTGTGTATATATCTATATATATCTATATATACACAGCTCTGGGTGAGATGCAGTACCTCTGTGGTGACCGAACCCTCAGGGGCGCCACATATATATGTGTGTGTGTATATAATATAATGTGTGTATGTATATAATGTGTGTGTGTATATATCTATATATATCTATATATACACAGCTCATTTTCATTTTCTCTGATTTTTCTCTTTATAGGTCTATTTTTGAGTAAAATGTACATTGTTGTTTTATTCTATAAACTACTGACAACTTGTCTCCGAAATTCAAAGCTAAAAATTTTGTATTTATTTGCAGCAAATGAGAAATCGTCAAAATAATAAAAAAGAAACAGAGAACCAGAGAACCAGTGCTGTCAGACCTCAAATACTGCAAAGAAAACAAGTTCTTATTCATTTAGAAACAACAATACTCCTGTTTTAACTCAGGAAGAGTTCAGAAATCAATATTTGGTGGAACAGCCATGATTTTTAATCCCAGCTTTCATGCGTCTTGGCTGCTTTCCACCAGTCTTTCACGCTGCTTTTGGGTGACCTTATGCCACTCCTGGCACAAAAATGTAAGCAGTTCTTCTTTGTTTGATGGCTTGTGACCATCCATCTTCCTCTTGATTACATTCCAGAGGTTTTCCATGAGGTTCAGGTCTGGAGATTGGGCTGGCCATGACAGGGTCTTGATGTGGTGCTCCTTCATTCACACATTGATTGACCTAGCTGTGTGGCATGGGGCATTGTCCTGCTGGAAAAACCAGTCCTCAGAGTTGGGGAACATTGCCTGAGCAGAAGGAAGCAAGTGTTTTTTCAAGAATAACCTTGTATGCGGCTTGATTCATACGTCCTTCGCAAAGATTAACCTGCCCAATTCCAGCCTTGCTGAAGCATCCCCAGATCATCACTGATCCTCCACCAAATTTCACAGTGGTGCAAGACACTGTGGCTTGTATGCCTCTCCAGGTCTCCGTCTAACCATTAGACGACCAGGTGTTGGGCAAAGCTGAAAATTAGACTCATCAGAGAAGATTACCTTACTCCAGTCCTCTATGGTCCAATCCTTATGGTCTTTGGCAAACTTCAGCCTGGCTCTCCTTTGCTTCTCATTGATGAAAGGCTTTTTTTCTCGCTTTACATGGCTTGAGGTCTCTAGGAGCCCGTTATGAACTGTTCTTGCCGTGCACTTCACCTCAGCTGCCATTTGCCATTCCTTTTGTAGGTCACTTGATGTCATCCTGCGGTTGCTGAGTGACATTAGAATAAGATGACGGTCATCCCGGTCAGTGGAGAGTCGCTTTCGCCCTCTGCCGGTCTGTAGCTTTGTTGTCCCCAATGTCTGCTGCTTGACCTTGTTGTATTGGACTGCCGTCTTTGAAATTTTAAGGATGGAGGCAACATGACGCTCACTGTATCCCTCTGCTAGAGAAGCCATAATTGAGCCCTTCTTTTCCTCACTCAAGACTTTTCTTTTCAACTCCTTTGGCATGGTTAAAAGTTAGTTTTTCATTCAAATTACTTTTGGGCTCTTCCTAGCACTTGTTTTGCCATCCAGCTTGTCCTATTGCAAGAGAATTGTGAAGACCACAGCAGTGTTTTTTATCCTTTCCCTCATTACATAAGATTTGGTTCAGGTGATCACCTAATCAGAAGCACATTAAGTAGAATGAGGTGGACTGTGGTTGGAATTCAACTGACGCTGGAATAGAATGGCTGTCAGACATGTAGAGATGGGGATTTTTTCCATTGATTTGAACAAAGGCAAACCGAGCCTAAAGTATGAATCTTTAGGCGCCATTTGCTCTGCTTTCAGATGTCTCATTTCAGACAGCACAATCCTGAATTTCAGGGATTCAGTTGTAAGCCTTGTGTAAAGACCTGAATGCAGCGCTGAATGTAGTGTGAATAGGTCCTTACATCCTACACCACCTCAGGGGATTGTTGTTATGGAGTATTGCCCCTGGGTGGCCGCAGTTATGACCACCACCAGGACTCGCGGTCATCCACCCTAGCTTTGGTATTCTGGGGAGCTGGTATAATGAATATCTGAGAAGAGCCCTAGAGAAGGAAGAACATTGGACAACCAAGAGGTGGTGGCCTCAAGTCAGGTGTAGCATTCAACAGGGCAAGACTTTCTACCTTGTATCTATTGTGTATGGGTATCGTGGTTGTGGGGGACTTCATGTGTCCAGTAACCATAGTGGATGCCCATTCCTAAACTAATCAAGGATTCCTGTGGACCTATTGAGCTAATAGAACCAGCAGTCAAATTAATGTCCCAAATTATCCCCACAAATTAATAACTAATAGGGAATTAGGTAATGCACACGGAGCATGATGCTTCGCACTTGTCTTTGGTTTGCTGCTGATTGCAGGAGCTTTATGGACTAGTTGATGTGCGGCCCCACAACTTGTCTATAGTAGATACCAGCCCCATCATCTTTTTTTCAACCTTTGTATGTGAGGACCCTGCACACGACTGGTCCCATTTCCATACTTTTTCCATTAATAGCCGGTCATAATAGAGTAAACCAGAGATGTGGGTCATCCATTTCAGGTGTTGTAGGTGTTCTCAGTCTTCTGAAATCCCTTTAAATAGAACCTGTCACTTTCCATAACGATGTAATTTTTTACCTGGTGTAAATGCCCCTGTTCTGAATACGGCGTTGCTTTTCTTGTGTTCCTGCCCATCTGTCCCTCTTCCCTGGATGTAAATCATCTTTTTAGCCAAGTGGACTAAGAGTGGGATATATCAACCAATTCATCTCCACCCACCTGTCAGACAGATGTGTGTCCATCTCCTCAGATGGATGCCAGCTCTGCAGGTAATTATTTGACATAAAGAGGTTGTCCGGCACCACTCACATCTGCATTGGTGGTGAGCGACACTGATGACATTGCTCTGGGAGATACAAAACAGGACATGTACTTTATTAAAGGGAATCTGTCAGCAGATTTTTGCTACTTAATCTGAGAGCAGCATGATGTAGAGCAAGATATCCTGATTCCAGGGATGTGTCACTTATTAGGCTGTGTGTTGTAGTTTCAATACAATCCATGTTTTATCACCAGGAGATGATCACTGCCTGACTAGGTCTCAGGTACAGGCCAGTCAGGCTCATCTGTGTAACCCCGCCCTCACCACTGATTTGCAGTTTGTACACAGGAATCTGCCAGCGTGGGCGGGGTTACACAGGGCTTAACATTCTGAGCACTGCTTCATTTACAACAGAGAAAGCAGGGATTCTATCAAAACTGCACCAAGCAGTCTAGTAAGTGATACATCGCTGGAATCAGGCTCTCTGCCCCTACATCATGCTGATCTCGGATTACGTAGCAAAACCTTCTGACAGATTCCCTTTAACTGGAATTGTGTATCTGTCCTATCCTATTGCAATAACTATAGATGCAAGTCGGAAACGCATTTGCGGTTAAACATTATTCTGGTTAGGATCGCGACCTATGGTGATGTTTTTATATATTTTTTGCTACAAATAAACTCACAAGATTTTTAACCCTATCCTGACCCTGTAACACTATTTTCTTCGTTCTAATAAATAGGTGGAAAATTTGGCACAAATCCCTCCAAGTATCTGCTTTACTACCTATAGCCAGCCTTGGTAAATGGGCTATTGTGTTCATTTCTGAGTGCGGCCCTAGTTTTGTCTTGGGGCCCATGGCTACTTATTTCACCCTGTGACACCTATTTAGCCATTTTCCTGGGTTTCCTGCATTCTGCTTTGCTGTGATCTGGTCATCAGTCTTTCAGGTCGTGTGTTTTATAGGACCAATACAATATAAGTGCCCCCATCACAGAGACCGACCCCCAAAACACTGGTGATGTAACTTGGGCTGGAGTTATATGTGACCTGCTCTATGTACAGGTGCATCTCACAGAACTAGAATATCATCAAAAAGTTACTTTATTTCAGTTCTTCAATACAAAAAGTGAAACTCCTATATTATATAGAGTCATTACACACAGAGGGATCTATTTCACGTGTTTATTTCTGTTAATGTTGATGATTATAGCTTACAGCCTATGAAAATACAACAGTCATTATCTCAGTAAATTAGAATACTTTATAACAGCTTGAAAAATTATTTTAAAATCCGAAATATTGGCCTATTGAAATGTATATTCAGTAAATGCACTCAATACCTGGTCGGGGCTCCTTTTGCATCAATTACTGCATCAATGCGGCATGGAGGCGATCAGCCTGTGGCCCTGCTGAGGTGTTATGGAAGCCCAGGTGGCTTTGATAGCAGCCTTCAGCTCGTCTGCATTGTTGTGTCTGGGGTCTCTCATCTTCCTCTTGACAATACCCCATAGATTCTCTATAATAGATTCTCTATGGGGTTAAGGTCAGGCGAGTTTGCTGCCAATCAAGCACAGTGATACTGTTGTGTGTAAACCAGGTATTGGTACTTTTGGCCGTGTGGACAGGGGCCAAGTCCTGCTGGAGAATGAAATTTCCATCTCCAAAAGTTTGTCTGCAGAGGGAAGCATGAAGTGCTCTAAAATTTCCTGGTAGGTGGCTGCGCTGACTTTGGTCTTGATAAAACACAGTGGACCTCCACCAGCAGATGACATGGCTCCCCAAACCATCACTGATGGTGGAAACTTCACACTAGACCTCCAGCAGCTAAACAAATGAAATGAAACAAATTAAAATTGGAACTCTGGGACCTTGTGGAGTGTGTCAATGACTGCCTTCTGGACATCTGTCAAGTCAACAGTCTTCCCCATGATTGCGGAGCCTACTGAAACAGACTAAGGGACTTTTTAAATGCTTAGGAAGCCTTTGCAGGTGTTTTTTGTTAATTATTTAAGTTTACTGAGATAATGACTGTTGTGTTTTCATTGGCTGTAAGCCATAACCATCAACATTAACAGAAATAAACACTTGAAATAGATCACTCTGTTTGTAATGACTCTATATAATATATGACTTTGACTTTTTATATTGAAGAACTGAAATTAACTTTTTGATGATATTCTAATTTTGTGAGATGCTCCTGTATGTAGCACCCTCTATACTCCCTGGTCCTGCAGCAGCTGCCATCATGTATACAGCAGATGAGACAGACACTTTATTATATGCCGGATGAGCCAAGTCTGGTTCTAGTTCTGGAATATTGAGCGTCAGCGTTCACTCTCATCATTGTTTCTGTAGGGTGAAGTCCACACAAATAAAACACACAACACAATATATTATTATTAATTTTTTTATTGGAATAGCAATAAGCCACATTGTAATAAAAATATTACTGGCCCTTTAATAAATTAAAGTTCACAATGACTCTCAGGTCAGGCCCGATAGAGACTACAGAACTTGCTGCGGATAGTGCAGACCTGATGAGAGCCACTGGAACCAAAGATCCAGAGGAAGGCGAAGAAAACCCCCTAGGGGGGAAAAAAATTCCTTCCTGACCCCAGTTCTGGCGATCGGATATCTCCCTGGATCTTGTCTCTCCTGCTGCATATTGCTGTATATCTGTACGTCAGGGGCGGACACAGCCAGAAGAGGGCCCCTCTATCAGAACAGTATATCTAGCCCCGTGTCTGAACTGTTGGGCGGGCCGCCTCGGGCATGGCCCCGTGTCTGGACTGTTGGGCCGCCCACCTCGGGCCTGGCTTCGTGTCTGGACTGTGGGACTTCCCGCCTTGAGTCTGGACTGTTGGACCTCCTACTTCGGGTCTGGACAGTTGGGCCGCCCGCCTCGGGTCTGGACAGTTCCCCTCTATCAGTATATTGGCATAGCTCATCATAATGCACAATTCACCTGATTAGGAGGTGGTGGTGGCCCCTTTACATCTTGGGTCCCTGTGGAACTGCACATGTTGCACCAATTGGCCACCCTCCTCGGGTCTGGCCCCATGTCTGGACTGTTGGGCCGCCCGCCCTGGGTCTGGACTGTTGGGCCGCCCGCCCTGGGTCTGGACTGTTGGGCCGCCCGCCCTGGGTCTGGACTGTGGGGCCCGTCCGCCCTGGGTCTGGACTTTGGGGCCGCCTGCCCTGGGTCTAACCCAAGGTCTGGCTTGTGGGGCCGCCTGCCCCGGGACTATCCCCGTGTCTGGACTGTGGGGCCCGTCCGCTCCGAGCCTTGACTGTGGGGCCCGTCCGCCCCAAGCCTTGACTGTGGGGCCCGTCCGCCCCGAGCCTGGACTGTGGGGCCCGTCCGCCCCGAGCCTGGACTGTGGGGCCCGTCCGCCCCGAGCCTGGACTGTGGGGCCCGTCCGCCCCGAGCCTGGACTGTGGGGCCTGTCCGCCCCGAGCCTGGACTGTGGGGCCCGTCCGCCCCGAGCCTGGACTGTGGGGCCCGTCCGCCCCGAGCCTGGACTGTGGGGCCCGTCCGCCCCGAGCCTGGACTGTGGGGCCCGTCCGCCCCGAGCCTGGACTGTGGGGCCCGAGCGTGGACTGTGGGGCCCGACCGCCTCGAGCGTGAACTGTGGGGCCCATCCGCCCCGAGCGTGGATTGTGGGGCAAGAACGTGGACTGTGGGGCCCGTCCGCCCCGAGCCTGGACGGTGGGGCCCATCCGCCCCGAGCCTGGACAGTGGGGCCCGTCCGCCCTCTGTCCGTACTGTGGCCGCCCCATGTCCGGACTGTGAGGTTGCCTGCCCCGGGTCTAGCGCCAGGTCTGGACTGTGGGGCATGCCCACCCCGTGTCAGGACTGTGGGGCCCGTCCGCCCCTTGTCCTAACTATGGGCCCGCCCGCCCCGTGTCCTGACTGTGAGGCCCGCCCACCCCGTATACAGACTGTTGGGCCTGCCCGCCCAGTGTCCTGACTGTGGAGCCCGCCCGCCCCGTGTCCTGACTTTGGGGCTCGCCCGCCCCAACTCCAGACTGTGGGGCCCATCCGCCCCGAGTCCGGACTTTGGGGCCGCCTGCCCCGGGTCTAGCCCCAGGTCTGGACTGTGGGGCCACCAGTCCCGGGACTAGCCCCGTGTCCGGACTGTGGGGCACGCGCTCCCCGAGCCTGGACTGTGGGGCACGCCCGACTCGAGCGGGAAAGGGGGGCCCGTCCGCCCCGAGCCTGGACTGGACTGTGGGGACCATCCGCCCCGAGCCTGGACTGTGGGGAACATCCGCCCCGAGATTGGACTGTGGGGCCCGAGCGTGGACTGTGGGGCCTGTCCGCCCCGAGCCTGGACTGTGGGGCCCCCCGTCCGCCCAGGGTCTGGACTGTGGGGCCGGCTGCCCCCGGGTCTAGCCCCGAGCCTAGACTGTGGGGCCCGCCGGCCCTATGTCCGTACTGTGGCCGCCCCGTGTCTGGACTGTGGGGCCGCCTGCCCCGGGTCTAGCCCCAGGTCTGGACTGTGGGGCATGCCCACCCCGTGTCAGGACTGTGGGGCCCGTCCGCCCCGTGTCCGGACTGTGGGGCCGCCTGCCCCGGGACAAGCCCAGTCCCCGGACTGTGGGGCCCGCCCCATGTCCTAACTATAGGCCCGCCCACACTGTGTCCTGACTGTGGGGCCCGTCCGCCCCGAGCCTGGACTGTGGGGCCGGTTGCCCCCGGGTCTAGCCCCGAGCCTGGACTGTGGGGACCGCCCGCCCTATGTCCGGACTGTGGCCGCCTCGTGTCCGTATTGTGGGGCCCGTCCACCCCGTGTCCGGACTGTGGGGCTGCCTGCCCCGGGTCTAGCCCCAACTCTGGACTGTGGGGCATGCCCGCCCCGTGTCAGGACTGTGGGGCCCGTCCGACCCGTGTTCGGACTTTGCGGCCGCCAGCCCCAGGACTAGCACCGTGTCCTAACTATGGTCCCGACTGTGGGGCCAGCCCGCCCTGTGTCCTGACTGTGGGGCCCCCCGCCCCGGGTCAGAACTGTGGGGCCGACTGCCCCCGGGTCTAGCCCCGAGCCTGGACTGTGGGGCCCGCCCGCCTTATGTCCGGACTGTGGTCCCCCCCCGTGTCCGGACTGTGGGACCGTCCACCCCGTGTCTGGACTGTGGGCCGCCTGCTCCGGGTCTAGCCCCAGGTCTGGACTGTGGGGCATGCCCGCCCCGTGTCCGGACTGTGGGGCCCGTCCACCCCGTGTCCGGACAGTGGGCCGCCTGCCCGGACTGTGGGCCGCCTGCCCCGGGTCTAGCCCCAGGTCTAGACTGTGGGGCCGCCTGCCCCGGGATTAGCTCCGTGTCCGGACTTGTAGGGCCCACCCGCCCCGTGTCCTGACTGTGGAGCCCGCCCGTCCCGTGTCCTGACTGTGGGCACCGCACGCCCCGAGCCTGGACTGTGTGGCACGCCCGCCCCGAGCGGGAAAGGGGGGCCCGTCCGCCCCGAGCCTGGACTGAGGGGCCCGTCCGCCCCGAGCCTGGACTGTGGGGCCCGTCCGCCCCGAGCCTGGACTGTGGGGCCCGTCCGCCCCGAGCCTGGACTGTGGGGCCCGTCCGCCCCGAGCCTGGACTGTGGGGCCCGTCCGCCCCGAGCCTGGACTGTGGGGCCCGCCCTATGTACGGACTGTGGCCGCACTGCATCTGGACTGTGGGGCCCGTCCACCCCGTGTCCGGACTGTGGGGCCGCCTGCATTGGGTCTAGCCCCTGGACTGGACTGTGGGGCCCCCCACCCCAGGTCCGGATGGTGGGGCCCCCCGCCCGCCCCGAGTCTAGCCCCAGGTCTGGACTGTGGGCCCCCGCGTCAGCCCCGGGCACGGACTGTGGGGCCCCCCACCCGCCCCGGGTCTGAACTGTGGGGCCGGCTGCCCCGGGTCTAGCCCCGAGCCTGGACTGTGGGGCCCACCCTATGTCCGGACTGTGGCCGCCCCGTGTCCGGACTGTGGGGCTCGTCCACCCCGTGTCCGGACTTTGGGGCTGCCTGCCCCGGGTCTAGCTCCAGGTCTGGGCTGTGGGGCATGTCAAGCCCGTGTCAGGACTGTGGGGCCCATCCTCCCCGTGTCTGGACTGTGGGGCCGCCAGCCCTGGTACTAGCCCCGTGTCCGGACTGTGGGGCCCGTCCGCTCCGAGCCTGGACTGTGGTGCCCGTCCGCTCCGAGCCTAGACTGCGGGGCCCGTCCGCCCCGAGCCCGGACTGTGGGGCCCCTCCGCCCCGAGCCTGGACTGTGGGGCCCCTTCGCCCCGAGCCTGGACTGTGGGGCCCCTCCGCCCCGAGCCTGGACTGTGGGGCCCCTCCGCCCCGAGCCTGGACTGTGGGGCCCCTCCGCCCCGAGCCTGGACTGTGGGGCCCCTCCGCCCCGAGCCTGGACTGTGGGGCCCGTCCGACCTGAGCCTGGACTGCGGGGCCCATCCGCAGCGAGGATGGACTGTGGGGCCTGTCCGCCCTGAGCCTGGACTGTGGGGCCCATCCGTTCCGGGTCTAGCCCCGAGCCTGGACTGTGGGGCCCGCCCTATATCCGGACTGCGGCCGCCCCGTGTCCGGACTGTGGGGCCGCCTGCCCCGGGTCTAGCCCCAGGTCCGGACTGTGGGGCCCCCCGCTCGCCCCGATTCCAGACTGTGGGGCCCCTCGCCCGCTCCGGGTCCAGACTGTGGGATCCCCCGCTTGCCCCGGGTCTGGACTGTGGGGCCGACTGCCCCCGGGTCTAGCCCCGAGCCTGGACTGTGGGGCCCGCCAACCTTATGTCCAGACTGTGCCCCCCCCCGTGTCTGGAATGTGGGGACCGTCCACCCCTTGTCCGGACTGTGGGCCGCCTGCCCCGGGTCTAGCCCCAGGTCTGGACTGTGAAGCCGCCTGTCCCGGGATTAGCCCCGTGTCCGGCCTGTGGGTGTCCTGACTGTAGGGCTCGCCCGCCCCGAGTCCAGACTGTGGGGCCCATCCACACCGTGTCCTGACTTGGGGCCGCCTGCCCCGGGTCTAGCCCCAGGTCTGGACTGTGGGCCCCCGCGTAAGCCCCGGGCACGGACTGTGGGGCCCCCCACCCGCCCCGGGTCTGAACTGTGGGGCCGGCTGCCACGGGTCTAGCCCCGAGCCTGGACTGTGGGGCCCACCCTATGTCCGGACTGTGGCCACCCCGTGTCCGGACTGTGGGGCTCGTCCACCCCGTGTCCGGACTTTGGGGCTGCCTGCCCCGGGTCTAGCTCCAGGTCTGGACTGTGGGGCATGTCAAGCCCGTGTCAGGACTGTGGGGCCCATCCTCCCCGTGTCTTGACTGTGGGGCCACCTGCCCCTGGTCTAGCCTCAGGTCTGGACTGTGGGGCCGCCAGCCCTGGTACTAGCCCCGTGTCCGGACTGTGGGGCCCGTCCGCTCCGAGCCTGGACTGTGGGGCCCGTCCGCTCCGAGCCTGGACTGTGGGGCCCGTCCGCCCCGTGTCCGGACTGTGGGGCTGGTTGCCCCGGGTCTAGCCCCGAACCTGGAATGTGCGGCCCGCCCACCCTATGTCCGGACTGTGTCCGCCCCGTGTCCAGACTGTGGGGCCCCTCCGCCCCGAGCCCGGACTGTGGGGCCCCTCCGCCCCGAGCCCGGACTGTGGGGCCCCTCCGCCCCGAGCCCGGACTGTGGGGCCCCTCCGCCCCGAGCCCGGACTGTGGGGCCCCTCCGCCCCGAGCCCGGACTGTGGGGCCCCTCCGCCCCGAGCCCGGACTGTGGGGCCCCTCCGCCCCGAGCCTGGACTGTGGGGCCCCTCCGCCCCGAGCCTGGACTGTGGGGCCCCTCCGCCCCGAGCCTGGACTGTGGGGCCCCTCCGCCCCGAGCCTGGACTGTGGGGCCCCTCCGCCCCGAGCCTGGACTGTGGGGCCCGTCCGACCTGAGCCTGAACTGCGGGGCCCGTCCGCAGCGAGGATGGACTGTGGGGCCTGTCCGCCCTGAGCCTGGACAGTGGGGCCCATCCGTCCCGGGTCTAGCCCCGAGCCTGGACTGTGGGGCCCGCCCTATATCCGGACTGCGGCCGCCCCGTGTCCGGACTGTGGGGCCGCCTGCCCCGGGTCTAGCCCCAGGTCCGGACTGTGGGGCCCCTCGCCCGCCCCGGGTCCAGACTGTGGGATCCCCCGCTTGCCCCGGGTCTGGACTGTGGGGCCGATTGCCCCCGGGTCTAGCCCCGAGCCTGGACTGTGGGGCCCGCCAACCTTATGTCCGGACTGTGCCCCCCCCCGTGTCTGGAATGTGGGGACCGTCCACCCCGTGTCCGGACTGTGGGCCGCCTGCTCCGGGTCTAGCCCTAGGTCTGGACTGTGGGGCATACCCGCCCCGCATCCGGACTGTGGGGCCCGTCCACCCCTTGTCCGGACTGTGGGCCGCCTGCCCCGGGTCTAGCCCCAGGTCTGGACTGTGAAGCCGCCTGTCCCGGGATTAGCCCCGTGTCCGGCCTGTGGGTGTCCTGACTGTAGGGCTCGCCCGCCCCGAGTCCAGACTGTGCGGCCCATCCGCACCGTGTACTGACTTGGGGCCGCCTGCCCCGGGTCTAGCCCCAGGTCTCGACTGTGGGGCCACCTGCCCCGGGACTAGCCCCGAGCCTGGACTGTGGGGCACGCCCGCCCCGAGCGGGAAAGGGAGGCCCATCCGCTCCGAGCCTGGACTGTGGGGCCCGTCCGCCCCGAGCCTGGACTGTGGGGCCAGTCCGCCCCGAGCATGGACTGTGGGGCCAGTCCGCCCCGAGCATGGACTGTGGGGCCAGTCCGCCCCGAGCATGGACTGTGGGGCCAGTCCGCCCCGAGCATGGACTGTGGGGCCAGTCCGCCCCGAGCATGGACTGTGGGGCCAGTCCGTCCCGAGCCTGGACTGTGGGGCCCGCCAGCCCCGAGCCTGGACTGTGGGGCCCGCCAGCCCCGAGCCTGGACTGTGGGGCCCGCCAGCCCCGAGCCTGGACTGTGGGGCCCGTCAGCCCCGAGCCTGGACTGTGGGGCCCGTCAGCCCCGAGCCTGGACTGTGGGGCCCGTCAGCCCCGAGCCTGGACTGTGGGGCCCGTCAGCCCCGAGCCTGGACTGTGGGGCCCGTCAGCCCCGAGCCTGGACTGTGGGGCCCGTCAGCCCCGAGCCTGGACTGTGGGGCCCGTCCGCCCCGAGCCTGGACTGTGGGGCCCGTCCGCCCCGAGCCTGGACTGTGGGGCCCGTCCGCCCGCCCCGGGTCTGGACTGTGGGGCCCCCCGCCCGCCCCGATTCCAGACTGTGGGGCCCCTCGCCCGCCCCGGGTCCAGACTGTGGGATCCCCCGCTTGCCCCGGGTCTGGACTGTGGGGCCGATTGCCCCCGGGTCTAGCCCCGAGCCTGGACTGTGGGGCCCGCCAACCTTATGTCCGGACTGTGCCCCCCCGTGTCTGGAAAGTGGGGACCGTCCACCCCGTGTCCGGACTGTGGGCCGCCTGCTCCGGGTCTAGCCCTAGGTCTGGACTGTGGGGCATGCCCGCCCCGCATCCGGACTGTGGGGCCCGTCCACCCCTTGTCCGGACTGTGGGCCGCCTGCCCCTGGTCTAGCCCCAGGTCTGGACTGTGAAGCCGCCTGTCCCGGGATTAGCCCCGTGTCCGGCCTGTGGGTGTCCTGACTGTAGGGCTCGCCCGCCCCGAGTCCAGACTGTGCGGCCCATCCGCACCGTGTCCTGACTTGGGGCCGCCTGCCCCGGGTCTAGCCCCAGGTCTCGACTGTGGGGCCACCTGCCCCGGGACTAGCCCCGAGCCTGGACTGTGGGGCACGCCCGCCCCGAGCGGGAAAGGGAGGCCCATCCGCTCCGAGCCTGGACTGTGGGGCCCGTCCGCCCCGAGCCTGGACTGTGGGGCCCGTCAGCCCCGAGCCTGGACTGTGGGGCCCGTCAGCCCCGAGCCTGGACTGTGGGGCCCGTCAGCCCCGAGCCTGGACTGTGGGGCCCGTCAGCCCCGAGCCTGGACTGTGGGGCCCGTCAGCCCCGAGCCTGGACTGTGGGGACCGTCAGCCCCGAGCCTGGACTGTGGGGCCCGTCAGCCCCGAGCCTGGACTGTGGGGCCCGTCAGCCCCGAGCCTGGACTGTGGGGCCCGTCCGCCCCGAGCCTGGACTGTGGGGCCCGTCCGCCCCGAGCCTGGACTGTGGGGCCCGTCCGCCCCGAGCCTGGACTGTGGGGCCCGTCCGCCCCGAGCCTGGACTGTGGGGCCCGTCCGCCCCGAGCCTGGACTGTGGGGCCCGTCCGCCCCGAGCCTGGACTGTGGGGCCCGTCCGCCCCGAGCCTGGACTGTGGGGCCCGTCCGCCCCGAGCCTGGACTGTGGGGCCCGTCCGCCCCGAGCCTGGACTGTGGGGCCCGTCCGCCCCGAGCCTGGACTGTGGGGCCCGTCCGCCCGCCCCGGGTCTGGACTGTGGGGCCCGTCTGCCCGCCCCGGGTCTGGACTGTGGGGCCCGTGCGCCCCGAGCTTGGACTGTGGGGCCAGTCCACCCCGAGCATGGACTGTGGGGCCCGAGAGTGGACTGTGGGGCCCGCCCACCCCGAGCCTGGACTGTGGGGTCCGCCCGCCCCGAGCCTGGACTGTGGGGCCCGTCAGCCCTGAGCCTGGACTGTGGGGCCCGTCAGCCCCGAGCCTGGACTGTGGGGCCCGTCAGCCCCGAGCCTGGACTGTGGGGCCCGTCCGCCCCGAGCGTGGACTGTGGGGCCCGTCCGCCCCGAGCCTGGACTGTGGGGCCCGTCCGCCCCGAGCCTGGACTGTGGGGCCCCACCGCCCGCCCCGGGTCTGGACTTTGGGGCCAGCTGCCCCCGGGTCTAGCCCCGAGCCTGGACTGGCCCGCCCTATGTCTGGACTGTGGGGCCCGTCCACCCCGTGTCTGGACTGTGCGGCCGCCTGCCCCGGCTCTAGCCCCGTGTCAGGACTGTGGGGCCCGTCCGCCCCGTGTCCGGATTGTGGGGCCGCCTGCCCTGGGACTAGCCCCGTGTCCGGACTGTAGGGCCCGCCCACAGGGCCCGCCCCGAGCCTGGACTGTGGGGCCCGTCCGCTCCAAGCGTGGACTGTGGGGCCTGTCCATCCAGAGCATGGACAGTGGGGCCCGAGCGTGGACTGTGGGGCCCGTTCGCCCCGAGCCAGTACTGTGGGGCACATCCGCCCCGAGCCTGGACTGTGGGGCCCGTCCGCCCCAAGCCTGGACTGTGTGGCTCCCCGCTCCAGGACAGAAATGTGGGGCCGGCTACCCCGGGTCTAGCCCCGAGCCTGGACTGTGGGGCCAGCCCACCCTATGTCTGGACTGTGGCCTCCCCGTGTCCGGACTGTGGGGCTCGTCCACCCCGTGTCCGGACTTTGGGGCTGCCAACCCCGGGTCTAGCCCCAGGTCTGGACTGTGGGGCCCGTCCACCCCGTATCTGGACTGTGGGGCCGCCTACCCCAGGTCTAGCCTCAGGTCTGGACTGTGGGGCCTGTCCGCCCCGAGCCTGGACTGTGGGGCCCGTCCGCCCCGAGCCTGGGTTGTAGGGCCCGTCCGCCCCGAGCCTGGGCTGTGGGGCCCGTCCGCCCCGAGCCTGGGCTGTGGGGCCCGTCCGCCCCGAGCCTGGGCTGTGGGGCCCGTCCGCCCCGAGCCTGGGCTGTGGGGCCCATCCGCCCCGAGCCTGGGCTGTGGGGCCCGTCCGCCCCGGGTCTAGCCCCGAGCCTGGACTGTGCGGCCCGTCCGCCCTATATCCGGACTGCGGCCGCCCCGTGTCTGGAGTGTGGGCCCGTCCGCCCCGTGTACGGACTGTGGGGCCGTCTGCTTCGGATCTAGCCCCAGGTCTGGACGGTGGGGCCGCCCGCCCCGAGTCTAGCCCCAGCTCTGGACTGTGGAGCCCCCCGCCAGCCCCGGGTACGGACTGTGGGGCCCGCCCGCCCCGTGTCCGGACTGTGGGGCCCCCCGCCCGCCCCGAGTCTGGACTGTGGGGCCGGTTGCCGCAGGTCTGGCCCCGAGACTGAACTGTGCGGCCCGCACACCCTATGTCCGGACTGCGTCCACCCTGTGTCCGGACTGTGGGGCCGCCTTCCCCGGGTCTGGACTGTGGGGCATATCCGCCCCATGTCAGGACTGTGGGGCCGCCTGCACCGGGAATAGCCCCGTGTCCGGACTGTGGGGCCCGTCCGCCCCGAGCCTGGACTGTGGGGCCCGTCCGCCCCGAGCCTGGACTGTGGGGCCCCCCGCCCCTGGTCTGAAATGTGGGGCCGGCTGCCCCGGGTCTAGCCCCGAGCCTGGACTGTGGGGCCCGCCCACCCTATGTCTGGACTGTGGCCGCCCCGAGTCCAGACTGTAGGCCTCGCCCTATATCCGGACTGCGGCCGCCCCGTGTCCGGACTGTGGGGCCGCCTGCCCCGGGTCTAGCCCCAGGCCCGGACTGTGGGGGCCCGACGCCCGCCCCGATTCCAGACTGTGGGGCCCCTCGCCCGCCCCTGGTCCGGACTGTGGGATCCTCTGCTTGCCCCGGGTCCGGACTGTGGGGCCACCCGCCCCGGGACTGGACTGTGGGGCCGACTGCCCCCGGGTCTAGCCCCGAGCCTGGACTGTGGGGCCTGCCCGCCTTATCTCTGGACTGTGGCCCCCCCCCGTGTCCGGACTGTGGGGACCGTCCACCCCGTGTCCGGACTGTGGGCCACCTGCTCTGGGTCTAGCCCCAGGTCTGGACTGTGGGCCGCCTGCTCCGGGTCTAGCCCCAGGTCTGGACTGTGGGGCATGCCCGCCCCGTGTCCAGACTGTGGGGCCCATCCACCCCGTGTCCGGACTGTGGGCCACCTGCCCCGGGTCTAGCCTCAGGTCTGAACTGTGGGGCTGCCTGCCCCGGGTCTAGCCCCAGGTCTGGACTATGGGGCATGCCCGCCCCGCGTCCGGACTGTGGGGCCCGTCCACCCCGTGTCTGGACTGTGGGCCGCCTGCCCCTGGTCTAGCCCCAGGTCTGGACTGTGGGGCCACCTGCCCCGGGATTAGCCCCGTGTCCGGACTGTGGGGCCCGCCCGCCCCATGTCCTGACTGTGGAGGCGGGCGACATGGGGCCCGCCCACCCCATGTCCTGACTGTGGGGCCCGCCCTGTGTCCTGACTGTGGGGCCCGCCCTGTGTCCTGACTGTGGGGCCCGCCCACCCTGTGTCCTGACTTTGGGGCCCGCCCGCCCTGTGTCCTGACTTTGGGGCCCGCCCGCCCTGTGTCCTGACTTTGGGGCCCGCCAGCCCTGTGTCCTGACTGTGGGGCCCACCCACCGCCAGCCCTGTGTCCTGACTGTGGGGCTCGCCCGCCCCGTGTCCTGACTGTGGGGCTCGCCCACCCCGTGTCCTGACTGTGGGGCTCGCCCACCCCGTGTCCTGACTGTGGGGCTCGCCCACCCCGTGTCCTGACTGTGGGGCTCGCCCGCCCCGTGTCCAGACTGTGGGGCTCGCCCGCCCCGTGTCCAGACTGTGGGGCTCGCCCGCCCAGTGTCCAGACTGTGGGGCTCGCCCGCCCAGTGTCCTGACTGTGGGGCTCATCTGCCCAGTGTCTGGACTTTGGGGCCGCCTGCCCCGGGTCTAGCCCCGTTTCCGGTCTGTGGGGCACGCCCACCCCAAGCTTGGACTGTGGGGCCCGTCCGTCCCGGGTCTAGCCCCGAGCCTGGACTGTGGGGCCCGGCTGCCCTATATCCGGACTGCGGCCGCCCAGTGTCCGGACTATGGGCCCGTCCGCCCCGTGTCCGGACTGTGGGGCCGCCTGCATCGGGTCTAGCCCCAGGTCTGGACTGTGGGGCCCCCCGCCCGCCCCGAGTCTAGCCCCAGGTCTGGACTGTGGGGCCCCCAGCCAGCCCCGGGTACGGACTGTGGGGCCCCACGCCCGCCCCGGGTACGGACTGTGGGGCCCACCGCTCGCCCCGAGTCTTGACTGTGGGGAAGCCTGCCCCGGGTCTGGACTGTGGGGCATGTCCGCCCCATGTCAGGACTGTGGGGCCCGTCCACCCCGTGTCTGGACTGTGGGGCCGCCTGCCCCTGGTTTAGCCTCAGGTCTGGACTGTGGGGCCGCCTGCCCCGGGACTAGCTCCGTGTCCGGACTGTGGGGCCCGTCCGCCCCGAGCCTGGACTGTGGGGCCCGTCCGCCCAGAGCCTGGACTGTGGGGCCCGTCCGCCCAGAGCCTGGACTGTGGGGCCCGTCCGCCCGCCCCGGGTATGGACTGTGGGGCCCCCCGCTCGCCCCGAGTCTGGACTTGTGGGGCCGCCTGTCCCGGGTCTGGACTGTGGGGCATGTTCGCCCCATGTCAGGACTGTGGGGCCCGTCCACCCCGTGTCTGGACTGTGGGGCCGCCTGCCCCTGGTCTAGCCTCAGGTCTGGACTGTGGGGCCGCCTGCCCCTGGTCTGAAATGTGGGGCCGGCTGCCCCGGGTCTAGCCCCGAGCCTGGACTGTGGGGCCCGCCCACCCTATGTCTGGACTGTGGCCGCCCCGAGTCCAGACTGTAGGCCTCGCCCTATATCCGGACTGCGGCCGCCCCGTGTCCGGACTGTGGGGCCGCCTGCCCCGGGTCTAGCCCCAGGCCCGGACTGTGGGGGCCCGACGCCCGCCCCGATTCCAGACTGTGGGGCCCCTCGGCTGCCCCTGGTCCGGACTGTGGGATCCTCTGCTTGCCCCGGGTCCGGACTGTGGGGCCACCCGCCCCGGGACTGGACTGTGGGGCCGACTGCCCCCGGGTCTAGCCCCGAGCCTGGACTGTGGGGCCTGCCCGCCTTATGTCCGGACTGTGGCCCCCCCCCGTGTCCGGACTGTGGGGACCGTCCACCCCGTGTCCGGACTGTGGGCCACCTGCTCTGGGTCTAGCCCCAGGTCTGGACTGTGGGCCGCCTGCTCCGGGTCTAGCCCCAGGTCTGGACTGTGGGGCATGCCCGCCCCGTGTCCAGACTGTGGGGCCCATCCACCCCGTGTCCGGACTGTGGGCCGCCTGCCCCGGGTCTAGCCTCAGGTCTGAACTGTGGGGCTGCCTGCCCCGGGTCTAGCCCCAGGTCTGGACTATGGGGCATGCCCGCCCCGCGTCCGGACTGTGGGGCCCGTCCACCCCGTGTCTGGACTGTGGGCCGCCTGCCCCTGGTCTAGCCCCAGGTCTGGACTGTGGGGCCACCTGCCCCGGGATTAGCCCCGTGTCCGGACTGTGGGGCCCGCCCACCCCATGTCCTGACTGTGGGGCCCGCCCTGTGTCCTGACTGTGGGGCCCGCCCTGTGTCCTGACTGTGGGGCCCGTCCACCCTGTGTCCTGACTTTGGGGCCCGCCCGCCCTGTGTCCTGACTTTGGGGCCCGCCCGCCCTGTGTCCTGACTTTGGGGCCCGCCAGCCCTGTGTCCTGACTGTGGGGCCCACCCACCGCCAGCCCTGTGTCCTGACTGTGGGGCTCGCCCGCCCCGTGTCCTGACTGTGGGGCTCGCCCACCCCGTGTCCTGACTGTGGGGCTCGCCCACCCCGTGTCCTGACTGTGGGGCTCGCCCACCCCGTGTCCTGACTGTGGGGCTCGCCCGCCCCGTGTCCAGACTGTGGGGCTCGCCCGCCCCGTGTCCAGACTGTGGGGCTCGCCCGCCCCGTGTCCAGACTGTGGGGCTCGCCCGCCCCGTGTCCAGACTGTGGGGCTCGCCCGCCCAGTGTCCAGACTGTGGGGCTCGCCCGCCCAGTGTCCTGACTGTGGGGCTCATCCGCCCAGTGTCTGGACTTTGGGGCCGCCTGCCCCGGGTCTAGCCCCGTTTCCGGTCTGTGGGGCACGCCCACCCCAAGCTTGGACTGTGGGGCCCGTCCGTCCCGGGTCTAGCCCCGAGCCTGGACTGTGGGGCCCGGCTGCCCTATATCCGGACTGCGGCCGCCCAGTGTCCGGACTATGGGCCCGTCCGCCCCGTGTCCGGACTGTGGGGCCGCCTGCATCGGGTCTAGCCCCAGGTCTGGACTGTGGGGCCCCCCGCCCGCCCCGAGTCTAGCCCCAGGTCTGGACTGTGGGGCCCCCAGCCAGCCCCGGGTACGGACTGTGGGGCCCCACGCCCGCCCCGGGTACGGACTGTGGGGCCCACCGCTCGTCCCGAGTCTTGACTGTGGGGAAGCCTGCCCCGGGTCTGGACTGTGGGGCATGTCCGCCCCATGTCAGGACTGTGGGGCCCGTCCACCCCGTGTCTGGACTGTGGGGCCGCCTGCCCCTGGTTTAGCCTCAGGTCTGGACTGTGGGGCCGCCTGCCCCGGGACTAGCTCCGTGTCCGGACTGTGGGGCCCGTCCGCCCCGAGCCTGGACTGTGGGGCCCGTCCGCCCAGAGCCTGGACTGTGGGGCCCGTCCGCCCAGAGCCTGGACTGTGGGGCCCCCCGCCCGCCCCGGGTATGGACTGTGGGGCCCCCCGCTCGCCCCGAGTCTGGACTTGTGGGGCCGCCTGTCCCGGGTCTGGACTGTGGGGCATGTTCGCCCCATGTCAGGACTGTGGGGCCCGTCCACCCCGTGTCTGGACTGTGGGGCCGCCTGCCCCTGGTCTAGCCTCAGGTCTGGACTGTGGGGCCGCCTGCCCCGGGACTAGCCCCGTGTCCGGACTGTGGGGCCAGTCCGCCCCGAGCCTGGACTGTGGGGCCCGTCCGCCATATGTCCGGACTGTGGCTCCCCCCGTGTAAGGACTGTGGGGACCGTCCACCCCGCGTCCGGACTGTGGGCCGCGTGCTCCGGGTCTAGCCCCAGGTCTGGACTGTGGGGCATGCCTGCTCCGTGTCCGGACTGTGGGGCCCGTCCACCCCGTGTCCGGACTGTGGGCCGTCTGCCCCAGGTCTAGCCCCAGGTCTGGACTGTGAAGCCACCTGCCCCGGGATTAGCTCAGTGTCCGGACTGTGGGGTCCGCCTGCCCCATGTCCTGACTGTGGAGCCCGCCCGCCCCGTGTCCTGACTGTGGGCCCCGTGTCCTGACTGTGGGGCCCGCCCGCCCTGTGTCCTGACTGTGGGGCCCGTCCGCCCCGTGTCCTGACTGTGGGTCCCGCCCGCCCCGTGTCCTGACTGTGGGTCCCGCCCGCCCCGTGTCCTGACTGTGGGGCCCGCCCGCCCTATGTCCGTACTGTGGGGCCCGCCCTGTGTCCTGACTGTGGGGCCCGTCCGCCCCGTGTCCTGACTGTGGGTCCCGCCCGCCCCGTGTCCTGACTGTGGGTCCCGCCCGCCCCGTGTCCTGACTGTGGGTCCCGCCCGCCCCGTGTCCTGACTGTGGGTCCCGCCCGCCCCGTGTCCTGACTGTGGGTCCCGCCCGCCCCGTGTCCTGACTGTGGGGCCCGCCCGCCCCGTGTCCTGACTGTGGGGCTCATCCGCCCAGTGTCTGGACTTTGGGGTCGCCTGCCCCGGGTCTAGCCCCGTTTCCGGTCTGTGGGGCACGCCCGCCCCAAGCTTGGACTGTGGGGCCCGTCCGTCCCGGGTCTAGCCCCGAGCCTGGACTGTGGGGCCCGGCCACCCTATATCCGGACTGCTGCCGCCCAGTGTCCGGACTATGGGCCCGTCCGCCCCGTGTCCGGACTGTGGGGCCGCCTGCATCGGGTCTAGCCCCAGGTCTGGACTGTGGGGCCCCCCGCCCGCCCCGAGTCTAGCCCCAGGTCTGGACTGTGGGGCCCCCAGCCAGCCCCGGGTACGGACTGTGGGGCCCCCCGCCCGCCCCGGGTACGGACTGTGGGGCCCCCCGCTCGCCCCAAGTCTGGACTGTGGGGAAGCCTGCCCCGGGTCTGGACTGTGGGGCATGTCCGCCCCATGTCAGGACTGTGGGGCCCGTCCACCCAGTGTCTGGACTGTGGGGCCGCCTGACCCTGGTTTAGCCTCAGGTCTGGACTGTGGGGCCGCCTGCCCCGGGACTAGCTGTGTCCGGACTGTGGGGCCCGTCCGCCCCGAGCCTGGACTGTGGGGCCCGTCCGCCCCGAGCCTGGACTGTGGGGCCCGCCCTATGTACGGACTGTGGCCGCACTGCATCTGGACTGTGGGGCCCGTCCACCCCGTGTCCGGACTGTGGAGCCCGTCCGCCATATGACCGGACTGTGGGGCCCGTCCACCCCGTGTCCGGACTGTGGGCCGTCTGCCCCAGGTCTAGCCCCAGGTCTGGACTGTGAAGCCGCCTGCCCCGGGATTAGCTCAGTGTCCGGACTGTGGGGTCCGCCTGCCCCATGTCCTGACTGTGGAGCCCGCCCGCCCCGTGTCCTGACTGTGGGCCCCGTGTCCTGACTGTGGGGCCCGCCCGCCCTATGTCCGTACTGTGGGGCCCGCCCTGTGTCCTGACTGTGGGGCACGCCCGCCCCGTGTCCTGACTGTGGGTCCCGCCCGCCCCGTGTCCTGACTGTGGGTCCCGCCCGCCCCGTGTCCTGACTGTGGGTCCCGCCCGCCCCGTGTCCTGACTGTGGGTCCCGCCCGCCCCGTGTCCTGACTGTGGGTCCCGCCCGCCCCGTGTCCTGACTGTGGGTCCCGCCCCGTGTCCTGACTGTGGGTCCCGCCCGCCCCGTGTCCTGACTGTGGGGCCCGCCCGCCCCGTGTCCTGACTGTGGGGCTCATCCGCCCAGTGTCTGGACTTTGGGGTCGCCTGCCCCGGGTCTAGCCCCGTTTCCGGTCTGTGGGGCACGCCCGCCCCAAGCTTGGACTGTGGGGCCCGTCCGTCCCGGGTCTAGCCCCGAGCCTGGACTGTGGGGCCCGGCCACCCTATATCCGGACTGCTGCCGCCCAGTGTCCGGACTATGGGCCCGTCCGCCCCGTGTCCGGACTGTGGGGCCGCCTGCATCGGGTCTAGCCCCAGGTCTGGACTGTGGGGCCCCCCGCCCGCCCCGAGTCTAGCCCCAGGTCTGGACTGTGGGGCCCCCAGCCAGCCCCGGGTACGGACTGTGGGGCCCCCCGCCCGCCCCGGGTACGGACTGTGGGGCCCCCCGCTCGCCCCAAGTCTGGACTGTGGGGAAGCCTGCCCCGGGTCTGGACTGTGGGGCATGTCCGCCCCATGTCAGGACTGTGGGGCCCGTCCACCCAGTGTCTGGACTGTGGGGCCGCCTGACCCTGGTTTAGCCTCAGGTCTGGACTGTGGGGCCGCCTGCCCCGGGACTAGCTGTGTCCGGACTGTGGGGCCCGTCCGCCCCGAGCCTGGACTGTGGGGCCCGTCCGCCCCGAGCCTGGACTGTGGGGCCCGCCCTATGTACGGACTGTGGCCGCACTGCATCTGGACTGTGGGGCCCGTCCACCCCGTGTCCGGACTGTGGAGCCCGTCCGCCATATGACCGGACTGTGGGGCCCGTCCACCCCGTGTCCGGACTGTGGGCCGTCTGCCCCAGGTCTAGCCCCAGGTCTGGACTGTGAAGCCGCCTGCCCCGGGATTAGCTCAGTGTCCGGACTGTGGGGTCCGCCTGCCCCATGTCCTGACTGTGGAGCCCGCCCGCCCCGTGTCCTGACTGTGGGCCCCGTGTCCTGACTGTGGGGCCCGCCCGCCCTATGTCCGTACTGTGGGGCCCGCCCTGTGTCCTGACTGTGGGGCACGCCCGCCCCGTGTCCTGACTGTGGGTCCCGCCCGCCCCGTGTCCTGACTGTGGGTCCCGCCCGCCCCGTGTCCTGACTGTGGGTCCCGCCCGCCCCGTGTCCTGACTGTGGGTCCCGCCCGCCCCGTGTCCTGACTGTGGGTCCCGCCCGCCCCGTGTCCTGACTGTGGGTCCCGCCCCGTGTCCTGACTGTGGGTCCCGCCCGCCCCGTGTCCTGACTGTGGGGCTCATCCGCCCAGTGTCTGGACTTTGGGGTCGCCTGCCCCGGGTCTAGCCCCGTTTCCGGTCTGTGGGGCACGCCCGCCCCAAGCTTGGACTGTGGGGCCCGTCCGTCCCGGGTCTAGCCCCGAGCCTGGACTGTGGGGCCCGGCCACCCTATATCCGGACTGCGGCCGCCCAGTGTCCGGACTATGGGCCCGTCCGCCCCGTGTCCGGACTGTGGGGCCGCCTGCATCGGGTCTAGCCCCAGGTCTGGACTGTGGGGCCCCCCGCCCGCCCCGAGTCTAGCCCCAGGTCTGGACTGTGGGGCCCCCAGCCAGCCCCGGGTACGGACTGTGGGGCCCCCCGCCCGCCCCGGGTACGGACTGTGGGGCCCGCCGCTCGCCCCAAGTCTGGACTGTGGGGAAGCCTGCCCCGGGTCTGGACTGTGGGGCATGTCCGCCCCATGTCAGGACTGTGGGGCCCGTCCACCCAGTGTCTGGACTGTGGGGCCGCCTGCCCCTGGTTTAGCCTCAGGTCTGGACTGTGGGGCCGCCTGCCCCGGGACTAGCTGTGTCCGGACTGTGGGGCCCGTCCGCCCCGAGCCTGGACTGTGGGGCCCGTCCGCCCCGAGCCTGGACTGTGGGGCCCGCCCTATGTACGGACTGTGGCCGCACTGCATCTGGACTGTGGGGCCCGTCCACCCCGTGTGCGGACTGTGGAGCCCGTCCGCCATATGTCCGGACTGTGGGGACCGTCCACCCCGTGTCCGGACTGTGGGCCGCGTGCTCCGGGTCTAGCCCCAGGTCTGGACTGTGGGGCATGCCTGCTCCGTGTCCGGACTGTGGGGCCCGTCCACCCCGTGTCCGGACTGTGGGCCGTCTGCCCCAGGTCTAGCCCCAGGTCTGGACTGTGAAGCCGTCTGCCCCTGGATTAGCTCAGTGTCCGGACTGTGGGGCCCGCCTGCCCCGTGTCCTGACTGTGGGCCCCGTGTCCTGACTGTGGGGCCCGCCCGCCCTATATCCGTACTATGGCCGCCCCGTGTCCGGACTGTGGGGCCCGTCCACCCCGTGTCCGGACTGTGGGGCCGCCTGCCAGGGGACTAGCCCCGTGTACGGACTGTGGGGCCCGCCCGCCCCGAGCCTGGACTGTGGGGCCCGTCCGCCCCGAGTCTGGACCGTGGGGCCCGTCCGCTCCAAGCGTGGACTGTGGGGCCCTTCCACCCCGTGTCTGGACTGTGGGCCGCCTGCCCCGGGTCTAACCCCAGGTCTGGACTGTAGGCCGCCTGCCCCGGGTCTAGCCCCAGGTCTGGACTGTGGGGCATGCCTGCTCCGTGTCCGGACTGTGGGGCCCGTCCACCCCGTGTCCGGACTGTGGGCCGTCTGCCCCAGGTCTAGCCCCAGGTCTGGACTGTGAAGCCGCCTGCCCCGGGATTAGCTCAGTGTCCGGACTGTGGGGCCTGCCCGCCCTGTATCCTGACTGTGGGGCCTGCCCGCCCTGTATCCTGACTGTGGAGCCCGCCCGCCCAATGTCCTGACTGTGGGGCCCGCCCTGTGTCCTGACTGTGGGTCCCGCCCGCCCCGTGTCCTGACTGTGGGTCCCGCCCGCCCCGTGTCCTGACTGTGGGTCCCGCCCGCCCCGTGTCCAGACTGTGGGTCCCGCCCGCCCCGTGTCCAGACTGTGGGTCCCGCCCGCCCCGTGTCCAGACTGTGGGTCCCGCCCGCCCCGTGTCCAGACTGTGGGGCTCCTCCGCCCCGTGTCCAGACTGTGGGGCTCATCTGCCCCATGTCCGGACTTTGGGGCCGCCTGCCCCGGGTCTAGCCCCGTTTCCGGTCTGTGGGGCACGCCCGCCCCAAGCTTGGACTGTGGGGCCCGTCCGTCCCGGGTCTAGCCCCGAGCCTGGAGTGTGGGGCCCGGCCGCCCTATATCCGGACTGCGGCCGCCCAGTGTCCGGACTATGGGCCCGTCCGCCCCGTGTCCGGACTGTGGGGCCGCCTGCATCGGGTCTAGCCCCAGGTCTGGACTGTGGGGCCCCCCGCCCGCCCCGAGTCTAGCCCCAGGTCTGGACTGTGGGGCCCCCAGCCAGCCCCGGGTACGGACTGTGGGGCCCCCCGCCCGCCCCGGGTACGGACTGTGGGGCCCCCCGCTCGCCCCAAGTCTGGACTGTGGGGAAGCCTGCCCCGGGTCTGGACTGTGGGGCATGTCCGCCCCATGTCAGGACTGTGGGGCCCGTCCACCCAGTGTCTGGACTGTGGGGCCGCCTGCCCCTGGTTTAGCCTCAGGTCTGGACTGTGGGGCCGCCTGCCCTGGGACTAGCTCTGTGTCCGGACTGTGGGGCCCGTCCGCCCCGAGCCTGGACTGTGGGGCCCATCCGTCCCGAGCCTGGACTGTGGGGCCCGTCCGCCCCGAGCCTGGACTGTGGGGCCCGCCCTATGTACGGACTGTGGCCGCACTGCATCTGGACTGTGGGGCCCGTCCACCCCGTGTCCGGACTGTGGGGCCCGTCCGCCATATGTCCGGACTGTGGCTCCCCCCGTGTCCGGACTGTGGGGACCGTCCTCCCCGTGTCCGGACTGTGGGCCGCGTGCTCCGGGTCTAGCCCCAGGTCTGGACTGTGGGGCATGCCTGCTCCGTGTCCGGACTGTTGGGCCCGTCCACCCCGTGTCCGGACTGTGGGCCGTCTGCCCCAGGTCTAGCCCCAGGTCTGGACTGTGAAGCCGCCTGCCCCGGGATTAGCTCAGTGTCCAGACTGTGGGGCCTGCCTGCCCCGTGTCCTGACTGTGGAGCCCGCCCGCCCCGTGTCCTGACTGTGGGCCCCGTGTCCTGACTGTGGGGCCCGCCCGCCCTATATCCGTACTATGGCCGCCCCGTGTCCGGACTGTGGGGCCCGTCCACCCCGTGTCCGGACTGTGGGGCCGCCTGCCACGGGACTAGCCCCGTGTACGGACTGTGGGGCCCGCCCGCCCCGTGTCTTAACTATGGGCCCGCCCGCCCCGAGCCTGGACTGTGGGGCCCGTCCGCCCCGAGTCTGGACTGTGGGGCCCGTCCGCTCCAAGCGTGGACTGTGGGGCCCTTCCACCCCGTGTCTGGACTGTGGGCCGCCTGCCCCGGGTCTAACCCCAGGTCTGGACTGTGGGCCGCCTGCCCCGGGTCTAGCCCCAGGTCTGGACTGTGGGGCATGCCTGCTCCGTGTCCGGACTGTGGGGCCCGTCCACCCCGTGTCCGGACTGTGGGCCGTCTGCCCCAGGTCTGGACTGTGAAGCCGCCTGCCCCGGGATTAGCTCAGTGTCCGGACTGTGGGGCCTGCCCGCCCTGTATCCTGACTGTGCAGCCCGCCCGCCCAATGTCCTGACTGTGGGGCCCGCCCTGTGTCCTGACTGTGGGTCCCGCCCCGTGTCCTGACTGTGGGTCCCGCCCGCCCCGTGTCCTGACTGTGGGTCCCGCCCGCCCCGTGTCCAGACTGTGGGTCCCGCCCGCCCCGTGTCCAGACTGTGGGTCCCGCCCGCCCCGTGTCCAGACTGTGGGGCTCCTCCGCCCCGTGTCCAGACTGTGGGGCTCCTCCGCCCCGTGTCCAGACTGTGGGGCTCCTCCGCCCCGTGTCCGGACTTTGGGGCCGCCTGCCCCGGGACGACCCCCGTGTCCGGACTGTGGGGCCCGTCCACCCCGTGTCCGGACTGTGGGGCCCGTCCACCCCGTGTCCGGACTGTGGGGCCCGTCCACCCCGTGTCCGGACTGTGGGGCCCGTCCACCCCGTGTCCGGACTGTGGGGCCCGTCCACCCCGTGTCCAGACTGTGGGGCCCGTCCACCCCGTGTCCGGACTGTGGGTCGCCTGCCCCGGGTCTAGCCCCAGGTCTGGACTGTGGGGCCGCCTGCCCCGGGTCTAGCCCCAGGTCTGGACTATGGGGCATGCCCGCCCCGTGTCCGGACTGTGGGGCCCGTCCACCCCGTGTCTGGACTGTGGGCCGCCTGCCCCGGGTCTAGCCCCAGGTCTGGACTGTGGGGCCAGCCCGCCCCGTGTCCTGACTGTGGGGCGGGCCGCCCGCCCCATGTCCTGACTGTGGGGCGGGCCGCCTGCCCCATGTCCTGACTGTGGGAGGGGGCCGCCCGCCACATGTCCTGACTGTGGGGCCCGCCCGCCCCATGTCCTGACTGTGGGGCCCGCCCGCCCCGTGACCTGACTGTGGGGCCCGCCCGCCCCGTGTCCTGACTGTGGGGCTCGCCCGCCCCGTGTCCTGACTGTGGGGCTCGCCCACCCCGTGTCCTGACTGTGGGGCTCGTCCGCCCAGTGTCCTGACTGTGGGGCACATCCGCCCAGTGTCCTGACTGTGGGGCACGCCCGCCCCAACCTTGGACTGTGGGGCCCGTCCGTCCCGGGTCTAGCCCCGAGCCTGGACTGTGGGGCCCGGCTGCCCTATATCCGGACTGCGGCCGCAAAGTGTCCGGACTATGGGCCCGTCCGCCCCATGTCCGGACTGTGGGGCCGCCTGCATCGGGTCTAGCCCTAGGTCTGGACTGTGGGGCCCCCCGCCCTCCCCGAGTCTAGCCCCAGGTCTGGACTGTGGGGCCCCCAGCCAGCCCCGGGTACGGACTGTGGGGCCCCCCGCCCGCCCCGGGTACGGACTGTGGGGCCCTCCGCTCGCCCCGAGTCTGGACTGTGGGGCATGTCCGCCCCATGTCAGGACTGTGGGGCCCGTCCACCCCGTGTCTGGACTGTGGGGCCGCCTGCCCCTGGTCTAGCCTCAGGTCTGGACTGTGGGGCCGCCTGCCCCGGGACTAGCTCCGTGTCCGGACTGTGGGGCCCGTCCGCCCCGAGCCTGGACTGTGGGGCCCGTCCGCCCCGAGCCTGGACTGTGGGGCCCGTCCGCCCCGAGCCTGGACTGTGGGGCCCGTCCGCCCACCCCGGGTACGGACTGTGGGGCCCCCCGCTCGCCGCGAGTCTGGATTGTGGGGCCGCCTGCCCCGGGTCTGGACTGTGGTGCATGTCCGCCCCATGTCAGGACTGTGGGGCCCGTCCACCCCGTGTCTGGACTGTGGGGTCGCCTGCCCCTGGTCTAGCCTCAGGTCTGGACTGTGGGGCCGCCTGCCCCGGGACTAGCCCCGTGTCCGGACTGTGGGGCCAGTCCGCCCCGAGCCTGGACTGTGGGGCCCGTCCGCCATATGTCCGGACTGTGGCTCCCCCCGTGTCCGGACTGTGGGGACCGTCCACCCCGTGTCCGGACTGTGGGCCGCGTGCTCCGGGTCTAGCCCCAGGTCTGGACTGTGGGGCATGCCTGCTCCGTGTCCGGACTGTGGGGCCCGTCCACCCCGTGTCCGGACTGTGGGCCGTCTGCCCCAGGGCTAGCCTCAGGTCTGGACTGTGAAGCCGCCTGCCCCGGGATTAGCTCAGTGTCCGGACTGTGGGGCCCGCCTGCCCCGTGTCCTGACTGTGGAGCCCGCCCGCCCCGTGTCCTGACTGTGGGCCCAGTGTCCTGACTGTGGGGCCCGCCCGCCCTATGTCCGTACTATGGCCACCCCGTGTCCGGACTGTGGGGCCTGTCCACCCCGTGTCCGGACTGTGGGGCCGCCTGCCCCGGGACTAGCCCCGTGTACGGACTGTGGGGCCCGCCCGCCCCGTGTCGTAACTATGGGTCCGCCCGCCCCGAGCCTGGACTGTGGGGCCCGTCCGCCCCGAGTCTGGACTGTGGGGCCCGTCCGCCCCGAGCGTGGACTGTGGGGCCAGAGCGTGGACTGTGGGGCCCGTTCGCTCCGAGCCAATACTGTGGGGCCCATCCGCCCCGAGTCTGGACTGTGGTGCCCATCCGTCCCGAGCCTGGACTGTGGGGCCCCCCGCCCCGGGTCTGAAATGTGGGGCCGGCTTCCCCGGGTTTAGCCCCGAGCCTGGACTGTGGGGCCCGCCCACCCTATGTCTGGACTGTGGCCGCCCCGTGTCCGGACTGTGGGGCTCGTCACCCCGTGTCTGGACTTTGGGGCAGCCTACCCCTGGTCTAGCCCTAGGTCTGGACTGTGGGGCATGTCCGCCCCGTGTCAGGACTGTGGGGCCCGTCCACCCCGTATCTGGACTGTGGGGCCGCCTGCCCCGGGCCGAGCCTCAGGTCTGGACTGTGGAGCCCGTCCGCCCCGAGCCTGGACTGTGGGGCCCGTTGGCCCCGAGCCAATACTGTGGGGCCCATCCGCCCCGAGCCTGGACTGTGGGGCCCATCCGCCCCGAGCCTGGACTGTGGGGCCCATCCGCCCCGAGCCTGGACTGTGGGGCCCCCCGCCCCGGGTCTGAAATGTGGGGCCGGCTTCCCCGGGTTTAGCCCCGAACGTGGACTGTGGGGCCCGCCCACCCTATGTCTGGACTGTGGCCGCCCCGTGTCCGGACTGTGGGGCTCGTACACCCCGTGTCCGGACTTTGGGGCAGCCTACCCCGGGTCTAGCCCCAGGTCTGGACTGTGGGGCATGTCCGCCCCGTGTCAGGACTGTGGGGCCCGTCCACCCTATGTCTAGAATGTGGGGCTGCCTGCCCCGGGTCTAGCCTCAGGTCTGGACTGTGGGGCCGCCTGCCCCGGGTCTAGCCCCAGGTCTTGACTATGGGTCATGCCCGCCCCGTATCCGGACTGTGGGGCCCGTCCACCCCGTGTCTAGAATGTGGGGCCGCCTGCCCCGGGTCTAGCCTCAGGTCTGGACTGTGGGGCCGCCAGCCCCGGGTTTAGCCCCAGGTCTTGACTATGGGGCATGCCCGCCCCGTATCTGGACTGTGGGGCCCGTCCACCCCGTGTCTGGACTGTGGGCCGCCTGCCCCAGGTCTGGACTGTGGGGCCACCTGCCCCGGGATTAGCCCTGTGTCCTGACTGTGGGGCCTGCTCGCCCTGTATCCTGACTGTGGAGCCCGCCCGCCCAATGTCCTGACTGTGGGGCCCGCCCTGTGTCCTGACTGTGGGGCCCGTCCGCCCCGTGTCCTAACTGTGGGGCCCGTCCGCCCCATGTCCTGACTGTGGGTCCCGCCCGCCCCGTGTCCTGACTGTGGGTCCCGCCCGCCCCGTGTCCTGACTGTGGGTCCCGCCCGCCCCGTGTCCGGACTGTGGGTCCCGCCCGCCCCGTGTCCGGACTGTGGGTCCCGCCCGCCCCGTGTCCGGACTGTGGGTCCCGCCCGCCCCGTGTCCGGACTGTGGATCCCGCCCGCCCCGTGTCCGGACTGTGGGGCCCGTCCACCCTGAATCCGGACTGTGGGGCCCGTCCACCCCGTGTCCGGACTGTGGGGCCCGTCCACCCCGTGTCCGGACTGTGGGGCCCGTCCACCCCGGGTCTAGCCCCAGGTCTGGACTGTGGGGCATGTCCGCCCCGTGTCAGGACTGTGGGGCCCGTCCACCCTGTGTCTAGAATGTGGGGCCGCCTGCCCCGGGTCTAGCCTCAGGTCTGGACTGTGGGGCCGCCTGCCCCGGGTATAGCCCCAGGTCTTGACTATGGGTCATGCCCGCCCCGTCCCCGGACTGTGGGGCCCGTCCACCCCGTGTCTAGAATGTGGGGCCGCCTGCCCCGGGTCTAGCCTCAGGTCTGGACTGTGGGGCCGCCAGCCCCGGGTTTAGCCCCAGGTCTTGACTATGGGGCATGCCCGCCCCGTATCTGGACTGTGGGGCCCGTCCACCCCGTGTCTGGACTGTGGGCCGCCTGCCCGGGGTCTAGCCCCAGGTCTGGACTGTGGGGCCACCTGCCCCGGGATTAGCCCTGTGTCCGGACTGTGGGGCCTGCCCGCCCTGTATCCTGACTGTGGAGCCCGCCCGCCCAATGTCCTGACTGTGGAGCCCGCCCGCCCAATGTCCTGACTGTGGGGCCCGCCCGCCCCGTGTCCTGACTGTGGGGCCCGCCCGCCCCGTGTCCTGACTGTGGGGCCCGCCCGCCCCGTGTCCGGACTGTGGGGCCCGCCCGCCCCGTGTCCGGACTGTGGGGCCCGCCCGTCCCGTGTCCGGACTGTGGGGCCCGCCCGCCCCGTGTCCAGACTGTGGGGCCCGCCCGCCCCGTGTCCGGACTGTGGGGCCCGCCCGCCCCGTGTCCGGACTGTGGGGCCCGCCCGCCCCGTGTCCGGACTGTGGGGCCCGCCCGCCCCGTGTCCGGACTGTGGGGCCCGTCCGCCCCGTGTCCGGACTGTGGGGCCCGTCCACCCCGTGTCCGGACTGTGGGGCCCGTCCACCCCGTGTCCGGACTGTGGGGCCCGTCCACCCCGTGTCCGGACTGTGGGGCCCGTCCACCCCGTGTCCGGACTGTGGGGCCCGTCCACCCCGTGTCCGGACTGTGGGGCCCGTCCACCCCGTGTCCGGACTGTGGGGCCCGTCCACCCCGTGTCCGGACTGTGGGGCCCGTCCACCCCGTGTTCGGACTGTGGGGCCCGTCCACCCCGTGTCCGGACTGTGGGGCCCGTCCACCCCGTGTCCGGACTGTGGGCCGCCTGCCCCGGGTCTAGCCCCAGGTCTGGACTATGGGGCATGCCCGCCCCGTGTCCGGACTGTGGGGCCCGTCCACCCCGTGTCTGGACTGTGGGCCGCCTGCCCCGGGTCTAGCCCCAGGTCTGGACTGTGGGGCCCGCCCGCCCCATGTCCTGACTGTGGGGCCCGCCCGCCCCGTGTCCTGACTGTGGGGCCCGCCCGCCCCGTGTCCTGACTGTGGGGCCCGCCCGCCCCGTGTCCTGACTGTGGGGCCCGCCCGCCCCGTGTCCTGACTGTGGGGCTCGCCCGCCCCGTGTCCTGACTGTGGGGCTCATCCGCCCCGTGTCTGGACCTTGGGGCCCCCTGCCCCCGGTCTAACCCCGTTTCCGGTCTGTGGGGCACGCCCGCCCCAAGCTTGGACTGTGGGGCCCGGCCGCCCCAGGTCTAGCCCCGAGCCTGGACTGTGGGGCCTGGCCGCCCTATATCCGGACTGCGGCCGCCCAGTGTCCGGACTATGGGCCCGTCCGCGCCGTGTCCGGACTGTGGGGCCGCCTGCATCGGGTCTAGCCCCAGGTCTGGACTGTGGGGCCCCGCGCCAGCCCCGGGTACGGACTGTGGGGCCCCCTACCCACCCCGGGTACGGACTGTGGGGCCCCCCGCTCGCCCCGAGTCTGGACTGTGGGGAAGCCTGCCCCGGGTCTGGACTGTGGGGCATGTCCGCCCCATGTCAGGACTGTGGGGCCCGTCCACCCAGTGTCTGGACTGTGGGGCCGCCTGCCCCTGGTCTAGCCTCAGGTCTGGACTGTGGGGCCGCCTGCCCTGGGACTAGCCCCGTGTCCGGACTGTGGGGCCCGTCCGCCCCGAGCCTGGACTGTGGGGCCCCCCGCCCGCTCCGGGTACGGACTGTGGGGCCCCCCGCCCGCCCCGAGTCTGGACTGTGGGGACGCCTGCCCCGGGTCTGGACTGTCGGGCATGTCCGCCCCATGTCAGGACTGTGGGGCCCGTCCACCCAGTGTCTGGACTGTGGGGCCGCCTGCCCCTGGTCTAGCCTCAGGTCTGGACTGTGGGGCCGCCTGCCCTGGGACTAGCCCCGTGTCCGGACTGTGGGGCCCGTCCGCCCCGAGCCTGGACTGTGGGGCCCGTCCGCCCCGAGCCTGGACTGTGGGGCCCCCCGCCCGCCCCGGGTACGGACTGTGGGGCCCCCCGCTCGCCCCGAGTCTGAACTGTGGGGACGCCTGCCCCGGGTCTGGACTGTGGGGCATGTCCGCCCCATGTCAGGACTGTGGGGCCCGTCCACCCCGTGTCTGAACTGTGGGGCCGCCTGCCCCTGGTCTAGCCTCAGGTCTGGACTGTGGGGCCGCCTGCCCCGGGACTAGCCCCGCGTCCGGACTGTGGGGCCCGTCCGCCCCGAGCCTGGACTGTGGGGCCCGTCCGCCATATGTCCGGACTGTGGCTCCCCCCGTGTCCGGACTGTGGGGACCGTCCACCCCGTGTCCGGACTGTGGGCCGCGTGCTCCGGGTCTAGCCCCAGGTCTGGACTGTGGGGCATGCCTGCTCCGTGTCCGGACTGTGGGGCCCGTCCACCCCGTGTCCGGACTGTGGGCCGTCTGCCCCGGGTCTAGCCCCAGGTCTGGACTGTGGGGCCGCCTGCCCCGGGATTAGCCCTGTGTTTGGGCTGTGGGGCCCGCCCGCCACATGTCCTGACTGTGGAGCCCGCCCTCCCCGTGTCCTGACTGTGGGGCCCGCCCGCCCCGTGTCCTGACTGTGGGGCCAGCCCGCCCGTGTCCTGACTGTGGGGCCAGCCCGCCCCGCCCGCCCCGTGTCCTGACTGTGGGGCCCGCCCGCCCCGTGTCCAGACTGTGGGGCCCGCCCGCCCCGTGTCCAGACTGTGGGGCCCGCCCGCCCCGTGTCCAGACTGTGGGGCCCGCCCGCCCCGTGTCCAGACTGTGGGGCCCGCCCGCCCCGAGTCCAGACTGTGGGGCCCGCCCGCCCCGAGTCCAGACTGTGGGGCCCGCCCGCCCCGAGTCCAGACTGTGGGGCCCGTCCGCCCCGAGTCCAGACTGTGGGGCCCGTCCACCCCGAGTCCAGACTGTGGGGTCCGTCCGCCCCGAGTCCAGACTGTGGGGCCCTTCCGCCCCGAGTCCAGACTGTGGGGCCCATCCGCCCCGAGTCCAGACTGTGGGGCCCATCCGCCCCGAGTCCAGACTGTGGGGCCCATCCGCCCCGAGTCCAGACTGTGGGGCCCATCCGCCCCGAGTCCAGACTGTGGGGCCCATCCGCCCCGAGTCCAGACTGTGGGGCCCATCCGCCCCGAGTCCAGACTGTGGGGCCCATCCGCCCCGAGTCCAGACTGTGGGGCCCTTCCGCCCCTAGTCCAGACTGTGGGGCCCATCCGCCCCGAGTCCAGACTGTGGGGCCCTTCCGCCCCGAGTCCAGACTGTGGGGCCCATCCGCCCCGAGTCCAGACTGTGGGGCCCATCCGCCCCGAGTCCAGACTGTGGGGCCCATCCGCCCCGAGTCCAGACTGTGGGGCCCATCCGCCCCGTGTCCGCACTTGGGGCCGCCTGCCCCGGGTCTAGCCCCAGGTCTGGACTGTGGGGCCACCTGCCCCAGGACTAGCCCTGTGTCTAGACTGTGGGGCACGCCCGCCCCGAGCCTGGACTGTGGGACATGCCCGCCCCGAGTGGAAAAGGGGAGCCTGTCTGCCCCGGGCCTGGACGGTGGGGCCCGTCCGCCCTGAGCCTGGACTGTGGGGCCGGCTGCCCCCGGGTCTAGCCCCGAGCCTGGACTGTGGGGCTGCCTGCCCCGGGACTAGCCCCGCATCCGGACTGTGGGGCCCCCCGCCCGCCCCGTGTCCTGACTGTGGGGCCCCCCGCCCGCCCCGTGTCCTGACTGTGGGGCCCCCCGCCCGCCCCATGTCCTGACTGTGGGGCCCCCCGCCCGCCCCGTGTCCTGACTGTGGGGCCAGCCAGCCCCATGTCTTGACTGTGGGGCCCATCGGCCCCATGTCCGGCCTTTGCGGCCGCCTGCCCCGGGTCTAGCTCCAGGTCTGGACAGTGGGGACCCACGCCTGCCCCGGGTCCGGACTGTGGGGCCCCCCACCCGCCCCGACTCCGGACTGTGGGGCCCCCCGTCCGCCCCGATCCTGGACTTTGGGGCCTGTTCGCTCGAGCCTGGACCGTGCGGCCCGTCCTCCCCGAGCCTGGACCGTGGGACCCGTCCTCCCCGAACCTGGACCGAGGGACCCGTCCTCCCCGAGCCTGGACCGAGGGGCCCGTCCGCCCCGAGCCTGGACCGTGGGGCCCGTCCGCCCCGAGCCTGGACCGTGGGGCCCGCCCGCCCCGGGTCCGGACTGTGGGGCCCGCCCGCCCCGGGCTACTTTCAGTGGTATGTCAGCCGATTGTGGTTTGTAGGCTTCTTTTCTTTACTGTCTCAATGCTTCATTAACTAGCAATTCTGCTGATATTGGTAAGAATGACTTCCGGGTGATAACGGCTGATCCTATCAAACAACAAGGAGGTGCCTTAATAAAGTACAGTCCTGAGGGTAGCTGGTGAGGCCAACAAATTTCCAGTCCATCCCTCATACTTAGATGATAAAGGCAGACCTGTTCAATGTGCTATCCATGTCCCAGTTTGGCCTCTTGTTGGTAGGAGGTGTAAATGGTTGCTTTAAACAGAATGAAGCTATTTTAAGTCTGATGTCGGGAGTCTCAGAATGGACTGGTCGACATTTTACTTAGCAAAATATTTATGTCCCAGTTATCCTTCTAGTTGAAGTTGGTCATGGTTGTGATTAGTAGGGGAGTAACGACTGCGGTCGCAGCAAGTCACAAAGGCCCGGAGGATCAGGGGCCCGCCGACACCAGCAGAACCTTTAATTAGATGTGTGTCCTCCTACGCACATCCAGTTGAAGTGTATTGCTGTGGACATACCTATTGGGTCCTTTAGCGACAATGCATTCTGTCGGCCAATCATAGGCCAGCACATGACGGGGCGCATGGCAGTAACGTCATGCACTCCCGTCACAGGCCGAAGTCAGCTGCCTGCTTCACAACAGGACTTGCGGAGCGGGAGTGAAGGGAAGGTGGGTAGAGTATTTAAATATTTATTTTAAATAAGTTGCCATACTACTATATGTAGCATCGGCATCTCTGCCCCCTGCTAGGCAGAGACGCCGTCCCATTCACCTCCTCGCTCCCCGCTCTGCGTTCACCAGCGCTCCTCTTCCTGCAGCCGGCGCGCGCAGCTCCCCGGGCACTGTGCTTAGGGCGCGCTCGCTCCCTCCCTCTTAAAGGGGCCGCATGCGCCGTCCTAAGGAGTCCTCGGCCAATAGCCGAGGGTCCTCCCATATATAAGGCACCTCCTCCAAAATGGAGGTGCCCGAGCAAAAGTTGTTGCACAGTGTTTCTGACTTCTGCTTCAGCCCTCAGGTCCCGCTGCTAGCCTGACTACCAGTCTTGCCCACCAGCCTGTTATCTGCCGTGCCTGCCAGCCCGCTCACCTGGGAGCACTTGCCTGTTGCCTGCCTGGTACCTGCCGTGCCTGTCAGCCCGCTCACCTGGGAGCACTTGCCTGTGACCTGCCTGTTACCTGCCGTGCCTTCCTGGAGGCTCCTGCCGTCACTTGCCGTGACCACTTGCCAGCCCACCTAGAGACTCCTGCCGTCACTTGCCGTGACCACCTAGAGACTCCTGCCGTCACTTGCCGTGACCACCTGCCAGCCCACCTAGAGACTCCTGCTCGCCAGCCTGCCTGCTGTGCCTACCTGCTATTCCGGTCAGTCCCTGCCATCTGTACCGTGAAGGTCACCTGCTCCCTTACAAGGTCATCCCCAGAGTAGCACCTGGTCCCTCGGCTCGGTCCCTCACTGGTCACGGAGTCGTTAGCCGCCGTACGACCAGGGTCGGTCCGGGTTGATACTTAGTTACGCCCCTCTGGGTCCCTCCTTGCACCATAGCACAGAGGTTCTACCCCCCGGACCCATAACACTATATATGACTATGAGGTGCTTTATACTACTATATATGACTACGGGGTGCATTATACTGCTATATGACTATGGGGTACATTATACTACTATATATGAATATGGGGTATACTATACTACTATATATGGCTATAAGGGTGCATTATACTGTTATATATGACTATGATGTACATTATACTGCTATATATGACTATGGGGGTACATTATACTGCTATATATGACTGAAGTGCAATATAGTGCTATATATGACTATAGGGTGCATTTTACTACTATTTATGACTATGGAGGTGCATTACACTACTATATATGACTATGGGGGTTGTATTATACTACTACGGATGACTATTGGGGTTGTATTATACTACTACGGATGACTATAGGGGTGCATTATACTTCTGTATATGACTATGAAGGTGTATTATACTACTATATATGACTATGTGGGTGCATTATACTACTATATATGACTATGGGGGTGCATTATACTGATATGACAGTGGGGTGCATTATACTACTATATATGACTATGGGGGTACATTATACTACTATAAATGACTATGGGGTGCTTTATACTACTATAAATGACTATGGGGTGCTTTATACTACTATATATGACTATGGGGTGCTTTATACTACTATATATGACTATGGGATGCTTTATACTAGTATATATGACTATGGGGGTGCAGTATACTATTATATATGACTATGGGGGTACATTATACAACTATATATGACCAGGAGGTGCAATATACTGCTATATATGACTTTGGGGTGCATTATACTACTATATAAACTATATGGGGGTACATTATACTGCCTTATATGACTATGGAGTGCATTATACTGCTTTATGTGACGATGGGGGTGCATTATACTTCTATGGATGACTATGAAGTGTATTATACTACTATATATGACTATGAGGATGCATTATACTACTGTACATGTCTATGGGGTGCATTATACTACTATATATGACTGGGGGTGCATTATACTGCTATATAGGACTATGGCTTGCATTATACTGCTATATATGACGATGGGGTGCATTATACTGCTATATATGACGATGGGGGTGCATTATACTGCTATATATGACTATGGAGGTGCATTATACTACTATATATGACTATGGGGTGCATTACACTACTTTATATGACTATGGAGGTACATTATATTACCATATATGACTATGGGGGTGAATTATACTGCTATATATTATGATGTGGTGCATTATACTACTATGTATGACTGTGGAGGTGCTTTATACTTTATTGAAAACTATGGGGTGCATTATACTACATGTATGACTAGGAGCTGTGCATTATACTTTATGGACGACTATGGGCTGTACAGTATATTATATAGAGGAGAATGGGATGCATTATACTATATGGAGGACTATGGGATGCATTATACTATATGAAGGACTATGGGAAGTGCGTTATACTTAAGCTCTGGAGCCCCATGACTTGAATGTACACCCCTGGTGAGTATAATGGCTTAGTTTTTTTTTTATACAATAAAGAACAGCGGCAGAATGGGGGACATATTCGGGATATATATATTCAGACTTTAGTTACGCCACTGGTCATAAGACACATGAAATCATTGTAAGTTCAATTAATATTCGGGGTCTGGAGTCATAAATTGGACTGGTTGGCGTTTAAGTTGGTTAACCATTTAGTTTCCAGGTTATCCTTTAAGTTGGATTTGTAAGTTGGGTATGGCTGAGCTGAGCAAAACCAGTGTAAGTCCAGCTGCTCCTCCTGGTCCGGTGTCATAGGATGGACTGCTCAGCATTTAAGCTGATAAACATCTACATTTCAGTTTACTCTCCTTGTTGGAGGTGCAAGCTGGACATGGCTGCAATAAGCTGAATAAAACCACTGTAAGTCCAGTTAAGGCTCCTAGTTGGAAGAGATGGCCTTGTGGACACAAAGTGATTAAACTGTTAATGCCCCAATCTACCCTCCTGGTATGGAGTGGTAAGATGAGCTTGATGGTGTCATGTTGGACAGCACTACAGTGGAGAAAATAAGTATTTGATACACTGCCGATTTTGCAAGTTTTCCTACCTACAAAGAGTGTAGAGGTCTGTCATTTTTATCGTAGGTCACTTCATCTGTGAGAGACAAAATCTAAAAATCAGAAAATCACATTATATGATTTTTAAATAATTAAATTGCATTTTATTGCATGAAATAAGTATTTGATCACCTACCAACCAGCAAGAATTCTGGCTCTCACATACTTGTTAGCTTTTCTTTAAGAAGCCCTCCTACTCTGCACTCATTACCTGTATTAATTGCACTTGTTTGAACTTATTACCTGTATAAAAGACACAAGGCTGGGATGGGCTACAGGACAATAAGCAAGCAGCTTCACGAGACGGCAACAACTGTTGGCGCAATTATTAGAAAATGGAAGAAACACAAGATGACTAAGTCTTCCTCGGTCTGGGGCTCCATGCAAGATCTCGCCTCGTGGGGTAAGGATGATTCTGAGAAACGTCAGGAATCAGCCCAGAACTACATGGGAGGACCTGGTCAATGACCTAAATAGAGCTGGCACCACAGTCTCAAACATTACCATTAGTTACACACTACGCTATCATGGATTAAAATCCTGCAGGGCACACAAGGTCCAGTGCTCACCCCAGCACATATCCAGGCCTGTTTGAAGTTGCCAATAACCATCTGGATGATCCAGAGGAGGCATGGGAGAAGGTCATGTGGTCAGATGAGATCAAAATAGAACTTTTTAGTGTCCACTCCACTCACCTTGTTTGGAGGAAGAAGAAGGATGAGTACAACCCCAAGAACACTCTCCCAACCATGAAGCATGGCGGGGGAAACCTCATACTTCGGAGGTGCTTTTTTTTGCAAAGGGGACAGGAAGACTGCAATGTATTGAAGGGAGGATGGATGGGGTCATGTATCTTCCTTCCCTCAGTAAGCACGTTGAAGATGGGTTGTGGTTGGGTCTTCCAGCATGACAATGATCCGAAACACACAGCCAGGGCAACCTAAGGCGTGGCTCGATAAGAAGCATTTCAAGGTCCTGTAGTGGTCTAGCCAGTCTCCAGACCTGATCCCAGTAGAAAAGCTTTGGAGGGAGCTGAAACTCAATATTGTCCAGCAACAGCCCCGAAACTTGAAAGATCTGGAGAAGATCCGTATGGAGGAGAGGGCCAAAATCCCTGCTTTATTATGTGCAAACTTGGTCAAGAACTACAGGAAATATCTGACCTCTGTAATTGCAAACAAAGGTTTCTGTACCAAATATTAAGTTCTATTTTTCTATTGTATCAAATACTTATTTCATGCAATAAAATGCAAATGAATTATGTAATGTTAATCATACAATGTGATTTTTCTGGATTTTATTTTTAAACTCGGTCTCTCACAGATGAAGTGACCTACGATAAAAATTACAGACCTCTACATTCATTGTAGGTGGGAAAACTTGCAAAATCGGCAGTGTATTAAATACTTCTTTTCCCCACCGTATACCAGTCTGCCCTCCTAATGGAAGTTGGATCTGGATTCGCCAGTGTGGGGCTGATAAACCATCAATGTCCCAGTCTATCCTCCTAACTGGAGGAGCATGATGGACATAGTTATACCGGTTCTAGTGAAAATATTCCAAGACCAGCATATCCTCTTGGTTGAAGTTGGAAAATGGACATATTAGAAATTAAGTCAGTGAAGCCATTATACCCAATAAGTATTTCAGGATTGAAGTCCTAAAATTGCTAGATTGAACTAAGTGGTGAGTTGGTTAAATATCCGGTCAATGCGCTTTTTGGGTGATTAAAACGGCAATTCTGCAATAAATATACAAGGGGAGGAATTGATGGATGAGTTAAAATGTCCACTTACCTGTCAGACTCCTGTAGCAAAGGAGTAACCTCTCCGCTAGTCAAGACGAATGCCTTCTCACTGCGTTTCTTCAGACGACTTAACGTTCCGCCCTATGGGACAAACCAAAAAGAAAAAAAGATTGGTGAAGTCTGATTGAAATAAGGTATTAAATATTCTGGTTTCTGGATCCCCTTTGGCATTCTGGGATGCTCAATCTACACTTTATAGCAAAAAGTGGGGTAGATATTTTTGAACCATTAGGTGGTCATTGACACTGGAAGGGTTTCTTACTGTCCAGACCTTCGCCTTAGGGGGGACCTTACTTCAATGGAAAATATCAACAATATTGTGTTTGTGATCCAATTCTCTCGCATGCGAGATTCGGATCACAGATGTGGAGAAGATGGAGCATTTAATTTCTCCATCTTCTCAATTGTGTGTCAGCCGGCGTATATTGGACTGCACTCGGATGACATCTGAGTGCAGTCCGATGTTTTTCACGGATCCATAGACTTGTATGGGCGCGTCGTCTGATATACTCTGCCAATTGCAGCATGCAGCAATTTTTTTCTCATGCCGACTTGGCATGAGAAAATAAACACTAGTTGGCACTGCCCCATAGTATAACATTGGAGTGAGTGCTATACTCATCCGAGTTATATGCCGGCTACTCACCAGTGTCAGCGATCCCTAAAGGCATCACCTTGACAATCACAGCAATAAGCACATGACACAGACGTGTTGCCTCTGATTTTTTGGGGGGCAACATGGTGCAGTGCTGAACTTCACCACAAACACCCCCAGCTACATGATGGGTAAACAGGACCCCAAGATTGTGTGAAGAGACGCTTACCTGGACCAGTCTCCTTCAAGCTGTCCGGGGTTAAAGACATAAAATGATTCAGGTTTAGAAATGTGCACATTCTATTTCATCTGTGATGTCATGGGATGTCGATGACATCACGCGCCCTGTGTTGTCATTAAAACTCTCACTGCTTTTTATGGATCCAGTTTACAACATCAACAACAAATTAATTCAATAAAAAGACAAAACCCCGACCTCATTTTATAATTCTATGAGGCACATTTAAAAGGAGCCTTTTATTTTATCTATATTACCTACTGCTCTATGTACTAAAATAACACCCAGGACCCCATACTGCCATTCCTGACCCCAGTAACCTACAACTCCAATGTCCCCCCCGAATTCAACAGGAGCAAAAGAGCTGACAACAGAGAATGATGGCATACGCTACTAAATTTCTGTTACAAAGTGCTGTAATTCTACCACGTCAATGGCAAAACGATCCAAAAATGGAGCCCCATAAAGATGTCCCAACTTGAGCCCCCCCTATCTACATGCCTTACTAGAGCATAGGGGGGACATAGGGGGCGAGCTCCATTGTAGTCTGCCATAGTGGGGAGCCAGTGCAAAGAGCTGGAAGACCCCCATCAAATATGTATCATCACATTGTCATCCTCCTGCTATAGGGGGCATGGAAAACGCTGCTTCCCCAGCAATATAGCAGCTCATTGCTGGGGGTTTAGCTGCCATACTTGTTCATATCAACAGATCATCAGTGACTCCTCATTTAGGTAAGGGGTGGTCCTGAAAATGTCTTATTACAGAGTGTTTCTGGAGATCCATGATAAATCCGGGGGATACGCTATAAGTATACCAAAGCTTAAAAGTAATGTGCTCCCTACCTGGACTCGTCCCCTTCCAGCTGTCAGATCCTAGTGACACAAGATGGCTCTGGTGCAGAGCTTCATACATTCTACTCCAGCTGTCATGTCTATGATGTCATGTGCATTGTGATGTCATCATGGCTCTCACTGTTATTTCACATTTACAACCACAAGAAAAAGTTTATATTAATTGTTTAAAAAAACAAAACTAAAAAACATTGTGGGTAATTGCAGCCTGTGATTATTTTACACACTATCATTAATATTTGGGGGGATTAGTCAGGTCCTTCGCCTTCCCCTCCTGCACTGCACTTTATATGTTGTATATTAGAATAATGGACAATCCACAAGCCCTGCTTGTAGAATATGTAATATATATACAGTACAGACCAAAAGTTTCGACACACCTTCTCATTTAAAGATTTTTCTGTATTTTCATGACTTTGAAAATTGTACATTCACACTGAAGGCATCAAAACTATGAATTAACACATGTGGAATTATATACTTAACAAAAAAGTGTGAAACAACTGAAAATATGTCTTATATTCTAGGTTCTTCATAGTAGCCACCTTTTGCTTTGATGACTGCTTTGCACACTCTTGGCATTCTCTTGATGAGCTTCAAGAGGTAGTCACCGGAAATGGTTTTCACTTCACAGGTGTGCCCTGTCAGGTTTAATAAGTGGGATTTCTTGCCTTATAAATGGAGTTGGGAACATCAGTTGTGTTGTGCAGAAGTCAGGTGGATACGCAGCTGATAGTCCTAGTCCTACTGAATAGACTGTTAGAATTTGTATTATGGCAAGAAAAAAGCAGCTAAGTAAAGAAAAACGAGTGGCCATCATTACTTTAAGAAATGAAGGTCAGCCAGTGCGAAAAATTGGGAAAACTTTGAATGTATCCCCAAGTGCAGTTGCAAAACCCATCAAGAAAACAAAGAAACTGGCTCACATGAGGACCGCCCCAGGAAAGGAAGACCAAGAGTCACCTCTGCTTCTGAGGATAAGTTTATCCGAGTCACCAGCCTCAGAAATCGCAGGTTAACAGCAGCTCAGATTAGAGACCAGGTCAATGCCACACAGAGTTCTAGCAGCAGACACATCTCTTCAACAACTGTTAAGAGGAGACTTTGTGCAGCAGGCCTTCATGGTAAAATAGCTGCTAGAAAACCACTGCTAAGGACAGGCAACAAGCAGAAGAGACTTGTTTGGGCTAAAGAACACAAGGAATGGACATTAGACCAGGGGAAATCTGTGCTTTGGTCTGATGAGTCCAAATTTGAGATCTTTGGTTCCAACCACCGTGTCTTTCTGCGACGCAGAAAAGGTGAACGGATGGACTCTACATGCCTGGTTCCCACCGTGAAGCATGGAGGAGGAGGTGTGATGGTGTGGGGGTGCTTTGCTGGTGACACTGTTGGGGATTTATTCATAATTGAAGGCATACTGAACCAGCATGGCTACCACAGCATCTTGCAGCGGCATGCTATTCCATCCGGTTTGCGTTTAGTTGGACCATCATTTATTTTTCAACAGGACAATGACCCCAAACACACCTCCAGGCTGTGTAAGGGCTATTTGACCAAGAAGGAGAGTGATGGGGTGCTACGCCAGATGACCTGGCCTCCACAGTCACCAGACCTGAACCCAATCGAGATGGTTTGGGGTGAGTTGGACCGCAGAGTGAAGGCAAAAGGTCCAACAAGTGCTAAGTATCTCTGGGAACTCCTTCAAGATTGTTGGAAGACCATTTCCGGTGATTACCTCTTGAAGCTCATCAAGAGAATGCCAAGAGTGTGCAAAGCAGTCATCAAAGCAAAAGGTGGCTATTTTGAAGAACCTAGAATATAAGACATATTTTCAGTAGTTTCACACTTTTTTTGTTAAGTATATAATTCCACATGTGTTAATTCATAGTTTTGATGCCTTCAGTGTGAATGTACAATTTTCATAGTCATGAAAATACAGAAAAATCTTTAAATGAGAAGGTGTGTCCAAACTTTTGGTCTGTACTGTATATACTAGATGGAGGCCCGATGCTATCGCATCGGGAGGTCAGTAATGTCACGATGGGGGCAGGCTTTGCAGTGCTGAGAATCTCCTCCCCCCCATGTGCTCACTCACCTATCCACTCTCTCTTTCCCCCATGTGCTGACTTCTCCCGTCTGTGATCTCTTCTTTGACCTATCTTCTCCATGTGCTCTCCCTCTTGTCTGCTGTCTCTCTCCTTCCTGTGCTGTGTTCTCCCCTCATGTGCTGTCCCGTTTGAGCTGTCTCCCCCCTGTGCTCTGTCTCTCTCTCCCTGTGCGCTTTCTCTCTCCCCCATCTGCTGTCTTCTCCTCTCATGTGATCTCTTCTTTGACCTATCTACCCCATGTGCTCTCCCCCTTGTCTGCTGTCTCTCTCCTTACTGTGCTGTGTTCTCCCTTCATGTGCTGTCCCGTTTGAGCTGTCTCCTCCCTGTGCTCTGTCTCTCTCCCCCTGTGTGCTTTCTCTCTCCCCCATCTGCTGTCTTCTCCTCTTATGTGCTCTCTTCTTTGACCTGTCTACCCCATGTGCTCTCCCCCTTGTCTGCTGTCTCTCTCCTTCCTGTGCTGTGTTCTCCCCTCATGTGCTGTCCCGTTTGAGCTGTCTCCCCCCTGTGCTCTGTCTCTCTCCCCCTGTGCGCTTTCTCTCTCCCCCATCTGCTGTCTTCTCCTCTTTTGTGATCTCTTCTTTGACCTGTGTACCCCATGTGCTCTCCCCCTTGTCTGCTGTCTCTCTCCTTCCTGTACTGTGTTCTTCCCTCATGTGTTCTCTCGTTTGAGCTGTCTCCCCACGCAGTAAATCAGATCGCCGCCATCTTTGTGCAGGCAGATAGCGGCGGTCACATTAAAACTGCGCATGCGCTCCTCCTGTACAAAGATGGCGGCAGTCAGTGAATCATTCGGCTGATCCCGGCGGCGGCGTTTTTGCGACAGTGTTCCGCTGGTGGTACCACGCAAGAGGCTGCGTACGGCGTATACAGTGTGTGTGGTGCGTACGGTGTATACAGAGTGCGTGTGTGTGGTGCATACGATGTATACAGACTGCGTGTGTGTGGTGGTGCGTACGGCGTATACAGTGTGTGTGGTGGTGCGTACGGCGTATACAGTGTGTGTGGTGGTGCGTACGGCGTATACAGTGTGTGTGGTGGTGCGTACGGCGTATACAGTGTATGTGGTATGTATGGCGTATACAGTGTGTGTGTGGTGCGTACGGCGTATACAGTGTGTGGTGGTGCATACGGCGTATACAGTGTGTGTGTGGTGTGTACGGCGTATACAGTGTGTGTGGTGGTGCGTACGGCGTATACAGTGTATGTGGTATGTACAGCATATACAGTGTGTGTGTGTGTGTGTGGTGCGTACGGCGTATACAGTGTGTGTGTGTGTGTGTGGTGTACGGCGTATACAGTGTGTGTGTGTGGTGTGTACGGCTTATACAGAGTGTGTGTGTGTGGTATGTACGGCGTATACAGTGTGTGTGGTGTACGGCGTATACAGTGTGTGTGTGTGTACGGCGTATACAGTGTATGTGGTATGTACAGCGTATACAGTGTGTGTGTGTGTGTGGTGTGTACGGCGTATACAGTGTGTGTGTGTGGTGCGTACGGCGTATACAGTGTGTGTGGTATGTACGGCGTATACAGTGTGTGTGTGGTGCGTACGCCGTATACAGTGTGTGTGTGTGTGTTGCATGCGGAGTATACAGTGTGTGTGTGGTGCGTATGGCGTATACAGTGTGTGTGTGGTGCGTACGGTGTATACAGAGTGCGTGTGTGTGGTGCATACGATGTATACAGACTGCGTGTGTGTGGTGGTGCGTACGGCGTATACAGTGTGTGTGGTGGTGCGTACGGCGTATACAGTGTGTGTGGTGGTGCGTACGGCGTATACAGTGTGTGTGGTGGTGCGTACGGCGTATACAGTGTATGTGGTATGTATGGCGTATACAGTGTGTGTGTGTGTGTGTGTGTGGTGTACGGCGTATACAGTGTGTGTGGTGTGTATGGCGTATACAGTGTGTGTGTGGTGTGTACGGCGTATACAGTGTGTGTGGTGGTGCGTACGGCGTATACAGTGTATGTGGTATGTACAGCATATACAGTGTGTGTGTGTGTGTGTGGTGCGTACGGCGTATACAGTGTGTGTGTGTGTGTGTGTGTGGTGTACGGCGTATACAGTGTGTGTGTGTGGTGTGTACGGCTTATACAGAGTGTGTGTGTGTGGTATGTACGGCGTATACAGTGTGTGTGGTGTACGGCGTATACAGTGTGTGTGTGTGTACGGCGTATACAGTGTATGTGGTGTGTACGGCGTATACAGTGTGTGTGTGGGTGTGGTGTGTACGGCGTATACAGTGTGTGTGTGTGGTGCGTACGGCGTATACAGTGTGTGTGGTATGTACGGCGTATACAGTGTGTGTGTGGTGCGTACGCCGTATACAGTGTGTGTGTGTGTGTTGCATGCGGAGTATACAGTGTGTGTGTGGTGCGTATGGCGTATACAGTGTGTGTGGTGCGTACGGCGTATACAGTGTGTGTGTGTGTTGCATGCGGCGTATACAGTGTGTGTGTGTATGTAAATTAACCTTAAAGAGTAAATCAACTTTTGGGACGTTTTTTAATGTGATTTAGGGTCATTAATTCTGAGCAGATTTGTGGGGACCCCAATCCTTTGCTCCTTTGCTTAAAAGACCTCCTAGAAGAGCGCAGCTCAGTAGATAGGAGAGTACACTGAGCGGAGCAAATGCAGCAGAAAGTCATAGTCATGTCTCCTCACCTCTTCACTTCTAAGAGATCTTCTGAGTGATCAGGGTCTCAGATTCGCACTAATCTGCTCAAAATTATAGGACCTAAATCATGTAATATATATCCCAAAATGTAAGTTACTTTTTAAACTTTTAATAGTTCCACTGCTTGCATCTAATCAGTACATTGGTTCCTATATGGTCCACAGTCTGATGATGACTGGTGACAACTCCCAGTATCTCCTTACCATTGCTAAGGACATACTGGGAGTTGTAGTTAAGTCCTCCATTCTCTGGAATTCCTATTGTTAGCAATTAGAGATGAGCGTTGTTCTACTCGAACTGTTCGCCAATCTCAAATTCGAGCTGTTTTGGGCGGTGTTCGAGCCGTTCGGCGAACACGAACAATTTGAGAAAAATTCGGCTGTTCGAGGTTATGTTCGATAACTGTTCGTGCACCAAAATCATAACTGGATTTTTTCTCAGTAATGATGAAAATTAATGTTAATACGCAGTTTGAGTGTACAGCGGGGTGGGGGGAGGGGCAGGGGATGGATCTCTGCAGGAATAATGAAGATCTCCATTTTTTTTTCTCTTTCCCGCATTTACAGTGGGGAGGTGCAATCTGTCAGCCTATCAGCAGCGCACACACGGAGCGAAGTGCTTTTTTTCACACAAGCAAGGGCATGTGTCATTGGCAGTGTATGTCACATGTCCTTGCCCTATAAGACCAAGCCATTTTCCCCGTCGCCACCATTTTCTCACTGCTGCAGCTGCGTGTTAGACGGCACCGCTGTTGCTGTGTGCGCTATACCTTGTTAATTTCAAGCCAATTTTCGCACAAATCTACAGATAGCTTGGGAGTAGGGAATAGTTGTGATTGCAGTCCTTTTAAGGACTAGGTTACAGCATTTCCTACGACTTTTATCAGGCAGGTCTGTGCTCTTAAATAGATAGATTGTGGGAGTAAAGACTAATTGTAATTGCAGTCCTTTTCAGGACTAGGTTACATCAGTTCCTATCAGTTTTTGCCAGGCAGGTCTGTGCCAGTGCTGTGCAAGTTTTTTTCACAGCATTTGGCTGAATCTAGCAAAGCTAATCCTTTTTGGCCTATTGCAGAGTGTGTTAGTCAGTGGAGTAGCCTATCTGTGTTGCAAGATATACCACCTGTGTATAGAATACCAATTTTTTTACTGCACCTAGTGAAGTAAAATCTTTTGGGCATAGCATCATTCTATTAGTCCATCTATACTGACCTCCATCAGGTTGCAAACTGAATCTAATTTTTTTCTGCATCTAGCTCTGAAAAAATATTTGGCCTTCTAGCAGTGTGTGGGACTTGTTCTATTAGTCCATCTATACTGACCTCCATCAGGTTGCAAATTCAAAATAATTTTTATCTGCATCTACCTCTGAAAAAATATTGGGCTTCTAGCTGTGTGTGGGACTTGTTGTATTAGTCCATCTATACTGACCTCCATCAGGTTGCAAACTGCATATAATTTTTTTCTGCATCTAGCTCTGAAAAAATATTTGGCCTTCTAGCAGTGTGTCGGACTTTCTCTATTAGTCCATCTATACAGACCTCCATCAGGTTGCAAATTAAAAATAATTTTTATCTGCATCTACAGTACCTCTGAAAAAATATTTGGGCTTCTAGCTGTGTGTGGGACTTGTTGTATTAGTCCATCTATACTGACCTCCATCAGGTTGCAAACTGAATATATTTTTTTCTGCATCTACCTCTGAAAAAATATTGGGCTTGTAGCTGTGTGTGGGTCTTGTTCTATTAATCCATCTATACTGACCTCCATCAGGTTGCAAACTGAATATAATTTTTTTCTGCATCTAGCTCTGAAAAAATATTGGGCTTCTAGCTGTGTGTGGGTCTTGTTCTATTAATCCATCTATACTGACCTCCATCAGGTTGCAAACTGAATATATTTTTTTCTGCATCTACCTCTGAAAAAATATTGGGCTTCTAGCTGTGTGTGGGTCTTGTTCTATTAATCCATCTAAACTGACCTCCATCAGGTTGCAAACTGAATATAATTTTTTTCTGCATCTAGCTCTGAAAAAATATTTGGCCTTCTAGTAGTGTGTCGGACTTTCTCTATTAGTCCATCTATACTGACCTCCATCAGGTTGCAAATTAAAAATAATTTTTATCTGCATCTACAGTACCTCTGAAAAAATATTTGGGCTTCTAGCTGTGTGTGGGACTTGTTGTATTAGTCCATCTATACTGACCTCCATCAGGTTGCAAACTGAATATATTTTTTTCTGCATCTACCTCTGAAAAAATATTGGGCTTCTAGCTGTGTGTGGGTCTTGTTCTATTAATCCATCTATACTGACCTCCATCAGGTTGCAAACTGAATATATTTTTTTCTGCATCTACCTCTGAAAAAATATTGGGCTTCTAGCTGTGTGTGGGTCTTGTTCTATTAATCCATCTATACTGACCTCCATCAGGTTGCAAACTGAATATAATTTTTTTCTGCATCTAGCTCTGAAAAAATATTTGGCCTTCTAGTAGTGTGTCGGACTTTCTCTATTAGTCCATCTATACTGACCTCCATCAGGTTGCAAATTAAAAATAATTTTTATCTGCATCTACAGTACCTCTGAAAAAATATTTGGGCTTCTAGCTGTGTGTGGGACTTGTTGTATTAGTCCATCTATACTGACCTCCATCAGGTTGCAAACTGAATATATTTTTTTCTGCATCTACCTCTGAAAAAATATTGGGTTTCTAGCTGTGTGTGGGTCTTGTTCTATTAATCCATCTATACTGACCTCCATCAGGTTGCATACTGAATATAATTTTTTTCTGCATCTAGCTCTGAAAAAATATTGGGCTTCTAGCTGTGTGTGGGTCTTGTTCTATTAATCCATCTATACTGACCTCCATCAGGTTGCAAACTGAATATAATTTTTTTCTGCATCTAGCTCTGAAAAAATATTTGGCCTTCTAGTAGTGTGTCGGACTTTCTCTATTAGTCCATCTATACTGACCTCCATCAGGTTGCAAATTAAAAATAATTTTTATCTGCATCTACAGTACCTCTGAAAAAATATTTGGGCTTCTAGCTGTGTGTGGGACTTGTTGTATTAGTCCATCTATACTGACCTCCATCAGGTTGCAAACTGAATATATTTTTTTCTGCATCTACCTCTGAAAAAATATTGGGCTTCTAGCTGTGTGTGGGTCTTGTTCTATTAATCCATCTATACTGACCTCCATCAGGTTGCATACTGAATATAATTTTTTTCTGCATCTAGCTCTGAAAAAATATTGGGCTTCTAGCTCTGTGTGGGACTTGTTCTATTAGTCCACCTATACTGACCTCCATCAGGTTGCAAACTGAATATAATTTTTTTCTGCATCTAGCTCTGAAAAAATATTTGGCCTTCTAGTAGTGTGTCGGACTTTCTCTATTAGTCCATCTATACTGACCTCCATCAGGTTGCAAATTAAAAATAATTTTTATCTGCATCTACAGTACCTCTGAAAAAATATTTGGGCTTCTAGTAGTGTGTCGGACTTTCTCTATTAGTCCATCTATACTGACCTCCATCAGGTTGCAAATTAAAAATAATTTTTATCTGCATCTACAGTACCTCTGAAAAAATATTTGGGCTTCTAGCAGTGTGTGGGACTTGGTCTATTAGTCCATCTATACTGACCTCCATCAGGTTGCAAATTCAAAATAATTTTTTTCTGCATCTCACCCAGCCAATAGTTTTGGCCTAATACTACAGTTTGGCCACTCAGCTCTGCTCGGTTACCATCCATTGTTTTTTTGTGCAAACAACTCCAGAGTTGTGAATTAGTTAACCACCAAAATGAGTGGAAAAAGGCCTGCTGCTGGTGGAAAGGGGAATAGGCGTGTTGGGAAGGGGAAAAAAGGTTGTGTCCGTGGGGTAGGTGTTAAAGCAACAGTAACATCTGCAGAAGAAAGACCATCTTCCAGCCAAACTAAAATGTCTACTTCTTTTAGCGGACAATGTGATAAGATCCCTTTCTTACGGCCACGCCAATCGCTACAAATTCCAGATGAGGCACAAAAACAGCAGGTGCTTCAACGGATATCAAGTGCTCCTTTAAGTGGGCTCTCCTCCACATCAACTTCAACATCACAAATACTCCAGTCCTCAAAGGTGTCACCCAAATCGCACTTGCTTCCTCACAGCTCCCAAATCTCCAGCTGCCCGTCTGAGTATGAGGTAGAACAGATGGTTGAGTCTGCAGAGCTGTTTACTCATACTATAGCCTGGGAATCAGAGGTCGACTCCAGCGCTTCTGTGAATCCAGACGAGGAAATGATCTGCACTGATGCCCAGAATCTTTATGAGTCGGATCCAGGACCAGACGCAGAAGGTTCTGACCATAATGTAGACCCTCATTCCCAAACTGTAACTCCTGTTGGTGGAGACAATGAGGAAGACGATGATAAGACTCAAATACCTGATTGGAGCGACAACTTTAGTTTTTTGTCAGGGCAGGAACAGGTTGGCTCTGAGGACGACGGGTGTGATAACGCACAGGGTGATGATGATGAGGTCGGAGATCCCACTTACTGTCAACCCACAGTCAGCCAAGAGATGAGGTCAGCAGAGGAGGTGGAGGAAGATGCTAGTGACGACGAGGTCAGGTTGCGCCTTCCTGGACAGAGACGTAGTACTGGAAGCACGTCAACAACTGCATCCTCAAACACAACTCTGCCTCTCACCACAAGTCGTGGTGGCTCTTCAGGTCGCATGGGTGCTAAGCCTTGCATAGCCTGGGCATTTTTTCAGATCGATAAAGATGACCCAACTCGTGTTATCTGTAACATTTGTCAGCAAAAGCTAAGTAGAGGCCAAAAAATACATAGTTTGAGTACTTCATGCATGAACCGGCACATGGACATGAAGCATAAGTTGCAGTGGGAAGCTCAGTGTGCTACAATGCGGCCTAGCCGGCCAGGCCAACCACCGTCTGCCATATCTTGTGCATCCGCGGCCTCTTCATCCTCTATGACTGGGGGGACAGCAGTCACACCTGTTTTGGGGCGCAGACCTGCCACCTCTTTACCCGCAACAGCCAGCGTGATTGGCAGGTCATCATTTTCTTTGGAGGTGGTAACACCAGCTGGTGTTGAGCGCTGTCCGACATCGATAGCACCACCTTTGGATCAAGGCAACCTAACATGTCCGCCTGCATCTTCCTCACAGACCGGCAGTTTGCCGGGGACACCCTTATCAACCCCGTCTAAGCACAATAGCCAGCCCTCGGTCCCTCAGATGTGGACAAGTAAAAGACCATTTCCTCCTAGCCATGAGAAAGCTAAGAGGTTGAATTTCACCATCTGCAAGCTCTTGGCTACAGAAATGCTGCCTTTCCGCCTGGTGGACACAGAGGATTTTCGAGACCTTATGTCCGTCGCAGTGCCCCAGTACCAGATGCCCAGTCGGCACTACTTCTCAAAGAAAGGTGTGCCTGCGCTACACCAGCATGTCGCACACAACATCACCGCTTCTTTGAGAAACTCTGTGTGTGACAGGGTGCATTTCACCACAGACACTTGGACGAGTAGGCATGGACAGGGGCGTTACATGTCGCTGACTGGGCACTGGGTAACTATGGTGACAGCAGGACAAGGGGCTGCTGTCCAAGTCTTGCCGTCCCCACGAGTTGTGCGTCAATCCTCTTTATGTCAAAGTTCCTCCACTGCTTCTGCCTCCTCAACCTCCTCTCGGTCTTCCACCTGCACCCAAAACCTGTCTGGTCATGCCACAAGCTTTCTAACTGCGCAGAAGGGATCCTGCACACCTCCTTACTATGCTGGCAGTAGGGCTCAACGTCATCAGGCGGTTTTTACATTGAAATGTCTGGGAAATGTGAGTCACACAGCTGAGGAGTTGTGGTCAGCTCTGGAGAACCAATTTCATGAATGGTTGTCTCCACTGGACCTGAAACCAGGGAAGGCCGTGTGCGACAATGCTGCAAACCTGGGTGCGGCCCTTCGCCGGGGCAATGTCACACACGTGCCTTGTATGGCTCACGTGTTGAACCTGGTTGTCCAGCAATTTTTAGCCCACTATCCCAGACTAGATGGCCTTCTGCAGAGGGCACGGTCGCTGTGTGCTCACTTCCGCCGTTCGCATCCCGCAGCTCAGCGACTTACATCTCTACAGAAGTCGTTGGGCCTGCCACTTCACCGGCTAAAATGCGATGTGCCTACCCGGTGGAATTCAACTCTGCACATGTTGCAGCGACTGTGGCAGCACCGACAAGCCCTAGTGCAATACGTTCTGACGTATAGCCTGGGCCAACGAGATTCAGAGGTGGGGCAAATCACGCTGGAGGAGTGGTCTCAGATCAGGGACCTATGCACCCTTCTGCACAGTTTTGAAATGGCGACGAAGATGTTTAGTGCTGACGATGCCATTATCAGCATGACTATTCCGGTGATTTACATGCTGGAGCACATGTTAAACAGAATTCGGAGTCAGGTGGTGGCACAAGAGGAGGTGGAGGAAGTAGAGGAGGAGGAGTTGTATGCGGAAGGGCTAACATCTGCAAGGTCCAGACGGTCGGCAGCACCAAGGCGGCAGGCATGTGAGGGTGGGGGAGATGGTTTTACCAGGGCGCATGGTAGCAGCCAAACTAGTGAGGAAGGTGCAGGAGCCCAGGAAGTAGTGGAGGACGAACTGATGGAAGACTCATCAGATGAGGGAGACCTTGATCACATTTCTGTTGTGCGAGGTTGGGGGGAGAGGACAGAGGAAGGAAGCATGATTGTTACCTCGCCACCAACACAACAGGGACTTGGTGCTCCTGGATGCGCAACACACATGAGTGCCTTCTTGCTGCACTACCTGCAACATGACCCTCGAATTGTGAGAATTAGAAATAATCCTGACTACTGGGTTGCCACACTGTTAGATCCCGGGTACAAAAGTAAATTTGCAGAAATTATTCCTGCCATAGAAAGGGATGCACGCATGCAGGAGTATCAGCAGAGACTGTTGCAGAATCTTACATGTGCTTTTCCACAAAACACCAGTGGTGCACATAGTGAATCTCACAGTTCCAACTTGCCAACCGTGGGACCGTCAAGTGTTCAGCACTCAAACCGTAACAGAACCACAGTATCTGGTGGTAACATCAATTTTGCGGAATCATTTCACCACTTTTTTAGCCCATCCTTTGCAAGGCCACAGGAGACAAGAAGTCTGACACATAGTCAACGCCTAGAGACGATGGTACAGGAGTATCTCCAAGTAAACATTGAAGCCACGACTGTGTCACTGGACCCTTGCTCTTTTTGGGCTTCCAATCTGGATAAATGGCCGGAGCTAGCCACTTACGCCTTGGAGATCTTGTCATGCCCCGCAGCCAGCGTTCTGTCTGAACGTGTGTTCAGCGCTGCTGGTGGTGTGCTGACAGATAAGCGCACGCGGCTCTCCACTGATAATGTAGACAGACTCACGTTCATAAAGATGAACAAATCATGGATCCGAAACGACTTTTCTACCCCTGTGTCATCCTGGGGAGAGTAAAAGCTTGATGATTGGTTAAAATCACCCTACCAACCGTTTTAAGCTTTCAAATTACTAATCATGTTTATCTGTATCTTGACTGGAAAATAATTTGGGCTTTGTAGCAGTGTGCAGCACTGATCCTATTAGGCCATCTATAATAAGCTCCACCAGATTTAAAATTAAAAATAATTTTTAGCTGCATCTAGCCCGGAAAATAATTTTGGGGCTCCGAGATGCGCAAGACACATAAGTGCCTTTTTGCTGCACTACCTGCAGCATGACCCTCATATTGTCAGAATTCGAAGTAATCATGACTACTGGGTTGCCACACTCTTAGATCCCCCAAACTTTTCGATCAACCTTTTCATTTTAATAAAGACCAAAAAAATGGTCATTTTTGAAATTATAAGCATTAGCAGGTTGTTAGAAACTGAAATCAAACAGTTTTCAACTCAAAACTTTATTCTAGGTGATGTTACATTTTCACATAGGACCCCTTGTTCGAAAGGAGCTTCTGAACTCTCTCGTCCATTGAATTTGTCAGGTTTTGGATGGTTTCTGCTTCAATTGTTTTGCATGAGGACAGAATACCCTCCCAGAGCTGTTGCTTAGATGTGAACTGCCTCCCGCCATCATAGACACTCCTTTTAATGATGCTCCAAAGGTTCTGAATGGGGTAGAGGTCAGGGGAGCATGGGGGTCACACCATAAGTTTGTCCCCTTTTATGCCCATATCAGCCAGAGATGCAGATGTTTTATGTGCAGCATGAGATGGTGCATTATCATGCAGAAAAATGATCTTGCTGTGAAATACACGGTTCTTCTTCTTGAACCATGGCAGGAAGTGCTGTTTGAGAAAATCCACATACATTATGGAGTTCATCTTTAGCGCCTTCAGGGATCCTAAAGGGGCCGACAATCTCTCTCCCCATGATTCCAGCCCAAAACATTACTCCACCTCCTCCTTGTTGGCGCTGTAGCCGTGTTTGCGTGGGGTGTCCATCAACCAGCCATCCTCCACTCCATCCATCTGGACCATCGAGCGCTGCACGGCACTCATCCGTGAACAAAACAGTTTTGAAATCAGTCTTCATGTAATGTTTGGCCCACTGGAGCCGTTTCTGCTTGTGTGAAGTGGATAGAGGAGGTCGACAGGATGGCGTATGCACAGCTGCAAACCTCTGAAGGACCCTGCATCTTGTTGTTCGGGGGACGTTGGAGGCACAAGCAGCTTCAAAAACTTGTCTGCTGCTATGACAAGGCTTTTTTGCCGCTGCTCTTTCAACCTGACGTAATTGCCTGTAGGAAAGAGTCCTCAATTTGCCCTTATCAGCACGCACACGTGTGTACTGTGAATCAGCTACATACTTCTTGATTGCCAAGACACTTCATCCTGATCATCGCACAATGTTGATTGTAGTCATGCCTTGACCTAAACACTCCACAATTTGTTGCTTCTCAGCAGCCGACACATCCTTTTTCTTTCCCATTTTGGCAGAAAATGTAGGCTGCTTAATAATGTGAGAGAGCCTTCTTAAGTAGTCTTGCCTTTCATTGGACACACCTGCCAAACTAATTAGCACAGGTGTCTGCAATTGCTTACAGTGATATAAAGAGCCCTGACACACATCACCATCAATGAGTTTAACTGACAAACAAACAAATTCTTCCCTTATCACTCCTAAACACTTTTTGCATAATAATTTGGAACACAGTGCACATGTGCTTTTCCACAAAACACCAGTGGTTCACGTAGTGAATCTTACAGTTCTAACTTGCCAACCGTGGTCTGTATGGAATTGTTCAATAAAGGGCCCAAAATTAAGATAACATAGATGGGAGAGGTCTCTATGAATAGGAATTCCTAAGTATTTGATACCCTGTGAGGGCCAGGCAAAGGGAAAGTTGGACTGGATGGAATCCTATATGGATTTGGGGAGGGAGACATCGAGGGCCTCAGACTTCGCTGCATTGATTTTAAAATTTTACCATGTAACAAAGTGATCTATTTCAGCCATAACAGCAGGGATGGATATATGTGATTGAGTGATATATACTAGGACATCATCAGCAAATAGAGAGCACTTGTACTCGGTGCCTCCCACCTCAATCCACCTAATATTGGGGTTATGGCGAATTGATGAGAGCAGGTGCTCCGTCACTAGGATGTATAAGAGAGGGGACAGAGGACATCCCTGCCTTGTCCCATTGGTGATTGTGAAAGGTGATGAAAATGTTCTGACGCACCCCCTGGGCCTTGGGACACCCGGAGCCGGACCCTTTTTGGTGGATGCTGGTGGTTGTAGTCTTCGTGGCGGCGACCCGGTTCCGTGGCTCAGGGCGGTCAAACCAGTGGCGGAACTATTTATGTGGTTTTGATGTTTAAATGTCCGACTACGCCACCCGTGGATTGCGGTCAGAGTGAACCGCCGCTACAGGGCAGACCGCTGAGGCTGGTGTTGTGGGTGCAGCAGAGCGTAGCATAACTCCCCACGGGAGGAGTATAGCCTCAGGGCAGTGTATGCGGAGGATGGGGGTGATGGTGCAGGGCAGCAGCAGTAACGACACGGAGTCAGTGATGCAGTCCAGGGCCTTTACTCACAGTTCTTATTATCCAGACCACGTCTGCAGGTAACGGCTGCCCACGTCGTACTGTGCTCACCAAGTGAGGGGCTCAGACAACTCCCAGATAACTTTGGAGCACTTCACAGGACCCCCTTTGTGTGTCCTTTGTCTGGCCTTTCTTACCAACACTTCTGTCCGGCTGCCTCGGGCCTCCTCTTGGTAAACTTGGCGCCAGTTTCCCTGACCCTATGTGGTGCCTTCCTAGCGGGTGTAGCGAGGGGCTGCGCCACATAAAATGTCAGAGCCTCCGGTTTCTAGCTGAGGGTCGTTTCCTGCCTCCACTAGTTCGGGGACCGGTCTCCCCCTTTGGCCTGACCCCTCCACGCAGGTGGATTCGGGCGTGCGGTGGTGACTCGCCCGTCCGCACCCCTGGGATCCCTTCATTCCTCGTTCCTGGAGCCTTCTCCGCTCCTCTTCCTTCCTTCTCCCTCTTCCAGGCCTGGGCCTCTGTTACTAGGCCCGCCTCCGGAGCAGAGCTCATGCAGAGCCCCTGCTCCCTGCCACTTCTGCTCAGACTTCTCTGCACTGAACTAAGATGGTGCCCACCTTTTATACTCCCTTCTCAATGCACCCAGGAACTGCTTCCTCCCTGCTCCTGCACTACAGGGTTCCCCTTCCTCAGTGTTCCCTCCCCCCACTCCAGCCAGGGACAGGGACTGTCGTGCCCATCTCAGGGGCATATTGGTCGCCCTGCCCCACGGCAATGTGGTGTAATGCATGCAGGTGTTGGGTCCTGATCCACACTCCATCCTTACCTGAGAGTGAGATATCACACCTCTGGGTGAGGTGCAATACGTCTGTAGCAACCGAGCCCTCAGGGTGCTACAGTTCCATTTATCTTCAGCCTAGGTGACGTATTGCGATACAGGGCCGTGATTTTGGCTATAAAAGGGTCCCCTAGACCCCTACCCCAAGCTTTTTAAGAGAATCATATATGGCGTGCCAGGAGACTCTATGGAATGCTTTCTCAGCATCCAACGAGATTATCTAATTACAAATTTTTAACTGCATCTAGCCCAGGAAATACTTTGTGCCTAGTAGCAGTGTCTGCTAGTCAGCGGATTATCCCGGCTGTTAAGCAAGCTACACCACCTGTAGTTTAGACACTTAATTTTTTCAAAGGAAATGCTTCGGGACCATGGGATACTTAGTGAAGAGCATCAGGAGGCACCCCAAGGCATAGGGGCTGGGACTGGCAGTAGGATGCCTTGCGGTGGACAGCCGAGCTCGATCCTTATAAAAGCTTTTTAACTGCAGCAGCTTTAGTGGACGCTACTGGAGCTGGAATTACCGCGGCTGCTGGCATGAGACTTGCCCTCCAATAGATCCTTGTAAATGGATTTAAAGTGTATTCATTCAAATTAGAGAGACAATTTAAATTAAAAAGCTTAGAGCTGCCTCCACCACAGGGGGGCTCGCTCGACCCACCAGCGGACAGGCACCAGTATTGGGAGAGGGGGGCTGGCCGTCAGGGTTCACCGCGGCTCTGGCACAAACCCGGCGACACGGAGGTGGCACGGGCAGGAGCGGACTGGCCGTGTCGGCTTCTCACTTTTTGGATTTTAGAAGGGCATGACATGCCTATATCTGTGTCTCCCCCTCCTTTTACTCCTCCACCTCTTTTCTTTTCGCATGACTATATGTACTTGTCACTTTTCCATGTGTTAGTTATGTCTTCTGAGCAGTTTGTCAGCTTTTGGACACCTTTGAAGGTGTTTTCTATGTGTTTCTATGTGTTTTTGTTTGCCTGCCATTGGTTTTAACGGTGTTCGAAGGTGTTCGACGAACAGTTCGACGAACAGTTCGGCGAACACACGGGTGTTCGACGAACCGAACGGAACTCGAACACTACGGGGGTGGCTCAACACTACTGTTAAGCAGTTGTCTTTTGTGTATGGCATTGTCTGTTAAGCAGTTGTCTTTGGTGTATGGCATTGTCTGTTAAGCATTTGTCTTTGGTGTATGGCATTGCCTGTTAATCAGTTGTCTTTGGTGTATGGCATTGTCTGTTAAGCAGTTGTCTTTGGTTTATGGCATTGCCTGTTAAGCAGTTGTCTTTGGTGTATGGCATTGTCTGTTAAGCAGTTGTCTTTGGTTTATGACATTGTCTGTTAAGCAGTTGTCTTTAGTGTATGGCGTTGTCTGTTAAGCAGTTGTCTTTGATGTATGGCATTGCCTGTTAAGCAGTTGTCTTTGATGTATGGCATTGCCTGTTAAGCAGTTGTCTTTGGTGTATGGCATTGCCTGTTAAGCAGTTGTCTTTGGTGTATGGCATTGCCTATTAAGCAGTTGTCTTTAGTGTATGGCAAAGTCTGTTACGCAGTTGTCTTTGGTGTATGGCATTGTCTGTTAAGCAGTTGTCTTTAGTTTATGACATTGTCTGTTAAGCAGTCGTCTTTAGTGTATGGCGTTGTCTGTTAAGCAGTTGTCTTTGATGTATGGCATTGCCTGTTAAGCAGTTGTCTTTGGTGTATGGCATTGCCTGTTAAGCAGTTGTCTTTGGTGTATGGCATTGCCTGTTAAGCAGTTGTCTTTAGTGTATGGCATTGCCTGTTAAGCAGTTGTCTTTGGTGTATGGCGTTGTCTGTTAAGCAGTTGTCTTTGGTGTATGGCATTGTCTGTTAAGCAGTTGTCTTTAGTGTATGGCGTTGTCTGTTAAGCAGTTGTCTTTGGTGCATGGCATTGTCTGTTAAGCAGTTGTCTTTCGTGTACGGCATTGCCTGTTAAGCAGTTGTCTTTGGTGTATGGCAGTGTCTGTTAAGCAGTTGTCTTTGGTGTATGGCGTTGTCTGTTAAGCAGTTGTCTTTAGTGTATGTCATTGCCTGTTAAGCAGTTGTCTTTGGTGTATGGCATTGTCTGTTAAGAACTTGTCTTTAGTCTATGGCAGTGTATGTTAAGCAGTGGTCTTTGGTGTACGGCGTTGACTGTTAAACAGTTTTCTTTGGTGTATGGTGTTGTATGTTAAGCAGTTGTCTTTGGTGTATGGCATTCCCTGTTAAGCAGTTGTCTTTAGTGTATGGCATTGCCTGTTAAGCAGTTATCTTTGGTGTATGGCATTGCCTATTAAGCAGTTGTCTTTAGTGTATGGCATTGCCTGTTAACCAGTTGTCTTTGGTGTATGGCATTGTCTGTTAAGCAGTTGTCTTTAGTTTATGACATTGTCTGTTAAGCAGTTGTCTTTAGTGTATGGCGTTGTCTGTTAAGCAGTTGTCTTTGGTGTATGGCATTGCCTGTTAAGCAGTTGTCTTTGGTGTATGGCATTGTCTGTTAAGCAGTTGTCTTTAGTGTATGGCATTGCCTGTTAAGCAGTTGTCTTTGGTGTATGGCGTTGTCTGTTAAGCAGTTGTCTTTGGTGTATGGCATTGTCTGTTAAGCAGTTGTCTTTGGTGTATGGCGTTGTCTGTTAAGCAGTTGTCTTTGGTGTATGGCATTGCCTGTTAAGCAGTTGTCTTTGGTGTATGGCGTTGTCTGTTAAGCAGTTGTCTGTGGTGTATGGCATTGTCTGTTAAGCAGTTGTCTTTAGTGTATGGCGTTGTCTGTTAAGCAGTTGTCTTTGGTGTATGGCATTGCCTGTTAAGCAGTTGTCTTTGGTGTATGGTGTTGTCTGTTAAGCAGTTGTCTTTGGTGTATGGCATTGTCTTTTAAGCAGTTGTCTTTAGTGTATGGCATTGTATGTTAAGCAGTTGTCTTTAGTGTATGGCACTGTCTGTTAAGCAGTTGTCTTTGGTGAATGGCATTGTCTGTTAAGCAGTTGTCTTTGGTGTATGGCATTGTCTTTTAAGCAGTTGTCTTAGGTGTATTGCATTGCCTGTAAAGCAGTTGTCTTTGGTGTATGGCATTTTCTGTTAAGCAGTTGTCTTTAGTGTATGGCAGTGTCTGTTAAGCAGTGGTCTTTGGTGTTTGGCATTGTCTGTTGAGCAGTTGTCTTCAGTGTATGGCATTGTATGTTAAGCAGTTGTCTTTAGTGTATGTCATTGCCTGTTAAGCAGTTGTCTTTGGTGTATGGCATTGATGGTTAAGCAGTTGTCATTGGTGTATGGCGTTGCCTGATAAGCAGTTGTCTTTGGTGTATGGCAGTGTCTGTTAAGCAGTTGTCTTTGCTGCATGGCATTGTCTGTTAAGCAGTTGTCTTTGGTGTATGGCATTGTCTGTTAAGCAGTTGTCATTGGTGTATGGCGTTGCCTGATAAGCAGTTGTCTTTGGTGTATGGCAGTGTCTGTTAAGCAGTTGTCTTTGCTGTATGGCATTGTCTGTTAAGCAGTTGTCTTTGGTGTATGGCATTGCCTGTTAAGTAGTTGTCTTTGGTGTATGGCATTGCCTGTTAAGCAGTTGTCTTTGGTGTATGGCATTGTCTGTTAAGCAGTTGTCTTTGGTGTATGGCATTGCCTGTTAAGAACTTGTCTTTAGTCTATGGCAGTGTATGTTAAGCAGTGGTCTTTGGTGTACGGCGTTGACTGTTAAACAGTTTTCTTTGGTGTATGGCATTCCCTGTTAAGCAGTTGTCTTTAGTGTATGGCATTGTCTGTTAAGCAGTTGTCTTTGGTGTATGGCATTGCCTGTTAAGCAGTTGTCTTTGGTGTATGGCATTGTCTGTTAAGCAGTTGTCTTTAGTGTATGGCAGTGTCTGTTAAGCAGTGGTCTTTGGTGTTTGGCATTGTCTGTTGAGCAGTTGTCTTCAGTGTATGGCATTGCCTGTTAAGCAGTTGTCTTTAGTGTATGTCATTGCCTGTTAAGAACTTGTCTTTAGTCTATGGCAGTGTATGTTAAGCAGTGGTCTTTGGTGTACGACGTTGACTGTTAAACAGTTTTCTTTGGTGTATGGCATTCCCTGTTAAGCAGTTGTCTTTAGTGTATGGCATTGCCTGTTAAGAACTTGTCTTTAGTCTATGGCAGTGTATGTTAAGCAGTGGTCTTTGGTGTACGGCGTTGACTGTTAAACAGTTTTCTTTGGTGTATGGCATTCCCTGTTAAGAAGTTGTATTTAGTGTATGGCATTGTCTGTTAAGCAGTTGTCTTTGGTGTATGGCATTGCCTGTTAAGCAGTTGTCTTTGGTGTATGGCATTGTCTGTTGAGCAGTTGTCTTTAGTGTATGGCATTGCCTGTTAAGCAGTTGTCTTTGGTGTATTGCATTGCCTGTTAAGCAGTTGTCTTTGGTGTATGGCATTGTCTGTTAAGAACTTGTCTTTAGTCTATGGCAGTGTATGTTAAGCAGTTGTCTTTGTTGTGTGGCACTGTCTGCTAAGCAGTTGTCATTGGTGTATGGCGTTGCCTGTTAAGCAGTTGTCTTTGGTGTATGGCATTGTCTGTTAAGCAGTTGTCTTTGGTTTATGGTGTTGCCTGTTAAGCAGTTTTCTTTGGTGTATGGCGTTGCCTGTTAAGCAGTTGTCTTTGGTGTATGGCATTGTCTGTTAAGCAGTTGTCTTTGGTTTATGGTGTTGCCTGTTAAGCAGTTGTCTTTAGTGTATGGCATTGCCTGTTAAGCAGTTGTCTTTGGTGTATGGCAGTGTCTGTTAAGCAGTTGTCTTTGGTGTATGGCATTGTCTGTTAAGCAGTTGTCTTTGGTGTATGGCGTTGTCTGTTAAGCAGTTGTCTTTGGTGTATGGCGTTGTCTGTTAAGCAGTTGTCTTTGGTGTATGGCATTGCCTGTTAAGCAGTTGTCTTTGGTATATGGCTTATTCTGTTAAGCAGTTGTCTTTGGTCTATTGCATTGCCTGTTAAGCTGTTGTCTTCGGTGTATGACATTGCCTGTTAAGCAGTTGTCTTTGGTGTATGGCATTGCCTGTTAAGAAGTTGTCTTTGGTGTATGGCATTGCCTGTTTAGCAGTTTTCTTTGGTGTATGGCAGTGTCTGTTAAGCAGTTGTCTTTGGTGTATGGCGTTGTCTGTTAAGCAGTTGTCTTTGGTGTATGGCATTGCCTGTTAAGCAGTTGTCTTTGGTATATGTCTTTTTCTGTTAAGCAGTTGTCTTTGGTCTATTGCATTGCCTGTTAAGCAGTTGTCTTCGGTGTATGACATTGCCTGTTAAGCAGCTGTCTTTGGTGTAAGGCGTTGTCTGTTAAGCAGTTGTCTTTGGTGTATGGCATTGCCTGTTAAGCAGTTGTCTTTGGTGTATGGCATTGTCTGTTAAGCAGTTGTCTTTGGTGTATGACATTGCCTGTTAAACAGTTGTCTTTGGTGTAAGGCGTTGTCTGTTAAGCAGTTGTCTTTGGTGTTTGGCATTGTCTGTTAAGCAGTTGTCTTTGGTGTATGGCATTGCCTCTTAAGCAGTTGTCTTTGGTGTATGGCATTGCCTGTTAAGTAGTAGTCTTTGGTGTATGGCATTGCCTCTTAAGCAGTTGTCTTTGGTGTATGGCATTGTCTGTTAAGCAGTTGTCTTTGGTGTATGGCATTGCCTGTTAAGCAGTTGTCTTTGGTGTATGGCATTGCCTGTTAAGCAGTTGTCTTTGGTGTATGGCATTGTCTGTTAAGCAGTTGTCTTTGGTGTATGGCATTGTCTGTTAAGCAGTTGTCTTTGGTGTACAGCATTGCCTGTTAAGCAGTTGTCTTTGGTGTATGCTGTTGCCTGTTAAGCAGTTTTCTTTGGTGTATGGCATTGTCTGTTAAGCAGTTGTCTTTGGTGTATGGCATTGCCTGTCAAGCAGTTGTCTTTGGTGTATGGCATTGCCTGTTAAGCAGTTGTCTTTGGTGTATGGCATTGTCTGTTAAGCAGTTGTGTTTGGTGTATGGCATTGCCTGCTAAGCAGTTGTCTTTGGTGTATGGCATTGTCTTTTAAGCAGTTGTCTTAGGTGTATTGCATTGCCTGTAAAGCAGTTGTCTTTGGTGTATGGCATTTTCTGTTAAGCAGTTGTCTTTAGTGTATGGCAGTGTCTGTTAAGCAGTGTTCTTTGGTGTTTGGCATTGTCTGTTGAGCAGTTGTCTTCAGTGTATGGCACTGCCTGTTAAGCAGTTGTCTTTAGTGTATGTCATTGCCTGTTAAGCAGTTGTCTTTGGTGTATGGCATTGATGGTTAAGCAGTTGTCATTGGTGTATGGCGTTGCCTGATAAGCAGTTGTCTTTGGTGTATGGCAGTGTCTGTTAAGCAGTTGTCTTTGCTGTATGGCATTGTCTGTTAAGCAGTTGTCTTTGGTGTATGGCATTGTCTGTTAAGCAGTTGTCATTGGTGTATGGCGTTGCCTGATAAGCAGTTGTCTTTGGTGTATGGCAGTGTCTGTTAAGCAGTTGTCTTTGCTGTATGGCATTGTCTGTTAAGCAGTTGTCTTTGGTGTATGGCATTGCCTGTTAAGCAGTTGTCTTTGGTGTATGGCATTGCCTGTTAAGCAGTTGTCTTTGGTGTATGGCATTGTCTGTTAAGCAGTTGTCTTTGGTGTATGGCATTGCCTGTTAAGAACTTGTCTTTAGTCTATGGCAGTGTATGTTAAGCAGTGGTCTTTGGTGTACGGCGTTGACTGTTAAACAGTTTTCTTTGGTGTATGGCATTCCCTGTTAAGCAGTTGTCTTTAGTGTATGGCATTGCCTGTTAAGCAGTTGTCTTTGGTGTATGGCATTGCCTGTTAAGCAGTTGTCTTTGGTGTATGGCATTGTCTGTTAAGCAGTTGTCTTTAGTGTATGGCAGTGTCTGTTAAGCAGTGGTCTTTGGTGTTTGGCATTGTCTGTTGAGCAGTTGTCTTCAGTGTATGGCATTGCCTGTTAAGCAGTTGTCTTTAGTGTATGTCATTGCCTGTTAAGAACTTGTCTTTAGTCTATGGCAGTGTATGTTAAGCAGTGGTCTTTGGTGTACGGCGTTGACTGTTAAACAGTTTTCTTTGGTGTATGGCATTCCCTGTTAAGCAGTTGTCTTTAGTGTATGGCATTGCCTGTTAAGAACTTGTCTTTAGTCTATGGCAGTGTATGTTAAGCAGTGGTCTTTGGTGTACGGCGTTGACTGTTAAACAGTTTTCTTTGGTGTATGGCATTCCCTGTTAAGAAGTTGTCTTTAGTGTATGGCATTGTCTGTTAAGCAGTTGTCTTTGGTGTATGGCATTGCATGTTAAGCAGTTGTCTTTGGTGTATGGCATTGTCTGTTAAGCAGTTGTCTTTGGTGTATGGCATTGCCTGTTAAGAACTTGTCTTTAGTCTATGGCAGTGTATGTTAAGCAGTGGTCTTTGGTGTACGGCGTTGACTGTTAAACAGTTTTCTTTGGTGTATGGCATTCCCTGTTAAGCAGTTGTCTTTAGTGTATGGCATTGCCTGTTAAGCAGTTGTCTTTGGTGTATGGCATTGCCTGTTAAGCAGTTGTCTTTGGTGTATGGCATTGTCTGTTAAGCAGTTGTCTTTAGTGTATGGCAGTGTCTGTTAAGCAGTGGTCTTTGGTGTTTGGCATTGTCTGTTGAGCAGTTGTCTTCAGTGTATGGCATTGCCTGTTAAGCAGTTGTCTTTAGTGTATGTCATTGCCTGTTAAGAACTTGTCTTTAGTCTATGGCAGTGTATGTTAAGCAGTTGTCTTTGGTGTATGGCATTGCCTGTTAAGAACTTGTCTTTAGTCTATGGCAGTGTATGTTAAGCAGTGGTCTTTGGTGTACGGCGTTGACTGTTAAACAGTTTTCTTTGGTGTATGGCATTCCCTGTTAAGAAGTTGTCTTTAGTGTATGGCATTGTCTGTTAAGCAGTTGTCTTTGGTGTATGGCATTGCCTGTTGAGCAGTTGTCTTTAGTGTATGGCATTGCCTGTTAAGCAGTTGTCTTTGGTGTATTGCATTGCCTGTTAAGCAGTTGTCTTTGGTGTATGGCATTGTCTGTTAAGAACTTGTCTTTAGTCTATGGCAGTGTATGTTAAGCAGTTGTCTTTGTTGTGTGGCACTGTCTGCTAAGCAGTTGTCATTGGTGTATGGCGTTGCCTGTTAAGCAGTTGTCTTCAGTGTATGGCATTGTCTGTTAAGCAGTTGTCTTTGGTTTATGGTGTTGCCTGTTAAGCAGTTTTCTTTGGTGTATGGCGTTGCCTGTTAAGCAGTTGTCTTTGGTGTATGGCATTGTCTGTTAAGCAGTTGTCTTTGGTTTATGGTGTTGCCTGTTAAGCAGTTGTCTTTAGTGTATGGCATTGCCTGTTAAGCAGTTGTCTTTGGTGTATGGCAGTGTCTGTTAAGCAGTTGTCTTTGGTGTATGGCATTGTCTGTTAAGCAGTTGTCTTTGGTGTATGGCGTTGTTGGTTAAGCAGTTGTCTTTGGTGTATGGCGTTGTCTGTTAAGCAGTTGTCTTTGGTGTATGGCATTGCCTGTTAAGCAGTTGTCTTTGGTATATGGCTTATTCTGTTAAGCAGTTGTCTTTGGTCTATTGCATTGCCTGTTAAGCTGTTGTCTTCGGTGTATGACATTGCCTGTTAAGCAGTTGTCTTTGGTGTAAGGAGTTGTCTGTTAAGCAGTTGTCTTTGGTGTTTGGCATTGTCTGTTAAGCAGTTGTCTTTGGTGTATGGTAGTGTCTGTTAAGCAGTTGTCTTTGGTGTATAGCATTGTCTGTTAAGCAGTTGTCTTTGGTGTATGGCATTGCCTGTTAAGCAGTTGTCTTTGGTGTATGGCATTGTCTGTTAAGCAGTTGTCATTGGTGTATGGCGTTGCCTGATAAGCAGTTGTCTTTGGTGTATGGCAGTGTCTGTTAAGCAGTTGTCTTTGCTGTATGGCATTGTCTGTTAAGCAGTTGTCTTTGGTGTATGGCATTGCCTGTTAAGCAGTTGTCTTTGGTGTATGGCATTGCCTGTTAAGCAGTTGTCTTTGGTGTATGGCATTGTCTGTTAAGCAGTTGTCTTTGGTGTATGGCATTGCCTGTTAAGAACTTGTCTTTAGTCTATGGCAGTGTATGTTAAGCAGTGGTCTTTGCTGTACGGCGTTGACTGTTAAACAGTTTTCTTTGGTGTATGGCATTCCCTGTTAAGCAGTTGTCTTTAGTGTATGGCATTGCCTGTTAAGCAGTTGTCTTTGGTGTATGGCATTGCCTGTTAAGCAGTTGTCTTTGGTGTATGGCATTGTCTGTTAAGCAGTTGTCTTTAGTGTATGGCAGTGTCTGTTAAGCAGTGGTCTTTGGTGTTTGGCATTGTCTGTTGAGCAGTTGTCTTCAGTGTATGGCATTGCCTGTTAAGCAGTTGTCTTTAGTGTATGTCATTGCCTGTTAAGAACTTGTCTTTAGTCTATGGCAGTGTATGTTAAGCAGTGGTCTTTGGTGTACGGCGTTGACTGTTAAACAGTTTTCTTTGGTGTATGGCATTCCCTGTTAAGCAGTTGTCTTTAGTGTATGGCATTGCCTGTTAAGAACTTGTCTTTAGTCTATGTCAGTGTATGTTAAGCAGTGGTCTTTGGTGTACGGCGTTGACTGTTAAACAGTTTTCTTTGGTGTATGGCATTCCCTGTTAAGAAGTTGTCTTTAGTGTATGGCATTGTCTGTTAAGCAGTTGTCTTTGGTGTATGGCATTGCCTGTTAAGCAGTTGTCTTTGGTGTATGGCATTGCCTGTTAAGCAGTTGTCTTTGGTGTATGGCATTGTCTGTTAAGCAGTTGTCTTTGGTGTATGGCATTGCCTGTTAAGAACTTGTCTTTAGTCTATGGCAGTGTATGTTAAGCAGTGGTCTTTGGTGTACGGCGTTGACTGTTAAACAGTTTTCTTTGGTGTATGGCATTCCCTGTTAAGCAGTTGTCTTTAGTGTATGGCATTGCCTGTTAAGCAGTTGTCTTTGGTGTATGGCATTGCCTGTTAAGCAGTTGTCTTTGGTGTATGGCATTGTCTGTTAAGCAGTTGTCTTTAGTGTATGGCAGTGTCTGTTAAGCAGTGGTCTTTGGTGTTTGGCATTGTCTGTTGAGCAGTTGTCTTCAGTGTATGGCATTGCCTGTTAAGCAGTTGTCTTTAGTGTATGTCATTGCCTGTTAAGAACTTGTCTTTAGTCTATGGCAGTGTATGTTAAGCAGTGGTCTTTGGTGTACGGCGTTGACTGTTAAACAGTTTTCTTTGGTGTATGGCATTCCCTGTTAAGCAGTTGTCTTTAGTGTATGGCATTGCCTGTTAAGAACTTGTCTTTAGTCTATTGCAGTGTATGTTAAGCAGTGGTCTTTGGTGTACGGCGTTGACTGTTAAACAGTTTTCTTTGGTGTATGGCATTCCCTGTTAAGAAGTTGTCTTTAGTGTATGGCATTGTCTGTTAAGCAGTTGTCTTTGGTGTATGGCATTGCCTGTTAAGCAGTTGTCTTTGGTGTATGGCATTGTCTGTTGAGCAGTTGTCTTTAGTGTATGGCATTGCCTGTTAAGCAGTTGTCTTTGGTGTATTGCATTGCCTGTTAAGCAGTTGTCTTTGGTGTATGGCATTGTCTGTTAAGAACTTGTCTTTAGTCTATGGCAGTGTATGTTAAGCATTTGTCTTTGTTGTGTGGCACTGTCTGCTAAGCAGTTGTCATTGGTGTATGGCGTTGCCTGTTAAGCAGTTGTCTTTGGTGTATGGCATTGTCTGTTAAGCAGTTGTCTTTGGTTTATGGTGTTGCCTGTTAAGCAGTTTTCTTTGGTGTATGGCGTTGCCTGTTAAGCAGTTGTCTTTGGTGTATGGCATTGTCTGTTAAGCAGTTGTCTTTGGTTTATGGTGTTGCCTGTTAAGCAGTTGTCTTTAGTGTATGGCATTGCCTGTTAAGCAGTTGTCTTTGGTGTATGGCAGTGTCTGTTAAGCAGTTGTCTTTGGTGTATGGCATTGTCTGTTAAGCAGTTGTCTTTGGTGTATGGCGTTGTCTGTTAAGCAGTTGTCTTTGGTGTATGGCGTTGTCTGTTAAGCAGTTGTCTTTGGTGTATGGCATTGCCTGTTAAGCAGTTGTCTTTGGTATATGGCTTATTCTGTTAATCAGTTGTCTTTGGTCTATTGCATTGCCTGTTAAGGTGTTGTCTTCGGTGTATGACATTGCCTGTTAAGCAGTTGTCTTTGGTGTAAGGAGTTGTCTGTTAAGCAGTTGTCTTTGGTGTTTGGCATTGTCTGTTAAGCAGTTGTCTTTGGTGTATGGTAGTGTCTGTTAAGCAGTTGTCTTTGGTGTATAGCATTGCCTGTTAAGCAGTTGTCTTTGGTGTATGGCATTGTCTGTTAAGCAGTTGTCTTTGGTGTATGGCATTGCCTGTTAAGCAGTTGTCTTTGGTGTATGGCATTGCCTGTTAAGTAGTTGTCTTTGGTGTATGGCATTGCCTGTTAAGAAGTTGTCTTTGGTGTATGGCATTGCCTGTTTAGCAGTTTTCTTTGGTGTATGGCAGTGTCTGTTAAGCAGTTGTCTTTGGTGTATGGCGTTGTCTGTTAAGCAGTTGTCTTTGGTGTATGGCATTGCCTGTTAAGCAGTTGTCTTTGGTATATGTCTTTTTCTGTTAAGCAGTTGTCTTTGGTCTATTGCATTGCCTGTTAAGCAGTTGTCTTCGGTGTATGACATTGCCTGTTAAGCAGCTGTCTTTGGTGTAAGGCGTTGTCTGTTAAGCAGTTGTCTTTGGTGTATGGCATTGCCTGTTAAGCAGTTGTCTTTGGTGTATGGCATTGTCTGTTAAGCAGTTGTCTTTGGTGTATGACATTGCCTGTTAAGCAGCTGTCTTTGGTGTAAGGCGTTGTCTGTTAAGCAGTTGTCTTTGGTGTATGGCATTGCCTGTTAAGCAGTTGTCTTTGGTTTATGGTGTTGCCTGTTAAGCAGTTGTCTTTAGTGTATGGCATTGCCTGTTAAGCAGTTGTCTTTGGTGTATGGCAGTGTCTGTTAAGCAGTTGTCTTTGGTGTATGGCATTGTCTGTTAAGCAGTTGTCTTTGGTGTATGGCGTTGTCTGTTAAGCAGTTGTCTTTGGTGTATGGCGTTGTCTGTTAAGCAGTTGTCTTTGGTGTATGGCATTGCCTGTTAAGCAGTTGTCTTTGGTATATGGCTTATTCTGTTAATCAGTTGTCTTTGGTCTATTGCATTGCCTGTTAAGGTGTTGTCTTCGGTGTATGACATTGCCTGTTAAGCAGTTGTCTTTGGTGTAAGGAGTTGTCTGTTAAGCAGTTGTCTTTGGTGTTTGGCATTGTCTGTTAAGCAGTTGTCTTTGGTGTATGGTAGTGTCTGTTAAGCAGTTGTCTTTGGTGTATAGCATTGCCTGTTAAGCAGTTGTCTTTGGTGTATGGCATTGTCTGTTAAGCAGTTGTCTTTGGTGTATGGCATTGCCTGTTAAGCAGTTGTCTTTGGTGTATGGCATTGCCTGTTAAGTAGTTGTCTTTGGTGTATGGCATTGCCTGTTAAGAAGTTGTCTTTGGTGTATGGCATTGCCTGTTTAGCAGTTTTCTTTGGTGTATGGCAGTGTCTGTTAAGCAGTTGTCTTTGGTGTATGGCGTTGTCTGTTAAGCAGTTGTCTTTGGTGTATGGCATTGCCTGTTAAGCAGTTGTCTTTGGTATATGTCTTTTTCTGTTAAGCAGTTGTCTTTGGTCTATTGCATTGCCTGTTAAGCAGTTGTCTTCGGTGTATGACATTGCCTGTTAAGCAGCTGTCTTTGGTGTAAGGCGTTGTCTGTTAAGCAGTTGTCTTTGGTGTATGGCATTGCCTGTTAAGCAGTTGTCTTTGGTGTATGGCATTGTCTGTTAAGCAGTTGTCTTTGGTGTATGACATTGCCTGTTAAACAGTTGTCTTTGGTGTAAGGCGTTGTCTGTTAAGCAGTTGTCTTTGGTGTTTGGCATTGTCTGTTAAGCAGTTGTCTTTGGTGTATGGCATTGCCTCTTAAGCAGTTGTCTTTGGTGTATGGCATTGCCTGTTAAGTAGTAGTCTTTGGTGTATGGCATTGCCTCTTAAGCAGTTGTCTTTGGTGTATGGCATTGTCTGTTAAGCAGTTGTCTTTGGTGTATGGCATTGCCTGTTAAGCAGTTGTCTTTGGTGTATGGCATTGCCTGTTAAGCAGTTGTCTTTGGTGTATGGCATTGTCTGTTAAGCAGTTGTCTTTGGTGTATGGCATTGTCTGTTAAGCAGTTGTCTTTGGTGTACAGCATTGCCTGTTAAGCAGTTGTCTTTGGTGTATGCTGTTGCCTGTTAAGCAGTTTTCTTTGGTGTATGGCATTGTCTGTTAAGCAGTTGTCTTTGGTGTATGGCATTGCCTGTCAAGCAGTTGTCTTTGGTGTATGGCATTGCCTGTTAAGCAGTTGTCTTTGGTGTATGGCATTGTCTGTTAAGCAGTTGTGTTTGGTGTATGGCATTGCCTGTTAAGCAGTTGTCTTTGGTGTATGGCATTGCCTGTTAAGCAGTTGTCTTTGGTATATGGCTTTTTCTGTTAAGCAGTTGTCTTTGGTGTATTGCATTGCCTGTTAAGCAGTTGTCTTCGGTGTATGACAATGCCTGTTAAGCAGTTGTCTTTGGTGTAAGGCGTTGTCTGTTAAGCAGTTGTCTTTGGTGTCTGGAATTGTCTGTTAAGCAGTTGTCTTTGGTGTATAGCATTGCCTGTTAAGCAGTTGTCTTTGGTGTATGGCATTGCCTGTTAAGTAGTAGTCTTTGGTGTCTGGTAGTGTCTGTTAAGCAGTTGTCTCTGGTGTATGGCTTTTTCTGTTAAGCAGTTGTCTTTGGTCTATTGCATTGCCTGTTAAGCAGCTGTCTTTGGTGTATGGCAGTGCCTGTTAAGCAGTTGTCTTTGGTGTAAGGCGTTGTCTGTTAAGCAGTTGTCTTTGGTGTTTGGCATTGTCTGTTAAGCAGTTGTCTTTGGTGTATGGCATTGCCTGTTAAGCAGTTGTCTTTGGTGTATGGCATTGCCTGTTAAGTAGTAGTCTTTGGTGTTTGGTAGTGTCTGTTAAGCAGTTGTCTTTGGTGTATAGCATTGCCTGTTAAGCAGTTGTCTTTGGTGTATGGTGTTGCCTGTTAAGCAGTTTTCTTTGGTGTATGGCATTGTCTGTTAAGAAGTTGTCTTTGGTGTATGGCATTGCCTGTTAAGCAGTTGTCTTTGGTGTATGGCATTGTCTGTTAAGCAGTTGTCTTTGGTGTATGGCATTGTATGTTAAGCAGTTGTCTTTGGTGAATGGCATTGCATGTTAAGCAGTTGTCTTTGGTATATGGCATTGCCTGTTAAGCAGTTGTCTTTGGTGTATGGCATTGCCTGTTAAGAATTTGTCTTTGGTGTATGGCATTGCCTGTTTAGCAGTTGTCTTTGGTGTATGGTGTTGCCTGTTAAGCAGTTTTCTTTGGTGTATGGCATTGTCTGTTAAGCAGTTGTCTTTGGTGTATGGCATTGCCTGTCAAGCAGTTGTCTTTAGTGTATGGCATTGCCTGTTAAGCAGTTGTGTTTGGTGTATGGCATTGCCTGTTAAGCAGTTGTCTTTGGTGTATGGCATTGCATGTTAAGCAGTTGTCTTTGGTGTATGGCATTGTCTGTTAAGCAGTTGTCTTTGGTGTATGGCATTGTCTGTTAAGCAGTTGTCTTTGGTGTATGGCATTGCCTGTTAAGCAGTTGTCTTTGGTGTATGGTGTTGCCTGTTAAGCAGTTTTCTTTGGTGTATGGCATTGCCTGTTAAGCAGTTGTCTTTGGTGTATGGTGTTGCCTGTTAAGCAGTTGTCTTTGGTGTATGGCAGTGTCTTTTAAGCAGTTGTCTTTGGTGTATGGTGTTGCCTGTTAAGCAGTTTTCTTTGGTGTATGGCATTGCCTGTTTAGCAGTTGTCTTTGGTGTATGGTGTTGCCTGTTAAGCAGTTTTCTTTGGTGTATGGTGTTGCCTGTTAAGCAGTTGTCTTTGGTGTATGACATTGTCTGTTAAGCAGTTGTCTTTGGTGTATGGCATTGCCTGTTAAGCAGTTGTCTTTAGTGTATGGCACTGCCTGTTAAGCAGTTGTCTTTTGTGTATGGCAGTGTCTGTTAAGCAGTTGTCTTTGGTGTATGGCAGTGTCTGTTAAGCAGTTGTCTTTGGTGTATGGCGTTGTCTTTTAAGCAATTGTCTTTGGTGTATGGCATTGCCTGTTAAGCAGTTGTCTTTGGTATATGTCTTTTTCTGTTAAGCAGTTGTCTTTCGTGTATGGCATTGTCTGCTAAGCAGTTGTCTTTGGTGTATGGCATTGTCTGTTAAGCAGTTGTCTTTGGTGTATGGCATTGTCAGTTAAGCAGTTGTGTTTGGTGTATGGCATTGTCTGTTGAGCAGTTGTCTTTGGTATATGGCATTACCTTTTAAGCAGTTATCTTTGGTGTATGGCATTGTCTGTTAAGCAGTTGTCTTTATTGTATGGCATTGCCTGTTAAGCAGCAGTCTTTGGTGTCTGGTAGTGTCTGTTAAGCAGTTGTCTTTGGTGTATGGCGTTGTCTGTTAAGCAGTTGTCTTTGGTGTATGGCATTGTCTGTTAAGCAGTTGTCTTTGGTGTATGGCATTACCTGTTAAGCAGTTGTCTTTGGTGTATGGCATTACCTGTTAAGCAGTTGTCTTTGGTGTATGGCAGTGTCTGTTAAGCAGTTGTCTTTGGTGTATGGCAGTGTCTATTAGGCAGTTATCTTTGGTGTATGGCATTGTCTGTTATGCAGTTGTCTTTAGTGTATGGCATTGCCTGTTAAGCAGTTGTCTTTGGTGTATGGCATTGCCTGTTAAGCAGTTGTCTTTGGTGTACTGCGTTGTCTGTTAAGCAGTTGTCTGTGGTGTATGGCATTGTCTGTTAAGCAGTTGTCTATGGTGTATGGCATTGCCAGTTAAGCAGTTGTCTTTGGTGTATGGCGTTGTCTGTTAAGCAGTTGTCTTTGGTGTATGGCATTGCCTGTTAAGCAGTTGTCTTTGGTGTATGACATTGCCTGTTAAGCAGCTGTCTTTGGTGTAAGGCGTTGTCTGTTAAGCAGTTGTCTTTGGTGTATGGCATTGCCTGTTAAGCAGTTGTCTTTGGTGTATGACATTGCCTGTTAAACAGTTGTCTTTGGTGTAAGGCGTTGTCTGTTAAGCAGTTGTCTTTGGTGTTTGGCATTGTCTGTTAAGCAGTTGTCTTTGGTGTATGGCATTGTCTGTTAAGCAGTTGTCTTTGGTGTATGGCAGTGTCTGTTAAGCAGTTGTCTTTGGTGTATGGCATTGTCTGTTAAGCAGTTGTCTTTAGTGTATGGCATTGTCTGTTAAGCAGTTGTCTTTGGTGTATGGCATAGTCTGTTAAGCAGTTGTCTTTGGTGTATGGCATTGTCTGTTAAGCAGTTGTCTTTGGTGTATGGCATTGCCTCTTAAGCAGTTGTCTTTGGTGTATGGCATTGCCTGTTAAGTAGTAGTCTTTGGTGTCTGGTACTGTCTGTTAAGCAGTTGTCTTTGGTGTTTGGCATTGTCTGTTAAGCAGTTGTCTTTGGTGTATGGCATTGCCTGTTAAGCAGTTGTCTTTGGTGTATGGCATTGCCTGTTAAGTAGTAGTCTTTGGTGTTTGGTAGTGTCTGTTAAGCAGTTGTCTTTGGTGTATAGCATTGCCTGTTAAGCAGTTGTCTTTGGTGTATGGTGTTGCCTGTTAAGCAGTTTTCTTTGGTGTATGGCATTGTCTGTTAAGCAGTTGTCTTTGGTGTATGGCATTGCCTGTCAAGCAGTTGTCTTTTGTGTATGGCATTGCCTGTTAAGCAGTTGTCTTTGGTGTATGGCATTGTCTGTTAAGCAGTTGTCTTTGGTGTATGGCATTGTCTGTTAAGCAGTTGTCTTTGGTGTATGGCATTGCCTGTTAAGCAGTTGTCTTTGGTATATGGCATTGCCTGTTAAGCAGTTGTCTTTGGTGTATGGCATTGCCTGTTAAGAATTTGTCTTTGGTGTATGGCATTGCCTGTTTAGCAGTTGTCTTTGGTGTATGGTGTTGCCTGTTAAGCAGTTTTCTTTGGTGTATGGCATTGTCTGTTAAGCAGTTGTCTTTGGTGTATGGCATTGCCTGTCAAGCAGTTGTCTTTAGTGTATGGCATTGCCTGTTAAGCAGTTGTGATTAGTGTATGGCATTGCCTGTTAAGCAGTTGTCTTTGGTGTATGGCATTGCATGTTAAGCAGTTGTCTTTGGTGTATGGCATTGTCTGTTAAGCAGTTGTCTTTGGTGTATGGCATTGTCTGTTAAGCAGTTGTCTTTGGTGTATGGCATTGCCTGTTAAGCAGTTGTCTTTAATGTATGTCATTGCCTGTTAAGCAGTTGTCTTTGGTGTGTGGCATTGTCTGCTAAGCAGTTGTCTTTGGTGTATGGCGTTACCTGTTAAGCAGTTGTCTTTGGTGTATGGCAGTGTCTGTTAAGCAGTTGTCTTGGGTGTATGGTGTTGCCTGTTAAGCAGTTTTCTTTGGTGTATGGCATTGCCTGTTAAGCAGTTGTCTTTGGTGTATGGTGTTGCCTGTTAAGCAGTTTTCTTTGGTGTATGGTGTTGCCTGTTAAGCAGTTGTCTTTGGTGTATGGCGTTGTCTGTTAAGCAGTTGTCTTTGGTGTATGGTGTTGCCTGTTAAGCAGTTTTCTTTGGTGTATGGCATTGCCTGTTAAGCAGTTGTCTTTGGTGTATGGTGTTGCCTGTTAAGCAGTTTTCTTTGGTGTATGGTGTTGCCTGTTAAGCAGTTGTCTTTGGTGTATGGTGTTGCCTGTTAAGCAGTTGTCTTTGGTGTATGGTGTTGCCTGTTAAGCAGTTGTCTTTGGTGTGTGGCATTGTCTGTTAAGCAGTTGTCTTTGGTGTATGGCGTTACCTGTTAAGCAGTTGTCTTTGGTGTATGGCAGTGTCTGTTAAGCAGTTGTCTTTGGTGTATGGTGTTGCCTGTTAAGCAGTTTTCTTTGGTGTATGGCATTGCCTGTTAAGCAGTTGTCTTTGGTGTATGGTGTTGCCTGTTAAGCAGTTTTCTTTGGTGTATGGTGTTGCCTGTTAAGCAGTTGTCTTTGGTGTATGGCAGTGTCTGTTAAGCAGTTGTCTTTGGTGTATGGCATTGCCTGTTAAGCAGTTGTCTTTGGTGTATGGTGTTGCCTGTTAAGCAGTTTTCTTTGGTGTATGGCATTGCCTGTTAAGCAGTTGTCTTTGGTGTATGGTGTTGCCTGTTAAGCAGTTGTCTTTGGTGTATGACAGTGTCTGTTAAGCAGTTGTCTTTGGTGTATGGTGTTGCCTGTTAAGCAGTTGTCTTTGGTGTATGGCAGTGTCTGTTAAGCAGTTGTCTTTGGTGTATGGTGTTGCCTGTTAAGCAGTTGTCTTTGGTGTATGGCGTTACCTGTTAAGCAGTTGTCTTTAGTGTATGGCGTTGTCTGTTAAGCAGTTGTCTTTGGTGTATGGCGTTGTCTGTTATGCAGTTGTCTTTAGTGCATGGCATTGCCTGTTAAGCAGTTGTCTTTGGTGTATGGCATTGTCTGTTAAGCAGTTGTCTTTGGTGCATGGCATTGCCTGTTAAGCAGTTGTCTTTGGTGTATGGCATTGTCTGTTAAGCAGTTGTCTTTGGTGTATGGTGTTGCCTGTTAAGCAGTTGTCTTTGGTGTATGGTGTTGCCTGTTAAGCAGTTGTCTTTGGTGTATGGCAGTGTCTGTTAAGCAGTTGTCTTTGGTGTATGGCATTGCCTGTCAAGCAGTTGTCTTTGGTGTATGGCATTGCCTGTTAAGCAGTTGTCTTTGGTGTATGGTGTTGCCTGTTAAGCAGTTGTCTTTGGTGTATGACAGTGTCTGTTAAGCAGTTGTCTTTGGTGTATGGTGTTGCCTGTTAAGCAGTTGTCTTTGGTGTATGGCAGTGTCTGTTAAGCAGTTGTCTTTGGTGTATGGTGTTGCCTGTTAAGCAGTTGTCTTTGGTGTATGGCGTTACCTGTTAAGCAGTTGTCTTTAGTGTATGGCGTTGTCTGTTAAGCAGTTGTCTTTGGTGTATGGCATTGTCTGTTATGCAGTTGTCTTTGGTGCATGGCATTGCCTGTTAAGCAGTTGTCTTTTGTGTATGGCAGTGTCTGTTAAGCAGTTGTCTTTGGTGTATGGCAGTGTCTGTTAAGCAGTTGTCTTTGGTGTATGGCGTTGTCTTTTAAGCAATTGTCTTTGGTGTATGGCATTGCCTGTTAAGCAGTTGTCTTTGGTATATGTCTTTTTCTGTTAAGCAGTTGTCTTTCGTGTATGGCATTGTCTGCTAAGCAGTTGTCTTTGGTGTATGGCATTGTCTGTTAAGCAGTTGTCTTTGGTGTATGGCATTGTCAGTTAAGCAGTTGTGTTTGGTGTATGGCATTGTGTATTGAGCAGTTGTCTTTGGTGTATGGCATTACCTTTTAAGCAGTTATCTTTGGTGTATGGCATTGTCTGTTAAGCAGTTGTCTTTATTGTATGGCATTGCCTGTTAAGCAGCAGTCTTTGGTGTCTGGTAGTGTCTGTTAAGCAGTTGTGTTTGGTGTATGGCGTTGTCTGTTAAGCAGTTGTCTTTGGTGTATGGCATTGTCTGTTAAGCAGTTGTCTTTGGTGTATGGCATTACCTGTTAAGCAGTTGTCTTTGGTGTATGGCATTGTCTGTTAAGCAGTTGTCTTTGGTGTATGGCAGTGTCTATTAGGCAGTTGTCTTTGGTGTATGGCATTGTCTGTTATGCAGTTGTCTTTAGTGTATGGCATTGCCTGTTAAGCAGTTGTCTTTGGTGTATGGCATTGTCTGTTAAGCAGTTGTCTTTGGTGTATGGCATTACCTGTTAAGCAGTTGTCTTTGGTGTATGGCAGTGTCTGTTAAGCAGTTGTCTTTGGTTTATGGCAGTGTCTATTAGGCAGTTGTCTTTGGTGTATGGCATTGTCTGTTAAGCAGTTGTCTTTGTTGTATGGCATTGCCTGTTAAGCAGTTGTCTTTGGTGTATGGCATTGCCTGTTAAGCAGTTGTCTTTGGTGTACTGCATTGTCTGTTAAGCAGTTGTCTGTGGTGTATGGCATTGTCTGTTAAGCAATTGTCTATGGTGTATGGCATTGCCAGTTAAGCAGTTGTCTTTGGTGTATGGCGTTGTCTGTTAAGCAGTTGTCTTTGGTGTATGGCATTGCCTGTTAAGCAGTTGTCTTCGGTGTATGACATTGCCTGTTAAGCAGCTGTCTTTGGTGTAAGGCGTTGTCTGTTAAGCAGTTGTCTTTGGTGTATGGCATTGCCTGTTAAGCAGTTGTCTTTGGTGTATGACATTGCCTGTTAAACAGTTGTCTTTGGTGTAAGGCGTTGTCTGTTAAGCAGTTGTCTTTGGTGTATGGCATTGTCTGTTAAGCAGTTGTCTTTAGTGTATGGCGTTGTCTGTTAAGCAGTTGTCTTTGGTGTATGGCGTTGTCTGTTAAGCAGTTGTCTTTGGTGTATGGCATTGCCTGTTAAGCAGTTGTCTTTGGTGTATGGCGTTGTCTGTTAAGCAGTTGTCTGTGGTGTATGGCATTGTCTGTTAAGCAGTTGTCTTTAGTGTATGGCGTTGTCTGTTAAGCAGTTGTCTTTGGTGCATGACATTGTCTGTTAAGCAGTTGTCTTTAGTGTATGGCATTGCCTGTTAAGCAGTTGTCTTTGGTGTATGGCATTGTATGTTAAGCAGTTGTCTTTAGTGTATGGCATTGTCTGTTAAGCAGTTGTCTTTGGTGTATGGCATTGTCTTTTAAGCAGTTGTCTTAGGTGTATTGCATTGCCTGTAAAGCAGTTGTCTTTGGTGTATGGCATTTTCTGTTAAGCAGTTGTCTTTAGTGTATGGCAGTGTCTGTTAAGCAGTTGTCTTTGGTGTTTGGCATTGTCTGTTGAGCAGTTGTCTTTGGTGTACGGCGTTGACTGTTAAACAGTTTTCTTTGGTGTATGGTGTTGTATGTTAAGCAGTTGTCTTTGGTGTATGGCATTCCCTGTTAAGCAGTTGTCTTTAGTGTATGGCATTGCCTGTTAAGCAGTTGTCTTTGGTGTATGGCATTGTCTGTTAAGCAGTTGTCTTTAGTGTATGGCAGTGTCTGTTAAGCAGTGGTCTTTGGTGTTTGGCATCGTCTGTTGAGCAGTTGTCTTCAGTGTATGGCATTGCCTGTTAAGCAGTTGTCTTTAGTGTATGTCATTGCCTGTTAAGCAGTTGTCTTTGGTGTATGGCATTGATGGTTAAGCAGTTGTCATTGGTGTATGGCGTTGCCTGATAAGCAGTTGTCTTTGGTGTATGGCAGTGTCTGTTAAGCAGTTGTCTTTGCTGTATGGCATTGTCTGTTAAGCAGTTGTCTTTGGTGTATGGCATTGTCTGTTAAGCAGCTGTCATTGGTGTATGGCGTTGCCTGATAAGCAGTTGTCTTTGGTGTATGGCAGTGTCTGTTAAGCAGTTGTCTTTGCTGTATGGCATTGTCTGTTAAGCAGTTGTCTTTGGTGTATGGCATTGCCTGTTAAGCAGCTGTCTTTGGTGTATGGCATTGCCTGTTAAGCAGTTGTCTTTGGTGTATGGCATTGTCTGTTAAGCAGTTGTCTTTGGTGTATGGCATTGCCTGTTAAGAACTTGTCTTTAGTCTATGGCAGTGTATGTTAAGTAGTGGTCTTTGGTGTACGGCGTTGACTGTTAAACAGTTTTCTTTGGTGTATGGCATTCTCTGTTAAGCAGTTGTCTCTAGTGTATGGCATTGTCTGTTAAGCAGTTGTCTTTGGTGTATGGCATTGCCTGTTAAGCAGTTGTCTTTGGTGTATGGCATTGTCTGTTGAGCAGTTGTCTTTAGTGTATGGCATTGCCTGTTAAGCAGTTGTCTTTGGTGTATTGCATTGCCTGTTAAGCAGTTGTCTTTGGTGTATGGCATTGTCTGTTAAGAACTTGTCTTTAGTCTATGGCAGTGTATGTTAAGCAGTTGTCTTTGTTGTGTGGCACTGTCTGCTAAGCAGTTGTCTTTGATGTATGGCATTGTCTGTTAAGCAGTTGTCTTTGGTGTATGGCATTGTCTGTTAAGCAGTTGTCTTTGGTTTATGGTGTTGCCTGTTAAGCAGTTTTCTTTGGTGTATGGCGTTGCCTGTTAAGCAGTTGTCTTTGGTGTATGGCATTGTCTGTTAAGCAGTTGTCTTTGGTTTATGGTGTTGCCTGTTAAGCAGTTGTCTTTAGTGTATGGCATTGCCTGTTAAGCAGTTGTCTTTGGTGTATGGCAGTGTCTGTTAAGCAGTTGTCTTTGGTGTATGGCATTGTCTGTTAAGCAGTTGTCTTTGGTGTACGGCGTTGTCTGTTAAGCAGTTGTCTTTGGTGTATGGCATTGCCTGTTAAGCAGTTGTCTTTGGTATATGGCTTATTCTGTTAAGCAGTTGTCTTTGGTCTATTGCATTGCCTGTTAAGCTGTTGTCTTCGGTGTATGGCGTTGTCTGTTAAGCAGTTGTCTTTGGTGTATGGCGTTGTCTGTTAAGCAGTTGTCTTTGGTGTATGGCATTGCCTGTTAAGCAGTTGTCTTTGGTGTATGGCGTTGTCTGTTAAGCAGTTGTCTGTGGTGTATGGCATTGTCTGTTAAGCAGTTGTCTTTAGTGTATGGCGTTGTCTGTTAAGCAGTTGTCTTTGGTGCTTGACATTGTCTGTTAAGCAGTTGTCTTTAGTGTATGGCATTGCCTGTTAAGCAGTTGTCTTTGGTGTATGGCATTGTATGTTAAGCAGTTGTCTTTAGTGTATGGCATTGTCTGTTAAGCAGTTGTCTTTGGTGTATGGCATTGTCTTTTAAGCAGTTGTCTTAGGTGTATTGCATTGCCTGTAAAGCAGTTGTCTTTGGTGTATGGCATTTTCTGTTAAGCAGTTGTCTTTAGTGTATGGCAGTGTCTGTTAAGCAGTTGTCTTTGGTGTTTGGCATTGTCTGTTGAGCAGTTGTCTTTGGTGTACGGCGTTGACTGTTAAACAGTTTTCTTTGGTGTATGGTGTTGTATGTTAAGCAGTTGTCTTTGGTGTATGGCATTCCCTGTTAAGCAGTTGTCTTTAGTGTATGGCATTGCCTGTTAAGCAGTTGTCTTTGGTGTATGGCATTGTCTGTTAAGCAGTTGTCTTTAGTGTATGGCAGTGTCTGTTAAGCAGTGGTCTTTGGTGTTTGGCATCGTCTGTTGAGCAGTTGTCTTCAGTGTATGGCATTGCCTGTTAAGCAGTTGTCTTTAGTGTATGTCATTGCCTGTTAAGCAGTTGTCTTTGGTGTATGGCATTGATGGTTAAGCAGTTGTCATTGGTGTATGGCGTTGCCTGATAAGCAGTTGTCTTTGGTGTATGGCAGTGTCTGTTAAGCAGTTGTCTTTGCTGTATGGCATTGTCTGTTAAGCAGTTGTCTTTGGTGTATGGCATTGTCTGTTAAGCAGCTGTCATTGGTGTATGGCGTTGCCTGATAAGCAGTTGTCTTTGGTGTATGGCAGTGTCTGTTAAGCAGTTGTCTTTGCTGTATGGCATTGTCTGTTAAGCAGTTGTCTTTGGTGTATGGCATTGCCTGTTAAGCAGCTGTCTTTGGTGTATGGCATTGCCTGTTAAGCAGTTGTCTTTGGTGTATGGCATTGTCTGTTAAGCAGTTGTCTTTGGTGTATGGCATTGCCTGTTAAGAACTTGTCTTTAGTCTATGGCAGTGTATGTTAAGCAGTGGTCTTTGGTGTACGGCGTTGACTGTTAAACAGTTTTCTTTGGTGTATGGCATTCTCTGTTAAGCAGTTGTCTCTAGTGTATGGCATTGTCTGTTAAGCAGTTGTCTTTGGTGTATGGCATTGCCTGTTAAGCAGTTGTCTTTGGTGTATGGCATTGTCTGTTGAGCAGTTGTCTTTAGTGTATGGCATTGCCTGTTAAGCAGTTGTCTTTGGTGTATTGCATTGCCTGTTAAGCAGTTGTCTTTGGTGTATGGCATTGTCTGTTAAGAACTTGTCTTTAGTCTATGGCAGTGTATGTTAAGCAGTTGTCTTTGTTGTGTGGCACTGTCTGCTAAGCAGTTGTCTTTGATGTATGGCATTGTCTGTTAAGCAGTTGTCTTTGGTGTATGGCATTGTCTGTTAAGCAGTTGTCTTTGGTTTATGGTGTTGCCTGTTAAGCAGTTTTCTTTGGTGTATGGCGTTGCCTGTTAAGCAGTTGTCTTTGGTGTATGGCATTGTCTGTTAAGCAGTTGTCTTTGGTTTATGGTGTTGCCTGTTAAGCAGTTGTCTTTAGTGTATGGCATTGCCTGTTAATCAGTTGTCTTTGGTGTATGGCAGTGTCTGTTAAGCAGTTGTCTTTGGTGTATGGCATTGTCTGTTAAGCAGTTGTCTTTGGTGTACGGCGTTGTCTGTTAAGCAGTTGTCTTTGGTGTATGGCATTGCCTGTTAAGCAGTTGTCTTTGGTATATGGCTTATTCTGTTAAGCAGTTGTCTTTGGTCTATTGCATTGCCTGTTAAGCTGTTGTCTTCGGTGTATGACATTGCCTGTTAAGCAGTTGTCTTTGGTGTAAGGAGTTGTCTGTTAAGCAGTTGTCTTTGGTGTATTGCATTGCCTGTTAAGCAGTTGTCTTCGGTGTATGACAATGCCTGTTAAGCAGTTGTCTTTGGTGTAAGGCGTTGTCTGTTAAGCAGTTGTCTTTGGTGTATGGAATTGTCTGTTAAGCAGTTGTCTTTGGTGTATAGCATTGCCTGTTAAGCAGTTGTCTTTGGTGTATGGCATTGCCTGTTAAGTAGTAGTCTTTGGTGTCTGGTAGTGTCTGTTAAGCAGTTGTCTCTGGTGTATGGCTTTTTCTGTTAAGCAGTTGTCTTTGGTCTATTGCATTGCCTGTTAAGCAGTTGTCTTTGGTGTATGGCAGTGCCTGTTAAGCAGTTATCTTTGGTGTAAGGCGTTGTCTGTTAAGCAGTTGTCTTTGGTGTTTGGCATTGTCTGTTAAGCAGTTGTCTTTGGTGTATGGCATTGCCTGTTAAGCAGTTGTCTTTGGTGTATGGCATTGCCTGTTAAGTAGTAGTCTTTGGTGTTTGGTAGTGTCTGTTAAGCAGTTGTCTTTGGTGTATAGCATTGCCTGTTAAGCAGTTGTCTTTGGTGTATGGTGTTGCCTGTTAAGCAGTTTTCTTTGGTGTATGGCATTGTCTGTTAAGAAGTTGTCTTTGGTGTATGGCATTGCCTGTTAAGCAGTTGTCTTTGGTGTATGGCATTGTCTGTTAAGCAGTTGTCTTTGGTGTATGGCATTGCATGTTAAGCAGTTGTCTTTGGTGTATGGCATTGCCTGTTAAGCAGTTGTCTTTGGTATATGGCATTGCCTGTTAAGCAGTTGTCTTTGGTGTATGGCATTGCCTGTTAAGAATTTGTCTTTGGTGTATGGCATTGCCTGTTTAGCAGTTGTCTTTGGTGTATGGTGTTGCCTGTTAAGCAGTTTTCTTTGGTGTATGGCATTGTCTGTTAAGCAGTTGTCTTTGGTGTATGGCATTGCCTGTCAAGCAGTTGTCTTTAGTGTATGGCATTGCCTGTTAAGCAGTTGTGTTTGGTGTATGGCATTGCCTGTTAAGCAGTTGTCTTTGGTGTATGGCATTGCATGTTAAGCAGTTGTCTTTGGTGTATGGCATTGTCTGTTAAGCAGTTGTCTTTGGTGTATGGCATTGTCTGTTAAGCAGTTGTCTTTGGTGTATGGCATTGCCTGTTAAGCAGTTGTCTTTGGTGTATGGTGTTGCCTGTTAAGCAGTTTTCTTTGGTGTATGGCATTGCCTGTTAAGCAGTTGTCTTTGGTGTATGGTGTTGCCTGTTAAGCAGTTGTCTTTGGTGTATGGTGTTGCCTGTTAAGCAGTTGTCTTTGGTGTGTGGCATTGTCTGCTAAGCAGTTGTCTTTGGTGTATGGCGTTACCTGTTAAGCAGTTGTCTTTGGTGTATGGCAGTGTCTGTTAAGCAGTTGTCTTTGGTGTATGGTGTTGCCTGTTAAGCAGTTTTCTTTGGTGTATGGCATTGCCTGTTAAGCAGTTGTCTTTGGTGTATGGTGTTGCCTGTTAAGCAGTTTTCTTTGGTGTATGGTGTTGCCTGTTAAGCAGTTGTCTTTGGTGTATGACATTGTCTGTTAAGCAGTTGTCTTTAGTGTATGGCACTGCCTGTTAAGCAGTTGTCTTTTGTGTATGGCAGTGTCTGTTAAGCAGTTGTCTTTGGTGTATGGCATTGTCTGTTAAGCAGTTGTCTTTGGTGTATGGCATTGCCTGTTAAGCAGTTGTCTTTAGTGTATGGCACTGCCTGATAAGCAGTTGTCTTTTGTGTATGGCAGTGTCTGTTAAGCAGTTGTCTTTGGTGTATGGCAGTGTCTGTTAAGCAGTTGTCTTTGGTGTATGGCGTTGTCTTTTAAGCAATTGTCTTTGGTGTATGGCATTGCCTGTTAAGCAGTTGTCTTTGGTATATGTCTTTTTCTGTTAAGCAGTTGTCTTTCGTGTATGGCATTGTCTGCTAAGCAGTTGTCTTTGGTGTATGGCATTGTCTGTTAAGCAGTTGTCTTTGGTGTATGGCATTGTCAGTTAAGCAGTTGTGTTTGGTGTATGGCATTGTCTGTTGAGCAGTTGTCTTTGGTATATGGCATTACCTTTTAAGCAGTTATCTTTGGTGTATGGCATTGTCTGTTAAGCAGTTGTCTTTATTGTATGGCATTGCCTGTTAAGCAGCAGTCTTTGGTGTCTGGTAGTGTCTGTTAAGCAGTTGTCTTTGGTGTATGGCGTTGTCTGTTAAGCAGTTATCTGTGGTGTATGGCATTACCTGTTAAGCAGTTGTCTTTGGTGTATGGCATTACCTGTTAAGCAGTTGTCTTTGGTGTATGGCAGTGTCTGTTAAGCAGTTGTCTTTGGTGTATGGCAGTGTCTACTAGGCAGTTGTCTTTGGTGTATGGCATTGTCTGTTATGCAGTTGTCTTTAGTGTATGGCATTGCCTGTTAAGCAGTTGTCTTTGGTGTATGGCATTGCCTGTTAAGCAGTTGTCTTTGGTGTACTGCGTTGTCTGTTAAGCCGTTGTCTGTGGTGTATGGCATTGTCTGTTAAGCAGTTGTCTATGGTGTATGGCATTGCCAGTTAAGCAGTTGTCTTTGGTGTATGGCGTTGTCTGTTAAGCAGTTGTCTTTGGTGTATGGCATTACCTGTTAAGCAGTTGTCTTTGGTGTATGGCAGTGTCTGTTAAGCAGTTGTCTTTGGTGTATGGCAGTGTCTATTAGGCAGTTGTCTTTGGTGTATGGCATTGTCTGTTATGCAGTTGTCTTTAGTGTATGGCATTGCCTGTTAAGCAGTTGTCTTTGGTGTATGGCATTGCCTGTTAAGCAGTTGTCTTTGGTGTACTGCGTTGTCTGTTAAGCAGTTGTCTGTGGTGTATGGCATTGTCTGTTAAGCAGTTGTCTATGGTGTATGGCATTGCCAGTTAAGCAGTTGTCTTTGGTGTATGGCATTGTCTGTTAAGCAGTTGTCTTTGGTGTATGGCATTGCCTGTTAAGCAGTTGTCTTCGGTGTATGACACATTGTCTGTTAAGCAGTTGTCTTTGGTGTATGGCATAGTCTGTTAAGCAGTTGTCTTTGGTGTATGGCATTGTCTGTTAAGCAGTTGTCTTTGGTGTATGGCATTGCCTCTTAATCAGTTGTCTTTGGTGTATGGCATTGCCTGTTAAGTAGTAGTCTTTGGTGTCTGGTACTGTCTGTTAAGCAGTTGTCTTTGGTGTTTGGCATTGTCTGTTAAGCAGTTGTCTTTGGTGTATGGCATTGCCTGTTAAGCAGTTGTCTTTGGTGTATGGTGTTGCCTGTTAAGCAGTTGTCTTTGGTGTATGACAGTGTCTGTTAAGCAGTTGTCTTTGGTGTATGGTGTTGCCTGTTAAGCAGTTGTCTTTGGTGTATGGCAGTGTCTGTTAAGCAGTTGTCTTTGGTGTATGGTGTTGCCTGTTAAGCAGTTGTCATTGGTGTATGGCGTTACCTGTTAAGCAGTTGTCTTTAGTGTATGGCGTTGTCTGTTAAGCAGTTGTCTTTGGTGTATGGCGTTGTCTGTTATGCAGTTGTCTTTAGTGCATGGCATTGCCTGTTAAGCAGTTGTCTTTGGTGTATGGCATTGTCTGTTAAGCAGTTGTCTTTGGTGCATGGCATTGCCTGTTAAGCAGTTGTCTTTGGTGTATGGCATTGTCTGTTAAGCAGTTGTCTTTGGTGTATGGTGTTGCCTGTTAAGCAGTTGTCTTTGGTGTATGGTGTTGCCTGTTAAGCAGTTGTCTTTGGTGTATGGCAGTGTCTGTTAAGCAGTTGTCTTTGGTGTATGGCATTGCCTGTCAAGCAGTTGTCTTTGGTGTATGGCATTGCCTGTTAAGCAGTTGTCTTTGGTGTATGGTGTTGCCTGTTAAGCAGTTGTCTTTGGTGTATGACAGTGTCTGTTAAGCAGTTGTCTTTGGTGTATGGTGTTGCCTGTTAAGCAGTTGTCTTTGGTGTATGGCAGTGTCTGTTAAGCAGTTGTCTTTGGTGTATGGTGTTGCCTGTTAAGCAGTTGTCTTTGGTGTATGGCGTTACCTGTTAAGCAGTTGTCTTTAGTGTATGGCGTTGTCTGTTAAGCAGTTGTCTTTGGTGTATGGCATTGTCTGTTATGCAGTTGTCTTTGGTGCATGGCATTGCCTGTTAAGCAGTTGTCTTTGGTGTATGGCATTGTCTGTTAAGCAGTTGTCTTTGGTGTATGACATTGTCTGTTAAGCAGTTGTCTTTGGTGTATGGCATTGCCTGTTAAGCAGTTGTCTTTAGTGTATGGCACTGCCTGTTAAGCAGTTGTCTTTTGTGTATGGCAGTTTCTGTTAAGCAGTTGTCTTTGGTGTATGGCAGTGTCTGTTAAGCAGTTGTCTTTGGTGTATGGCGTTGTCTTTTAAGCAATTGTCTTTGGTGTATGACATTGCCTGTTAAGCAGTTGTCTTTGGTATATGTCTTTTTCTGTTAAGCAGTTGTCTTTCGTGTATGGCATTGTCTGCTAAGCAGTTGTCTTTGGTGTATGGCATTGTCTGTTAAGCAGTTGTCTTTGGTGTATGGCATTGTCAGTTAAGCAGTTGTGTTTGGTGTATGGCATTGTGTGTTGAGCAGTTGTCTTTGGTGTATGGCATTACCTTTTAAGCAGTTATCTTTGGTGTATGGCATTGTCTGTTAAGCAGTTGTCTTTATTGTATGGCATTGCCTGTTAAGCAGCAGTCTTTGGTGTCTGGTAGTGTCTGTTAAGCAGTAGTCTTTGGTGTATGGCGTTGTCTGTTAAGCAGTTGTCTTTGGTGTATGGCATTGTCTGTAAAGCAGTTGTCTTTGGTGTATGGCATTACCTGTTAAGCAGTTGTCTTTGGTGTATGGCATTGTCTGTTAAGCAGTTGTCTTTGGTGTATGGCAGTGTCTATTAGGCAGTTGTCTTTGGTGTATGGCATTGTCTGTTATGCAGTTGTCTTTAGTGTATGGCATTGCCTGTTAAGCAGTTGTCTTTGGTGTATGGCATTGTCTGTTAAGCAGTTGTCTTTGGTGTATGGCATTACCTGTTAAGCAGTTGTCTTTGGTGTATGGCAGTGTCTGTTAAGCAGTTGTCTTTGGTGTATGGCAGTGTCTATTAGGCAGTTGTCTTTGGTGTATGGCATTGTCTGTTAAGCAGTTGTCTTTGTTGTATGGCATTGCCTGTTAAGCAGTTGTCTTTGGTGTATGGCATTGCCTGTTAAGCAGTTGTCTTTGGTGTACTGCGTTGTCTGTTAAGCAGTTGTCTGTGGTGTATGGCATTGTCTGTTAAGCAATTGTCTATGGTGTATGGCATTGCCAGTTAAGCAGTTGTCTTTGGTGTATGGCGTTGTCTGTTAAGCAGTTGTCTTTAGTGTATGGCATTGCCTGTTAAGCAGTTGTCTTCGGTGTATGACATTGCCTGTTAAGCAGCTGTCTTTGGTGTAAGGCGTTGTCTGTTAAGCAGTTGTCTTTGGTGTATGGCATTGCCTGTTAAGCCGTTGTCTTTGGTGTATGACATTGCCTGTTAAACAATTGTCTTTGGTGTAAGGCGTTGTCTGTTAAGCAGTTGTCTTTGGTGTATGGCATTGTCTGTTAAGCAGTTGTCTTTAGTGTATGGCGTTGTCTGTTAAGCAGTTGTCTTTGGTGTATGGCGTTGTCTGTTAAGCAGTTGTCTTTGGTGTATGGCATTGCCTGTTAAGCAGTTGTCTTTGGTGTATGGCGTTGTCTGTTAAGCAGTTGTCTGTGGTGTATGGCATTGTCTGTTAAGCAGTTGTCTTTAGTGTATGGCATTGTCTGTTAAGCAGTTGTCTTTGGTGTATGGCATTGCCTGTTAAGCAGTTGTCTTTGGTGTATGGCGTTGTCTGTTAAGCAGTTGTCTGTGGTGTATGGCATTGTCTGTTAAGCAGTTGTCTTTAGTGTATGGCATTGTCTGTTAAGCAGTTGTCTTTGGTGCATGACATTGTCTGTTAAGCAGTTGTCTTTGGTGTATGGCATTGTATGTTAAGCAGTTGTCTTTAGTGTATGGCACTGACGGTTAAGCAGTTGTCTTTGGTGTATGGCATTGTCTGTTAAGCAGTTGTCTTTGGTGTATGGCATTGTCTTTTAAGCAGTTGTCTTAGGTGTATTGCATTGCCTGTAAAGCAGTTGTCTTTGGTGTATGGCATTTTCTGTTAAGCAGTTGTCTTTAGTGTATGGCAGTGTCTGTTAAGCAGTGGTCTTTGGTGTTTGGCATTGTCTGTTGAGCAGTTGTCTTTGGTGTACGGCGTTGACTGTTAAACAGTTTTCTTTGGTGTATGGTGTTGTATGTTAAGCAGTTGTCTTTGGTGTATGGCATTCCCTGTTAAGCAGTTGTCTTTAGTGTATGGCATTGCCTGTTAAGCAGTTGTCTTTAGTGTATGGCAGTGTCTGTTAAGCAGTGGTCTTTGGTGTTTGGCATTGTCTGTTGAGCAGTTGTCTTCAGTGTATGGCATTGCCTGTTAAGCAGTTGTCTTTAGTGTATGTCATTGCCTGTTAAGCAGTTGTCTTTGGTGTATGGCATTGATGGTTAAGCAGTTGTCATTGGTGTATGGCGTTGCCTGATAAGCAGTTGTCTTTGGTGTATGGCAGTGTCTGTTAAGCAGTTGTCTTTGCTGTATGGCATTGTCTGTTAAGCAGTTGTCTTTGGTGTATGGCATTGTCTGTTAAGCAGTTGTCATTGGTGTATGGCGTTGCCTGATAAGCAGTTGTCTTTGGTGTATGGCAGTGTCTGTTAAGCAGTTGTCTTTGCTGTATGGCATTGTCTGTTAAGCAGTTGTCTTTGGTGTATGGCATTGCCTGTTAAGCAGTTGTCTTTGGTGTATGGCATTGCCTGTTAAGCAGTTGTCTTTGGTGTATGGCATTGTCTGTTAAGCAGTTGTCTTTGGTGTATGGCATTGCCTGTTAAGAACTTGTCTTTAGTCTATGGCAGTGTATGTTAAGCAGTGGTCTTTGGTGTACGGCGTTGACTGTTAAACAGTTTTCTTTGGTGTATGGCATTCCCTGTTAAGCAGTTGTCTTTAGTGTATGGCATTGTCTGTTAAGCAGTTGTCTTTGGTGTATGGCATTGCCTGTTAAGCAGTTGTCTTTGGTGTATGGCATTGTCTGTTGAGCAGTTGTCTTTAGTGTATGGCATTGCCTGTTAAGCAGTTGTCTTTGGTGTATTGCATTGCCTGTTAAGCAGTTGTCTTTGGTGTATGGCATTGTCTGTTAAGAACTTGTCTTTAGTCTATGGCAGTGTATGTTAAGCAGTTGTCTTTGTTGTGTGGCACTGTCTGCTAAGCAGTTGTCTTTGGTGTATGGCATTGTCTGTTAAGCAGTTGTCTTTGGTGTATGGCATTGTCTGTTAAGCAGTTGTCTTTGGTTTATGGTGTTGCCTGTTAAGCAGTTTTCTTTGGTGTATGGCGTTGCCTGTTAAGCAGTTGTCTTTGGTGTATGGCATTGTCTGTTAAGCAGTTGTCTTTGGTTTATGGTGTTGCCTGTTAAGCAGTTGTCTTTGGTGTATGGCATTGTCTGTTAAGCAGTTGTCTTTGGTGTATGGCATTGCCTGTTAAGCAGTTGTCTTTGGTGTAAGGAGTTGTCTGTTAAGCAGTTGTCTTTGGTGTTTGGCATTGTCTGTTAAGCAGTTGTCTTTGGTGTATGGTAGTGTCTGTTAAGCAGTTGTCTTTGGTGTATGGCATTGTCTGTTAAGCAGTTGTCTTTGGTGTATGGCATTGTCTGTTAAGCAGTTGTCTTTGGTGTATGGCATTGTCTGTTAAGCAGTTGTCTTTGGTGTATGGCGTTGTCTGTTAAGCAGTTGTCTTTGGTGTTTGGCATTGTCTGTTAAGCAGTTGTCTTTGGTGTATGGCAGTGTCTGTTAAGCAGTTGTCTTTGGTGTATGGCATTGTCTGTTAAGCAGTTGTCTTTGGTGTATGGCATTGTCTGTTAAGCAGTTGTCTTTGGTGTATGGCGTTGTCTGTTAAGCAGTTGTCTTTGGTGTATGGCATTGCCTGTTAAGCAGTTGTCTTTGGTATATGGCTTTTTCTGTTAAGCAGTTGTCTTTGGTGTATTGCATTGCCTGTTAAGCAGTTGTCTTCGGTGTATGACAATGCCTGTTAAGCAGTTGTCTTTGGTGTAAGGCGTTGTCTGTTAAGCAGTTGTCTTTGGTGTATGGAATTGTCTGTTAAGCAGTTGTCTTTGGTGTATGGCATTGCCTGTTAAGTAGTAGTCTTTGGTGTCTGGTAGTGTCTGTTAAGCAGTTGTCTCTGGTGTATGGCATTGTCTGTTAAGCAGTTGTCTTTGGTGTATGGCGTTACCTGTTAAGCAGTTGTCTTTGGTGTATGGCAGTGTCTGTTAAGCAGTTGTCTTTGGTGTATGGTGTTGCCTGTTAAGCAGTTGTCTTTGGTGTATGGCATTGCCTGTTAAGCAGTTGTCTTTGGTGTATGGTGTTGCCTGTTAAGCAGTTTTCTTTGGTGTATGGTGTTGCCTGTTAAGCAGTTGTCTTTGGTGTATGGCAGTGTCTGTTAAGCAGTTGTCTTTGGTGTATGGCATTGCCTGTTAAGCAGTTGTCTTTGGTGTATGGTGTTGCCTGTTAAGCAGTTTTCTTAGGTGTATGGCATTGCCTGTTAAGCAGTTGTCTTTGGTGTATGGTGTTGCCTGTTAAGCAGTTGTCTTTGGTGTATGACAGTGTCTGTTAAGCAGTTGTCTTTGGTGTATGGTGTTGCCTGTTAAGCAGTTGTCTTTGGTGTATGGCAGTGTCTGTTAAGCAGTTGTCTTTGGTGTATGGTGTTGCCTGTTAAGCAGTTGTCTTTGGTGTATGGCGTTACCTGTTAAGCAGTTGTCTTTAGTGTAAGGCGTTGTCTGTTAAGCAGTTGTCTTTGGTGTATGGCATTGTCTGTTATGCAGTTGTCTTTGGTGCATGGCATTGCCTGTTAAGCAGTTGTCTTTGGTGTATGGCATTGTCTGTTAAGCAGTTGTCTTTGGTGTATGGTGTTGCCTGTTAAGCAGTTGTCTTTGGTGTATGGTGTTGCCTGTTAAGCAGTTGTCTTTGGTGTATGGCAGTGTCTGTTAAGCAGTTGTCTTTGGTGTATGGCATTGCCTGTTAAGCAGTTTTCTTTGGTGTATGGCATTGCCTGTTAAGCAGTTGTCTTTGGTGTATGGTGTTGCCTGTTAAGCAGTTGTCTTTGGTGTATGACAGTGTCTGTTAAGCAGTTGTCTTTGGTGTATGGTGTTGCCTGTTAAGCAGTTGTCTTTGGTGTATGGCAGTGTCTGTTAAGCAGTTGTCTTTGGTGTATGGTGTTGCCTGTTAAGCAGTTGTCTTTGGTGTATGGCGTTACCTGTTAAGCAGTTGTCTTTAGTGTATGGCGTTGTCTGTTAAGCAGTTGTCTTTGGTGTATGGCATTGTCTGTTATGCAGTTGTCTTTGGTGCATGGCATTGCCTGTTAAGCAGTTGTCTTTGGTGTATGGCATTGTCTGTTAAGCAGTTGTCTTTGGTGTATGACATTGTCTGTTAAGCAGTTGTCTTTGTTGTATGGCATTGCCTGTTAAGCAGTTGTCTTTAGTGTATGGCACTGCCTGTTAAGCAGTTGTCTTTTGTGTATGGCAGTGTCTGTTAAGCAGTTGTCTTTGGTGTATGGCAGTGTCTGTTAAGCAGTTGTCTTTGGTGTATGGCGTTGTCTTTTAAGCAATTGTCTTTGGTGTATGGCATTGCCTGTTAAGCAGTTGTCCTTGGTATATGTCTTTTTCTGTTAAGCAGTTGTCTTTCGTGTATGGCATTGTCTGCTAAGCAGTTGTCTTTGGTGTATGGCATTGTCTGTTAAGCAGTTGTCTTTGGTGTATGGCATTGTCAGTTAAGCAGTTGTGTTTGGTGTATGGCATTGTCTGTTGAGCAGTTGTCTTTGGTGTATGGCATTACCTTTTAAGCAGTTGTCTTTGGTGTATGGCATTGTCTGTTAAGCAGTTGTCTTTGGTGTATGGCAGTGTCTATTAGGCAGTTGTCTTTGGTGTATGGCATTGTCTGTTATGCAGTTGTCTTTGGTGTATGGCATTGCCTGTTAAGCAGTTGTCTTTGGTGTACTGCGTTGTCTGTTAAGCAGTTGTCTTTGGTGTATGGCATTGCCTGTTAAGCAGTTGTCTTCGGTGTATGACAATGCCTGTTAAGCAGCTGTCTTTGGTGTAAGGCGTTGTCTGTTAAGCAGTTGTCTTTGGTGTATGGCATTGCCTGTTGAGCAGTTGTCTTTGGTGTATGGCATTACCTTTTAAGCAGCTGTCTTTGGTGTATGGCATTGCCTGTTAAGCAGTTGTCTTTGGTGTATGGCATTGTCTGTTATGCAGTTGTCTTTAGTGTATGGCATTGCCTGTTAAGCAGTGGTCTTTGGTGTATGGCATTGTTTGTTAAGCAGTTGTCTTTGGTGTATGGCATTGCCTGTTAAGCAGTTGTCTTTGGTGTAAGGCGTTGTCTGTTAAGCAGTTGTCTTTGGTGTTTGGCATTGTCTGTTAAGCAGTTGTCTTTGGTGTATGGCATTGTCTGTTAAGCAGTTGTCTTTGGTGTATGGCAGTGTCTGTTAAGCAGTTGTCTTTGGTGTATGGCATTGTCTGTTAAGCAGTTGTCTTTAGTGTATGGCATTGTCTGTTAAGCAGTTGTCTTTGGTGTATGGCATTGTCTGTTAAGCAGTTGTCTTTGGTGTATGGCATTGCCTCTTAAGCAGTTGTCTTTGGTGTATGGCATTGCCTGTTAAGTAGTAGTCTTTGGTGTCTGGTACTGTCTGTTAAGCAGTTGTCTTTGGTGTTTGGCATTGTCTGTTAAGCAGTTGTCTTTGGTGTCTGGTAGTGTCTTTTAAGTAGTAGTCTTTGGTGTATGGCATTGCCTGTTAAGTAGTAGTCTTTGGTGTTTGGTAGTGTCTGTTAAGCAGTTGTCTTTGGTGTATAGCATTGCCTGTTAAGCAGTTGTCTTTGGTGTATGGTGTTGCCTGTTAAGCAGTTTTCTTTGGTGTATGACATTGTCTGTTAAGCAGTTGTCTTTGGTGTATGGCATTGCCTGTCAAGCAGTTGTCTTTTGTGTATGGCATTGCCTGTTAAGCAGTTGTCTTTGGTGTATGGCATTGTCTGTTAAGCAGTTGTCTTTGGTGTATGGCATTGTCTGTTAAGCAGTTGTCTTTGGTGTATGGCATTGCCTGTTAAGCAGTTGTCTTTGGTATATGGCATTGCCTGTTAAGCAGTTGTCTTTGGTGTATGGCATTGCCTGTTAAGAATTTGTCTTTGGTGTATGGCATTGCCTGTTTAGCAGTTGTCTTTGGTGTATGGTGTTGCCTGTTAAGCAGTTTTCTTTGGTATATGGCATTGTCTGTTAAGCAGTTGTCTTTGGTGTATGGCATTGCCTGTCAAGCAGTTGTCTTTAGTGTATGGCATTGCCTGTTAAGCAGTTGTGTTTAGTGTATGGCATTGCCTGTTAAGCAGTTGTCTTTGGTGTATGGCATTGCATGTTAAGCAGTTGTCTTTGGTGTATGGCATTGTCTGTTAAGCAGTTGTCTTTGGTGTATGGCATTGTCTGTTAAGCAGTTGTCTTTGGTGTATGGCATTGCCTGTTAAGCGGTTGTCTTTAATGTATGTCATTGCCTGTTAAGCAGTTGTCTTTGGTGTGTGGCATTGTCTGCTAAGCAGTTGTCTTTGGTGTATGGCGTTACCTGTTAAGCAGTTGTCTTTGGTGTATGGCAGTGTCTGTTAAGCAGTTGTCTTGGGTGTATGGTGTTGCCTGTTAAGCAGTTTTCTTTGGTGTATGGCATTGCCTGTTAAGCAGTTGTCTTTGGTGTATGGTGTTGCCTGTTAAGCAGTTGTCTTTGGTGTATGGTGTTGCCTGTTAAGCAGTTTTCTTTGGTGTATGGCATTGCCTGTTAAGCAGTTGTCTTTGGTGTATGGTGTTGCCTGTTAAGCAGTTGTCTTTGGTGTATGGTGTTGCCTGTTAAGCAGTTGTCTTTGGTGTGTGGCATTGTCTGCTAAGCAGTTGTCTTTGGTGTATGGCGTTACCTGTTAAGCAGTTGTCTTTGGTGTATGGCAGTGTCTGTTAAGCAGTTGTCTTTGGTGTATGGTGTTGCCTGTTAAGCAGTTTTCTTTGGTGTATGGCATTGCCTGTTAAGCAGTTGTCTTTGGTGTATGGTGTTGCCTGTTAAGCAGTTTTCTTTGGTGTATGGTGTTGCCTGTTAAGCAGTTTTCTTTGGTGTATGGTGTTGCCTGTTAAGCAGTTGGCTTTGGTGTATGGCAGTGTCTGTTAAGCAGTTGTCTTTGGTGTATGGCATTGCCTGTTAAGCAGTTGTCTTTGGTGTATGGTGTTGCCTGTTAAGCAGTTTTCTTTGGTGTATGGCATTGCCTGTTAAGCAGTTGTCTTTGGTGTATGGTGTTGCCTGTTAAGCAGTTGTCTTTGGTGTATGACAGTGTCTGTTAAGCAGTTGTCTTTGGTGTATGGTGTTGCCTGTTAAGCAGTTGTCTTTGGTGTATGGCAGTGTCTGTTAAGCAGTTGTCTTTGGTGTATGGTGTTGCCTGTTAAGCAGTTGTCTTTGGTGTATGGCGTTACCTGTTAAGCAGTTGTCTTTAGTGTATGGCGTTGTCTGTTAAGCAGTTGTCTTTGGTGTATGGCGTTGTCTGTTATGCAGTTGTCTTTGGTGCATGGCATTGCCTGTTAAGCAGTTGTCTTTGGTGTATGGCATTGTCTGTTAAGCAGTTGTCTTTGGTGTATGGTGTTGCCTGTTAAGCAGTTGTCTTTGGTGTATGGTGTTGCCTGTTAAGCAGTTGTCTTTGGTGTATGGCAGTGTCTGTTAAGCAGTTGTCTTTGGTGTATGGCATTGCCTGTCAAGCAGTTGTCTTTGCTGTATGGCATTGCCTGTTAAGCAGTTGTCTTTGGTGTATGGTGTTGCCTGTTAAGCAGTTGTCTTTGGTGTATGACAGTGTCTGTTAAGCAGTTGTCTTTGGTGTATGGCATTGCCTGTTAAGCAGTTGTCTTTGGTGTATGGTGTTGCCTGTTAAGCAGTTGTCTTTGGTGTATGGTGTTGCCTGTTAAGCAGTTTTCTTTGGTGTATGGCATTGCCTGTTAAGCAGTTGTCTTTGGTGTATGGTGTTGACTGTTAAGCAGTTGTCTTTGGTGTATGGTGTTGCCTGTTAAGCAGTTGTCTTTGGTGTGTGGCATTGTCTGCTAAGCAGTTGTCTTTGGTGTATGGCGTTACCTGTTAAGCAGTTGTCTTTGGTGTATGGCAGTGTCTGTTAAGCAGTTGTCTTTGGTGTATGGTGTTGCCTGTTAAGCAGTTGTCTTTGGTGTATGGTGTTGCCTGTTAAGCAGTTTTCTTTGGTGTATGGTGTTGCCTGTTAAGCAGTTGTCTTTGGTGTATGGCATTGCCTGTTAAGCAGTTGTCTTTGGTGTATGGTGTTGCCTGTTAAGCAGTTTTCTTTGGTGTATGGCATTGCCTGTTAAGCAGTTGTCTTTGGTGTATGGTGTTGCCTGTTAAGCAGTTGTCTTTGATGTATGACAGTGTCTGTTAAGCAGTTGTCTTTGGTGTATGGTGTTGCCTGTTAAGCAGTTGTCTTTGGTGTATGGCAGTGTCTGTTAAGCAGTTGTCTTTGGTGTATGGCATTGTCTGTTATGCAGTTGTCTTTGGTGCATGGCATTGCCTGTTAAGCAGTTGTCTTTGGTGTATGGCATTGTCTGTTAAGCAGTTGTCTTTGGTGTATGGTGTTGCCTGTTAAGCAGTTGTCTTTGGTGTATGGTGTTGCCTGTTAAGCAGTTGTCTTTGGTGTATGGCAGTGTCTGTTAAGCAGTTGTCTTTGGTGTATGGCATTGCCTGTTAAGCAGTTTTCTTTGGTGTATGGCATTGCCTGTTAAGCAGTTGTCTTTGGTGTATGGTGTTGCCTGTTAAGCAGTTGTCTTTGGTGTATGACAGTGTCTGTTAAGCAGTTGTCTTTGGTGTATGGTGTTGCCTGTTAAGCAGTTGTCTTTGGTGTATGGCAGTGTCTGTTAAGCAGTTGTCTTTGGTGTATGGTGTTGCCTGTTAAGCAGTTGTCTTTGGTGTATGGCGTTACCTGTTAAGCAGTTGTCTTTAGTGTATGGCGTTGTCTGTTAAGCAGTTGTCTTTGGTGTATGGCATTGTCTGTTATGCAGTTGTCTTTGGTGCATGGCATTGCCTGTTAAGCAGTTGTCTTTGGTGTATGGCATTGTCTGTTAAGCAGTTGTCTTTGGTGTATGACATTGTCTGTTAAGCAGTTGTCTTTGTTGTATGGCATTGCCTGTTAAGCAGTTGTCTTTAGTGTATGGCACTGCCTGTTAAGCAGTTGTCTTTTGTGTATGGCAGTGTCTGTTAAGCAGTTGTCTTTGGTGTATGGCAGTGTCTGTTAAGCAGTTGTCTTTGGTGTATGGCGTTGTCTTTTAAGCAATTGTCTTTGGTGTATGGCATTGCCTGTTAAGCAGTTGTCCTTGGTATATGTCTTTTTCTGTTAAGCAGTTGTCTTTCGTGTATGGCATTGTCTGCTAAGCAGTTGTCTTTGGTGTATGGCATTGTCTGTTAAGCAGTTGTCTTTGGTGTATGGCATTGTCAGTTAAGCAGTTGTGTTTGGTGTATGGCATTGTCTGTTGAGCAGTTGTCTTTGGTGTATGGCATTACCTTTTAAGCAGTTGTCTTTGGTGTATGGCATTGTCTGTTAAGCAGTTGTCTTTGGTGTATGGCAGTGTCTATTAGGCAGTTGTCTTTGGTGTATGGCATTGTCTGTTATGCAGTTGTGTTTAGTGTATGGCATTGCCTGTTAAGCAGTTGTCTTTGGTGTATGGCATTGCCTGTTAAGCAGTTGTCTTTGGTGTACTGCGTTGTCTGTTAAGCAGTTGTCTTTGGTGTATGGCATTGCCTGTTAAGCAGTTGTCTTTGGTGTAAGGCGTTGTCTATTAAGCAGTTGTCTTTGGTGTATGGCATTGCCTGTTGAGCAGTTGTCTTTGGTGTATGGCATTACCTTTTAAGCAGCTGTCTTTGGTGTATGGCATTGCCTGTTAAGCAGTTGTCTTTGGTGTATGGCATTGTCTGTTATGCAGTTGTCTTTAGTGTATGGCATTGCCTGTTAAGCAGTGGTCTTTGGTGTATGGCATTGTCTGTTAAGCAGTTGTCTTTGGTGTATGGCATTGCCTGTTAAGCAGTTGTCTTTGGTGTATGACATTGCCTGTTAAACAGTTGTCTTTGGTGTAAGGCGTTGTCTGTTAAGCAGTTGTCTTTGGTGTTTGGCATTGTCTGTTAAGCAGTTGTCTTTGGTGTATGGCATTGTCTGTTAAGCAGTTGTCTTTGGTGTATGGCAGTGTCTGTTAAGCAGTTGTCTTTGGTGTATGGCATTGTCTGTTAAGCAGTTGTCTTTAGTGTATGGCATTGTCTGTTAAGCAGTTGTCTTTGGTGTATGGCATTGTCTGTTAAGCAGTTGTCTTTGGTGTATGGCATTGCCTCTTAAGCAGTTGTCTTTGGTGTATGGCATTGCCTGTTAAGTAGTAGTCTTTGGTGTCTGGTACTGTCTGTTAAGCAGTTGTCTTTGGTGTTTGGCATTGTCTGTTAAGCAGTTGTCTTTGGTGTCTGGTAGTGTCTGTTAAGTAGTAGTCTTTGGTGTATGGCATTGCCTGTTAAGTAGTAGTCTTTGGTGTTTGGTAGTGTCTGTTAAGCAGTTGTCTTTGGTGTATAGCATTGCCTGTTAAGCAGTTGTCTTTGGTGTATGGTGTTGCCTGTTAAGCAGTTTTCTTTGGTGTATGGCATTGTCTGTTAAACAGTTGTCTTTGGTGTATGGCATTGCCTGTCAAGCAGTTGTCTTTTGTGTATGGCATTGCCTGTTAAGCAGTTGTCTTTGGTGTATGGCATTGTCTGTTAAGCAGTTGTCTTTGGTGTATGGCATTGTCTGTTAAGCAGTTGTCTTTGGTGTATGGCATTGCCTGTTAAGCAGTTGTCTTTGGTATATGGCATTGCCTGTTAAGCAGTTGTCTTTGGTGTATGGCATTGCCTGTTAAGAATTTGTCTTTGGTGTATGGCATTGCCTGTTTAGCAGTTGTCTTTGGTGTATGGTGTTGCCTGTTAAGCAGTTTTCTTTGGTATATGGCATTGTCTGTTAAGCAGTTGTCTTTGGTGTATGGCATTGCCTGTCAAGCAGTTGTCTTTAGTGTATGGCATTGCCTGTTAAGCAGTTGTGTTTAGTGTATGTCATTGCCTGTTAAGCAGTTGTCTTTGGTGTATGGCATTGCATGTTAAGCAGTTGTCTTTGGTGTATGGCATTGTCTGTTAAGCAGTTGTCTTTGGTGTATGGCATTGTCTGTTAAGCAGTTGTCTTTGGTGTATGGCATTGCCTGTTAAGCGGTTGTCTTTAATGTATGTCATTGCCTGTTAAGCAGTTGTCTTTGGTGTGTGGCATTGTCTGCTAAGCAGTTGTCTTTGGTGTATGGCGTTACCTGTTAAGCAGTTGTCTTTGGTGTATGGCAGTGTCTGTTAAGCAGTTGTCTTGGGTGTATGGTGTTGCCTGTTAAGCAGTTTTCTTTGGTGTATGGCATTGCCTGTTAAGCAGTTGTCTTTGGTGTATGGTGTTGCCTGTTAAGCAGTTGTCTTTGGTGTATGGTGTTGCCTGTTAAGCAGTTTTCTTTGGTGTATGGCATTGCCTGTTAAGCAGTTGTCTTTGGTGTATGGTGTTGCCTGTTAAGCAGTTGTCTTTGGTGTATGGTGTTGCCTGTTAAGCAGTTGTCTTTGGTGTATGGTGTTGCCTGTTAAGCAGTTGTCTTTGGTGTATGGCGTTACCTGTTAAGCAGTTGTCTTTGGTGTATGGCAGTGTCTGTTAAGCAGTTGTCTTTGGTGTATGGTGTTGCCTGTTAAGCAGTTTTCTTTGGTGTATGGCATTGCCTGTTAAGCAGTTGTCTTTGGTGTATGGTGTTGCCTGTTAAGCAGTTTTCTTTGGTGTATGGTGTTGCCTGTTAAGCAGTTTTCTTTGGTGTATGGTGTTGCCTGTTAAGCAGTTGGCTTTGGTGTATGGCAGTGTCTGTTAAGCAGTTGTCTTTGGTGTATGGCATTGCCTGTTAAGCAGTTGTCTTTGGTGTATGGTGTTGCCTGTTAAGCAGTTTTCTTTGGTGTATGGCATTGCCTGTTAAGCAGTTGTCTTTGGTGTATGGTGTTGCCTGTTAAGCAGTTGTCTTTGGTGTATGACAGTGTCTGTTAAGCAGTTGTCTTTGGTGTATGGTGTTGCCTGTTAAGCAGTTGTCTTTGGTGTATGGCAGTGTCTGTTAAGCAGTTGTCTTTGGTGTATGGTGTTGCCTGTTAAGCAGTTGTCTTTGGTGTATGGCGTTACCTGTTAAGCAGTTGTCTTTAGTGTATGGCGTTGTCTGTTAAGCAGTTGTCTTTGGTGTATGGCGTTGTCTGTTATGCAGTTGTCTTTGGTGCATGGCATTGCCTGTTAAGCAGTTGTCTTTGGTGTATGGCATTGTCTGTTAAGCAGTTGTCTTTGGTGTATGGTGCTGCCTGTTAAGCAGTTGTCTTTGGTGTATGGTGTTGCCTGTTAAGCAGTTGTCTTTGGTGTATGGCAGTGTCTGTTAAGCAGTTATCTTTGGTGTATGGCATTGCCTGTCAAGCAGTTGTCTTTGCTGTATGGCATTGCCTGTTAAGCAGTTGTCTTTGGTGTATGGTGTTGCCTGTTAAGCAGTTGTCTTTGGTGTATGACAGTGTCTGTTAAGCAGTTGTCTTTGGTGTATGGCATTGCCTGTTAAGCAGTTGTCTTTGGTGTATGGTGTTGCCTGTTAAGCAGTTGTCTTTGGTGTATGGTGTTGCCTGTTAAGCAGTTTTCTTTGGTGTATGGCATTGCCTGTTAAGCAGTTGTCTTTGGTGTATGGTGTTGACTGTTAAGCAGTTGTCTTTGGTGTATGGTGTTGCCTGTTAAGCAGTTGTCTTTGGTGTGTGGCATTGTCTGCTAAGCAGTTGTCTTTGGTGTATGGCGTTACCTGTTAAGCAGTTGTCTTTGGTGTATGGCAGTGTCTGTTAAGCAGTTGTCTTTGGTGTATGGTGTTGCCTGTTAAGCAGTTGTCTTTGGTGTATGGTGTTGCCTGTTAAGCAGTTTTCTTTGGTGTATGGTGTTGCCTGTTAAGCAGTTGTCTTTGGTGTATGGCAGTGTCTGTTAAGCAGTTGTCTTTGGTGTATGGCATTGCCTGTTAAGCAGTTGTCTTTGGTGTATGGTGTTGCCTGTTAAGCAGTTTTCTTTGGTGTATGGCATTGCCTGTTAAGCAGTTGTCTTTGGTGTATGGTGTTGCCTGTTAAGCAGTTGTCTTTGATGTATGACAGTGTCTGTTAAGCAGTTGTCTTTGGTGTATGGTGTTGCCTGTTAAGCAGTTGTCTTTGGTGTATGGCAGTGTCTGATAAGCAGTTGTCTTTGGTGTATGGCATTGTCTGTTATGCAGTTGTCTTTGGTGCATGGCATTGCCTGTTAAGCAGTTGTCTTTGGTGTATGGCATTGTCTGTTAAGCAGTTGTCTTTGGTGTATGGTGTTGCCTGTTAAGCAGTTGTCTTTGGTGTATGGTGTTGCCTGTTAAGCAGTTGTCTTTGGTGTATGGCAGTGTCTGTTAAGCAGTTGTCTTTGGTGTATGGCATTGCCTGTTAAGCAGTTTTCTTTGGTGTATGGCATTGCCTGTTAAGCAGTTGTCTTTGGTGTATGGTGTTGCCTGTTAAGCAGTTGTCTTTGGTGTATGACAGTGTCTGTTAAGCAGTTGTCTTTGGTGTATGGTGTTGCCTGTTAAGCAGTTGTCTTTGGTGTATGGCAGTGTCTGTTAAGCAGTTGTCTTTGGTGTATGGTGTTGCCTGTTAAGCAGTTGTCTTTGGTGTATGGCGTTACCTGTTAAGCAGTTGTCTTTAGTGTATGGCGTTGTCTGTTAAGCAGTTGTCTTTGGTGTATGGCATTGTCTGTTATGCAGTTGTCTTTGGTGCATGGCATTGCCTGTTAAGCAGTTGTCTTTGGTGTATGGCATTGTCTGTTAAGCAGTTGTCTTTGGTGTATGACATTGTCTGTTAAGCAGTTGTCTTTGTTGTATGGCATTGCCTGTTAAGCAGTTGTCTTTAGTGTATGGCACTGCCTGTTAAGCAGTTGTCTTTTGTGTATGGCAGTGTCTGTTAAGCAGTTGTCTTTGGTGTATGGCAGTGTCTGTTAAGCAGTTGTCTTTGGTGTATGGCGTTGTCTTTTAAGCAATTGTCTTTGGTGTATGGCATTGCCTGTTAAGCAGTTGTCCTTGGTATATGTCTTTTTCTGTTAAGCAGTTGTCTTTCGTGTATGGCATTGTCTGCTAAGCAGTTGTCTTTGGTGTATGGCATTGTCTGTTAAGCAGTTGTCTTTGGTGTATGGCATTGTCAGTTAAGCAGTTGTGTTTGGTGTATGGCATTGTCTGTTGAGCAGTTGTCTTTGGTGTATGGCATTACCTTTTAAGCAGTTGTCTTTGGTGTATGGCATTGTCTGTTAAGCAGTTGTCTTTGGTGTATGGCAGTGTCTATTAGGCAGTTGTCTTTGGTGTATGGCATTGTCTGTTATGCAGTTGTGTTTAGTGTATGGCATTGCCTGTTAAGCAGTTGTCTTTGGTGTATGGCATTGCCTGTTAAGCAGTTGTCTTTGGTGTACTGCGTTGTCTGTTAAGCAGTTGTCTTTGGTGTATGGCATTGCCTGTTAAGCAGTTGTCTTTGGTGTAAGGCGTTGTCTATTAAGCAGTTGTCTTTGGTGTATGGCATTGCCTGTTGAGCAGTTGCCTTTGGTGTATGGCATTACCTTTTAAGCAGCTGTCTTTGGTGTATGGCGTTGCCTGTTAAGCAGTTGTCTTTGGTGTATGGCATTGTCTGTTATGCAGTTGTCTTTAGTGTATGGCATTGCCTGTTAAGCAGTGGTCTTTGGTGTATAGCATTGTCTGTTAAGCAGTTGTCTTTGGTGTATGGCATTGCCTGTTAAGCAGTTGTCTTTGGTGTATGACATTGCCTGTTAAACAGTTGTCTTTGGTGTAAGGCGTTGTCTGTTAAGCAGTTGTCTTTGGTGTTTGGCATTGTCTGTTAAGCAGTTGTCTTTGGTGTATGGCATTGTCTGTTAAGCAGTTGTCTTTGGTGTATGGCAGTGTCTGTTAAGCAGTTGTCTTTGGTGTATGGCATTGTCTGTTAAGCAGTTGTCTTTAGTGTATGGCATTGTCTGTTAAGCAGTTGTCTTTGGTGTATGGCATTGTCTGTTAAGCAGTTGTCTTTGGTGTATGGCATTGCCTCTTAAGCAGTTGTCTTTGGTGTATGGCATTGCCTGTTAAGTAGTAGTCTTTGGTGTCTGGTACTGTCTGTTAAGCAGTTGTCTTTGGTGTTTGGCATTGTCTGTTAAGCAGTTGTCTTTGGTGTCTGGTAGTGTCTGTTAAGTAGTAGTCTTTGGTGTATGGCATTGCCTGTTAAGTAGTAGTCTTTGGTGTTTGGTAGTGTCTGTTAAGCAGTTGTCTTTGGTGTATGGCAGTGTCTGTTAAGCAGTTGTCTTTAGTGTATGGCATTGTCTGTTATGCAGTTGTCTTTGGTGTATGGCATTGTCTGTTAAGCAGTGGTCTTTGGTGTATGGCATTGCCTGTTAAGCAGTTGTCTTTGGTGTATGGTGTTGCCTGTTAAGCAGTTTTCTTTGGTGTATGGCATTGTCTGTTAAGCAGTTGTCTTTGGTGTATGGCATTGCCTGTCAAGCAGTTGTCTTTTGTGTATGGCATTGCCTGTTAAGCAGTTGTCTTTGGTGTATGGCATTGTCTGTTAAGCAGTTGTCTTTGGTGTATGGCATTGTCTGTTAAGCAGTTGTCTTTGGTGTATGGCATTGTCTGTTATGCAGTTGTCTTTGGTGCATGGCATTGCCTGTTAAGCAGTTGTCTTTGGTGTATGGCATTCTCTGTTAAGCAGTTGTCTTTGGTGTATGACATTGTCTGTTAAGCAGTTGTCTTTGTTGTATGGCATTGCCTGTTAAGCAGTTGTCTTTAGTGTATGGCACTGCCTGTTAAGCAGTTGTCTTTTGTGTATGGCAGTGTCTGTTAAGCAGTTGTCTTTGGTGTATGGCAGTGTCTGTTAAGCAGTTGTCTTTGGTGTATGGCGTTGTCTTTTAAGCAATTGTCTTTGGTGTATGGCATTGCCTGTTAAGCAGTTGTCCTTGGCATATGTCTTTTTCTGTTAAGCAGTTGTCTTTCGTGTATGGCATTGTCTGCTAAGCAGTTGTCTTTGGTGTATGGCATTGTCTGTTAAGCAGTTGTCTTTGGTGTATGGCATTGTCAGTTAAGCAGTTGTGTTTGGTGTATGGCATTGTCTGTTGAGCAGTTGTCTTTGGTGTATGGCATTACCTTTTAAGCAGTTGTCTTTGGTGTATGGCATTGTCTGTTAAGCAGTTGTCTTTGGTGTATGGCAGTGTCTATTAGGCAGTTGTCTTTGGTGTATGGCATTGTCTGTTATGCAGTTGTGTTTAGTGTATGGCATTGCCTGTTAAGCAGTTGTCTTTGGTGTATGGCATTGCCTGTTAAGCAGTTGTCTTTGGTGTACTGCGTTGTCTGTTAAGCAGTTGTCTTTGGTGTATGGCATTGCCTGTTAAGCAGTTGTCTTTGGTGTAAGGCGTTGTCTATTAAGCAGTTGTCTTTGGTGTATGGCATTGTCTGTAGAGCAGTTGCCTTTGGTGTATGGCATTACCTTTTAAGCAGCTGTCTTTGGTGTATGGCATTGCCTGTTAAGCAGTTGTCTTTGGTGTATGGCATTGTCTGTTATGCAGTTGTCTTTAGTGTATGGCATTGCCTGTTAAGCAGTGGTCTTTGGTGTATGGCATTGTCTGTTAAGCAGTTGTCTTTGGTGTATGGCATTGCCTGTTAAGCAGTTGTCTTTGGTGTATGACATTGCCTGTTAAACAGTTGTCTTTGGTGTAAGGCGTTGTCTGTTAAGCAGTTGTCTTTGGTGTTTGGCATTGTCTGTTAAGCAGTTGTCTTTGGTGTATGGCATTGTCTGTTAAGCAGTTGTCTTTGGTGTATGGCAGTGTCTGTTAAGCAGTTGTCTTTGGTGTATGGCATTGTCTGTTAAGCAGTTGTCTTTAGTGTATGGCATTGTCTGTTAAGCAGTTGTCTTTGGTGTATGGCATTGTCTGTTAAGCAGTTGTCTTTGGTGTATGGCATTGCCTCTTAAGCAGTTGTCTTTGGTGTATGGCATTGCCTGTTAAGTAGTAGTCTTTGGTGTCTGGTACTGTCTGTTAAGCAGTTGTCTTTGGTGTTTGGCATTGTCTGTTAAGCAGTTGTCTTTGGTGTCTGGTAGTGTCTGTTAAGTAGTAGTCTTTGGTGTATGGCATTGCCTGTTAAGTAGTAGTCTTTGGTGTTTGGTAGTGTCTGTTAAGCAGTTGTCTTTGGTGTATAGCATTGCCTGTTAAGCAGTTGTCTTTGGTGTATGGTGTTGCCTGTTAAGCAGTTTTCTTTGGTGTATGGCATTGTCTGTTAAGCAGTTGTCTTTGGTGTATGGCATTGCCTGTCAAGCAGTTGTCTTTTGTGTATGGCATTGCCTGTTAAGCAGTTGTCTTTGGTGTATGGCATTGTCTGTTAAGCAGTTGTCTTTGGTGTATGGCATTGTCTGTTAAGCAGTTGTCTTTGGTGTATGGCATTGCCTGTTAAGCAGTTGTCTTTGGTATATGGCATTGCCTGTTAAGCAGTTGTCTTTGGTGTATGGCATTGCCTGTTAAGAATTTGTCTTTGGTGTATGGCATTGCCTGTTTAGCAGTTGTCTTTGGTGTATGGTGTTGCCTGTTAAGCAGTTTTCTTTGGTATATGGCATTGTCTGTTAAGCAGTTGTCTTTGGTGTATGGCATTGCCTGTCAAGCAGTTGTCTTTAGTGTATGGCATTGCCTGTTAAGCAGTTGTGTTTAGTGTATGTCATTGCCTGTTAAGCAGTTGTCTTTGGTGTATGGCATTGCATGTTAAGCAGTTGTCTTTGGTGTATGGCATTGTCTGTTAAGCAGTTGTCTTTGGTGTATGGCATTGTCTGTTAAGCAGTTGTCTTTGGTGTATGGCATTGCCTGTTAAGCAGTTGTCTTTAATGTATGTCATTGCCTGTTAAGCAGTTGTCTTTGGTGTGTGGCATTGTCTGCTAAGCAGTTGTCTTTGGTGTATGGCGTTACCTGTTAAGCAGTTGTCTTTGGTGTATGGCAGTGTCTGTTAAGCAGTTGTCTTGGGTGTATGGTGTTGCCTGTTAAGCAGTTTTCTTTGGTGTATGGCATTGCCTGTTAAGCAGTTGTCTTTGGTGTATGGTGTTGCCTGTTAAGCAGTTGTCTTTGGTGTATGGTGTTGCCTGTTAAGCAGTTTTCTTTGGTGTATGGCATTGCCTGTTAAGCAGTTGTCTTTGGTGTATGGTGTTGCCTGTTAAGCAGTTGTCTTTGGTGTATGGTGTTGCCTGTTAAGCAGTTGTCTTTGGTGTGTGGCATTGTCTGCTAAGCAGTTGTCTTTGGTGTATGGCGTTACCTGTTAAGCAGTTGTCTTTGGTGTATGGCAGTGTCTGTTAAGCAGTTGTCTTTGGTGTATGGTGTTGCCTGTTAAGCAGTTTTCTTTGGTGTATGGCATTGCCTGTTAAGCAGTTGTCTTTGGTGTATGGTGTTGCCTGTTAAGCAGTTTTCTTTGGTGTATGGTGTTGCCTGTTAAGCAGTTTTCTTTGGTGTATGGTGTTGCCTGTTAAGCAGTTGGCTTTGGTGTATGGCAGTGTCTGTTAAGCAGTTGTCTTTGGTGTATGGCATTGCCTGTTAAGCAGTTGTCTTTGGTGTATGGTGTTGCCTGTTAAGCAGTTTTCTTTGGTGTATGGCATTGCCTGTTAAGCAGTTGTCTTTGGTGTATGGTGTTGCCTGTTAAGCAGTTGTCTTTGGTGTATGACAGTGTCTGTTAAGCAGTTGTCTTTGGTGTATGGTGTTGCCTGTTAAGCAGTTGTCTTTGGTGTATGGCAGTGTCTGTTAAGCAGTTGTCTTTGGTGTATGGTGTTGCCTGTTAAGCAGTTGTCTTTGGTGTATGGCGTTACCTGTTAAGCAGTTGTCTTTAGTGTATGGCGTTGTCTGTTAAGCAGTTGTCTTTGGTGTATGGCGTTGTCTGTTATGCAGTTGTCTTTGGTGCATGGCATTGCCTGTTAAGCAGTTGTCTTTGGTGTATGGCATTGCCTGTTAAGCAGTTGTCTTTGGTGTATGGCATTGCCTGTCAAGCAGTTGTCTTTGCTGTATGGCATTGCCTGTTAAGCAGTTGTCTTTGGTGTATGGTGTTGCCTGTTAAGCAGTTGTCTTTGGTGTATGACAGTGTCTGTTAAGCAGTTGTCTTTGGTGTATGGTGTTGCCTGTTAAGCAGTTGTCTTTGGTGTATGGTGTTGCCTGTTAAGCAGTTTTCTTTGGTGTATGGCATTGCCTGTTAAGCAGTTGTCTTTGGTGTATGGTGTTGCCTGTTAAGCAGTTGTCTTTGGTGTATGGTGTTGCCTGTTAAGCAGTTGTCTTTGGTGTGTGGCATTGTCTGCTAAGCAGTTGTCTTTGGTGTATGGCGTTACCTGTTAAGCAGTTGTCTTTGGTGTATGGCAGTGTCTGTTAAGCAGTTGTCTTTGGTGTATGGTGTTGCCTGTTAAGCAGTTTTCTTTGGTGTATGGCATTGCCTGTTAAGCAGTTGTCTTTGGTGTATGGTGTTGCCTGTTAAGCAGTTTTCTTTGGTGTATGGTGTTGCCTGTTAAGCAGTTGTCTTTGGTGTATGGCAGTGTCTGTTAAGCAGTTGTCTTTGGTGTATGGCATTGCCTGTTACGCAGTTGTCTTTGGTGTATGGTGTTGCCTGTTAAGCAGTTTTCTTTGGTGTATGGCATTGCCTGTTAAGCAGTTGTCTTTGGTGTATGGTGTTGCCTGTTAAGCAGTTGTCTTTGATGTATGACAGTGTCTGTTAAGCAGTTGTCTTTGGTGTATGGTGTTGCCTGTTAAGCAGTTGTCTTTGGTGTATGGCAGTGTCTGTTAAGCAGTTGTCTTTGGTGTATGGTGTTGCCTGTTAAGCAGTTGTCTTTGGTGTATGGCGTTACCTGTTAAGCAGTTGTCTTTAGTGTATGGCGTTGTCTGTTAAGCAGTTGTCTTTGGTGTATGGCGTTGTCTGTTATGCAGTTGTCTTTGGTGCATGGCATTGCCTGTTAAGCAGTTGTCTTTGGTGTATGGCATTGTCTGTTAAGCAGTTGTCTTTGGTGTATGGTGTTGCCTGTTAAGCAGTTGTCTTTGGTGTATGGTGTTGCCTGTTAAGCAGTTGTCTTTGGTGTATGGCAGTGTCTGTTAAGCAGTTGTCTTTGGTGTATGGCATTGCCTGTCAAGCAGTTGTCTTTGGTGTATGGCATTGCCTGTTAAGCAGTTGTCTTTGGTGTATGGTGTTGCCTGTTAAGCAGTTGTCTTTGGTGTATGACAGTGTCTGTTAAGCAGTTGTCTTTGGTGTATGGTGTTGCCTGTTAAGCAGTTGTCTTTGGTGTATGGCAGTGTCTGTTAAGCAGTTGTCTTTGGTGTATGGTGTTGCCTGTTAAGCAGTTGTCTTTGGTGTATGGCGTTACCTGTTAAGTAGTTGTCTTTAGTTTATGGCATTGCCTGTTAAGCAGTTATCTTTGGTGTATGGCATTGTCTGTTAAGCAGTTGTCTTTATTGTATGGCATTGCCTGTTAAGCAGCAGTCTTTGGTGTCTGGTAGTGTCTGTTAAGCAGTTGTCTTTGGTGTATGGCGTTGTCTGTTAAGCAGTTGTCTTTGGTGTATGGCATTGTCTGTTAAGCAGTTGTCTTTGGTGTATGGCATTACCTGTTAAGCAGTTGTCTTTGGTGTATGGCAGTGTCTGTTAAGCAGTTGTCTTTGGTGTATGGCAGTGTCTATTAGGCAGTTGTCTTTGGTGTATGGCATTGTCTGTTATGCAGTTGTCTTTAGTGTATGGCATTGCCTGTTAAGCAGTTGTCTTTGGTGTATGGCATTGCCTGTTAAGCAGTTGTCTTTGGTGTACTGCGTTGTCTGTTAAGCAGTTGTCTGTGGTGTATGCCATTGTCTGTTAAGCAGTTGTCTATGGTGTATGGCATTGCCAGTTAAGCAGTTGTCTTTGGTGTATGGCGTTGTCTGTTAAGCAGTTGTCTTTGGTGTATGGCATTGTCTGTTAAGCAGTTGTCTTTGGTGTATGGCATTTTCTGTTAAGCAGTTGTCTTTGGTGTATGGCATTGTCTGTTAAGCAGTTGTCCTTGGTGTATGGCATTGCCTGTTAAGCAGTTGTCTTTGTTGTATGGCATTGCCTGTTAAGCAGTTGTCTTTGGTGTATGGCATTGTCTGTTAAGCAGTTGTCTTTGGTGTATGGCATTGTCTGTTAAGCAGTTGTCTTTGGTGTATGGCATTGTTTGTTAAGCAGTTGTCTTTGGTGTATGGCATTGCCTGTTAAGCAGTTGTCTTTGGTGTATGGCGTTGCCTGTTCAGCAGTTGTCTTTGGTGTACGGCATTGCCTGTTAAGCAGTTGTCTTTGGTGTATGGCATTGTCTGTTAAGCAGTTGTCTTTGGTGTATGGCAGGGCTTGTTAAGCAGTTGTCCTTAGTGTATGGCATTGTCTGTTAAGCAGTTGTCTTTGGTGTATGGCATTGCCTGTTAAGCAGTTGTCTTTGGTGTATGGCACTGTCTGTTAAGCAGTTGTCTTTGGTGTATGGCATTGTCTGTTAAGCAGTTGTCTTTGGTGTATTTCAGTGTCTGATAAGCAGTTGACTTTGGTGTATGGCATTGTCTGTTAAGCAGTTGTCTTTGGTGTATGGCATTGCCTTTTAAGCAGTTGTTTTTGGTGTTTGGCAGTGTCTATTACGCAGTTGTCTTTAGTGTATGGCATTGTCTGTTAAGCAGTTGTCTTTGGTGTATGGCATTGTCTGTTAAGCAGTTGTCTTTGGGGTACGGCATTTTCTGTTAAGCAGTTGTCTTTGGTGTATGGCATAGTCTGTTAAGCAGTTGTCTGTGGTGTATAGCATTGTCTGTTAAGCAGTTGTCTTTGTTGTATGGCATTGCCTGTTAAGCAGTTGTCTTTGGTGTATGGCATTGCCTGTTAAACAGTTGTCTTTGGTGTATGGCATTGTCTGTTAAGCAGTTGTCTTTGGTGTATGGCATTGTCTGTTAAGCAGTTGTCTTTGGTGTATGGAATTGCCTGTTAAGCAGTTGTCTAAGGTGTATGGCAGTGTCTGTTAAGCAGTTGTCTTTGGTGTATGGCATTGCCTGTTAAGCAGTTGTCTTTGTTGTATGGCATTGCCTGTTAAGCAGTTGTCTTTGGTGTATGGCATTGTCTGTTAAGCAGTTGTCTTTAGTGTATGGCATTGTCTGTTAAGCAGTTGTCTTTGGTGTATGGCATTGTCTGTTAAGCAGTTGTCTTTGGTGTATGGCATTGTTTGTTAAGCAGTTGTCTTTGGTCTATGGCATTGCCTGTTAAGCAGTTGTCTTTGGTGTATGGCGTTGCCTGTTCAGCAGTTGTCTTTGGTGTATGGCATTGCCTGTTAAGCAGTTGTCTTTGGTGTATGGCATTGTCTGTTAAGCAGTTGTCTTTGGTGTATGGCAGGGCTTGTTAAGCAGTTGTCCTTAGTGGATGGCATTGTCTGTTAAGCAGTTGTCTTTGGTGTATGGCATTGCCTGTTAAGCAATTGTCTTTGGTGTATGGCACTGTCTGTTAAGCAGTTGTCTTTGGTGTATGGCATTGTCTGTTAAGCAGTTGTCTTTGGTGTATTTCAGTGTCTGATAAGCAGTTGACTTTGGTGTATGGCATTGTCTGTTAAGCAGTTGTCTTTGGTGTATGGCATTGCCTTTTAAGCAGTTGTTTTTGGTGTTTGGCAGTGTCTATTACGCAGTTGTCTTTAGTGTTTGGCATTGTCTGTTAAGCAGTTGTCTTTGGTGTATGGCATTGTCTGTTAAGCAGTTGTCTTTGGGGTACGGCATTTTCTGTTAAGCAGTTGTCTTTGGTGTATGGCATAGTCTGTTAAGCAGTTGTCTGTGGTGTATAGCATTGTCTGTTAAGCAGTTGTCTTTGTTGTATGGCATTGCCTGTTAAGCAGTTGTCTTTGGTGTATGGCATTGCCTGTTAAACAGTTGTCTTTGGTGTATGGCATTGTCTGTTAAGCAGTTGTCTTTGGTGTATGGCATTGTCTGTTAAGCAGTTGTCTTTGGTGTATGGAATTGCCTGTTAAGCAGTTGTCTAAGGTGTATGGCAGTGTCTGTTAAGCAGTTGTCTTTGGTGTATGGCATTGCCTGTTAAGCAGTTGTCTTTGGTGTATAGCATTGTCTGTTAAGCAGTTGTCTTTGGTGTATGGCATTGCCTGTTAAGCAGTTGTCTTTGGTGTATGGCATTGTCTGTTAAGCAGTTGTCTTTGGTGTATGGCATTGTCTGTTAAGCAGTTGTCTTTGGTGTATGGCATTGCTTGTTAAGCAGTTGTCTTTGGTGTATGGCATTGTCTGTTAAGCAGTTGTCTTTGGTGTATGGCAGTGTCTGTTAAGCAGTTGTCTTTGGTGTATGGCTTTGTCTGTTAAGCAGTTGTCTTTGGTGTATGGCATTGTCTGTTAAGCAGTTGTCCTTGGTGTATGGCATTGTCTGTTATGCAGTTGTCTTTATTGTATGGCATTGCCTGTTAAGCAGTTGTCTTTGGTGTATGGCATTGTCTGTTAAGCAGTTGTCTTTGGTGTATGGCATTGTCTGTTAAGCAGCTGTCCTTGGTGTATGGCATTGTCTGTTATGCAGTTGTCTTTATTGTATGGCAATGCATGTTAAGCAGTTGTTTTTAGTGTATGGCATTGTCTGTTATGCAGTTTTCCTTGGTGTATGGCAATGTATGTTAAGCAGTTGTCTTTATTGTATGGCAATGCATGTTAAGCAGTTGTCTTTAGTGTATGGCATTGCCTGTTATGCAGTTGTCTTTGGTGTATGGCATTGTCTGTTAAGCAGTTGTCTTTAGTGTATGGCAGTGTCTGTTAAGCAGTTGTCTTTGGTGTATGGCATTGCCTGTTAAGCAGTTGTCTTTGGTGTATGACATTGTCTGTTAAGCAGTTGTCCTTGGTGTATGGCATTGTCTGTTAAGCAGTTGTCTTTGGTGCATGGCATTGTCTGTTAAGCAGTTGTCTTTGGTGTATGGCATTGCCTGTTAAGCAGTTGTCTTTGGTTTATGGCATTGTCTGTTAAGCAGTTGTCTTTGGTGTATGGCATTGCCTGTTAAGCAGTTGTTTTTGGTGTATGGCATTGTCTGTTAAGCAGTTGTCTTTGGTGTATGGCATTGTCTGTTAAGCAGTTGTCTTTGGTGTATGGCATTGCCTGTTAAGCAGTTGTCTTTGGTGTATGGCATTGTCTGTTAATCAGTTGTCTTTGGTGTATGGCATTGTCTGTTAATCAGTTGTCTTTGGTGTATGGCATTGTCTGTTAAGCAGTTGTCTTTGGTGCATGGCATTGTCTGTTATGCAGGTGTCTTTGGTGTATGGCATTGCCTGTTAAGCAGTTGTCTTTGGTGTATGGCAGTGTCTATTAGGCAGTTGTCTTTGATGTATGGCATTGACTGTTATGTAGCTGTCTTTAGTGTATGGCATTGCCTGTTAAGCAGTAGTCTTTGGTGTATGGCATTGCCTGTTAAGCAGTTGTCTTTGGTGTATGGCATTGCCTGTTAAGCACTTGTCTTTGGTGTATGGCATTGTCTGTTAAGCAGTTGTCTTTGGTGTATGGCATTGTCTGTTAAGCAGTTGTCTTTGGTGTATGGCATTGTCTGTTAAGCAGTTGTCTTTGGTGTATGGCATTGTCTGTTAAGCAGTTGTCTTTGGTGTATGGCATTGCCTGTTAAGCAGTTGTCTTTGGTGTATGGCATTGTCTGTTAAGCAGTTGTCTTTGGTGTATGGAATTGTCTGTTAAGCAGTTGTCTTTAGTGTATGGCATTGCCTGTTAAGCAGTTGTCTTTGGTGTATGGCATTGTCTGTTAAGCAGTTGTCTTTGGTGTATGGAATTGTCTGTTAAGCAGTTGTCTTTAGTGTATGGCATTGTCTGTTAAGCAGTTGTCTTTGGTGTATGGAATTGTCTGTTAAGCAGTTGTCTTTAGTGCATGGCATTGCCTGTTAAGCAGTTGTCTTTGGTGTATGGCATTGCCTGTTAAGCAGTTGTCTTTGGTGTATGGCATTGCCTGCTAAGCAATTGTCTTTGGTGTATGGCATTGCCTGTTATGCATTTGTCTTTGGTGTATGGTGTTGTCTGTTAAGCAGTAGTCTTTGTTGTATGGCATTGGCTGTTAAGCAGTTGTCTTTGGTAAATGGCTTTTTTTGTTAAGCAGTTGTGTTTGTTGTATCGCATTGCCTGTTAAGCAGTTGCCTTTGGGGTATGGCATTGCCTCTTAATCAGTTGTCTTTGGTGTATGGCATTGTCTGTTAAGCAGTTTCTTTGGTGTATGGCATTGCCTGTTAAGCAGCTGTCTTTGGTGTAAGGCGTTGTCTGTTAAGCAGTTTCTTTGGTGTATGGCATTGCCTGTTAAGCAGGAGTCTTTGGTGTCAGGTAGTGTCTGTTAAGCAGTTGTCTTTGGTGTATGGCATTGCCTTTTAAGCAGTTGTCTTTGGTGTATGACATTGCCTGTTAAGCAGTTGTCTTTGGTGCATGGCATTGCCTGTTAAGCAGTTGTCTTTGGTGTATGGCATTGCCTGTTAAGCAGTTGTCTTTGGTGTATGACATTGCCTGTTAAGCAGTTGTCTTTGGTGTATGGCATTGTCTGTTAAGCAGTTGTCCTTGGTGTATGGCATTGTCTGTTATGCAGTTGTCTTTATTGTATGGCAATGCATGTTAAGCAGTTGTTTTTAGTGTATGGCATTGTCTGTTATGCAGTTGTCCTTGGTGTATGGCAATGTATGTTAAGCAGTTGTCTTTATTGTATGGCAATGCATGTTAAGCAGTTGTCTTTAGTGTATGGCATTGTCTGTTATGCAGTTGTCTTTGGTGTATGGCATTGTCTGTTAAGCAGTTGTCTTTAGTGTATGGCAGTGTCTGTTAAGCAGTTGTCTTTGGTGTATGGCATTGCCTGTTAAGCAGTTGTCTTTGGTGTATGACATTGTCTGTTAAGCAGTTGTCCTTGGTGTATGGCATTGTCTGTTAAGCAGTTGTCTTTGGTGCATGGCATTGTCTGTTAAGCAGTTGTCTTTGGTGTATGGCATTGCCTGTTAAGCAGTTGTCTTTGGTTTATGGCATTGTCTGTTAAGCAGTTGTCTTTGGTGTATGGCATTGCCTGTTAAGCAGTTGTCTTTGGTGTATGGCATTGTCTGTTAAGCAGTTGTCTTTGGTGTATGGCATTGTCTGTTAAGCAGTTGTCTTTGGTGTATGGCATTGTCTGTTAAGCAGTTGTCTTTGGTGTATGGCATTGCCTGTTAAGCAGTTGTCTTTGGTGTATGGCATTGTCTGTTAAGCAGTTGTCTTTGGTGTATGGCATTGTCTGTTAATCAGTTGTCTTTGGTGTATGGCATTGTCTGTTAAGCAGTTGTCTTTGGTGCATGGCATTGTCTGTTATGCAGGTGTCTTTGGTGTATGGCATTGCCTGTTAAGCAGTTGTCTTTGGTGTATGGCAGTGTCTATTAGGCAGTTGTCTTTGATGTATGGCATTGACTGTTATGTAGCTGTCTTTAGTGTATGGCATTGCCTGTTAAGCAGTAGTCTTTGGTGTATGGCATTGCCTGTTAAGCAGTTGTCTTTGGTGTATGGCATTGCCTGTTAAGCAGTTGTCTTTGGTGTATGGCATTGTCTGTTAAGCAGTTGTCTTTGGTGTATGGCATTGTCTGTTAAGCAGTTGTCTTTGGTGTATGGCATTGTCTGTTAAGCAGTTGTCTTTGGTGTATGGCATTGTCTGTTAAGCAGTTGTCTTTGGTGTATGGCATTGCCTGTTAAGCAGTTGTCTTTGGTGTATGGCATTGTCTGTTAAGCAGTTGTCTTTGGTGTATGGCATTGTCTGTTAAGCAGTTGTCTTTAGTGTATGGCATTGCCTGTTAAGCAGTTGTCTTTGGTGTATGGCATTGCCTGTTAAGCAATTGTCTTTGGTGTATGGCATTGCCTGTTATGCATTTGTCTTTGGTGTATGGTGTTGTCTGTTAAGCAGTAGTCTTTGGTGTATGGCATTGGCTGTTAAGCAGTTGTCTTTGGTAAATGGCTTTTTTTGTTAAGCAGTTGTGTTTGTTGTATCGCATTGCCTGTTAAGCAGTTGTCTTTGCGGTATGGCATTGCCTCTTAATCAGTTGTCTTTGGTGTATGGCATTGCCTGTTAAGCAGTTGTCTTTGGTGTAAGGCGTTGTCTGTTAAGCAGTTTCTTTGGTGTATGGCATTGCCTGTTAAGCAGGAGTCTTTGGTGTCAGGTAGTGTCTGTTAAGCAGTTGTCTTTGGTGTATGGCATTGCCTTTTAAGCAGTTGTCTTTGGTGTATGACATTGCCTGTTAAGCAGTTGTCTTTGGTGCATGGCATTGCCTGTTAAGCAGTTGTCTTTGGTGTATGGCATTGCCTGTTAAGCAGTTGTCTTTGGTGTATGACATTGCCTGTTAAGCAGTTGTCTTTAGTGTATGGCATTGCCTGTTAAGCAGTTGTCTTTGGTGTATGGCATTGTCTGTTAAGCAGTTCTCTTTGGTGTAAGGCGTTGTCTGTTAAGCAGTTGTCTTTGGTGTATGGCATTGTCTGTTAAGCAGTTTTCTTTGGTGTATGGCATTGTCTGTTAAGCAGTTGTCTTTGGTGTATGGCATTGTCTGTTAAGCAGTTGTCTGTGTTGTATGGCATTGTCTGTTAAGCAGTTGTCTTTGGTGTATGGCATTGCCTGTTAAGCAATTGTCTTTGGTGTATGGCATTGTCTGTTAAGCAGTTGTCTTTAGTGTATGGCATTGCCTGTTAAGCAGTTGTTTTTGGTGTATGGCATTGTCTGTTGAGCAGTTGTCTTTAGTGTATGGCAATGCCTGTTAAGCAGTTGTCTTTAGTGTATGGCATTGTCTGTTATGCAGTTGTCTTTGGTGCATGGCATTGTCTGTTAAGCAGTTGTCTTTAGTGTATGGCAGTGTCTGTTAAGCAGTTGTCTTTGGTGTATGGCATTGCCTGTTAAGCAGTTGTCTTTGGTGTATGGCATTGTCTGTTAAGCAGTTCTCCTTGGTGTATGGTGTTGTCTGTTAAGCAGTAGTCTTTGGTGTATGGCATTGGCTGTTAAGCAGTTGTCTTTGGTAAATGGCTTTTTTTGTTAAGCAGTTGTGTTTGTTGTATCGCATTGCCTGTTAAGCAGTTGTCTTTGCGGTATGGCATTGCCTCTTAATCAGTTGTCTTTGGTGTATGGCATTGCCTGTTAAGCAGTTGTCTTTGGTGTAAGGCGTTGTCTGTTAAGCAGTTTCTTTGGTGTATGGCATTGCCTGTTAAGCAGGAGTCTTTGGTGTCAGGTAGTGTCTGTTAAGCAGTTGTCTTTGGTGTATGGCATTGCCTTTTAAGCAGTTGTCTTTGGTGTATGACATTGCCTGTTAAGCAGTTGTCTTTGGTGCATGGCATTGCCTGTTAAGCAGTTGTCTTTGGTGTATGGCATTGCCTGTTAAGCAGTTGTCTTTGGTGTATGACATTGCCTGTTAAGCAGTTGTCTTTAGTGTATGGCATTGCCTGTTAAGCAGTTGTCTTTGGTGTATGGCATTGTCTGTTAAGCAGTTCTCTTTGGTGTAAGGCGTTGTCTGTTAAGCAGTTGTCTTTGGTGTATGGCATTGTCTGTTAAGCAGTTTTCTTTGGTGTATGGCATTGTCTGTTAAGCAGTTGTCTTTGGTGTATGGCATTGTCTGTTAAGCAGTTGTCTGTGTTGTATGGCATTGTCTGTTAAGCAGTTGTCTTTGGTGTATGGCATTGCCTGTTAAGCAATTGTCTTTGGTGTATGGCATTGTCTGTTAAGCAGTTGTCTTTAGTGTATGGCATTGCCTGTTAAGCAGTTGTTTTTGGTGTATGGCATTGTCTGTTGAGCAGTTGTCTTTAGTGTATGGCAATGCCTGTTAAGCAGTTGTCTTTAGTGTATGGCATTGTCTGTTATGCAGTTGTCTTTGGTGCATGGCATTGTCTGTTAAGCAGTTGTCTTTAGTGTATGGCAGTGTCTGTTAAGCAGTTGTCTTTGGTGTATGGCATTGCCTGTTAAGCAGTTGTCTTTGGTGTATGGCATTGTCTGTTAAGCAGTTCTCCTTGGTGTATGGCATTGTCTGTTATGCCGTTGTCTTTGGTGCATGGCATTGTCTTTTAAGCAGTTGTCTTTGGTGTATGGCATTGCCTGTTAAGCAGTTGTCTTTGGTGTATGGCATTGCCTGTTAAGCAGTTGTCTCTGGTAAATGTTCTTTTTTGTTAAGCAGTTGTCTTTGGTGTATCGCATTGCCTGTTAAGCAGTTGTCTTTGGTGTACGGCATTGCCTCTTAATCAGTTGTCTTTGGTGTATGGCATTGTCTGTTAAGCAGTTGTCTTTGGTGTATGGCATTGTCTGTTAAGCAGTTGTCTTTAGTGTATGTCATTGTCTGTTAAGCAGTTGTCTTTGGTGTATGGCATTGACTGTTAAGCAGTTGTCTTTGGTGTATGGCATTGTCTGTTAAGCAGTTGTCTTTGGTGTATGGCATTGCCTGTTAAGCAGTTGTCTTTAGTGTATGACATTGCCTGTTAAGCAGTTGTCTTTGGTGTATGGCATTGTCTGTTAAGCAGTTGTCTTTGGTGTATGGCATTGTCTTTTAAGCAGTTGTCTTTGGTGTATGGCAGTGTCTGTTAAGCAGTTGTCTTTGGTGTATGGCATTGTCTTTTAAGCAGTTGTCTTTGGTGTATGGCAGTGTCTGTTAAGCAGTTGTCTTTGGTGTATGGCATTGCCTGTTAAGCAGTTGTCTTTGGTGTATGGCATTGTCTGTTAAGCAGTTGTCTTTGGTGTAATGCGTTGTCTGTTTAGCAGTTGTCTTTGGTGTATGGCATTGTCTGTTAAGCAGTTGTCTTTGGTGTATGGCATTGTCTGTTAAGCAGTTGTCTTTGGTGTATGGCATTGTCTTTTAAGCAGTTGTCTTTGGTGTATGGCATTGCCTGTTAAGCAGTTGTCTTTGGTGTATGGCATTGCCTGTTAAGCAGTTGTCTTTGGTGTATGGCATTGTCTGTTAAGCAGTTGTCTTTAGTGTATGGCATTGCCTGTTGAGCAGTTGTCTTTGGTGTATGGCATTGCCTGTTATTCAGTTGTCTTTGGTGTATGGCGTTGTCTGTTAAGCAGTTGTCTTTGGTGTATGGCATTGCCTGTTAAGCAGTTGTCTTTGGTAAATGGCTTTTTTTGCTAAGCAGTTGTGTTTGTTGTATCGCATTGCCTGTTAAGCAGTTGTCTTTGGGGTATGGCATTGCCTCTTAATCAGTTGTCTTTGGTGTATGGCATTGCCTGTTAAGCAGTTGTCTTTGGTGTAAGGCGTTGTCTGTTAAGCAGTTTCTTTGGTGTATGGCATTGCCTGTTAAGCAGGAGTCTTTGGTGTCAGGTAGTGTCTGTTAAGCAGTTGTCTTTGGTGTATGGCATTGCCTTTTAAGCAGTTGTCTTTGGTGTATGACATTGCCTGTTAAGCAGTTGTCTTTGGTGTATGGCGTTGCCTGTTAAGCAGTTGTCTTTGGTGTATGGCGTTGCCTGTTAAGCAGTTGTCTTTGGTGTATGGCGTTGTCTGTTAAGCAGTTGTCTTTGGTGTATGGCATTGCCTGTTAAGCAGTTGTCTTTGGTGTATGGCATTGCCTGTTAAGCAGTTGTCTTTGGTGTATGACATTGCCTGTTAAGCAGTTGTCTTTAGTGTATGGCATTGCCTGTTAAGCAGTTGTCTTTGGTGTATGTCATTGTCTGTTAAGCAGTTGTCTTTGGTGTATGGCATTTTCTGTTAAGCAGTTGTCTTTGGTGTATGGCATTGTCTGTTAAGCAGTTGTCCTTGGTGTATGGCATTGCCTGTTAAGCAGTTGTCTTTGTTGTATGGCATTGCCTGTTAAGCAGTTGTCTTTGGTGTATGGCATTGTCTGTTAAGCAGTTGTCTTTGGTGTATGGCATTGTCTGTTAAGCAGTTGTCTTTGGTGTATGGCATTGTCTGTTAAGCAGTTGTCTTTGGTGTATGGCATTGTTTGTTAAGCAGTTGTCTTTGGTGTATGGCATTGCCTGTTAAGCAGTTGTCTTTGGTGTATGGCGTTGCCTGTTCAGCAGTTGTCTTTGGTGTATGGCATTGCCTGTTAAGCAGTTGTCTTTGGTGTATGGCATTGTCTGTTAAGCAGTTGTCTTTGGTGTATGGCAGGGCTTGTTAAGCAGTTGTCCTTAGTGTATGGCATTGTCTATTAAGCAGTTGTCTTTGGTGTATGGCATTGCCTGTTAAGCAGTTGTCTTTGGTGTATGGCACTGTCTGTTAAGCAGTTGTCTTTGGTGTATGGCATTGTCTGTTAAGCAGTTGTCTTTGGTGTATTTCAGTGTCTGATAAGCAGTTGACTTTGGTGTATGGCATTGTCTGTTAAGCAGTTGTCTTTGGTGTATGGCATTGCCTTTTAAGCAGTTGTTTTTGGTGTTTGGCAGTGTCTATTACGCAGTTGTCTTTAGTGTATGGCATTGTCTGTTAAGCAGTTGTCTTTGGTGTATGGCATTGTCTGTTAAGCAGTTGTCTTTGGGGTACGGCATTTTCTGTTAAGCAGTTGTCTTTGGTGTATGGCATAGTCTGTTAAGCAGTTGTCTGTGGTGTATAGCATTGTCTGTTAAGCAGTTGTCTTTGTTGTATGGCATTGCCTGTTAAGCAGTTGTCTTTGGTGTATGGCATTGCCTGTTAAACAGTTGTCTTTGGTGTATGGCATTGTCTGTTAAGCAGTTGTCTTTGGTGTATGGCATTGTCTGTTAAGCAGTTGTCTTTGGTGTATGGAATTGCCTGTTAAGCAGTTGTCTAAGGTGTATGGCAGTGTCTGTTAAGCAGTTGTCTTTGGTGTATGGCATTGCCTGTTAAGCAGTTGTCTTTGTTGTATGGCATTGCCTGTTAAGCAGTTGTCTTTGGTGTATGGCATTGTCTGTTAAGCAGTTGTCTTTGGTGTATGGCATTGTCTGTTAAGCAGTTGTCTTTGGTGTATGGCATTGTTTGTTAAGCAGTTGTCTTTGGTGTATGGCATTGCCTGTTAAGCAGTTGTCTTTGGTGTATGGTGTTGCCTGTTCAGCAGTTGTCTTTGGTGTATGGCATTGCCTGTTAAGCAGTTGTCTTTGGTGTATGGCATTGTCTGTTAAGCAGTTGTCTTTGGTGTATGGCAGGGATTGTTAAGCAGTTGTCCTTAGTGTATGGCATTGTCTGTTAAGCAGTTGTCTTTGGTGTATGGCATTGCCTGTTAAGCAGTTGTCTTTGGTGTATGGCACTGTCTGTTAAGCAGTTGTCCTTGGTGTATGCCATTGTCTGTTAAGCAGTTGTCTTTGGTGTATTTCAGTGTCTGATAAGCAGTTGACTTTGGTGTATGGCATTGTCTGTTAAGCAGTTGTCTTTGGTGTATGGCATTGCCTTTTAAGCAGTTGTTTTTGGTGTTTGGCAGTGTCTATTACGCAGTTGTCTTTAGTGTATGGCATTGTCTGTTAAGCAGTTGTCTTTGGTGTATGGCATTGTCTGTTAAGCAGTTGTCTTTGGGGTACGGCATTTTCTGTTAAGCAGTTGTCTTTGGTGTATGGCATAGTCTGTTAAGCAGTTGTCTGTGGTGTATAGCATTGTCTGTTAAGCAGTTGTCTTTGTTGTATGGCATTGCCTGTTAAGCAGTTGTCTTTGGTGTATGGCATTGCCTGTTAAACAGTTGTCTTTGGTGTATGGCATTGTCTGTTAAGCAGTTGTCTTTGGTGTATGGCATTGTCTGTTAAGCAGTTGTCTTTGGTGTATGGAATTGCCTGTTAAGCAGTTGTCTAAGGTGTATGGCAGTGTCTGTTAAGCAGTTGTCTTTGGTGTATGGCATTGCCTGTTAAGCAGTTGTCTTTGGTGTATAGCATTGTCTGTTAAGCAGTTGTCTTTGGTGTATGGCATTGCCTGTTAAGCAGTTGTCTTTGGTGTATGGCATTGTCTGTTAAGCAGTTGTCTTTGGTGTATGGCATTGTCTGTTAAGCAGTTGTCTTTGGTGTATGGCATTGCTTGTTAAGCAGTTGTCTTTGGTGTATGGCATTGTCTGTTAAGCAGTTGTCTTTGGTGTATGGCAGTGTCTGTTAAGCAGTTGCCTTTGGTGTATGGCTTTGTCTGTTAAGCAGTTGTCTTTGGTGTATGGCATTGTCTGTTAAGCAGTTGTCCTTGGTGTATGGCATTGTCTGTTATGCAGTTGTCTTTATTGTATGGCATTGCCTGTTAAGCAGTTGTCTTTGGTGTATGGCATTGTCTGTTAAGCAGTTGTCTTTGGTGTATGGCATTGTCTGTTAAGCAGTTGTCCTTGGTGTATGGCATTGTCTGTTATGCAGTTGTCTTTATTGTATGGCAATGCATGTTAAGCAGTTGTTTTTAGTGTATGGCATTGTCTGTTATGCAGTTGTCCTTGGTGTATAGCAATGTATGTTAAGCAGTTGTCTTTATTGTATGGCAATGCATGTTAAGCAGTTGTCTTTAGTGTATGGCATTGTCTGTTATGCAGTTGTCTTTGGTGTATGGCATTGTCTGTTAAGCAGTTGTCTTTAGTGTATGGCAGTGTCTGTTAAGCAGTTGTCTTTGGTGTATGGCATTGCCTGTTAAGCAGTTGTCTTTGGTGTATGACATTGTCTGTTAAGCAGTTGTCCTTGGTGTATGGCATTGTCTATTAAGCAGTTGTCTTTGGCGCATGGCATTGTCTGTTAAGCAGTTGTCTTTGGTGTATGGCATTGCCTGTTAAGCAGTTGTCTTTGGTTTATGGCATTGTCTGTTAAGCAGTTGTCTTTGGTGTATGGCATTGCCTGTTAAGCAGTTGTCTTTGGTGTATGGCATTGTCTGTTAAGCAGTTGTCTTTGGTGTATGGCATTGTCTGTTAAGCAGTTGTCTTTGGTGTATGGCATTGTCTGTTAAGCAGTTGTCTTTGGTGTATGGCATTGCCTGTTATGCAGTTGTCTTTGGTGTATGGCATTGTCTGTTAAGCAGTTGTCTTTGGTGTATGGCATTGTCTGTTAATCAGTTGTCTTTGGTGTATGGCATTGTCTGTTAAGCAGTTGTCTTTGGTGCATGGCATTGTCTGTTATGCAGGTGTCTTTGGTGTATGGCATTGCCTGTTAAGCAGTTGTCTTTGGTGTATGGCAGTGTCTATTAGGCAGTTGTCTTTGATGTATGGCATTGACTGTTATGTAGCTGTCTTTAGTGTATGGCATTGCCTGTTAAGCAGTAGTCTTTGGTGTATGGCATTGCCTGTTAAGCAGTTGTCTTTGGTGTATGGCATTGCCTGTTAAGCAGTTGTCTTTGGTGTATGGCATTGTCTGTTAAGCAGTTGTCTTTGGTGTATGGCATTGTCTGTTAAGCAGTTGTCTTTGGTGTATGGCATTGTCTGTTAAGCAGTTGTCTTTGGTGTATGGCATTGTCTGTTAAGCAGTTGTCTTTGGTGTATGGCATTGCCTGTTAAGCAGTTGTCTTTGGTGTATGGCATTGTCTGTTAAGCAGTTGTCTTTGGTGTATGGCATTGTCTGTTAAGCAGTTGTCTTTAGTGTATGGCATTGCCTGTTAAGCAGTTGTCTTTGGTGTATGGCATTGCCTGTTAAGCAATTGTCTTTGGTGTATGGCATTGCCTGTTATGCATTTGTCTTTGGTGTATGGTGTTGTCTGTTAAGCAGTAGTCTTTGTTGTATGGCATTGGCTGTTAAGCAGTTGTCTTTGGTAAATGGCTTTTTTTGTTAAGCAGTTGTGTTTGTTGTATCGCATTGCCTGTTAAGCAGTTGCCTTTGGGGTATGGCATTGCCTCTTAATCAGTTGTCTTTGGTGTATGGCATTGCCTGTTAAGCAGCTGTCTTTGGTGTAAGGCGTTGTCTGTTAAGCAGTTTCTTTGGTGTATGGCATTGCCTGTTAAGCAGGAGTCTTTGGTGTCAGGTAGTGTCTGTTAAGCAGTTGTCTTTGGTGTATGGCATTGCCTTTTAAGCAGTTGTCTTTGGTGTATGACATTGCCTGTTAAGCAGTTGTCTTTGGTGCATGGCATTGCCTGTTAAGCAGTTGTCTTTGGTGTATGGCATTGCCTGTTAAGCAGTTGTCTTTGGTGTATGACATTGCCTGTTAAGCAGTTGTCTTTGGTGTATGGCATTGTCTGTTAAGCAGTTGTCCTTGGTGTATGGCATTGTCTGTTATGCAGTTGTCTTTATTGTATGGCAATGCATGTTAAGCAGTTGTTTTTAGTGTATGGCATTGTCTGTTATGCAGTTGTCCTTGGTGTATGGCAATGTATGTTAAGCAGTTGTCTTTATTGTATGGCAATGCATGTTAAGCAGTTGTCTTTAGTGTATGGCATTGTCTGTTATGCAGTTGTCTTTGGTGCATGGCATTGTCTGTTAAGCAGTTGTCTTTAGTGTATGGCAGTGTCTGTTAAGCAGTTGTCTTTGGTGTATGGCATTGCCTGTTAAGCAGTTGTCTTTGGTGTATGGCATTGTCTGTTAAGCAGTTCTCCTTGGTGTATGGCATTGTCTGTTATGCCGTTGTCTTTGGTGCATGGCATTGTCTTTTAAGCAGTTGTCTTTGGTGTATGGCATTGCCTGTTAAGCAGTTGTCTTTGGTGTATGGCATTGCCTGTTAAGCAGTTGTCTCTGGTAAATGTTCTTTTTTGTTAAGCAGTTGTCTTTGGTGTATCGCATTGCCTGTTAAGCAGTTGTCTTTGGTGTACGGCATTGCCTCTTAATCAGTTGTCTTTGGTGTATGGCATTGTCTGTTAAGCAGTTGTCTTTGGTGTATGGCATTGTCTGTTAAGCAGTTGTCTTTAGTGTATGTCATTGTCTGTTAAGCAGTTGTCTTTGGTGTATGGCATTGACTGTTAAGCAGTTGTCTTTGGTGTATGGCATTGTCTGTTAAGCAGTTGTCTTTGGTGTATGGCATTGCCTGTTAAGCAGTTGTCTTTAGTGTATGACATTGCCTGTTAAGCAGTTGTCTTTGGTGTATGGCATTGTCTGTTAAGCAGTTGTCTTTGGTGTATGGCATTGTCTTTTAAGCAGTTGTCTTTGGTGTATGGCAGTGTCTGTTAAGCAGTTGTCTTTGGTGTATGGCATTGTCTTTTAAGCAGTTGTCTTTGGTGTATGGCAGTGTCTGTTAAGCAGTTGTCTTTGGTGTATGGCATTGCCTGTTAAGCAGTTGTCTTTGGTGTATGGCATTGTCTGTTAAGCAGTTGTCTTTGGTGTAATGCGTTGTCTGTTTAGCAGTTGTCTTTGGTGTATGGCATTGTCTGTTAAGCAGTTGTCTTTGGTGTATGGCATTGTCTGTTAAGCAGTTGTCTTTGGTGTATGGCATTGTCTTTTAAGCAGTTGTCTTTGGTGTATGGCATTGCCTGTTAAGCAGTTGTCTTTGGTGTATGGCATTGCCTGTTAAGCAGTTGTCTTTGGTGTATGGCATTGTCTGTTAAGCAGTTGTCTTTAGTGTATGGCATTGCCTGTTGAGCAGTTGTCTTTGGTGTATGGCATTGCCTGTTATTCAGTTGTCTTTGGTGTATGGCGTTGTCTGTTAAGCAGTTGTCTTTGGTGTATGGCATTGCCTGTTAAGCAGTTGTCTTTGGTAAATGGCTTTTTTTGCTAAGCAGTTGTGTTTGTTGTATCGCATTGCCTGTTAAGCAGTTGTCTTTGGGGTATGGCATTGCCTCTTAATCAGTTGTCTTTGGTGTATGGCATTGCCTGTTAAGCAGTTGTCTTTGGTGTAAGGCGTTGTCTGTTAAGCAGTTTCTTTGGTGTATGGCATTGCCTGTTAAGCAGGAGTCTTTGGTGTCAGGTAGTGTCTGTTAAGCAGTTGTCTTTGGTGTATGGCATTGCCTTTTAAGCAGTTGTCTTTGGTGTATGACATTGCCTGTTAAGCAGTTGTCTTTGGTGTATGGCGTTGCCTGTTAAGCAGTTGTCTTTGGTGTATGGCGTTGCCTGTTAAGCAGTTGTCTTTGGTGTATGGCGTTGTCTGTTAAGCAGTTGTCTTTGGTGTATGGCATTGCCTGTTAAGCAGTTGTCTTTGGTGTATGGCATTGCCTGTTAAGCAGTTGTCTTTGGTGTATGACATTGCCTGTTAAGCAGTTGTCTTTAGTGTATGGCATTGCCTGTTAAGCAGTTGTCTTTGGTGTATGTCATTGTCTGTTAAGCAGTTGTCTTTGGTGTATGGCATTTTCTGTTAAGCAGTTGTCTTTGGTGTATGGCATTGTCTGTTAAGCAGTTGTCCTTGGTGTATGGCATTGCCTGTTAAGCAGTTGTCTTTGTTGTATGGCATTGCCTGTTAAGCAGTTGTCTTTGGTGTATGGCATTGTCTGTTAAGCAGTTGTCTTTGGTGTATGGCATTGTCTGTTAAGCAGTTGTCTTTGGTGTATGGCATTGTCTGTTAAGCAGTTGTCTTTGGTGTATGGCATTGTTTGTTAAGCAGTTGTCTTTGGTGTATGGCATTGCCTGTTAAGCAGTTGTCTTTGGTGTATGGCGTTGCCTGTTCAGCAGTTGTCTTTGGTGTATGGCATTGCCTGTTAAGCAGTTGTCTTTGGTGTATGGCATTGTCTGTTAAGCAGTTGTCTTTGGTGTATGGCAGGGCTTGTTAAGCAGTTGTCCTTAGTGTATGGCATTGTCTGTTAAGCAGTTGTCTTTGGTGTATGGCATTGCCTGTTAAGCAGTTGTCTTTGGTGTATGGCACTGTCTGTTAAGCAGTTGTCTTTGGTGTATGGCATTGTCTGTTAAGCAGTTGTCTTTGGTGTATTTCAGTGTCTGATAAGCAGTTGACTTTGGTGTATGGCATTGTCTGTTAAGCAGTTGTCTTTGGTGTATGGCATTGCCTTTTAAGCAGTTGTTTTTGGTGTTTGGCAGTGTCTATTACGCAGTTGTCTTTAGTGTATGGCATTGTCTGTTAAGCAGTTGTCTTTGGTGTATGGCATTGTCTGTTAAGCAGTTGTCTTTGGGGTACGGCATTTTCTGTTAAGCAGTTGTCTTTGGTGTATGGCATAGTCTGTTAAGCAGTTGTCTGTGGTGTATAGCATTGTCTGTTAAGCAGTTGTCTTTGTTGTATGGCATTGCCTGTTAAGCAGTTGTCTTTGGTGTATGGCATTGCCTGTTAAACAGTTGTCTTTGGTGTATGGCATTGTCTGTTAAGCAGTTGTCTTTGGTGTATGGCATTGTCTGTTAAGCAGTTGTCTTTGGTGTATGGAATTGCCTGTTAAGCAGTTGTCTAAGGTGTATGGCAGTGTCTGTTAAGCAGTTGTCTTTGGTGTATGGCATTGCCTGTTAAGCAGTTGTCTTTGTTGTATGGCATTGCCTGTTAAGCAGTTGTCTTTGGTGTATGGCATTGTCTGTTAAGCAGTTGTCTTTGGTGTATGGCATTGTCTGTTAAGCAGTTGTCTTTGGTGTATGGCATTGTTTGTTAAGCAGTTGTCTTTGGTGTATGGCATTGCCTGTTAAGCAGTTGTCTTTGGTGTATGGTGTTGCCTGTTCAGCAGTTGTCTTTGGTGTATGGCATTGCCTGTTAAGCAGTTGTCTTTGGTGTATGGCATTGTCTGTTAAGCAGTTGTCTTTGGTGTATGGCAGGGATTGTTAAGCAGTTGTCCTTAGTGTATGGCATTGTCTGTTAAGCAGTTGTCTTTGGTGTATGGCATTGCCTGTTAAGCAGTTGTCTTTGGTGTATGGCACTGTCTGTTAAGCAGTTGTCCTTGGTGTATGCCATTGTCTGTTAAGCAGTTGTCTTTGGTGTATTTCAGTGTCTGATAAGCAGTTGACTTTGGTGTATGGCATTGTCTGTTAAGCAGTTGTCTTTGGTGTATGGCATTGCCTTTTAAGCAGTTGTTTTTGGTGTTTGGCAGTGTCTATTACGCAGTTGTCTTTAGTGTATGGCATTGTCTGTTAAGCAGTTGTCTTTGGTGTATGGCATTGTCTGTTAAGCAGTTGTCTTTGGGGTACGGCATTTTCTGTTAAGCAGTTGTCTTTGGTGTATGGCATAGTCTGTTAAGCAGTTGTCTGTGGTGTATAGCATTGTCTGTTAAGCAGTTGTCTTTGTTGTATGGCATTGCCTGTTAAGCAGTTGTCTTTGGTGTATGGCATTGCCTGTTAAACAGTTGTCTTTGGTGTATGGCATTGTCTGTTAAGCAGTTGTCTTTGGTGTATGGCATTGTCTGTTAAGCAGTTGTCTTTGGTGTATGGAATTGCCTGTTAAGCAGTTGTCTAAGGTGTATGGCAGTGTCTGTTAAGCAGTTGTCTTTGGTGTATGGCATTGCCTGTTAAGCAGTTGTCTTTGGTGTATAGCATTGTCTGTTAAGCAGTTGTCTTTGGTGTATGGCATTGCCTGTTAAGCAGTTGTCTTTGGTGTATGGCATTGTCTGTTAAGCAGTTGTCTTTGGTGTATGGCATTGTCTGTTAAGCAGTTGTCTTTGGTGTATGGCATTGCTTGTTAAGCAGTTGTCTTTGGTGTATGGCATTGTCTGTTAAGCAGTTGTCTTTGGTGTATGGCAGTGTCTGTTAAGCAGTTGCCTTTGGTGTATGGCTTTGTCTGTTAAGCAGTTGTCTTTGGTGTATGGCATTGTCTGTTAAGCAGTTGTCCTTGGTGTATGGCATTGTCTGTTATGCAGTTGTCTTTATTGTATGGCATTGCCTGTTAAGCAGTTGTCTTTGGTGTATGGCATTGTCTGTTAAGCAGTTGTCTTTGGTGTATGGCATTGTCTGTTAAGCAGTTGTCCTTGGTGTATGGCATTGTCTGTTATGCAGTTGTCTTTATTGTATGGCAATGCATGTTAAGCAGTTGTTTTTAGTGTATGGCATTGTCTGTTATGCAGTTGTCCTTGGTGTATAGCAATGTATGTTAAGCAGTTGTCTTTATTGTATGGCAATGCATGTTAAGCAGTTGTCTTTAGTGTATGGCATTGTCTGTTATGCAGTTGTCTTTGGTGTATGGCATTGTCTGTTAAGCAGTTGTCTTTAGTGTATGGCAGTGTCTGTTAAGCAGTTGTCTTTGGTGTATGGCATTGCCTGTTAAGCAGTTGTCTTTGGTGTATGACATTGTCTGTTAAGCAGTTGTCCTTGGTGTATGGCATTGTCTATTAAGCAGTTGTCTTTGGCGCATGGCATTGTCTGTTAAGCAGTTGTCTTTGGTGTATGGCATTGCCTGTTAAGCAGTTGTCTTTGGTTTATGGCATTGTCTGTTAAGCAGTTGTCTTTGGTGTATGGCATTGCCTGTTAAGCAGTTGTCTTTGGTGTATGGCATTGTCTGTTAAGCAGTTGTCTTTGGTGTATGGCATTGTCTGTTAAGCAGTTGTCTTTGGTGTATGGCATTGTCTGTTAAGCAGTTGTCTTTGGTGTATGGCATTGCCTGTTATGCAGTTGTCTTTGGTGTATGGCATTGTCTGTTAAGCAGTTGTCTTTGGTGTATGGCATTGTCTGTTAATCAGTTGTCTTTGGTGTATGGCATTGTCTGTTAAGCAGTTGTCTTTGGTGCATGGCATTGTCTGTTATGCAGGTGTCTTTGGTGTATGGCATTGCCTGTTAAGCAGTTGTCTTTGGTGTATGGCAGTGTCTATTAGGCAGTTGTCTTTGATGTATGGCATTGACTGTTATGTAGCTGTCTTTAGTGTATGGCATTGCCTGTTAAGCAGTAGTCTTTGGTGTATGGCATTGCCTGTTAAGCAGTTGTCTTTGGTGTATGGCATTGCCTGTTAAGCAGTTGTCTTTGGTGTATGGCATTGTCTGTTAAGCAGTTGTCTTTGGTGTATGGCATTGTCTGTTAAGCAGTTGTCTTTGGTGTATGGCATTGTCTGTTAAGCAGTTGTCTTTGGTGTATGGCATTGTCTGTTAAGCAGTTGTCTTTGGTGTATGGCATTGCCTGTTAAGCAGTTGTCTTTGGTGTATGGCATTGTCTGTTAAGCAGTTGTCTTTGGTGTATGGCATTGTCTGTTAAGCAGTTGTCTTTAGTGTATGGCATTGCCTGTTAAGCAGTTGTCTTTGGTGTATGGCATTGCCTGTTAAGCAATTGTCTTTGGTGTATGGCATTGCCTGTTATGCATTTGTCTTTGGTGTATGGTGTTGTCTGTTAAGCAGTAGTCTTTGTTGTATGGCATTGGCTGTTAAGCAGTTGTCTTTGGTAAATGGCTTTTTTTGTTAAGCAGTTGTGTTTGTTGTATCGCATTGCCTGTTAAGCAGTTGCCTTTGGGGTATGGCATTGCCTCTTAATCAGTTGTCTTTGGTGTATGGCATTGCCTGTTAAGCAGCTGTCTTTGGTGTAAGGCGTTGTCTGTTAAGCAGTTTCTTTGGTGTATGGCATTGCCTGTTAAGCAGGAGTCTTTGGTGTCAGGTAGTGTCTGTTAAGCAGTTGTCTTTGGTGTATGGCATTGCCTTTTAAGCAGTTGTCTTTGGTGTATGACATTGCCTGTTAAGCAGTTGTCTTTGGTGCATGGCATTGCCTGTTAAGCAGTTGTCTTTGGTGTATGGCATTGCCTGTTAAGCAGTTGTCTTTGGTGTATGACATTGCCTGTTAAGCAGTTGTCTTTGGTGTATGGCATTGTCTGTTAAGCAGTTGTCCTTGGTGTATGGCATTGTCTGTTATGCAGTTGTCTTTATTGTATGGCAATGCATGTTAAGCAGTTGTTTTTAGTGTATGGCATTGTCTGTTATGCAGTTGTCCTTGGTGTATGGCAATGTATGTTAAGCAGTTGTCTTTATTGTATGGCAATGCATGTTAAGCAGTTGTCTTTAGTGTATGGCATTGTCTGTTATGCAGTTGTCTTTGGTGTATGGCATTGTCTGTTAAGCAGTTGTCTTTAGTGTATGGCAGTGTCTGTTAAGCAGTTGTCTTTGGTGTATGGCATTGCCTGTTAAGCAGTTGTCTTTGGTGTATGACATTGTCTGTTAAGCAGTTGTCCTTGGTGTATGGCATTGTCTGTTAAGCAGTTGTCTTTGGTGCATGGCATTGTCTGTTAAGCAGTTGTCTTTGGTGTATGGCATTGCCTGTTAAGCAGTTGTCTTTGGTTTATGGCATTGTCTGTTAAGCAGTTGTCTTTGGTGTATGGCATTGCCTGTTAAGCAGTTGTCTTTGGTGTATGGCATTGTCTGTTAAGCAGTTGTCTTTGGTGTATGGCATTGTCTGTTAAGCAGTTGTCTTTGGTGTATGGCATTGTCTGTTAAGCAGTTGTCTTTGGTGTATGGCATTGCCTGTTAAGCAGTTGTCTTTGGTGTATGGCATTGTCTGTTAAGCAGTTGTCTTTGGTGTATGGCATTGTCTGTTAATCAGTTGTCTTTGGTGTATGGCATTGTCTGTTAAGCAGTTGTCTTTGGTGCATGGCATTGTCTGTTATGCAGGTGTCTTTGGTGTATGGCATTGCCTGTTAAGCAGTTGTCTTTGGTGTATGGCAGTGTCTATTAGGCAGTTGTCTTTGATGTATGGCATTGACTGTTATGTAGCTGTCTTTAGTGTATGGCATTGCCTGTTAAGCAGTAGTCTTTGGTGTATGGCATTGCCTGTTAAGCAGTTGTCTTTGGTGTATGGCATTGCCTGTTAAGCAGTTGTCTTTGGTGTATGGCATTGTCTGTTAAGCAGTTGTCTTTGGTGTATGGCATTGTCTGTTAAGCAGTTGTCTTTGGTGTATGGCATTGTCTGTTAAGCAGTTGTCTTTGGTGTATGGCATTGTCTGTTAAGCAGTTGTCTTTGGTGTATGGCATTGCCTGTTAAGCAGTTGTCTTTGGTGTATGGCATTGTCTGTTAAGCAGTTGTCTTTGGTGTATGGCATTGTCTGTTAAGCAGTTGTCTTTAGTGTATGGCATTGCCTGTTAAGCAGTTGTCTTTGGTGTATGGCATTGCCTGTTAAGCAATTGTCTTTGGTGTATGGCATTGCCTGTTATGCATTTGTCTTTGGTGTATGGTGTTGTCTGTTAAGCAGTAGTCTTTGGTGTATGGCATTGGCTGTTAAGCAGTTGTCTTTGGTAAATGGCTTTTTTTGTTAAGCAGTTGTGTTTGTTGTATCGCATTGCCTGTTAAGCAGTTGTCTTTGCGGTATGGCATTGCTTCTTAAACAGTTGTCTTTGGTGTATGGCATTGCCTGTTAAGCAGTTGTCTTTGGTGTAAGGCGTTGTCTGTTAAGCAGTTTCTTTGGTGTATGGCATTGCCTGTTAAGCAGGAGTCTTTGGTGTCAGGTAGTGTCTGTTAAGCAGTTGTCTTTGGTGTATGGCATTGCCTTTTAAGCAGTTGTCTTTGGTGTATGACATTGCCTGTTAAGCAGTTGTCTTTGGTGCATGGCATTGCCTGTTAAGCAGTTGTCTTTGGTGTATGGCATTGCCTGTTAAGCAGTTGTCTTTGGTGTATGACATTGCCTGTTAAGCAGTTGTCTTTAGTGTATGGCATTGCCTGTTAAGCAGTTGTCTTTGGTGTATGGCATTGTCTGTTAAGCAGTTCTCTTTGGTGTAAGGCGTTGTCTGTTAAGCAGTTGTCTTTGGTGTATGGCATTGTCTGTTAAGCAGTTTTCTTTGGTGTATGGCATTGTCTGTTAAGCAGTTGTCTTTGGTGTATGGCATTGTCTGTTAAGCAGTTGTCTGTGTTGTATGGCATTGTCTGTTAAGCAGTTGTCTTTGGTGTATGGCATTGCCTGTTAAGCAATTGTCTTTGGTGTATGGCATTGTCTGTTAAGCAGTTGTCTTTAGTGTATGGCATTGCCTGTTAAGCAGTTGTTTTTGGTGTATGGCATTGTCTGTTGAGCAGTTGTCTTTAGTGTATGGCAATGCCTGTTAAGCAGTTGTCTTTAGTGTATGGCATTGTCTGTTATGCAGTTGTCTTTGGTGCATGGCATTGTCTGTTAAGCAGTTGTCTTTAGTGTATGACAGTGTCTGTTAAGCAGTTGTCTTTGGTGTATGGCATTGCCTGTTAAGCAGTTGTCTTTGGTGTATGGCATTGTCTGTTAAGCAGTTCTCCTTGGTGTATGGCATTGTCTGTTATGCCGTTGTCTTTGGTGCATGGCATTGTCTTTTAAGCAGTTGTCTTTGGTGTATGGCATTGCCTGTTAAGCAGTTGTCTTTGGTGTATGGCATTGCCTGTTAAGCAGTTGTCTCTGGTAAATGTTCTTTTTTGTTTAGCAGTTGTCTTTGGTGTATCGCATTGCCTGTTAAGCAGTTGTCTTTGGTGTACGTCATTGACTCTTAATCAGTTCTCTTTGGTGTATGGCATTGTCTGTTAAGCAGTTGTCTTTGGTGTATGGCATTGTCTGTTAAGCAGTTGTCTTTAGTGTATGTCATTGTCTGTTAAGCAGTTGTCTTTGGTGTATGGCATTGTCTGTTAAGCAGTTGTCTTTGGTGTATGGCATCGTCTGTTAAGCAGTTGTCTTTGGTGTATGGCATTGCCTGTTAAGCAGTTGTCTTTAGTCTATGACATTGCCTGTTAAGCAGTTGTCTTTGGTGTATGGCATTGTCTGTTAAGCAGTTGTCTTTGGTGTATGGCATTGTCTTTTAAGCAGTTGTCTTTGGTGTATGGCAGTGTCTGTTAAGCAGTTGTCTTTGGTGTATGGCATTGTCTTTTAAGCAGTTGTCTTTGGTGTATGGCAGTGTCTGTTAAGCAGTTGTCTTTGGTGTATGGCATTGTCTGTTAAGCAGTTGTCTTTGGTGTAATGCGTTATCTGTTAAGCAGTTGTCTTTGGTGTATGGCATTGTCTGTTAAGCAGTTGTCTTTGGTGTATGGCATTGTCTGTTAAGCAGTTGTCTTTGGTGTATGGCATTGTCTTTTAAGCAGTTGTCTTTGGTGTATGGCATTGCCTGTTAAGCAGTTGTCTTTGGTGTATGGCATTGCCTGTTAAGCAGTTGTCTTTGGTGTATGGCATTGTCTGTTAAGCAGTTGTCTTTAGTGTATGGCATTGCCTGTTGAGCAGTTGTCTTTGGTGTATGGCATTGCCTGTTATTCAGTTGTCTTTGGTGTATGGCGTTGTCTGTTAAGCAGTTGTCTTTGGTGTATGGCATTGCCTGTTAAGCAGTTGTCTTTGGTAAATGGCTTTTTTTGTTAAGCAGTTGTGTTTGTTGTATCGCATTGCCTGTTAAGCAGTTGTCTTTGGGGTATGGCATTGCCTCTTAATCAGTTGTCTTTGGTGTATGGCATTGCCTGTTAAGCAGTTGTCTTTGGTGTAAGGCGTTGTCTGTTAAGCAGTTTCTTTGGTGTATGGCATTGCCTGTTAAGCAGGAGTCTTTGGTGTCAGGTAGTGTCTGTTAAGCAGTTGTCTTTGGTGTATGGCATTGCCTTTTAAGCAGTTGTCTTTGGTGTATGACATTGCCTGTTAAGCAGTTGTCTTTGGTGTATGGCGTTGCCTGTTAAGCAGTTGTCTTTGGTGTATGGCGTTGTCTGTTAAGCAGTTGTCTTTGGTGTATGGCATTGCCTGTTAAGCAGTTGTCTTTGGTGTATGGCATTGCCTGTTAAGCAGTTGTCTTTGGTGTATGACATTGCCTGTTAAGCAGTTGTCTTTAGTGTATGGCATTGCCTGTTAAGCAGTTGTCTTTGGTGTATGGCATTGTCTGTTAAGCAGTTCTCTTTGGTGTAAGGCGTTGTCTGTTAAGCAGTTGTCTTTGGTGTATGGCATTGTCTGTTAAGCAGTTGTCTGTGTTGTATGGCATTGTCTGTTAAGCAGTTGTCTTTGGTGTATGGCATTGCCTGTTAAGCAATTGTCTTTGGTGTATGGCAGTGTCTGTTAAGCAGTTGTCTTTGGTGTATGGCATTGTCTGTTAAGCAGTTGTCTTTAGTGTATGGCATTGCCTGTTAAGCAGTTGTTTTTGGTGTATGGCATTGTCTGTTGAGCAGTTGTCTTTAGTGTATGGCAATGCCTGTTAAGCAGTTGTCTTTAGTGTATGGCATTGTCTGTTATGCAGTTGTCTTTGGTGCATGGCATTGTCTGTTAAGCAGTTGTCTTTAGTGTATGGCAGTGTCTGTTATGCAGTTGTCTTTGGTGTATGGCATTGCCTGTTAAGCAGTTGTCTTTGGTGTATGGCATTGTCTGTTAAGCAGTTCTCCTTGGTGTATGGCATTGTCTGTTATGCCGTTGTCTTTGGTGCATGGCATTGTCTTTTAAGCAGTTGTCTTTGGTGTATGGCATTGCCTGTTAAGCAGTTGTCTTTGGTGTATGGCATTGCCTGTTAAGCAGTTGTCTTTGGTGTATGGCATTGCCTGTTAAGCAGCTGTCTCTGGTAAATGTTCTTTTTTGTTAAGCAGTTGTCTTTGGTGTATGGCATTGCCTGTTAAGCAGTTGTCTTTGGTGTACGGCATTGCCTCTTAATCAGTTGTCTTTGGTGTATGGCATTGTCTGTTAAGCAGTTGTCTTTGGTGTATGGCATTGTCTGTTAAGCAGTTGTCTTTAGTGTATGTCATTGCCTGTTAAGCAGTTGTCTTTGGTGTAATGCGTTGTCTGTTAAGCAGTTGTCTTTGGTGTATGGCATTGTCTGTTAAGCAGTTGTCTTTGGTGTATGGCATTGCCTGTTAAGCAGTTGTCTTTAGTGAATGACATTGCCTGTTAAGCAGTTGTCTTTGGTGTATGGCATTGTCTGTTAAGCAGTTGTCTTTGGTGTATGGCATTGTCTTTTAAGCAGTTGTCTTTGGTGTATGGCAGTGTCTGTTAAGCAGTTGTCTTTGGTGTATGGCATTGTCTTTTAAGCAGTTGTCTTTGGTGTATGGCAGTGTCTGTTAAGCAGTTGTCTTTGGTGTATGGCATTGTCTTTTAAGCAGTTGTCTTTGGTGTATGGCAGTGTCTGTTAAGCAGTTGTCTTTGGTGTATGGCATTGCCTGTTAAGCAGTTGTCTTTGGTGTAATGCGTTGTCTGTTAAGCAGTTGTCTTTGGTGTATGGCATTGTCTGTTAAGCAGTTGTCTTTGGTGTATGGCATTGTCTGTTAAGCAGTTGTCTTTGGTGTATGGCATTGTCTTTTAAGCAGTTGTCTTTGGTGTATGGCGTTGTCTGTTAAGAAGTTGTCTTTGGTGTATGGCATTGCCTGTTAAGCAGTTGTCTTTGGTGTATGGCATTGTCTGTTAAGCAGTTGTCTTTGGTGTATGGCATTGTCTGTTAAGCAGTTGTCCTTGGTGTATGGCATTGTCTGTTAAGCAGTTGTCTTTGGTGTATGGCATTGTCTGTTAATCAGTTGTCTTTGGTGTATGGCATTGTCTGTTAAGCAGGTGTCCTTGGTGTGTGGCATTGTCTGTTAAGCAGTTGTCTTTGGTGCATGGCATTGTCTGTTAAGCAGATGTCTTTGGTGTATGGCATTGCCTGTTAAGCAGTTGTCTTTTGTGTATGGCATTGTCTGTTAAGCAGTTGTCTTTGGTGTATGGCATTGCCTGTTAAGCAGTTGTCTTTGGTGTATGGCATTGTCTGTTAAGCAGTTGTCTTTGGTGTATGGCATTGTCTGTTAAGCACTTGTCTTTGGTGTATGGCATTGTCTGCTAAGCAGTTGTCTTTGGTGTATGGCATTGTCTGTTAAGCAGTTGTCTTTGGTGTATGGCATTGCCTGTTAAGCAGTTGTCTTTGGTGTATGGCATTGTCTGTTAAGCAGTTGTCTTTGGTGTATGGCATTGTCTCTTAAGCAGTTGTCTTTAGTGTATGGCATTGCCTGTTAAGCAGTTGTCTTTGGTGTATGGCATTGCCTGTTAAGCAATTGTCTTTGGTGTATGGCATTGCCTGTTATGCATTTGTCTTTGGTGTATGGTGTTGTCTGTTAAGCAGTTGTCTTTGGTGTATGGCATTGCCTGTTATGCATTTGTCTTTGGTGTATGGCATTGTCTGTTAAGCAGTTGTCTTTGGTGTATGGCATTGTCTGTTAAGCAGTTGTCTTTGGTGTATGGCATTGTCTGTTAAGCAGTTGTCTTTGGTGTATGGCATTGTCTGTTAAGCAGTTGTCTTTGGTGTATGGCATTGTCTGTTAATCAGTAGTCTTTGGTGTATGGCATTGTCTGTTAAGCAGTTGTCTTTGGTGTATGGCATTGTCTGTTAAGCAGTTGTCTTTGGTGTATGGCATTGCCTGTTATGCATTTGTCTTTGGTGTATGGCATTGTCTGTTAAGCAGTTGTCTTTGGTGTATGGCATTGTCTGTTAAGCAGTTGTCTTTGGTGTATGGCATTGTCTGTTAAGCAGTTGTCTTTGGTGTATGGCATTGTCTGTTAAGCAGTTGTCTTTGGTGTATGGCATTGTCTGTTAATCAGTAGTCTTTGGTGTATGGCATTGTCTGTTAAGCAGTTGTCTTTGGTGTATGGCATTGTCTGTTAAGCAGTTGTCTTTGGTGTATGGCATTGCCTGTTAAGCAATTGTCTTTGGTGTATGGCATTGCCTGTTATGCATTTGTCTTTGGTGTATGGCATTGCCTGTTAAGCAATTGTCTTTGGTGTATGGCATTGACTGTTATGCATTTGTCTTTGGTGTATGGCATTGTCTGTTAAGCAGTTGTCTTTGGTGTATGTCATTGTCTGTTAAGCAGTTGTCTTTGGTGTATGGCATTGCCTGTTAAGCAGTAGTCTTTGGTGTATGGCAGTGTCTGTTAAGCAGTTGTCTTTGGTGTATGGCATTGTCTGTTAAGCAGTTGTCTTTAGTGTATGGCATTGCCTGTTAAGCAGTTGTTTTTGGTGTATGGCATTGTCTGTTAAGCAGTTGTCTTTAGTGTATGGCAATGCCTGTTAAGCAGTTGTCTTTAGTGTATGGCATTGCCTGTTAAGCAGTTGTCTTTGGTGTATGGCATTGTCTGTTATGCAGTTGTCTTTGGTGTATGGCATTGCCTGTTAAGCAGTTGTCTTTGGTGTATGGCATTGTCTGTTAAGCAGTTCTCCTTGGTGTATGGCATTGTCTGTTAAGCAGTTGTCTTTGGTGTATGGCATTGCCTGTTAAGCAGTTGTCTTTGGTGTATGGCATTGTCTGTTATCCCGTTGTCTTTGGTGCATGGCATTGTCTTTTAAGCAGTTGTCTTTGGTGTATGGCATTGCCTGTTAAGCAGTTGTCTTTGGTGTATGGCATTGCCTGTTAAGCAGTTGTCTCTGGTAAATATTCTTTTTTGTTAAGCAGTTGTCTTTGGTGTATCGCATTGCCTGTTAAGCAGTTGCTTTGGTGTACGGCATTGCCTCTTAATCAGTTGTCTTTGGTGTATCGCATTGCCTGTTAAGCAGTTGTCTTTGGCGTAATACGTTGTCTGTTAAGCAGTTGTCTTTGGTGTATGGCATTGTCTGTTAAGCAGTTGTCTTTGGTGTATGGCATTGTCTGTTAAGCAGTTGTCTTTAGTGTATGTCATTGCCTGTTAAGCAGTTGTCTTTGGTGTATGGCAGTGTCTGTTAAGCAGTTGTCTTTAGTGTATGTCATTGCCTGTTAAGCAGTTGTCTTTGATGTATGGCATTGCCTGTTAAGCAGTTGTCTTTAGTGTATGGCACTGTCTGTTAAGCAGTTGTCTTTGATGTATGGCATTGTCTGTTAAGCAGTTGTCTTTAGTGTATGGCACTGTCTGTTAAGCAGTTGTCTTTGATGTATGGCATTGCCTGTTAAGCAGTTGTCTTTGGTGTATGGCAGTGTCTGTTAAGCAGTTGTCTTTGGTGTATGGCATTGTCTGTTAAGCAGTTGTCTTTGGTGTATGGCATTGCCTGTTAAGCAATTGTCTTTGGTGTATGGCATTGCCTGTTATGCATTTGTCTTTGGTGTATGGCATTGCCTGTTAAGCAATTGTCTTTGGTGTATGGCATTGCCTGTTATGCATTTGTCTTTGGTGTATGGCATTGTCTGTTAAGCAGTTGTCTTTGGTGTATGGCATTGTCTGTTAAGCAGTTGTCTTTGGTGTATGACATTGCCTGTTAAGCAGTAGTCTTTGGTGTATGGCAGTGTCTGTTAAGCAGTTGTCTTTGGTGTATGGCATTGTCTGTTAAGCAGTTGTCTTTAGTGTATGGCATTGCCAGAAGGGGGCTGGAGGCATGGGAACCTAGAAGGAAGCCCCACATGACCGGGATTGGCCAGGAGGGTGCAATTTTTAAATCCCAATGGTCGGGATTGGGTATAGGTTTGGAGGGGCTGGCATTTGGATGGGGGTGGGGTAAAGGGGGGAAGAGGTATAATAGGGAAAAGTGCGGGAAAACGGGCAGTCCAGGGAAGAAGCCATTGAGAGAAGTTCTGGAGCACTGATAAAAAAAAAAAAAAAAAATTATTTTACCTTTTTAATTGCTGGGACCCTCTTCTCGCTATTATGGAGTCTGTGGAGTCCCTTATCGCCAGGCTGAGGGAGACTGCCAGATCCAGGCAAGGAGGGTGGCTTGAGGCCCAGCTGGCCGGACTTCTGGGGAATGCCGGGGAGGAAGAATCCCCGTCGGGTTTGGGAAGAAGTGCCAGGAGGACGCGGCCCCCCGAGAGGCTTTCCCTGGAGATGGTTGGTACGGGCAGCAGGCGCAGGCTGCGGAGCCCCTCAGGGGACCCTGTGTCCGGGGAGCATGCCGGCGGAATCCCCTGCCGGCGTGCCCGCCGCGGCAGGAATCCGCCCAGCCGGTCTGCGGGCTCCCCCTGCATCGGGTCGCGGTCCGCGACTGAAGTTCCCCGGTCCGTCGTGGTGCAGCCTCCCCCGTCGGCGCGCCGCAGTACTAGAGCCCAGGCCACGCCGGAAGCAAGGCCCGGGCCGCAGACGCGTCATCCGGGGGCGGGGCCTCACCGGAAATGGGGACTACGTCACTTCCGGCCCCGGAGACAGACGAGAGGGACGCACAGCCAATGAGCGGCGGGCGCAGTGACACGCCCCCCGCTCCAAGATCTAGCGGTGATTCAAGACGCCGGTTATTTAAAAGAAAAAAGGGCGGCAATCCTGCAGCGGGGAACGGAGGGAACACCAGCGCGGCAGGCACACCTTGGCGACGTTCCTGTCGGGGTGCCTGCCAGACAGACCAGAGGGCGCAGACAGCAGCGGAGCTACACGGGCAGGCAGCAACAATTCCAGGACCTGCTGCCTGGCTCAAGTTTCTCCAGGCAGAGGGATGGAGCGGCGGGCAGCAGCACGGATTTGCCTGGCAGTTATCCACGGACCAACACGGATCGGGCTGGTGAGTCCGGGTCTAAAAATCGCGGAGGTGCACGGTCGGCGGTGAGGAGTGGAGGACGAACGGCGGGGAGGTCGGCACGGGCTCGGGTCCCCCCTGGTGACGAGGAGGCCAGGGGCGCGGGCCTTGAGCAGCAGGGGTCGGTCGGACTGGATTATGGAGAAGAACAAGACGAACCAAGGACTCATCAGGACTCGGGGAGTACGGCTGGCGGGGACACAGCACCTGCGCAGCTTCGTGAGTATGCGTCTATGTATGGTTTGTCGCCCGCGGGGTCTGTAGCGGATGGGGTAGGCGATAGGCAGGTGTCTGGGCCCAGCGGGGAAAATGTTAGGGGAGGTAGTGGGTCAGATGTAAGCGGGTTTAGGGATTTGTTGGTTAGCATGTCACGCATTTTGGCGAGAATAGACGGCGGGGGGGCCATTCAAAGGGGGGTTGTCACCGGCGGGGGCTTGGCTACCTAGTCAACCGGCGTTGTTGCAGGTGGGGAGCGAGTCGGCCAGGTCGGCGGGGTGTACAGCTGGGACACCTTCTGGGGTGTCGGTGTGTGTGCAGACAGAAAAGGATAATGCGGATAGTATAAAACTGGATGATAGGGCGAAAGGGGAGGTATACGTGTGCTTTGAGGGGCCATTGGGGGCGCATTTAAAAAAAGAGGTTAAAGAAAAAATTTGGCGGGACGAGTATGTCGAAATTTTTTCCCTTCTTCCGTTGGAAAAGTTTAACCTGGATAAGGGGAAAAAGGAAGACAGTAAAAAAGAGGAAGAAGAGAAGCGTAGGTGGAGGTTGATTCCACAGACGTTTGTCAATTGGTTGCAAGCTTTTGCAATAATGGCTAGCGTTATTGGAGAAAAAGCTCCTGATAATTGTTCGGGTTTGTTTTGCTACCTTGATGCTATTGGGGAGGCTCATAGGACTTACGGGGGTCAGACATGGTTACGTTATGACGAGCAATTTCGTCAGAGGAAGGCAGTCCGCCCTGAGATCAGATGGGATCAAAAGGACATTGGGTTGTGGCTGAAGGTTATGGCCCCAGTGAGGTATGGGCAGTCCTTTCACGGGAGCAGCAGTAGTGGTAACCAACCAGCAGGACAAGGGGGAGGTAACCAAGGGGCACAAAGCACTAAGAAGGAAGTGGGAACTTGCTGGCAATTTAATGACGGCCAATGCAAGTACGGGACCTCCTGTAAATTCAAACACGTGTGCTCCCATTGTAATGGAAGCTCACACGGAGCATCAAAATGCTTTAAGAAGGGTAAGGGAAAGCCGACAGTGGGTACCGGTCAAAGGGGTGACTCCGGTGAGGGTGCACGCGATGGCCCCCTTTCTAAGTAGGTATCCTGATCAGTCGAAGGCTAAGGTCATTTCGGATGGGTTTTTGGAAGGTTTTAGAATCCCTCCTCCTGAGCACGAGGTCCCCTTTTCACTAAAAAATTTGACGTCGGCTTCCCTTCATCCGGATGTGGTTAGCGTGAAGTTGGCTAAGGAGGTGGAATTGGGCAGGATGGCGGGACCGTTTCGGGTATTACCCAGCAGCAGGGTGATTATCTCGCCACTGGGGGTTGTGCCCAAAAAAGAGCTGAATAAGTTTCGTTTGATTCAGCATTTGTCGTACCCGAAGGGGCTCTCGGTGAATGATGGCATTGCACAGGAATTATGTTCAGTTGAATATACATCATTTGATGCGGCGGTGCGATGGGTACAGCGTTATGGGTCAGGATCGTTGCTAGCCAAGACGGATATCGAGTCGGCTTTTCGGTTGCTGCCAGTTCACCCGGATAGCATCCCGTTGTTAGGTTGTTTTTGGAATGGGGCATATTACATGGATAGGTGTTTGCCAATGGGTTGTGCAATTTCGTGTTCTTTGTTTGAAACGTTTAGTACCTTTTTGGAATGGGTGGTGATGGACCTGGCATCAGTTAATTCAGTCATTCATTATTTGGATGATTTTTTGTTTATAGGCCCTCCGCAATCGTTATTGTGTAGGAATCTGTTAGGTACTATGGTGTGGGTAGCGGAGCATTTTGGTGTACCATTGGCAAAAGAAAAGACAGAAGGCCCTTGCACAATCCTAAGTTTTTTGGGCATTGTAATTGATACAGAAAGGATGGAGTGCCGGTTACCTGAAGATAAATTGTGTCTGCTCAAGCAGGAGGTCGATAGAGTCAGGAGGTTGCGCAAGGTGACCCTGAGGGAGCTACAATCGCTGTTGGGGCGCTTAAATTTTGCATGCAGGATTATGCCAATGGGCAGAATATTTTGTCGCAGGTTGTCAGGCGCCACAGCAGGAGTGCGTGGGGCTCATCATTTTATCCGCCTAAATAAGGAACACAAGGAGGATCTGAGGGTTTGGAAGTTGTTTTTGGAAAGCTTTAATGGCAGGTCATTAATCCAGCAGGAGTTTGTAAGCAGTTTTGATTGTGAGATTTTTACAGATGCTGCGGGAGGTGCTGGATACGGGGCCTACTGGAAAGGGCGGTGGAGTGTTGGGGCATGGCCGATTGGGTGGACGGAGAGGGGACTTACGAGGAACCTGGCGTTTTTGGAATTGTTCCCTATTGTTGTTGCGGTTACTATTTGGGGGGAGTGTTTTGCCAACAGGAGAATTCGGTTTCATTGCGATAACATGGGAGTGGTGTCTGTCATCAACAGCTTGTCGGCCTCATCCCCGCCTGTGATTAGGCTACTGAGGGAACTAGTACTTTGTTGTCTTAAGCTGAACGCTTGGATTACAGCGGTCCATGTTCCAGGTGTACAAAATTCCATAGCAGAAGCCTTATCTCGTTTTCAGTGGGACCGTTTTCGGGCGCTAGCACCAGAGGCCGAGGACGTGGGTCAAGAATGCCCTTCGCATTTGTGGCAACTGGTTATGGAGGAGCCGGACGGTTAATAAGGGAGTCCATTACGAGGCAGACCTGGGCATCATACGAGGCATCGTGGCGAGTATGGCGAAGTTGGATTCTGGAGTGGGGTGTGGTGGAAGGTGAAGGAGATAGAGAGATGGCGGTGTTGTTTCTTGTGGGAAGGGCAGCAGAGATTGGATGGTCTGTGTCAAAAGTTAGTAAATTTGTAGCAGGATTGGCATTCGCTTTTAAATTGCAGGGGTTAAAAGATGTTACAAAATCGTTTTTAGTGAAGCAAGCACTTAGGGGCTTTAGGAGAGGCGGTAAGGTGTTAGATAAACGAAGACCGGTGACTTTTAGTATTTTAGAGCGGTTGGGTTTAGTGTTGGATAAGATTTGTTGTTCAGTTTTTGAAGCCACACTGTTTAGGTTGGCTTTTTCATTGGCGTTCTTTGGCGCACTAAGATTAGGTGAGTTGGTGGCACCAAGTAGGAATAAGGTTGGGGGTTTGTTTGCCGAGGACGTGAGTGGTCGGAAAGGGGGCATCGAATTTTGGATTAGGAGGGCGAAGATGGATCAATTGGGCAGAGGCAAGCTAGTGGTATTGGGGGAAGTTGATGGATCGTTTATGTGTCCTAGGAGATGTTTAATGGCTTACTGGCAGGTTTGGTCGGGACGTAAGGGCCCATTATTGTGTCATAAAAACGGAGAGTTTCTGTCACGTTTTCAATTTATTGCAGTATTTAAAAAAGGGATCCGGGAGTTGGGCCTTAGTCCTGAGGTGTACGGGTCGCATTCTTTCAGAATCGGTGCGGCGTCAGAAGCGGACGGTTTGGGTTTAGGAAAGGATGTGATAAAACGCATCGGGAGGTGGAGTTCAGATCGTTATCTGTCCTATGTACGGCATTAGGTCTGCAGGCTTATGTTTTATCTGGTCAGAAGTGAATACAATTCTTTGGTTGTCTTATTGCAGGTGACGTCCCGTTGTTAGTCTGGATTCTTGGACACTCTTTCGTTCATTGGGGGCGGATGTGAGGCCAAACGGTAGGCAATTGGGTTTTAGCAGAGAGCAAGTGGTGGTCCGGTGGCTGGGTTTTAGAGGGATGGTATGGAGAAGGGTGCTTCCTGAATTCCATAAGGCGGCTCGTTTGGACCGGGGGCCGGACATTTTGGTGGTGCATATGGGGGGGAATGATTTGGGGGTTCGGCCAGTTAGGGAATTGATGAGGGATATTCGAATTGATTTTTTAAGGTTATGGACATCTTTTCCTGGGGTGTTGACGGTTTGGTCTGACATTGTGCCGAGAAAAAATTGGAGGGAGGCCAGATCAGTGAAGGGCATTAATAGGGCACGAGTAAAGTTGAATAGAGCCATAGCAGCTTTTGTTGGTAGAAATGGGGGTGTAAGTGTTCGGCATCTTGATCTTGAGGCAGGGGTTGGTGATTTTTGGGCAAAGGATGGGGTGCACCTGAACGATATTGGGATTGATTTATGGGCATTATCTATACAGGAGGGGATTGAGAGGGCTTTGGCAGTGTTGGGGCGCTCACGAGCCTGAGGTGGTCAGGGCTGTTCGTTTGTGGCGGGGGGTGGGGTTCTTGGAGTTGGCACAGAAGTGTCGGTGGGAAAGTTATTGGAAATTTACAGGCAGTGGCTTGATTAAGCGGGGTGATCTGGCATTTGGTTTTGGGCTCTGGACGGGGTTTTACCCTGGGAGCTTTTGGTGCCCTCGAGCTGGTGATGGACGGCTGAGGGTAATACGGTGGTTCGATTTCGGCTTAGTTATGCCAGATCTAATTTTTAACTCCAAGAACCCTCCCTTCTTATTTATTTGAATAATAATGTTTATATGTTAATGTTGTTTGTTAATAAAATGGCCGCTGTGGCCAAATTTATCCAAAGAAATTACAGGTGCAGTGTTTTTATTTGTTAAGCTACTTGAGGTTGGTAAGATGGGGAGGGGTATTACGGAACTATGGAACCCGGGTTGGCCGTACACGGTCAAGAAGGGGGCTGGAGGCATGGGAACCTAGAAGGAAGCCCCACATGACCGGGATTGGCCAGGAGGGTGCAATTTTTAAATCCCAATGGTCGGGATTGGGTATAGGTTTGGAGGGGCTGGCATTTGGATGGGGGTGGGGTAAAGGGGGGAAGAGGTATAATAGGGAAAAGTGCGGGAAAACGGGCAGTCCAGGGAAGAAGCCATTGAGAGAAGTTCCCACCCACCCACCCTCTCTTTTTTGTTTTCCTTTGGTATATTTTGTGATTAATGGTAAAAGGGTGGTTGTTTATCGTGAAAGAATTAAAGGGGCATTTGATGTTATGCATTATAATGGGTTATATTAAAAGTGTTATGTAAAGTTGTGTAAGAAGGTATGTCGCAGTGGCTTGGCGGGGGGTGGGGTTCTTGGAGTTGGCACAGAAGTGTCGGTGAGAAAGTTATTGGAAATTTACAGGCAGTGGCTTGATTAAGCGGGGTGATCTGGCATTTGGTTTTGGGCTCTGGACGGGGTTTTACCCTGGGAGCTTTTGGTGCCCTCGAGCTGGTGATGGACGGCTGAGGGTAATACGGTGGTTCGATTTCGGTTTAGTTATGCCAGATCTAATTTTTAACTCCAAGAACCCTCCCTTCTTATTTATTTGAATAATAATGTTTATATGTTAATGTTGTTTGTTAATAAAATGGCCGCTGTGGCCAAATTTATCCAAAGAAATTACAGGTGCAGTGTTTTTATTTGTTAAGCTACTTGAGGTTGGTAAGATGGGGAGGGGTATTACGGAACTATGGAACCCGGGTTGGCCGTACACGGTCATGTTAAGCAGTTGTTTTTGGTGTATGGCATTGTCTGTTAAGCAGTTGTCTTTAGTGTATGGCAATGCCTGTTAAGCAGTTGTCTTTAGTGTATGGCATTGCCTGTTAAGCAGTTGTCTCTGATGTATGGCATTGTCTGTTAAGCAGTTCTCTTTGGTGTAATGCGTTGTCTGTTAAGCAGTTGTCTTTAGTGTATGGCACTGTCTGTTAAGCAGTTGTCTTTGATGTATGGCATTGTCTGTTAAGCAGTTGTCTTTAGTGTATGGCAGTGTCTGTTAAGCAGTTGTCTTTGGTGTATGGCATTGCCTGTTAAGCAGTTGTCTTTGGTGTATGGCATTGTCTGTTAAGCAGTTCTCCTTGGTGTATGGCATTGTCTGTTATGCCGTTGTCTTTGGTGCATGGCATTGTCTTTTAAGCAGTTGTCTTTGGTGTATGGCATTGCCTGTTAAGCAGTTGTCTTTGGTGTATGGCATTGCCTGTTAAGCAGTTGTCTCTGGTAAATGTTCTTTTTTGTTAAGCAGTTGTCTTTGGTGTATTGCATTGCCTGTTAAGCAGTTGTCTTTGGTGTACGGCATTGCCTCTTAATCAGTTGTCTTTGGTGTATCGCATTGCCTGTTAAGCAGTTGTCTTTGGTGTAATACGTTGTCTGTTAAGCAGTTGTCTTTGGTGTATGTCATTGTCTGTTAAGCAGTTGTCTTTGGTGTATGGCATTGTCTGTTAAGCAGTTGTCTTTAGTGTATGTCATTGCCTGTTAAGCAGTTGTCTTTGGTGTAATGCGTTGTCTGTTAAGCAGTTGTCTTTGGTGTATTGCATTGTCTGTTAAGCAGTTGTCTTTGGTGTATGGCATTGCCTGTTAAGCAGTTGTCTTTAGTGTATGTCATTGCCTGTTAAGCAGTTGTCTTTGGTGTATGGCATTGTCTGTTAAGCAGTTGTCTTTGGTGTATGGCATTGCCTGTTAAGCAGTTGTCTTTGGTGTATGGCATTGTCTGTTAAGCAGTTGTCCTTGGTGTATGGCATTGCCTGTTAAGCAGTTGTCTTTGGTGTATGGCATTGCCTGTTAAGCAGTTGTCTTTGGTGTATGGCATTGTCTGTTAAGCAGTTGTCCTTGGTGTATGGCATTGCCTGTTAAGCAGTTGTCTTTGGTGTATGGCATTGTCTGTTAAGCAGTTGTCCTTGGTGTATGGCATTGTCTGTTAAGCAGTTGTCTTTAGTGTATGGCAGTGTCTGTTAAGCAGTTGTCTTTAGTGTATGGCAGTGTCTGTTAAGCAGTTGTCTTTGGTATATGGCATTGCCTGTTAAGCAGTTGTCTTTGGTGTATGGCATTGTCTGTTAAGCAGTTGTCCTTGGTGTATGGCATTGTCTGTTAAGCAGTTGTCTTTGGTGCATGGCATTGTCTGTTAAGCAGTTGTCTTTGGTGTATGGCATTGCCTGTTAAGCAGTTGTCTTTGGTGTATGGCATTGTCTGTTAAGCAGTTGTCTTTGGTGTATCGCAGTGTCTGTTAAGCAGTTGTCTTTGGTATATGGCATTGCCTGTTAAGCAGTTGTCTTTGGTGTATGGCATTGCCTGTTAAGCAGTTGTCATTGGTGTATGGCATTGTCTGTTAAGCAGTTGTCTTTGGTGTATGGCATTGTCTGTTAAGCAGTTGTCCTTGGTGTATCGCATTGTCTGTTAAGCAGTTGTCTTTGGTGTATCGCATTGTCTGTTAAGCAGTTGTCTTTGGTGTATGGCATTGTCTGTTAAGCAGTTGTCTTTGGTGTATGGCATTGCCTGTTAAGCAGTTGTCTTTGGTGTATGGCATTGTCTGTTAAGCAGTTGTCTTTGGTGTATGGCATTGTCTGTTAAGCAGTTGTCTTTGGTGTATGGCATTGCCTGTTAAGCAGTTGTCTTTGGTGTATGGCATTGTCTGTTAAGCAGTTGTCCTTGGTGTATGGCATTGCCTGTTAAGCAGTTGTCTTTGGTGTATGGCATTGCCTGTTAAGCAGTTGTCTTTGGTGTATGGCATTGTCTGTTAAGCAGTTGTCCTTGGTGTATGGCATTGCCTGTTAAGCAGTTGTCTTTGGTGTATGGCATTGTCTGTTAAGCAGTTGTCCTTGGTGTATGGCATTGTCTGTTAAGCAGTTGTCTTTAGTGTATGGCAGTGTCTGTTAAGCAGTTGTCTTTAGTGTATGGCAGTGTCTGTTAAGCAGTTGTCTTTGGTATATGGCATTGCCTGTTAAGCAGTTGTCTTTGGTGTATGGCATTGCCTGTTAAGCAGTTGTCTTTGGTGTATGGCATTGTCTGTTAAGCAGTTGTCCTTGGTGTATGGCATTGTCTGTTAAGCAGTTGTCTTTGGTGCATGGCATTGTCTGTTAAGCAGTTGTCTTTGGTGTATGGCATTGCCTGTTAAGCAGTTGTCTTTGGTGTATGGCATTGTCTGTTAAGCAGTTGTCTTTGGTGTATCGCAGTGTCTGTTAAGCAGTTGTCTTTAGTGTATGGCAGTGTCTGTTAAGCAGTTGTCTTTGGTATATGGCATTGCCTGTTAAGCAGTTGTCTTTGGTGTATGGCATTGTCTGTTAAGCAGTTGTCCTTGGTGTATGGCATTGTCTGTTAAGCAGTTGTCTTTGGTGCATGGCATTGTCTGTTAAGCAGTTGTCTTTGGTGTATGGCATTGCCTGTTAAGCAGTTGTCTTTGGTGTATGGCATTGTCTGTTAAGCAGTTGTCTTTGGTGTATCGCATTGCCTGTTAAGCAGTTGTCTTTGGTGTATGGCATTGTCTGTTAAGCAGTTGTCTTTGGTGTATCGCATTGTCTGTTAAGCAGTTGTCTTTGGTGTATCGCATTGTCTGTTAAGCAGTTGTCTTTGGTGTATGGCATTGTCTGTTAAGCAGTTGTCTTTGGTGTATGGCATTGCCTGTTAAGCAGTTGTCTTTGGTGTATGGCATTGTCTGTTAAGCAGTTGTCTTTGGTGTATGGCATTGTCTGTTAAGCAGTTGTCTTTGGTGTATGGCATTGCCTGTTAAGCAGTTGTCTTTGGTGTATGGCATTGTCTGTTAAGCAGTTGTCTTTGGTGTATGGCATTGTCTGTTAAGCAGTTGTCTTTAGTGTATGGCATTGCCTGTTAAGCAGTTGTCTTTGGTGTATGGCATTGCCTGTTAAGCAATTGTCTTTGGTGTATGGCACTGCCTGTTAAGCAGCTGTCTTTGGTGTATGGCATTGCCTGTTATGCATTTGTCTTTGGTGTATGGTGTTGTCTGTTAAGCAGTAGTCTTTGGTGTATGGCATTGCCTGTTAAGCAGTTGTCTTTGGTAAATGGCTTTTTTTGTTAAGCAGTTGTGTTTGTTGTATCGCATTGCCTGTTAAGCAGTTGTCTTTGGGGTATGGCATTGCCTCTTAATCAGTTGTCTTTGGTGTAATGCATTGCCTGTTAAGCAGTTGTCTTTGGTGTAAGGCGTTGTCTGTTAAGCAGTTGTCTTTGGTGTATGGAATTGCCTGTTAAGCAGTTGTCTTTGGCGTATGGCATTGCCTGTTAAGCAGTTGTCTCTGGTAAATGTTCTTTTTTGTTAAGCAGTTGTCTTTGGTGTATGGCAGTGTCTGTTAAGCAGTTGTCCTTGGTGTATGGCATTGTCTGTTAAGCAGTTGTCTTTGGTGTATGGTATTGCCTGTTAAGCAGTTGTCTTTGGTGTATGGCATTGCCTGTTAAGCAGTTGTTTTGGTGTATGGCATTGTCTGTTAAGCAGTTGTCTTTGGTGTAATGCGTTGTCTGTTAAGCAGTTGTCTTTGGTGTATGGCATTGTCTGTTAAGCAGTTGTCTTTGGTGTATGGCATTGTCTGTTAAGCAGTTGTCTTTAGTGTATGTCATTGCCTGTTAAGCAGTTGTCTTTGATGTAATGCGTTGTCTGTTAAGCAGTTGTCTTTGGTGTATGGCATTGTCTGTTAAGCAGTTGTCTTTGGTGTATGGCATTGCCTGTTAAGCAGTTGTCTTTGGTGTATGGCATTGTCTGTTAAGCAGTTGTTTTGGTGTATGGCATTGTCTGTTAAGCAGTTGTCTTTGGTGTATGGCATTGTCTGTTAAGCAGTTGTCTTTGGTGTATGGCATTACCTCTTAATCAGTTGTCTTTGGTGTATGGCATTGCCTGTTAAGCAGTTGTCTTTGGTGTAATGCGTTGTCTGTTAAGCAGTTGTCTTTGGTGTATGGCATTGTCTGTTAAGCAGTTGTCTTTGGTGTATGGCATTGTCTGTTAAGCAGCTGTCTTTAGTGTATGGCATTGTCTGTTAAGCAGTTGTCTTTGGTGTATGGCATTGTCTGTTAAGCAGTTGTCTTTGGTGTATGGCATTGCCTGTTAAGCAGTTGTCTTTGGTGTATGGCACTGCCTGTTAAGCAGCTGTCTTTGGTGTATGGCATTGCCTGTTATGCATTTGTCTTTGGTGTATGGTGTTGTCTGTTAAGCAGTTGTCTTTGGTAAATGGCTTTTTTTGTTAAGCAGTTGTGTTTGTTGTATCGCATTGCCTGTTAAGCAGTTGTCTTTGGGGTATGGCATTGCCTCTTAATCAGTTGTCTTTGGTGTATGGCATTGCCTGTTAAGCAGTTGTCTTTGGTGTAAGGCGTTGTCTGTTAAGCAGTTGTCTTTGGTGTATGGCATTGCCTGTTAAGCAGTTGTCTTTGGTGTATGGCATTGCCTGTTAAGCAGTTGTCTCTGGTAAATGTTCTTTTTTGTTAAACAGTTGTCTTTGGTGTATGGCAGTGTCTGTTAAGCAGTTGTCCTTGGTGTATGGCATTGTCTGTTAAGCAGTTGTCTTTGGTGTATGGCATTGCCTGTTAAGCAGTTGTCTTTGGTGTATGGCATTGCCTGTTAAGCAGTTGTTTTGGTGTATGGCATTGTCTGTTAAGCAGTTGTCTTTGGTGTAATGCGTTGTCTGTTAAGCAGTTGTCTTTGGTGTATGGCATTGTCTGTTAAGCAGTTGTCTTTGGTGTATGGCATTGTCTGTTAAGCAGTTGTCTTTAGTGTATGTCATTGCCTGTTAAGCAGTTGTCTTTGATGTAATGCGTTGTCTGTTAAGCAGTTGTCTTTGGTGTATGGCATTGTCTGTTAAGCAGTTGTCTTTGGTGTATGGCATTGCCTGTTAAGCAGTTGTCTTTGGTGTATGGCATTGTCTGTTAAGCAGTTGTTTTGGTGTATGGCATTGTCTGTTAAGCAGTTGTCTTTGGTGTATGGCATTGTCTGTTAAGCAGTTGTCTTTGGTGTATGGCATTACCTCTTAATCAGTTGTCTTTGGTGTATGGCATTGCCTGTTAAGCAGTTGTCTTTGGTGTAATGCGTTGTCTGTTAAGCAGTTGTCTTTGGTGTATGGCATTGTCTGTTAAGCAGTTGTCTTTGGTGTATGGCATTGTCTGTTAAGCAGCTGTCTTTAGTGTATGTCATTGCCTGTTAAGCAGTTGTCTTTGATGTAATGCGTTGTCTGTTAAGCAGTTGTCTTTGGTGTATGGCATTGTCTGTTAAGCAGTTGTCTTTGGTGTATGGCATTGTCTGTTAAGCAGTTGTCTTTGGTGTATGGCATTGTCTGTTAAGCAGTTGTCTTTAGTATATGTCATTGCCTGTTAAGCAGTTGTCTTTGGTGTAATGCGTTGTCTGTTAAGCAGTTGTCTTTGGTGTATGGCATTGTCTGTTAAGCAGTTGTCTTTGGTGTATGGCATTGCCTGTTAAGCAGTTGTCTTTAGTGTATGTCATTGCCTGTTAAGCAGTTGTCTTTGGTGTATGGCATTGTCTGTTAAGCAGTTGTCTTTGGTGTATGGCATTGTCTGTTAAGCAGTTGTCTTTGGTGTATGGCATTGTCTGTTAAGCAGTTGTCTTTAGTGTATGTCATTGCCTGTTAAGCAGTTGTCTTTGGTGTATGGCATTGCCTGTTAAGCAGTTGTCTTTGGTGTATGGCATTGTCTGTTAAGCAGTTGTCTTTGGTGTATGGCATTGTCTGTTAAGCAGTTGTCTTTAGTATATGTCATTGCCTGTTAAGCAGTTGTCTTTGGTGTAATGCGTTGTCTGTTAAGCAGTTGTCTTTGGTGTATGGCATTGTCTATTAAGCAGTTGTCTTTGGTGTATGGCATTGCCTGTTAAGCAGTTGTCTTTAGTGTATGTCATTGCCTGTTAAGCAGTTGTCTTTGGTGTATGGCATTGTCTGTTAAGCAGTTGTCTTTGGTGTATGGCATTGTCTGTTAAGCAGTTGTCTTTGGTGTATGGCAATGTCTTTTAAGCAGTTGTCTTTGGTGTATGGCATTGTCTGTTAAGCAGTTGTCTTTGGTGTATGGCAGTGTCTGTTAAGCAGTTGTCTTTGGTGTATGGCAGTGTCTGTTAAGCAGTTGTCTTTGGTGTATGGCATTGTCTGTTAAGCAGTTGTCTTTGGTGTATGGCAGTGTCTGTTAAGCAGTTGTCTTTGGTGTATGGCAGTGTCTGTTAAGCAGTTGTCTTTGGTGTATGGCATTGCCTGTTAAGCAGTTGTCTTTGGTGTATGGCAGTGTCTGTTAAGCAGTTGTCTTTGGTGTATGGCATTGCCTGTTAAGCAGTTGTCCTTGGTGTATGGCATTGTCTGTTATGCAGTTGTCTTTATTGTATGGCAATGCATGTTAAGCAGTTGTCTTTGGTGTATGGCAGTGTCTGTTAAGCAGTTGTCTTTGGTGTATGGCATTGTCTGTTAAGCAGTTGTCCTTGGTGTATGGCAATGTATGTTAAGCAGTTGTCTTTATTGTATGGCAATGCATGTTAAGCAGTTGTCTTTATTGTATGGCAATGCATGTTAAGCAGTTGTCTTTAGTGTATGGCATTGCCTGTTATGCAGTTGTCTTTGGTGTATGGCATTGTCTGTTAAGCAGTTGTCTTTGGTGTATGGCATTGTCTTTTAAGCAGTTGTCTTTGGTGTATGGCAGTGTCTGTTAAGCAGTTGTCTTTGGTGTATGACATTTTCTTTTAAGCAGTTGTCTTTGGTGTATGGCAGTGTCTGTTAAGCAGTTGTCTTTGGTGTATGGCATTGCCTGTTAAGCAGTTGTCTTTGGTGTATGGCATTGTCTGTTAAGCAGTTGTCTTTGGTGTAATGCGTTGTCTGTTAAGCAGTTGTTTTTGGTGTATGGCATTGCCTGTTAAGCAGTTGTATTTGGTGTATGGCATTGCCTGTTAAGCAGTTGTCTTTAGTGTATGTCATTGCCTGTTAAGCAGTTGTCTTTGGTGTATGGCATTGTCTGTTAAGCAGTTGTCTTTGGTGTATGGCATTGTCTGTTAAGCAGTTGTCTTTGGTGTATGGCAGTGTCTGTTAAGCAGTTGTCTTTGGTGTATGGCATTGTCTGTTAAGCAGTTGTCTTTGGTGTATGGCATTGCCTGTTAAGCAGTTGTCTTTGGTGTATGGCATTTTCTGTTAAGCAATTGTCTTTGGTGTATGGCATTGTCTGTTAAGCAGTTGTCTTTGGTGTATGGCATTGTCTGTTAAGCAGTTGTCTTTAGTATATGTCATTGCCTGTTAAGCAGTTGTCTTTGGTGTAATGCGTTGTCTGTTAAGCAGTTGTCTTTGGTGTATGGCATTGTCTGTTAAGCAGTTGTCTTTGGTGTATGGCATTGCCTGTTAAGCAGTTGTCTTTAGTGTATGTCATTGCCTGTTAAGCAGTTGTCTTTGGTGTATGGCATTGTCTGTTAAGCAGTTGTCTTTGGTGTATGGCATTGTCTGTTAAGCAGTTGTCTTTGGTGTATGGCAATGTCTTTTAAGCAGTTGTCTTTGGTGTATGGCATTGTCTGTTAAGCAGTTGTCTTTGGTGTATGGAAGTGTCTGTTAAGCAGTTGTCTTTGGTGTATGGCATTGTCTGTTAAGCAGTTGTCTTTGGTGTATGGCAGTGTCTGTTAAGCAGTTGTCTTTGGTGTATGGCAGTGTCTGTTAAGCAGTTGTCTTTGGTGTATGGCATTGCCTGTTAAGCAGTTGTCTTTGGTGTATGGCAGTGTCTGTTAAGCAGTTGTCTTTGGTGTATGGCATTGCCTGTTAAGCAGTTGTCTTTGGTGTATGACATTGCCTGTTAAGCAGTTGTCTTTAGTGTATGGCATTGCCTGTTAAGCAGTTGTCTTTGGTGTATGGCATTGTCTGTTAAGCAGTTGTCTTTGGTGTAAGGCGTTGTCTGTTAAGCAGTTGTCTTTGGTGTATGGCATTGTCTGTTAAGCAGTTTTCTTTGGTGTATGGCATTGTCTGTTAAGCAGTTGTCTTTGGTGTATGGCATTGTCTGTTAAGCAGTTGTCTGTGTTGTATGGCATTGTCTGTTAAGCAGTTGTCTTTGGTGTATGGCATTGCCTGTTAAGCAATTGTCTTTGGTGTATGGCAGTGTCTGTTAAGCAGTTGTCTTTGGTGTATGGCATTGTCTGTTAAGCAGTTGTGTTTAGTGTATGGCATTGCCTGTTAAGCAGTTGTTTTTGGTGTATGGCATTGTCTGTTGAGCAGTTGTCTTTAGTGTATGGCAATGCCTGTTAAGCAGTTGTCTTTAGTGTATGGCATTGTCTGTTATGCAGTTGTCTTTGGTGCATGGCATTGTCTGTTAAGCAGTTGTCTTTAGTGTATGGCAGTGTCTGTTAAGCAGTTGTCTTTGGTGTATGGCATTGCCTGTTAAGCAGTTGTCTTTGGTGTATGGCATTGTCTGTTAAGCAGTTCTCCTTGGTGTATGGCATTGTCTGTTATGCCGTTGTCTTTGGTGCATGGCATTGTCTTTTAAGCAGTTGTCTTTGGTGTATGGCATTGCCTGTTAAGCAGTTGTCTTTGGTGTATGGCATTGCCTGTTAAGCAGTTGTCTCTGGTAAATGTTCTTTTTTGTTAAGCAGTTGTCTTTGGTGTATCGCATTGCCTGTTAAGCATTTGTCTTTAGTATATGTCATTGCCTGTTAAGCAGTTGTCTTTGGTGTAATGCGTTGTCTGGTAAGCAGTTGTCTTTGGTGTATGGCATTGTCTGTTAAGCAGTTGTCTTTGGTGTATGGCATTGCCTGTTAAGCAGTTGTCTTTAGTGTATGTCATTGCCTGTTAAGCAGTTGTCTTTGGTGTATGGCATTGTCTGTTAAGCAGTTGTCTTTGGTGTATGGCATTGTCTGTTAAGCAGTTGTCTTTGGTGTATGGCAGTGTCTGTTAAGCAGTTGTCTTTGGTGTATGGCATTGTCTGTTAAGCAGTTGTCTTTGGTGTATGGCATTGCCTGTTAAGCAGTTGTCTTTGGTGTATGGCATTGTCTGTTAAGCAGTTGTCTTTGGTGTATGGCATTGTCTGTTAAGCAGTTGTCTTTAGTATATGTCATTGCCTGTTAAGCAGTTGTCTTTGGTGTATGGCATTGTCTGTTAAGCAGTTGTCTTTGGTGTATGGCATTGTCTGTTAAGCAGTTGTCTTTGGTGTATGGCATTGTCTGTTAAGCAGTTGTCTTTGGTGTATGGCATTGTCTGTTAAGCAGTTGTCTTTGGTGTAATGCGTTGTCTGTTAAGCAGTTGTCTTTGGTGTATGGCATTGTCTATTAAGCAGTTGTCTTTGGTGTATGGCATTGCCTGTTAAGCAGTTGTCTTTAGTGTATGTCATTGCCTGTTAAGAAGTTGTCTTTGGTGTATGGCATTGTCTGTTAAGCAGTTGTCTTTGGTGTATGGCATTGTCTGTTAAGCAGTTGTCTTTGGTGTATGGCAATGTCTTTTAAGCAGTTGTCTTTGGTGTATGGCATTGTCTGTTAAGCAGTTGTCTTTGGTGTATGGCAGTGTCTGTTAAGCAGTTGTCTTTGGTGTATGGCATTGTCTGTTAAGCAGTTGTCTTTGGTGTATGGCATTGTCTGTTAAGCAGTTGTCTTTGGTGTATGGCATTGTCTGTTAAGCAGTTGTCTTTAGTGTATGTCATTGCCTGTTAAGCAGTTGTCTTTGGTGTAATGCGTTGTCTGTTAAGCAGTTGTCTTTGGTGTATGGCATTGTCTGTTAAGCAGTTGTCTTTGGTGTATGGCATTGTCTGTTAAGCAGTCGTCTTTAGTATATGTCATTGCCTGTTAAGCAGTTGTCTTTGGTGTAATGCGTTGTCTGTTAAGCAGTTGTCTTTGGTGTATGGCATTGTCTGTTAAGCAGTTGTCTTTGGTGTATGGCATTGCCTGTTAAGCAGTTGTCTTTAGTGTATGTCATTGCCTGTTAAGCAGTTGTCTTTGGTGTATGGCATTGTCTGTTAAGCAGTTGTCTTTGGTGTATGGCATTGTCTGTTAAGCAGTTGTCTTTGGTGTATGGCAATGTCTTTTAAGCAGTTGTCTTTGGTGTATGGCATTGTCTGTTAAGCAGTTGTCTTTGGTGTATGGCAGTGTCTGTTAAGCAGTTGTCTTTGGTGTATGGCATTGTCTGTTAAGCAGTTGTCTTTGGTGTATGGCAGTGTCTGTTAAGCAGTTGTCTTTGGTGTATGGCAGTGTCTGTTAAGCAGTTGTCTTTGGTGTATGGCATTGCCTGTTAAGCAGTTGTCTTTGGTGTATGGCAGTGTCTGTTAAGCAGTTGTCTTTGGTGTATGGCATTGCCTGTTAAGCAGTTGTCCTTGGTGTATGGCATTGCCTGTTAAGCAGTTGTCCTTGGTGTATGGCAATGTATGTTAAGCAGTTGTCTTTATTGTATGGCAATGCATGTTAAGCAGTTGTCTTTAGTGTATGGCATTGTCTGTTATGCAGTTGTCTTTGGTGTATGGCATTGTCTGTTAAGCAGTTGTCTTTAGTGTATGGCATTGTCTGTTAAGCAGTTGTCTTTGGTGTACGGCATTGCCTGTTAAGCAGTTGTCTTTGGTGTATGGCATTGCCTGTTAAGCAGTTGTCTTTGGTGTATGGCATTGCCTGTTAAGCAGTTGTCTTTGGTGTATGGCATTGCCTGTTAAGCAGTTGTCTTTGGTGTATGGCATTGTCTGTTAAGCAGTTGTCTTTGGTGTATGGCATTGTCTGTTAAGCAGTTGTCTTTGGTGTATGGCATTGCCTGTTAAGCAGTTGTCTTTGGTGTATGGCATTGCCTGTTAAGCAGTTGTCTTTGGTGTATGGCATTGTCTGTTAAGCAGTTGTCTTTGGTGCATGGCATTGTCTGTTAAGCAGTTGTCTTTGGTGCATGGCATTGTCTGTTAAGCAGTTGTCTTTGGTGTATGGCATTGCCTGTTAAGCAGTTGTCTTTGGTGTATGGCATTGTCTGTTAAGTAGTTGTCTTTGGTGTATGGCATTGTCTGTTAAGTAGTTGTCTTTGGTGTATGGCATTGTCTGTTAAGCAGTTGTCTTTGGTGTATGGCATTGTCTGTTAAGTAGTTGTCTTTGGTGTATGGCATTGTCTGTTAAGTAGTTGTCTTTGGTGTATGGAATTGTCTGTAAGCAGTTGTCTTTGGTGTATGGCATTGTCTGTTAAGTAGTTGTCTTTGGTGTATGGCATTGTCTGTTAAGTAGTTGTCTTTGGTGTATGGCATTGTCTGTTAAGCAGTTGTCTTTGGTGCATGGCATTGTCTGTTAAGCATTTGTCTTTGGTGTATGGCATTGCCTGTTAAGCAGTTTTCTTTGGTGTATGGCATTGTCTGTTAAGCAGATGTCTTTGGTGTATGGCATTGTCTGTTAAGCAGTTGTCTTTGGTGTATGGCATTGTCTGTTAAGCAGTTGTCTTTGGTGTATGGCATTGCCTGTTAAGCAGTTGTCTTTGGTATATGGCATTGCCTGTTATGCAGTTGTCTTTGGTGTATGGCATTGCCTGTTAAGCAGTTGTCTTTGGTGTATGGCATTGTCTGTTAAGCAGATGTCTTTGGTGTATGGCATTGCCTGTTAAGCAGTTGTCTTTGGTGTATGGCATTGTCTGTTAAGCAGTTGTCTTTGGTGTATGGCATTGCCCGTTAAGCAGTTGTCTTTGGTGTATGGCATTGTCTGTTAAGCAGTTGTCTTTGGTGTATGGCATTGTCTGTTAAGCAGTTGTCTTTGGTGTATGGCATTGTCTGTTAAGCAGCTGTCTTTGGTGTATGGCATTGTCTGTTAAGCAGTTGTCTTTGGTGTATGGCATTGCCTGTTAAGCAGTTGTCTTTGGTGTATGGCATTGTCTGTTAAGCAGTTGTCTTTGGTGTATGGCATTGTCTGTTAAGCAGTTGTCTTTGGTGTATGGCATTGTCTGTTAAGCAGTTGTTTTTGGTGTATGGCATTGTCTGTTAAGCAATTGTCTTTGGTGTATGGCATTGCCTGTTATGCATTTGTCTTTGGTGTATGGTGTTGTCTGTTAAGCAGTTGTCTTTGGTGTATGGCATTGCCTGTTAAGCAGTTGTCTTTGGTAAATGGCTTTTTTTGTTAAGCAGTTGTGTTTGTTGTATCGCATTGCCTGTTAAGCAGTTGTCTTTGGGGTATGGCATTGCCTCTTAATCAGTTGTCTTTGGTGTATGGCATTGCCTGTTAAGCAGTTGTCTTTGGTGTAAGGCGTTGTCTGTTAAGCAGTTCTCTTTGGTGTATGGCATTGCCTGTTAAGCAGGAGTCTTTGGTGTCAGGTAGTGTCTGTTAAGCAGTTGTCTTTGGTGTATGGCATTGCCTGTTAAGCAGTTGTCTTTGGTGTATAACATTGCCTGTTAAGCAGTTGTCTTTGGTGCATGGCATTGCCTGTTAAGCAGTTGTCTTTGGTGTATGACATTGCCTGTTAAGCAGTTGTCTTTACTGTATGGCATTGCCTGTTAAGCAGTTGTCTTTGGTGTATGGCATTGTCTGTTAAGCAGTTCTCTTTGGTGTAAGGCGTTGTCTGTTAAGCAGTTGTCTTTGGTGTATGGCATTGTCTGTTAAGCAGTTTTCTTTGGTGTATGGCATTGTCTGTTAAGCAGTTGTCTTTGGTGTATGGCATTGTCTGTTAAGCAGTTGTCTTTGGTGTATGGCATTGCCTGTTAAGCAGTTGTTTTTGGTGTATGGCATTGTCTGTTAAGCAGTTGTCTTTGGTGTATGGCAATGCCTGATAAGCAGTTGTGTTTAGTGTATGGCATTGTCTGTTATGCAGTTGTCTTTGGTGCATGGCATTGCCTGTTAAGCAGTTGTCTTTAGTGTATGGCAGTGTCTGTTAAGCAGTTGTCTTTGGTGCATGGCATTGCCTGTTAAGCAGTTGTCTTTAGTGTATGGCAGTGTCTGTTATGCAGTTGTCTTTGGTTTATGGCATTGTCTGTTAAGCAGTTCTCCTTGGTGTATGGCATTGTCTGTTATGCCGTTGTCTTTGGTGCATGGCATTGTCTTTTAAGCAGTTGTCTTTGGTGTATGGCATTGCCTGTTAAGCAGTTGTCTTTGGTGTATGGCATTGCCTGTTAAGCAGTTGTCTCTGGTAAATGTTCTTTTTTGTTAAGCAGTTGTCTTTGGTGTATCGCATTGCCTGTTAAGCAGTTGTCTTTGGTGTATGGCGTTGTCTGTTAAGCAGTTGTCTTTGGTGTATGGCATTGCCTGTTAAGCAGTTGTCTTTGGTGTAATGCGTTGTCTGTTAAGCAGTTGTCTTTGGTGTATGGCATTGTCTGTTAAGCAGTTGTCTTTGGTGTATGGCATTGTCTGTTAAGCAGTTGTCTTTAGTGTATGTCATTGCCTGTTAAGCAGTTGTCTTTGGTGTAATGCGTTGTCTGTTAAGCAGTTGTCTTTGGTGTATGGCATTGTCTGTTAAGCAGTTGTCTTTGGTGTATGTCATTGCCTGTTAAGCAGTTGTCTTTAGTGTATGTCATTGCCTGTTAAGCAGTTGTCTTTGGTGTATGGCATTGTCTGTTAAGCAGTTGTCTTTGGTGTATGGCATTGGCTGTTAAGCAGTTGTCTTTGGTGTATGTCATTGGCTGTTAAGCAGTTGTCTTTGGTGTATGGCAGTGTCTGTTAAGCAGTTGTCTTTGGTGTATGGCAGTGTCTGTTAAGAAGTTGTCTTTATTGTATGGCAATGCATGTTAAGCAGTTGTCTTTAGTGTATGGCATTGTCTGTTAAGCAGTTGTCTTTAGTGTATGGCAGTGTCTGTTAAGCAGTTGTCTTTGGTGTATGGCATTGCCTGTTAAGCAGTTGTCTTTGGTGTATGGCATTGTCTGTTAAGCAGTTGTCCTTGGTGTATGGCATTGTCTGTCAAGCAGTTGTCTTTGGTGCATGGCATTGTCTGTTAAGCAGTTGTCTTTGGTGTATGGCATTGCCTGTTAAGCAGTTGTCTTTGGTGTATGGCATTGTCTGTTAAGCAGTTGTCTTTGATGTATGGCATTGCCTGTTAAGCAGTTGTCTTTGGTGTATGGCATTGTCTGTTAAGCAGTTGTCTTTGGTGTATGGCATTGTCTGTTAAGCAGTTGTCTTTGGTGTATGGCATTGCCTGTTAAGCAGTTGTCTTTGGTGTATGGCATTGTCTGTTAAGCAGTTGTCTTTAGTGTATGGCATTGTCTGTTAAGCTGTTGTCTTTGGTGTATGGCATTGTCTGTTAAGCAGTTGTCTTTGGTGTATGGCATTGTCTGTTAAGCAGTTGTCTTTGGTGTATGGCATTGTCTGTTAAGCAGTTGTCTTTGGTGTATGGCATTGTCTGTTAAGCAGTTGTCTTTAGTGTATGGAATTGTCTGTTAAGCAGTTGTCTTTGGTGTATGGCATTGTCTGTTAAGCAGTTGTCTTTGGTGTATGGCATTGCCTGTTAAGCAGTTGTCTTTGGTGTATGGCATTGTCTGTTAAGCAGTTGTCTTTGGTGTATGGCATTGTCTGTTAAGCAGTTGTCTTTGGTGTATGGCATTGTCTGTTAAGCAGTTGTCTTTGGTGTATGGCATTGCCTGTTAAGCAGATGTCTTTGGTGTATGGCATTGCCTGTTAAGCAGTTGTCTTTGGTGTATGGCATTGTCTGTTAAGCAGTTGTCTTTGGTGTATGGCATTGCCTGTTAAGCAGTTGTCTTTGGTGTATGGCATTGTCTGTTAAGCAGCTGTCTTTGGTGTATGGCATTGTCTGTTAAGCAGTTGTCTTTGGTGTATGGCATTGCCTGTTAAGCAGTTGTCTTTGGTGTATGGCATTGTCTGTTAAGCAGTTGTCTTTGGTGTATGGCATTGTCTGTTAAGCAGTTGTCTTTGGTGTATGGCATTGTCTGTTAAGCAGTTGTCTTTGGTGTATGGCATTGACTGTTAAGCAGTTGTCTTTGGTGTATGGCATTGTCTGTTAAGCAGTTGTCTTTGGTGTATGGCATTGTCTGTTAAGCAGTTGTCTTTGGTGTATGGCATTGTCTGTTAAGCAGTTGTCTTTGGTGTATGGCATTGCCTGTTAAGCAGTTGTCTTTGGTGTATGGCATTGCCTGTTAAGCAGTTGTCTTTGGTGTATGGCATTGCCTGTTAAGCAGTTGTCTTTGGTGTATGGCATTGTCTGTTAAGCAGTTGTCTTTGGTGTATGGCATTGTCTGTTAAGCAGTTGTCTTTGGTGTATGGCATTGTCTGTTAAGCAGTTGTCTTTGGTGTATGGCATTGTCTGTTAAGCAGTTGTCTTTGGTGTATGGCATTGCCTGTTAAGCAGTTGTCTTTGGTGTATGGCATTGCCTGTTATGCATTTGTCTTTGGTGCATGGTGTTGTCTGTTAAGCAGTAGTCTTTAGTGTATGGCATTGCCTGTTAAGCAGTTGTCTTTGGTAAATGGCTTTTTTTGTTAAGCAGTTGTGTTTGTTGTATCGCATTGCCTGTTAAGCAGTTGTCTTTGGGTATGGCATTGCCTCTTAATCAGTTGTCTTTGGTGTATGGCATTGCCTGTTAAGCAGTTGTCTTTGGTGTAAGGCGTTGTCTGTTAAGCAGTTGTCTTTGGTGTATGGCATTGCCTGTTAATCAGGAGTCTTTGGTGTCAGGTAGTGTCTGTTAAGCAGTTGTCTTTGGTGTATGGCATTGCCTGTTAAGCACTTGTCTTTGGGTATGGCATTGCCTCTTAATCAGTTGTCTTTGGTGTATGGCATTGCCTGTTAAGCAGTTGTCTTTGGTGTAAGGCGTTGTCTGTTAAGCAGTTGTCTTTGGTGTATGGCATTGTCTGTTAAGCAGTTGTCTTTGGTGTATGGCATTGCCTGTTAAGCAGTTGTCTTTGGTGTATGACATTGCCTGTTAAGCAGTTGTCTTTGGTGTATGGCATTGTCTGTTAAGCAGTTGTCTTTGGTGTATGGCATTGTCTGTTAAGCAGTTGTCTTTGGTGTATGTCGTTGCCTGTTAATCAGGAGTCTTTGGTGTCAGGTAGTGTCTGTTAAGCAGTTGTCTTTGGTGTATGGCATTGTCTGTTAAGCAGTTGTCTTTGGTGTATGGCAGTGCCTTTTAAGCAGTTGTCTTTGGTGTATGACATTGCCTGTTAAGCAGTTGTCTTTGGTGCATGGCATTGCCTGTTAAGCAGTTGTCTTTGGTGTATGGCATTGCCTGTTAAGCAGTTGTCTTTGGTGTATGACATTGCCTGTTAAGCAGTTGTCTTTAGTGTATGGCATTGCCTGTTAAGCAGTTGTCTTTGGTGTATGGCATTGTCTGTTAAGCAGTTCTCTTTGGTGTAAGGCGTTGTATGTTAAGCAGTTGTCTTTGGTGTATGGCATTGTCTGTTAAGCAGTTTTCTTTGGTGTATGGCATTGTCTGTTAAGCAGTTGTCTTTGGTGTATGGCAGTGTCTGTTAAGCAGTTGTCTTTGGTGTATGGCATTGTCTGTTAAGAAGTTGTCTTTAGTTCATGGCGTTGTCTGTTAAGCAGTTGTCTTTGGTGTATGGCAGTGTCTGTTAAGCATTCGTCTTTGGTGTATGGCATTGTCTGTTAAGCAGTTGTCTTTGGTGTATGGCATTGTCTGTTAAGCAGTTGTCTTTGGTGTATGGCATTGTCTGTTAAGCAGTTTTCTTTGGTGTATGGCATTGCCTGTTAAGCATTTGTCTTTGGTGTATGGCATTGTCTGTTAAGCAGTTGTCTTTGGTGTATGGCATTGCCTGTTAAGCATTTGTCTTTGGTGTATGGCATTGTCTGTTAAGCAGTTGTCTTTGGTGTATGGCATTGTCTGTTAAGCAGTTGTCTTTGGTGTATGGCATTGTCTGTTAAGCAGTTGTCTGTGGTGTATGGCATTGTCTGTTAAGCAGTTGTCTTTAGTGTATGGCATTGCCTGTTAAGCAGTTGTTTTTGGTGTATGGCATTGTCTGTTAAGCAGTTGTCTTTAGCGTATGGCAATGCCTGTTAAGCAGTTGTCTTTAGTGTATGGCATTGTCTGTTATGCAGTTGTCTTTGGTGCATGGCATTGTCTGTTAAGCAGTTGTCTTTAGTGTATGGCAGTGTCTGTTAAGCAGTTGTCTTTGGTGTATGGCATTGTCTGTTAAGCAGTTCTCCTTGGTGTATGGTATTGTCTGTTATGCCGTTGTCTTTGGTGCATGGCATTGTCTTTTAAGCAGTTGTCTTTGGTGTATGGCATTGCCTGTTAAGCAGTTGTCTTTGGTGTATGGCATTGCCTGTTAAGCAGTTGTCTCTGGTAAATGTTCTTTTTTGTTAAGCAGTTGGCAGTTGTCTTTGGTGTATCGCATTGCCTGTTAAGCAGTTGTCTTTGGTGTACGGCATTGCCTCTTAATCAGTTGTCTTTGGTGTATCGCATTGCCTGTTAAGCAGTTGTCTTTGGTGTAATGCGTTGTCTGTTAAGCAGTTGTCTTTGGTGTATGGCATTGTCTGTTAAGCAGTTGTCTTTGGTGTATGGCATTGTCTGTTAAGCAGTTGTCTTTGGTGTATGGCATTGTCTGTTAAGCAGTTGTCTTTAGTGTATGTCATTGCCTGTTAAGCAGTTGTCTTTGGTGTAATGCGTTGTCTGTTAAGCAGTTGTCTTTGGTGTATGGCATTGTCTGTTAAGCAGTTGTCTTTGGTGTATGGCATTGTCTGTTAAGCAGTTGTCTTTGGTGTATGGCATTGCCTGATAAGCAGTTGTCTTTAGTGTATGTCATTGCCTGTTAAGCAGTTGTCTTTGGTGTATCCCATTGTCTGTTAAGCAGTTGTCTTTGGTGTATGGCATTGCCTGTTAAGCAGTTGTCCTTGGTGTATGGCATTGTCTGTTATGCAGTTGTCTTTGGTACATGGCAATGTATGTTAAGCAGTTGTCTTTATTGTATGGCATTGCATGTTAGGCAGTTGTCTTTAGTGTATGGCATTGTCTGTTATGAAGTTGTCTTTGGTGTATGGTGTTGTCTGTTAAGCAGTTGTCTTTGGTGTATGGCATTGCCTGTTAAGCAGTTGTCTTTGGTGTATGGCATTGCCTGTTAAGCAGTTGTCTTTGGTGTATGGCATTGTCTGTTAAGCAGTTGTCTTTGGTGTATGGCATTGTCTGTTGAGCAGTTGTCTTTGGTATATGGCATTACCTGTTAAGCAGTTGTCTTTGGTGTATGGCATTGTCTGTTGAGCAGTTGTCTTTGGTGTATGGCATTACCTGTTAAGTAGTTATCTTTGGTGTATGGCATTGTCTGTTAAGCAGTTGTCTTTGTTGTATGGCATTGCCTGTTAAGCAGTTGTCTTTATTGTATGGCATTGCCTGTTAAGCAGCAGTCTTTGGTGTCTGGTAGTGTCTGTTAAGCAGTTGTCTTTGGTGTATGGCGTTGTCTGTTAAGCAGTTGTCTTTGGTGTATGGCATTGTCTGTTAAGCAGTTGTCTTTGGTGTATGGCATTGCCTGTTAAGCAGTTGTCTTTGGTGTATGGTGTTGCCTGTTAAGCAGTTTTCTTTGGTGTATGGCATTGCCTGTTAAGCAGTTGTCTTTGGTGTATGGTGTTGCCTGTTAAGCAGTTGTCTTTGGTGTATGGCAGTGTCTGTTAAGCAGTTGTCTTTGGTGTATGGCATTGCCTGTTAAGCAGTTTTCTTTGGTGTATGGCATTGCCTGTTAAGCAGTTTTCTTTGGTGTATGGCATTGCCTGTTAAGCAGTTGTCTTTGGTGTATGGTGTTGCCTGTTAAGCAGTTGTCTTTGGTGTATGGCAGTGTCTGTTAAGCAGTTGTCTTTGGTGTATGGTGTTGCCTGTTAAGCAGTTGTCTTTGGTGTATGGCGTTACATGTTAAGCAGTTGTCTTTAGTGTATGGCGTTGTCTGTTAAGCAGTTGTCTTTGGTGTATGGCATTGTCTGTTAAGCAGTTGTCTTTGGTGTATGGTATTGTCTGTTATGCAGTTGTCTTTTGTGCATGGCATTGCCTGTTAAGCAGTTGTCTTTGGTGTATGACATTGCCTGTCAAGCAGCTGTCTTTAGTGTATGGCATTGCCTGTTAAGCAGTTGTCTTTTGTGTATGGCAGTGTCTGTTAAGCAGTTGTCTTTGGTGTATGGCAGTGTCTGTTAAGCAGTTGTCTTTGGTGTATGGCGTTGTCTTTTAAGCAGTTGTCTTTGGTGTATGGCATTGTCTGTTAAGCAGTTGTCTTTGGTGTATGGCATTGCCTGTTAAGCAGTTGTCTTTGGTATATGGCTTTTTCTGTTAAACAGTTGTCTTTGGTGTATGGCAGTGTCTGTTAAGCAGTTGTCTTTGTTGTTTGGCAATGTCTGTTAAGCAGTTGTCTTTTGTGTATAGCATTGTCTGTTAAGCAGTTGTCTTTGGTAAATGGCAGTGTCTGTTAAGCTGTTGTCTTTGGTGTATGGCATTGCCTGTTAAGCAGTTGTCTTTGGTGTATGGCATTGTCTGTTAAGCAGTTGTCTTTGGTGTATGGCATTGTCTGTTAAGCAGTTGTCCTTGGTGTATGGCATTGTCTGTTATGCAGTTGTCTTTGGTGCATGGCATTGTCTGTTAAGCAGTTGTCTTTGGTGTAATGCGTTGTCTGTTAAGCAGTTGTCTTTAGTGTATGGCAATGCCTGTTAAGCAGTTGTCTTTAGTGTATGGCATTGTCTGTTATGCAGTTGTCTTTGGTGCATGGCATTGTCTGTTAAGCAGTTGTCCTTAGTGTATGGCAGTGTCTGTTAAGCAGTTGTCTTTGGTGTATGGCAGTGTCTGTTAAGCAGTTGTCTTTGGTGTATGGCGTTGTCTGTTAAGCAGTTGTCTTTGGTGTATGGCATTGTCTGTTAAACAGTTGTCCTTGGTGTATGGCATTGCCTGTTATGCAGTTGTCTTTGGTGCATGGCATTGTCTGTTAAGCAGTTGTCTTGGGTGTATAGCATTGCCTGTTAAGCAGTTGTCTTTGGTGTATGGCATTGTCTGTTAAGCAGTTGTCTTTAGTGTATGGCATTGCCTGTTAAGCAGTTGTCTTTGGTGTATGGCATTGTCTGTTAAGCAGTTCTCCTTGGTGTATGGCATTGTATGTTAAGCAGTTGTCTTTGGTGTATGACATTGTCTGTTATGCAGTTGTCTTTGGTGTATGGCATTGTCTGTTAAGCAGTTGTCTTTGGTGTATGGCATTGTCTGTTAAGCAGTTGTCTTTGGTGTATGGCATTGCCTCTTAAACAGTTGTCTTTGCTGTATGACATTGTCTGTTAAGCAGTTGTCTTTGGTGTATGGCATTGTCTGTTAAGCAGTTGTCTTTGGTGTATGGCATTGTCAGTTAAGCAGTTGTGTTTGGTGTATGGCATTGTCTGTTGAGCAGTTGTCTTTGGTGTATGGCATTGTCTGTTGAGCAGTTGTCTTTGGTGTATGGCATTGCCTCTTAAGCAGTTGTCTTTGCTGTATGACATTGTCTGTTAAGCAGTTGTCTTTGGTGTATGGCATTGTCTGTTAAGCAGTTGTCTTTGGTGTATGGCATTGTCAGTTAAGCAGTTGTGTTTGGTGTATGGCATTGTCTGTTGAGCAGTTGTCTTTGGTGTATGGCCTTACCTGTTAAGCAGTTATCTTTGGTGTATGGCATTGTCTGTTAAGCAGTTGTCTTTGTTGTATGGCATTGCCTGTTAAGCAGTTGTCTTTATTGTATGGCATTGCCTGTTAAGCAGCAGTCTTTGGTGTCTGGTAGTGTCTGTTAAGCAGTTGTCTTTGGTGTATGGCGTTGTCTGTTAAGCAGTTGTCTTTGGTGTATGGCATTGTCTGTTAAGCAGTTGTCTTTGGTGTATGGCATTGCCTGTTAAGCAGTTGTCTTTGGTGTATGGCAGTGTCTGTTAAGCAGTTGTCTTTGGTGTATGGCAGTGTCTATTAGGCAGTTGTCTTTGGTGTATGGCATTGTCTGTTATGCAGTTGTCTTTAGTGTATGGCATTGCCTGTTAAGCAGTTGTCTTTGGTGTATGGCATTGCCTGTTAAGCAGTTGTCTTTGGTGTAGTGCGTTGTCTGTTAAGCAGTTGTCTGTGGTGTATGGCATTGTCTGTTAAGCAGTTGTCTTTGGTGTATGGCGTTGCCAGTTAAGCAGTTGTCTTTGGTGTATGGCGTTGTCTGTTAAGCAGTTGTCTTTGGTGTATGGCGCTGTCTGTTAAGCAGTTGTCTTTGGCGTATGGCATTTTCTGTTAAGCAGTTGTCTTTGGTGTATGGCATTGTCTGTTAAGCAGTTGTCTTTGGTGTATGGCATTTTCTGTTAAGCAGTTGTCTTTGTTGTATGGCATTGCCTGTTAAGCAGTTGTCTTTGGTGTATGGCATTTTCTGTTAAGCAGTTGTCTTTGGTGTATGGCATTGTCTGTTAAGCAGTTGTCTTTGGTGTATGGCATTGTCTGTTAAGTAGTTGTCTTTGGTGTATGGCATTGCCTGTTAAGCAGTTGTCTTTAGTTTATGGCATTGTCTGTTAATCAGTTGTCTTTGGTGTATGGCATTGCCTGTTAAGCAGTTGTCTTTGGTGTATGGCGTTGCCTGTTCAGCACTTGTCTTTGGTGTATGACATTGCCTGTTAAGCAGTTGTCTTTGGTGTATGGCGTTGCCTGTTCAGCAGTTGTCTTTGGTGTATGGCATTGTCTGTTAAGCAGTTGTCTTTGGTGTATGGCATTGTCTGTTAAGCAGTTGTCTTTGGTGTATGGCATTGTCTGTTAAGCAGTTGTCTTTGGTGTATGGCATTGCCTGTTAAGCAGTTGTCTTTGCTGTATGGCATTGTCTGTTAAGCAGTTGTCTTTGGTGTATGGCATTGCCTGTTAAGCAGTTGTCTTTGGTGTATGGCACTGTCTGTTAAGCAGTTGTCTTTGGTGTATGGCATTGTCTGTTAAGCAGTTGTCTTTGGTGTATTGCATTGCCTGTTAAGCAGTTGTCTTTGGTGTATGGCATTGCCTGTTAAGCAGTTGTCTTCGGTGTATGGCACTGTCTGTTAAGCAGTTGTCTTTGTTGTATGGCATTGTCTGTTAAGCAGTTGTCTTTGGTGTATGGCATTGTCTGTTAAGCAGTTGTCTTTGTTGTATGGCATTGCCTGTTAAGCAGTTGTCTTTATTGTATGGCATTGCCTGTTAAGCAGCAGTCTTTGGTGTCTGGTAGTGTCTGTTAAGCAGTTGTCTTTGGTGTATGGCGTTGTCTGTTAAGCAGTTGTCTTTGGTGTATGGCATTGTCTGTTAAGCAGTTGTCTTTGGTGTATGGCATTGCCTGTTAAGCAGTTGTCTTTGGTGTATGGCAGTGTCTGTTAAGCAGTTGTCTTTGGTGTATGGCAGTGTCTATTAGGCAGTTGTCTTTGGTGTATGGCATTGTCTGTTATGCAGTTGTCTTTAGTGTATGGCATTGCCTGTTAAGCAGTTGTCTTTGGTGTATGGCATTGCCTGTTAAGCAGTTGTCTTTGGTGTAGTGCGTTGTCTGTTAAGCAGTTGTCTGTGGTGTATGGCATTGTCTGTTAAGCAGTTGTCTTTGGTGTATGGCGTTGCCAGTTAAGCAGTTGTCTTTGGTGTATGGCGTTGTCTGTTAAGCAGTTGTCTTTGGTGTATGGCGTTGTCTGTTAAGCAGTTGTCTTTGGTGTATGGCATTTTCTGTTAAGCAGTTGTCTTTGGTGTATGGCATTGTCTGTTAAGCAGTTGTCTTTGGTGTATGGCATTTTCTGTTAAGCAGTTGTCTTTGTTGTATGGCATTGCCTGTTAAGCAGTTGTCTTTGGTGTTTGGCATTTTCTGTTAAGCAGTTGTCTTTGGTGTATGGCATTGTCTGTTAAGCAGTTGTCTTTGGTGTATGGCATTGTCTGTTAAGCAGTTGTCTTTGGTGTATGGCATTGCCTGTTAAGCAGTTGTCTTTAGTTTATGGCATTGTCTGTTAATCAGTTGTCTTTGGTGTATGGCATTGCCTGTTAAGCAGTTGTCTTTGGTGTATGGCGTTGCCTGTTCAGCACTTGTCTTTGGTGTATGACATTGCCTGTTAAGCAGTTGTCTTTGGTGTATGGCGTTGCCTGTTCAGCAGTTGTCTTTGGTGTATGGCATTGTCTGTTAAGCAGTTGTCTTTGGTGTATGGCATTGTCTGTTAAGCAGTTGTCTTTGGTGTATGGCATTGTCTGTTAAGCAGTTGTCTTTGGTGTATGGCATTGCCTGTTAAGCAGTTGTCTTTGCTGTATGGCATTGTCTGTTAAGCAGTTGTCTTTGGTGTATGGCATTGCCTGTTAAGCAGTTGTCTTTGGTGTATGGCACTGTCTGTTAAGCAGTTGTCTTTCGTGTATGGCATTGTCTGTTAAGCAGTTGTCTTTGGTGTATTGCATTGCCTGTTAAGCAGTTGTCTTTGGTGTATGGCATTGCCTGTTAAGCAGTTGTCTTCGGTGTATGGCACTGTCTGTTAAGCAGTTGTCTTTGTTGTATGGCATTGTCTGTTAAGCAGTTGTCTTTGGTGTATTTCAGTGTCTAATAAGCAGTTGACTTTGGTGTATGGCATTGTCTGTTAAGCAGTTGTCTTTGGTGTATGGCATTGCTTTTTAAGCAGTTGTTTTTGGTGTTTGGCAGTGTCTATTACGCAGTTGTCTTTGGTGTATGGCATTGTCTGTTATGCAGTTGTCATTGGTGTATGGCATTGTCTGTTAAGCAGTTGTCTTTGGTGTATGGCATTGTCTGTTAAGCAGTTGTCTTTGGTGTATGGCATAGTCTGTTAAGCAGTTGTCTGTGGTGTATAGCATTGTCTGTTAAGCAGTTGTCTTTGTTGTATGGCATTGCCTGTTAAGCAGTTGTCTTTGGTCCATGGCATTGCCTGTTAAGCAGTTGTCTTTGGTGTATGGCAGTGTCTGTTAAGCAGTTGTCTTTGGTGTATGGAATTGCCTGTTAAGCAGTTGTCTAAGGTGTATGGCATTGTCTGTTAAGCAGTTGTCTTTGGTGTATGGCATTGTCTGTTAAGCAGTTGTATTTGGTGTATGGCATTGCCTGTTAAGCAGTTGTCTTTGGTGTATGGCATTGCCTGTTAAGCAGTTGTCTTTGGTGTATGGCATTGTCTTTTAAGCAGTTGTATTTGGTGTATGGCATTGTCTGTTAAGCAGTTGTCCTTGGTGTATGGCATTGTCTGTTATGCAGTTGTCTTTGGTGCATGGCATTGTCTGTTAAGCCGTTGTCTTTGGTGTATGGCATTGTCTTTTAAGCAGTTGTATTTGGTGTATGGCATTGTCTGTTAAGCAGCTGTCCTTGGTGTATGGCATTGTCTGTTATGCAGTTGTCTTTGGTGCATGGCATTGTCTGTTAAGCAGTTGTCTTTGGTGTATGGCATTGTCTGTTAAGCAGTTGTCTTTGGTGTATGGCATTGTCTTTTACGCAGTTGTCTTTGGTGTATGGCATTGTCTGTTAAGCAGTTGTCCTTGGTGTATGGCATTGTCTGTTAAGCAGTTGTCCTTGGTGTATGGCATTGCCTGTTAAGCAGTTGTCTTTGGTGTATGGCATTGTCTGTTAAGCAGTTGTCTTTGGTGTATGGCATTGTCTTTTACGCAGTTGTCTTTGGTGTATGGCATTGTCTGTTAAGCAGTTGTCCTTGGTGTATGGCATTGTCTGTTATGCAGTTGTCTTTGGTGCATGGCATTGTCTGTTAAGCAGTTGTCTTTGGTGTATGGCATTGCCTGCTAAGCAGTTGTCTTTGGTGTGTGGCATTACCTGTTAAGCAGTTGTCTTTGGTGTATGGTATTGTCTGTTAAGCAGTTGTCTTTAGTGTATGGCATTGCCTGTTAAGCAGTTGTCTTTGGTGTATGGCATTGTCTGTTAAGCAGTTGTCTTTGGTGCATGGCATTGTCTGTTAAGCAGTTGTCTTTGATGTATGGCATTGCCTGTTAAGCAGCTGTCTTTGGTGTATAGCATTGCCTGTTAAGCAGTTGTCTTTGGTGTATGGCGTTATCTGTTAAGCAGTTGTCTCTGGTGTATGGCATTGGCTGTTAAGCAGTTGTCTTTGGTGTATGGCATTGCCTGTAAAGCAGTTGTCTTTGGTGTATGGCATTGCCTGTTAAGCAGTTTTCATTGGTGTATGGCATTGCCTGTTAAGCAGTTGTCTTTGCTGTATGGCATTGTCCATTAAGCAGCTGTCTTTGGTGTATGGCATTGTCTGTTAAGCAGTTGTCTGTGGTGTATGGCATTGTCTGTTAAGCAGTTGTCTTTGGTGTATGGCACTGCCTGTTAAGCAGTTGTCTTTGATGTATGGCATTGTCTGTTAAGCAGTTGTCTTTGGTGTATGGCATTGTCTGTTATGCAGTTGTCTTTGGTGTATGGCATTGCCTGTTAAGCAGTTGTCTTTAGTGTATGGCAGTGTCTGTTAAGCAGTTGTCTTTTGTGTATAGCATTGTCTGTTAAGCAGTTGTCTTTGGTAAATGGCAGTGTCTGTTAAGCTGTTGTCCTTGGTGTATGGCATTGCCTGTTAAGCAGTTGTCTTTGGTGTATGGCATTGTCTGTTAAGCAGTTGTCTTTGGTGCATGGAATTGTCTGTTAAGCAGTTGTCTTTGGTGTATGGCATTGTCTGTTAAGCAGTTGTCTTTGGTGCATGGCATTGTCTGTTAAGCAGTTGTCTTTGGTGTATGGCATTGTCTGTTAAGCAGTTGTCTTTGGTGTATGGCATTGTCTGTTAAGCAGTTGTCCTTGGTGTATGGCATTGTCTGTTATGCAGTTGTCTTTGGTGCATGGCATTGTCTGTTAAGCAGTTGTCTTTAGTGTATGGCAATGCCTGTTAAGCAGTTGTCTTTAGTGTATGGCATTGTCTGTTATGCAGTTGTCTTTGGTGTACTGCGTTGTCTGTTAAGCAGTTGTCTTTGGTGCATGGCATTGCCTGTTAAGCAGTTGTCTTTGGTGTACTGCGTTGTCTGTTAAGCAGTTGTCTTTGGTGCAGGGCATTGTCTGTTAAGCAGTTGTCTTTAGTGTATGGCAGTGTCTGTTAAGCAGTTGTCTTTGGTGTATGGCAGTGTCTGTTAAGCAGTTGTCTTTGGTGTATGGCATTGTCTCTTAAGCAGTTGTCTTTAGTGTATGGCATTGTCTGTTAAGCAGTTGTCTTTGGTGTATGGCATTGTCTGTTAAGCAGTTGTCCTTGGTGTATGGCATTGTCTGTTATGCAGTTGTCTTTGGTGCATGGCATTGTCTGTTAAACAGTTGCCTTTAGTGTATGGCATTGCCTGTTAAGCAGTTGTCTTTGGTGTATGGCATTGTCTGTTAAGCAGTTATCCTTGGTGTATGGCATTGTCTGTTAAGCAGTTGTCTTTGGTGTATGGCATTGTCTGTTAAGCAGTTGTCCTTGGTGTATGGCATTGTCTGTTATGCAGTTGTCTTTGGTGCATGGCATTGTCTGTTAAGCAGTTGTCTTTAGTGTATGGCAGGGTCTGTTAAGCAGTTGTCTTTAGTGTATGGCATTGTCTGTTATGCAGTTGTCTTTGGTGTATGGCATTGTCTGTTAAGCAGTTGTCTTTAGTGTATGGCAGTGTCTGTTAAGCAGTTGTCTTTGGTGTATGGCATTGCCTGTTAAGCAGTTGTCTTTGGTGTATGGCATTGACTGTTAAGCAGTTCTCCTTGGTGTATGGCATTGTCTGTTATGCCGTTGTCTTTGGTGCATGGCATTGTCTTTTAAGCAGTTGTCTTTGGTGTATGGCATTGCCTGTTAAGCAGTTGTCTTTGGTGTATGGCATTGCCTGTTAAGCAGTTGTCTCTGGTAAATGTTCTTTTTTGTTAAGCAGTTGTCTTTGGTGTGTGGCATTGCCTGTTAAGCAGTTGTCTTTGGTGTATGGCATTGCCTCTTAATCAGTTGTCTTTGGTGCATGGCATTGTCTGTTAAGCAGTTGTCTTTGGTGTATGGCATTGCCTGTTAAGCAGTTGTCTTTGGTGTATGGCATTGTCTGTTAAGCAGTTGTCTTTGGTGTATGGCATTGCCTGTTAAGCAGTTGTCTTTGGTGTATGGCATTGTCTGTTAAGCAGTTGTCTTTGGTGTATGGCATTGTCTGTTAAGCAGTTGTCTTTGGTGTATGGCATTGTCTGTTAAGCAGTTGTCTTTGGTGTATGGCATTGCCTGTTAAGCAGTTGTCTTTGGTGTATGGCATTGTCTGTTAAGCAGTTGTCTTTGGTGTATGGCATTGTCTGTTAATCAGTTGTCTTTGGTGTATGGCATTGTCTGTTAAGCAGTTGTCTTTGGTGCATGGCATTGTCTGTTAAGCAGATGTCTTTGGTGTATGGCATTGTCTGTTAAGCAGATGTCTTTGGTGTATGGCATTGCCTGTTAAGCAGTTGTCTTTGGTGTATGGCATTGTCTGTTAAGCAGTTGTCTTTGGTGTATGGCATTGTCTGTTAAGCAGTTGTCTTTGGTGTAGGGCATTGTCTGTTAAGCAGTTGTCTTTGGTGTATGAAATTGTCTGTTAAGCAGTTGTCTTTGGTGTATGGCATTGTCTGTTAAGCAGTTGTCTTTGGTGTATGGCATTGCCTGTTAAGCAGTTGTCTTTGGTGTATGGCATTGTCTGTTAAGCAGTTGTCTTTGGTGTATGGCATTGCCTGTTAAGCAGTTGTCTTTGGTGTATGGCATTGTCTGTTAAGCAGTTGTCTTTGGTGTATGGCATTGCCTGTTAAGCAGTTGTCTTTGGTGTATGGCATTGTCTGATAAGCAGTTGTCTTTGGTGTATGGCATTGTCTGTTAAGCAGTTGTCTTTGGTGTATGGCATTGTCTGTTAAGCAGTTGTCTTTGGTGTATGGCATTGCCTGTTAAGCAGTTGTCTTTGGTGTATGGCATTGCCTGTTAAGCAGTTGTCTTTGGTGTATGGCATTGTCTGTTAAGCAGTTGTCTTTGGTGTATGGCATTGTCTGTTAATCAGTTGTCTTTGGTGTATGGCATTGTCTGTTAAGCAGTTGTCTTTGGTGTATGGCATTGTCTGTTAAGCAGTTCTCTTTGGTGTAAGGCGTTGTCTGTTAAGCAGTTGTCTTTGGTGTATGGCATTGTCTGTTAAGCAGTTTTCTTTGGTGTATGGCATTGTCTGTTAAGCAGTTGTCTTTGGTGCATGGCATTGTCTGTTAAGCAGTTGTCTTTGGTGTATGGCATTGCCTGTTAAGCAGTTGTCTTTGGTGTATGGCATTGTCTGTTAAGCAGTTGTCTTTGGTGTATGGCATTGCCTGTTAAGCAGTTGTCTTTGGTGTATGGCATTGTCTGTTAAGCAGTTGTCTTTGGTGTATGGCATTGTCTGTTAAGCAGTTGTCTTTGGTGTATGGCATTGTCTGTTAAGCAGTTGTCTTTGGTGTATGGCATTGCCTGTTAAGCAGTTGTCTTTGGTGTATGGCATTGTCTGTTAAGCAGTTGTCTTTGGTGTATGGCATTGTCTGTTAAGCAGTTGTCTTTGGTGTATGGCATTGTCTGTTAATCAGTTGTCTTTGGTGTATGGCATTGTCTGTTAAGCAGTTGTCTTTGGTGCATGGCATTGTCTGTTAAGCAGATGTCTTTGGTGTATGGCATTGTCTGTTAAGCAGATGTCTTTGGTGTATGGCATTGCCTGTTAAGCAGTTGTCTTTGGTGTATGGCATTGTCTGTTAAGCAGTTGTCTTTGGTGTATGGCATTGTCTGTTAAGCAGTTGTCTTTGGTGTAGGGCATTGTCTGTTAAGCAGTTGTCTTTGGTGTATGAAATTGTCTGTTAAGCAGTTGTCTTTGGTGTATGGCATTGTCTGTTAAGCAGTTGTCTTTGGTGTATGGCATTGCCTGTTAAGCAGTTGTCTTTGGTGTATGGCATTGTCTGTTAAGCAGTTGTCTTTGGTGTATGGCATTGCCTGTTATGCATTTGTCTTTGGTGTATGGTGTTGTCTGTTAAGCAGTAGTCTTTTGTGTATGGCATTGCCTATTAAGCAGTTGTCTTTGGTAAATGGCTTTTTTTGTTAAGCAGTTGTGTTTGTTGTATCCCATTGCCTGTTAAGCAGTTGTCTTTGGGGTATGGCATTGCCTCTTAATCAGTTGTCTTTGGTGTATGGCATTGCCTGTTAAGCAGTTGTCTTTGGTGTAAGGTGTTGTCTGTTAAGCAGTTGTCTTTGGTGTATGGCATTGCCTGTTAAGCAGGAGTCTTTGGTGTCAGGTAGTGTCTGTTAAGCAGTTGTCTTTGGTGTATGGCATTGTCTGTTAAGGAGTTGTCTTTGGTGTATGGCATTGCCTGTTAAGCAGTTGTCTTTGGTGTATGACATTGCCTGTTAAGCAGTTGTCTTTGGTGCATGGCATTGCCTGTTAAGCAGTTGTCTTTGGTGTATGGCATTGCCTGTTAAGCAGTTGTCTTTAGTGTATGGCATTGCCTGTTAAGCAGTTGTCTTTGGTGTATGGCATTGTCTGTTAAGCAGTTCTCTTTGGTGTAAGGCGTTGTCTGTTAAGCAGTTGTCTTTGGTGTATGGCATTGTCTGTTAAGCAGTTTTCTTTGGTGTATGGCAGTGTCTGTTAAGCAGTTGTCTTTGGTGTATGGCATTGTCTGTTAAGCAGTTGTCTTTGGTGTATGGCATTGTCTGTTAAGCAGTTGTCTTTGGTGTATCGCATTGTCTGTTAAGCAGTTGTCTTTGGTGTATGGCATTGTCTGTTAAGCAGTTGTCTTTGGTGTATGGCATTGTCTGTTAAGCAGTTGTCTTTGGTGTATGGCATTGTCTGTTAAGCAGTTGTCTTTGGTGTATGGCATTGTATGTTAAGCAGTTGTCTTTGGTGTATGGCATTGTCTGTTAAGCAGTTGTCTGTGGTGTATGGCATTGTCTGTTAAGCAGTTGTCTTTGGTGTATGGCATTGCCTCTTAAGCAGTTGTCTTTGGTGTATGGCAGTGTCTGTTAAGCAGTTGTCTTTGGTGTATGGCATTGTCTGTTAAGCAGTTGTCTTTAGTGTATGGCATTGCCTGTTAAGCAGTTGTTTTTGGTGTATGGCATTGTCTGTTAAGCAGTTGTCTTTAGTGTATGGCAGTGTCTGTTAAGCAGCTGTCTTTGGTGTATGGCATTGTCTGTTAAGCAGCTGTCTTTGGTGTTTGGCAATGCCTGTTAAGCAGTTGTCTTTAGTGTATGGCATTGTCTGTTATGCAGTTGTCTTTGGTGCATGGCATTGTCTGTTAAGCAGTTGTCTTTAGTGTATGGCAGTGTCTGTTAAGCAGTTGTCTTTGGTGTATGGCATTGTCTGTTAAGCAGTTCTCCTTGGTGTATGGCATTGTCTGTTATGCCGTTGTCTTTGGTGCATGGCATTGCCTGTTAAGCAGTTGTCTTTGGTGTACGGCATTGTCTGTTAAGCAGTTGTCTTTGGTGTATGGCATTGCCTCTTAATCAGTTGTATTTGGTGTATCGCATTGCCTGTTAAGCAGTTGTCTTTGGTGTACGGCATTGCCTGTTAAGCAGTTGTCTTTGGTGTATGGCATTGCCTCTTAATCAGTTGTCTTTGGTGTATCGCATTGCCTGTTAAGCAGTTGTCTTTGGTGTAATGCGTTGTCTGTTAAGCAGTTGTCTTTGGTGTATGGCAGTGTCTGTTAAGCAGTTGTCTTTGGTGTAATGTGTTGTCTGTTAAGCAGTTGTCTTTGGTGTATGGCATTGTCTGTTAAGCAGTTGTCTTTAGTGTATGTCATTGCCTGTTAAGCAGTTGTCTTTGGTGTAATGCGTTGTCTGTTAAGCAGTTGTCTTTGGTGTATGGCATTGTCTGTTAAGCAGTTGTCTTTGGTGTATGGCATTGCCTGTTAAGCAGTTGTCTTTAGTGTATGTCATTGCCTGTTAAGCAGTTGTCTTTGGTGTATGTCATTGCCTATTAAGCAGTTGTCTTTGGTGTATGGCATTGTCTGTTAAACAGTTGTCTTTAGTGTATGGCATTGTCTGTTAAGCAGTTGTCTTTGGTGTATGGCAGTGTCTGTTAAGCAGTTGTCTTTGGTGTATGGCAGTGTCTGTTAAGAAGTTGTCTTTGGTGTATGGCAGTGTCTGTTAAGCAGTTGTCTTTGGTGTAATGTGTTGTCTGTTAAGCAGTTGTCTTTGGTGTATGGCATTGTCTGTTAAGCAGTTGTCTTTAGTGTATGTCATTGCCTGTTAAGCAGTTGTCTTTGGTGTAATGCGTTGTCTGTTAAGCAGTTGTCTTTGGTGTATGGCATTGTCTGTTAAGCAGTTGTCTTTGGTGTATGGCATTGCCTGTTAAGCAGTTGTCTTTAGTGTATGTCATTGCCTGTTAAGCAGTTGTCTTTGGTGTATGTCATTGCCTATTAAGCAGTTGTCTTTGGTGTATGGCATTGCCTGTTAAGCAGGAGTCTTTGGTGTCAGGTAGTGTCTGTTAAGCAGTTGTCTTTGGTGTATGGCATTGTCTGTTAAGGAGTTGTCTTTGGTGTATGGCATTGCCTGTTAAGCAGTTGTCTTTGGTGTATGACATTGCCTGTTAAGCAGTTGTCTTTGGTGCATGGCATTGCCTGTTAAGCAGTTGTCTTTGGTGTATGGCATTGCCTGTTAAGCAGTTGTCTTTAGTGTATGGCATTGCCTGTTAAGCAGTTGTCTTTGGTGTATGGCATTGTCTGTTAAGCAGTTCTCTTTGGTGTAAGGCGTTGTCTGTTAAGCAGTTGTCTTTGGTGTATGGCATTGTCTGTTAAGCAGTTTTCTTTGGTGTATGGCAGTGTCTGTTAAGCAGTTGTCTTTGGTGTATGGCATTGTCTGTTAAGCAGTTGTCTTTGGTGTATGGCATTGTCTGTTAAGCAGTTGTCTTTGGTGTATCGCATTGTCTGTTAAGCAGTTGTCTTTGGTGTATGGCATTGTCTGTTAAGCAGTTGTCTTTGGTGTATGGCATTGTCTGTTAAGCAGTTGTCTTTGGTGTATGGCATTGTCTGTTAAGCAGTTGTCTTTGGTGTATGGCATTGTATGTTAAGCAGTTGTCTTTGGTGTATGGCATTGTCTGTTAAGCAGTTGTCTGTGGTGTATGGCATTGTCTGTTAAGCAGTTGTCTTTGGTGTATGGCATTGCCTCTTAAGCAGTTGTCTTTGGTGTATGGCAGTGTCTGTTAAGCAGTTGTCTTTGGTGTATGGCATTGTCTGTTAAGCAGTTGTCTTTAGTGTATGGCATTGCCTGTTAAGCAGTTGTTTTTGGTGTATGGCATTGTCTGTTAAGCAGTTGTCTTTAGTGTATGGCAGTGTCTGTTAAGCAGCTGTCTTTGGTGTATGGCATTGTCTGTTAAGCAGCTGTCTTTGGTGTTTGGCAATGCCTGTTAAGCAGTTGTCTTTAGTGTATGGCATTGTCTGTTATGCAGTTGTCTTTGGTGCATGGCATTGTCTGTTAAGCAGTTGTCTTTAGTGTATGGCAGTGTCTGTTAAGCAGTTGTCTTTGGTGTATGGCATTGTCTGTTAAGCAGTTCTCCTTGGTGTATGGCATTGTCTGTTATGCCGTTGTCTTTGGTGCATGGCATTGCCTGTTAAGCAGTTGTCTTTGGTGTACGGCATTGTCTGTTAAGCAGTTGTCTTTGGTGTATGGCATTGCCTCTTAATCAGTTGTATTTGGTGTATCGCATTGCCTGTTAAGCAGTTGTCTTTGGTGTACGGCATTGCCTGTTAAGCAGTTGTCTTTGGTGTATGGCATTGCCTCTTAATCAGTTGTCTTTGGTGTATCGCATTGCCTGTTAAGCAGTTGTCTTTGGTGTAATGCGTTGTCTGTTAAGCAGTTGTCTTTGGTGTATGGCAGTGTCTGTTAAGCAGTTGTCTTTGGTGTAATGTGTTGTCTGTTAAGCAGTTGTCTTTGGTGTATGGCATTGTCTGTTAAGCAGTTGTCTTTAGTGTATGTCATTGCCTGTTAAGCAGTTGTCTTTGGTGTAATGCGTTGTCTGTTAAGCAGTTGTCTTTGGTGTATGGCATTGTCTGTTAAGCAGTTGTCTTTGGTGTATGGCATTGCCTGTTAAGCAGTTGTCTTTAGTGTATGTCATTGCCTGTTAAGCAGTTGTCTTTGGTGTATGTCATTGCCTATTAAGCAGTTGTCTTTGGTGTATGGCATTGTCTGTTAAACAGTTGTCTTTAGTGTATGGCATTGTCTGTTAAGCAGTTGTCTTTGGTGTATGGCAGTGTCTGTTAAGCAGTTGTCTTTGGTGTATGGCAGTGTCTGTTAAGAAGTTGTCTTTGGTGTATGGCATTGTCTGTTAAGCAGTAGTCTTTGGTGTATGGCATTGCCTGTTGAGCAGTTGTCTTTGGTGTATGGCATTGCCTGTTAAGCAGTTGTCTTTGGTGTATGGCATTGTCTGTTAAGCAGTTGTCTTTGGTGTATGGCATTGTCTGTTAAGCAGTTGTCTTTGGTGTATGGCATTGTCTGTTAAGCAGTTGTCTGTGGTGTATGGCATTGTCTGTTAAGCAGTTGTCTTTGGTGTATGGCATTGCCTGTTAAGCAGTTGTCTTTGGTGTATGGCAGTGTCTGTTAAGCAGTTGTCTTTGGTGTATGGCATTGTCTGTTAAGCAGTTGTCTTTAGTGTATGGCATTGCCTGTTAAGCAGTTGTTTTTGGTGTATGGCATTGTCTGTTAAGCAGTTGTCTTTAGTGTATGGCAGTGTCTGTTAAGCAGCTGTCTTTGGTGTATGGCATTGTCTGTTAAGCAGCTGTCTTTGGTGTTTGGCAATGCCTGTTAAGCAGTTGTCTTTAGTGTATGGCAATGTCTGTTATGCAGTTGTCTTTGGTGCATGGCATTGTCTGTTAAGCAGTTGTCTTTAGTGTATGGCAGTGTCTGTTAAGCAGTTGTCTTTGGTGTATGGCATTGCCTGTTAAGCAGTTGTCTTTGGTGTATGGCATTGTCTGTTAAGCAGTTGTCTTTGGTGTATGGCATTGTCTGTTAAGCAGTTCTCCTTGGTGTATGGCATTGTCTGTTATGCCGTTGTCTTTGGTGCATGGCACTGCCTGTTAAGCAGTTGTCTTTGGTGTACGGCATTGTCTGTTAAGCAGTTGTCTTTGGTGTATGGCATTGCCTCTTAATCAGTTGTCTTTGGTGTATCGCATTGCCTGTTAAGCAGTTGTCTTTGGTGTACGGCATTGCCTGTTAAGCAGTTGTCTTTGGTGTATGGCATTGCCTCTTAATCAGTTGTCTTTGGTGTATCGCATTGCCTGTTAAGCAGTTGTCTTTGGTGTAATGCGTTGTCTGTTAAGCAGTTGTCTTTGGTGTATGGCAGTGTCTGTTAAGCAGTTGTCTTTGGTGTAATGTGTTGTCTGTTAAGCAGTTGTCTTTGGTGTATGGCATTGTCTGTTAAGCAGTTGTCTTTAGTGTATGTCATTGCCTTTTAAGCAGTTGTCTTTGGTGTAATGCGTTGTCTGTTAAGCAGTTGTCTTTGGTGTATGGCATTGTCTGTTAAGCAGTTGTCTTTGGTGTATGGCATTGCCTGTTAAGCAGTTGTCTTTAGTGTATGTCATTGCCTGTTAAGCAGTTGTCTTTGGTGTATGTCATTGCCTATTAAGCAGTTGTCTTTGGTGTATGGCATTGTCTGTTAAACAGTTGTCTTTAGTGTATGGCATTGTCTGTTAAGCAGTTGTCTTTGGTGTATGGCAGTGTCTGTTAAGCAGTTGTCTTTGGTGTATGGCAGTGTCTGTTAAGAAGTTGTCTTTGGTGTATGGCATTGTCTGTTAAGCAGTAGTCTTTGGTGTATGGCATTGTCTGTTAAGCAGTTGTCTTTGGTGTATGGCATTGTCTGTTAAGCAGTTGTCTTTGGTGTATGGCATTGACTGTTAAGCAGTTGTCCTTGGTGTATGGCATTGTCTGTTATGCAGTTGTCTTTGGTACATGGCAATGTATGTTAAGCAGTTGTCTTTATTGTATGGCAATGCATGTTAAGCAGTTGTCTTTAGTGTATGGCATTGTCTGTTATGCAGTTGTCTTTGGTGTATGGCATTGTCTGTTAAGCAGTTGTCTTTAGTGTATGGCAGTGTCTGTTAAGCAGTTGTCTTTGGTGTATGGCATTGTCTGTTAAGCAGTTGTCTTTAGTGTATGGCGTTGTCTGTTAAGCAGTTGTCCTTGGTGTATGGCATTGTCTGTTAAGCAGTTGTCTTTGGTGCATGGCATTGTCTGTTAAGCAGTTGTCTTTGGTGTATGGCATTGCCTGTTAAGCAGTTGTCTTTGGTGTATGGCATTGTCTGTTAAGCAGTTGTCTTTGGTGTATCGCATTGCCTGTTAAGCAGTTGTCTTTGGTGTATGGCATTGTCTGTTAAGCAGTTGTCTTTGGTGTATGGCATTGTCTGTTAAGCAGTTGTCTTTGGTGTATGGCATTGTCTGTTAAGCAGTTGTCTTTGGTGTATGGCATTGCCTGTTAAGCAGTTGTCTTTGGTGTATGGCATTGTCTGTTAAGCAGTTGTCTTTGGTGTATGGCATTGTCTGTTAAGCAGTTGTCTTTAGTGTATGGCATTGCCTGTTAAGCAGTTGTCTTTGGTGTATGGCATTGCCTGTTAAGCAATTGTCTTTGGTGTATGGCATTGCCTGTTATGCATTTGTCTTTGGTGTATGGTGTTGTCTGTTAAGCAGTAGTCTTTGGTGTATGGCATTGCCTGTTAAGCAGTTGTCTTTGGTAAATGGCTTTTTTTGTTAAGCAGTTGTGTTTGTTGTATCGTATTGCCTGTTAAGCAGTTGTCTTTGGGGTATGGCATTGCCTCTTAATCAGTTGTCTTTGGTGTATGGCATTGCCTGTTAAGCAGTTGTCTTTGGTGTAAGGCGTTGTCTGTTAAGCAGTTGTCTTTGGTGTATGGCATTGCCTGTTAAGCAGTAGTCTTTGGTGTCAGGTAGTGTCTGTTAAGCAGTTGTCTTTGGTGTATGGCATTGCCTGTTGAGCAGTTGTCTTTGGTGTATGGCATTGCCTGTTAAGCAGTTGTCTTTGGTGTATGGCATTGTCTGTTAAGCAGTTGTCTTTGGTGTATGGCATTGTCTGTTAAGCAGTTGTCCTTGGTGTATGGCATTGTCTGTTATGCAGTTGTCTTTGGTACATGGCAATGTATGTTAAGCAGTTGTCTTTATTGTATGGCAATGCATGTTAAGCAGTTGTCTTTAGTGTATGGCATTGTCTGTTATGCAGTTGTCTTTGGTGTATGGCATTGTCTGTTAAGCAGTTGTCTTTATAGTATGGCAGTGTCTGTTAAGCAGTTGTCTTTGGTGTATGGCATTGTCTGTTAAGCAGTTGTCTTTAGTGTATGGCGTTGTCTGTTAAGCAGTTGTCCTTGGTGTATGCATTGTCTGTTAAGCAGTTGTCTTTGGTGCATGGCATTGTCTGTTAAGCAGTTGTCTTTGGTGTATGGCATTGCCTGTTAAGCAGTTGTCTTTGGTGTATGGCATTGTCTGTTAAGCAGTTGTCTTTGGTGTATCGCATTGCCTGTTAAGCAGTTGTCTTTGGTGTATGGCATTGTCTGTTAAGCAGTTGTCTTTGGTGTATGGCATTGTCTGTTAAGCAGTTGTCTTTGGTGTATGGCATTGTCTGTTAAGCAGTTGTCTTTGGTGTATGGCATTGCCTGTTAAGCAGTTGTCTTTGGTGTATGGCATTGTCTGTTAAGCAGTTGTCTTTGGTGTATGGTATTGTCTGTTAAGCAGTTGTCTTTAGTGTATGGCATTGCCTGTTAAGCAGTTGTCTTTGGTGTATGGCATTGCCTGTTAAGCAATTGTCTTTGGTGTATGGCATTGCCTGTTATGCATTTGTCTTTGGTGTATGGTGTTGTCTGTTAAGCAGTAGTCTTTGGTGTATGGCATTGCCTGTTAAGCAGTTGTCTTTGGTAAATGGCTTTTTTTGTTAAGCAGTTGTGTTTGTTGTATCGCATTGCCTGTTAAGCAGTTGTCTTTGGGGTATGGCATTGCCTCTTAATCAGTTGTCTTTGGTGTATGGCATTGCCTGTTAAGCAGTTGTCTTTGGTGTAAGGCGTTGTCTGTTAAGCAGTTGTCTTTGGTGTATGGCATTGCCTGTTAAGCAGTAGTCTTTGGTGTCAGGTAGTGTCTGTTAAGCAGTTGTCTTTGGTGTATGGCATTGCCTGTTAAGCAGTTGTCTTTGGTGTATGACATTGCCTGTTAAGCAGTTGTCTTTGGTGCATGGCATTGCCTGTTAAGCAGTTGTCTTTGGTGTATGGCATTGCCTGTTAAGCAGTTGTCTTTGGTGTATGGCATTGTCTGTTAAGCAGTTCTCTTTGGTGTAAGGCGTTGTCTGTTAAGCAGTTGTCTTTGGTGTATGGCATTGTCTGTTAAGCAGTTTTCTTTGGTGTATGGCATTGTCTGTTAAGCAGTTGTCTTTGGTGTATGGCATTGTCTGTTAAGCAGTTGTCTGTGGTGTATGGCATTGTCTGTTAAGCAGTTGTCTTTGGTGTATGGCATTGCCTGTTAAGCAATTGTCTTTGGTGTATGGCAGTGTCTGTTAAGCAGTTGTCTTTGGTGTATGGCATTGTCTGTTAAGCAGTTGTCTTTAGTGTATGGCATTGCCTGTTAAGCAGTTGTTTTTGGTGTATGGCATTGTCTGTTAAGCAGTTGTCTTTAGTGTATGGCATTGCCTGTTAAGCAGTTGTCTTTGGTGTATGGCATTGCCTGTTATTCAGTTGTCTTTGGTGTATGGCGTTGTCTGTTAAGCAGTTGTCTTTGGTGTATGGCATTGCCTGTTAAGCAGTTGTCTTTGGTAAATGGCTTTTTTTGTTAAGCAGTTGTCTTTGGTGTATGGCGTTGCCTGTTAAGCAGTTGTCTTTGGTGTATGGCATTGACTCTTAATCAGTTGTCTTTGGTGTATGGCATTGCCAGTTAAGCAGTTGTCTTTGGTGTATGGCATTGCCTGTTTAGAAGTTGTCTTTAGTGTACGGGATTGCCTGTTAAGCAGTTCTCTTTGGTGTATGACATTGCCTGTTTAGAAGTTGTCTTTAGTGTATGGTGTTGCCTGTTAAGCAGTTGTCTTTGGTGTATGGCATTGACTCTTAATCAGTTGTCTTTGGTGTATGGCATTGCCAGTTAAGCAGTTGTCTTTGGTGTATGGCATTGCCTGTTTAGAAGTTGTCTTTGGTGTATGGCATTGACTCTTAATCAGTTGTCTTTGGTGTATGGCATTGCCAGTTAAGCAGTTGTCTTTGGTGTATGGCATTGTCTGTTAAGCAGTTGTCTTTGGTGTATGGCATTGTCTGTTAAGCAGTTGTCTTTGGTGTATGGCATTGTCTGTTAAGCAGTTGTCTTTGGTGTATGGCATTGCCTGTTAAGCAGTTGTCTTTGGTGTATGGCATTGTCTGTTAAGCAGTTGTCTTTGGTGTATGGCATTGTCTGTTAAGCAGTTGTCTTTAGTGTATGGCATTGCCTGTTAAGCAGTTGTCTTTGGTGTATGGCATTGCCTGTTAAGCAATTGTCTTTGGTGTATGGCATTGCCTGTTATGCATTTGTCTATGGTGTATGGTGTTGTCTGTTAAGCAGTAGTCTTTGGTGTATGGCATTGCCTGTTAAGCAGTTGTCTTTGGTAAATGGCTTTTTTTGTTAAGCAGTTGTGTTTGTTGTATCGCATTGCCTGTTAAGCAGTTGTCTTTGGGGTATGGCATTGCCTCTTAATCAGTTGTCTTTGGTGTATGGCATTGCCTGTTAAGCAGTTGTCTTTGGTGTAAGGCGTTGTCTGTTAAGCAGTTGTCTTTGGTGTATGGCATTGCCTGTTAAGCAGTAGTCTTTGGTGTCAGGTAGTGTCTGTTAAGCAGTTGTCTTTGGTGTATGGCATTGCCTGTTAAGCAGTTGTCTTTGGTGTATGACATTGCCTGTTAAGCAGTTGTCTTTGGTGCATGGCATTGCCTGTTAAGCAGTTGTCTTTGGTGTATGGCATTGCCTGTTAAGCAGTTGTCTTTGGTGTATGGCATTGTCTGTTAAGCAGTTCTCTTTGGTGTAAGGCGTTGTCTGTTAAGCAGTTGTCTTTGGTGTATGGCATTGTCTGTTAAGCAGTTTTCTTTGGTGTATGGCATTGTCTGTTAAGCAGTTGTCTTTGGTGTATGGCATTGTCTGTTAAGCAGTTGTCTGTGGTGTATGGCATTGTCTGTTAAGCAGTTGTCTTTGGTGTATGGCATTGCCTGTTAAGCAATTGTCTTTGGTGTATGGCAGTGTCTGTTAAGCAGTTGTCTTTGGTGTATGGCATTGTCTGTTAAGCAGTTGTCTTTAGTGTATGGCATTGCCTGTTAAGCAGTTGTTTTTGGTGTATGGCATTGTCTGTTAAGCAGTTGTCTTTAGTGTATGGCATTGCCTGTTAAGCAGTTGTCTTTGGTGTATGGCATTGCCTGTTATTCAGTTGTCTTTGGTGTATGGCGTTGTCTGTTAAGCAGTTGTCTTTGGTGTATGGCATTGCCTGTTAAGCAGTTGTCTTTGGTAAATGGCTTTTTTTGTTAAGCAGTTGTCTTTGGTGTATGGCGTTGCCTGATAAGCAGTTGTCTTTGGTGTATGGCATTGCCAGTTAAGCAGTTGTCTTTGGTGTATGGCATTGCCTGTTTAGAAGTTGTCTTTAGTGTATGGGATTGCCTGTTAAGCAGTTCTCTTTGGTGTATGACATTGCCTGTTTAGAAGTTGTCTTTAGTGTATGGTGTTGCCTGTTAAGCAGTTGTCTTTGGTGTATGGCATTGACTCTTAATCAGTTGTCTTTGGTGTATGGCATTGCCAGTTAAGCAGTTGTCTTTGGTGTATGGCATTGCCTGTTTAGAAGTTGTCTTTGGTGTATGGCATTGACTCTTAATCAGTTGTCTTTGGTGTATGGCATTGCCAGTTAAGCAGTTGTCTTTGGTGTATGGCATTGACTCTTAATCAGTTGTCTTTGGTGTATGGCGTTGCCTGTTAAGCAGTTGTCTTTGGTGTATGGCATTGACTCTTAATCAGTTGTCTTTGGTGTATGGCATTGCCAGTTAAGCAGTTGTCTTTGGTGTATGGCATTGCCTGTTTAGAAGTTGTCTTTAGTGTATGGTGTTGCCTGTTAAGCAGTTGTCTTTGGTGCATGGCATTGTCTGTTAAGCAGTTGTCTTTGGTGTTTGGCATTTTCTGTTAAGCAGTTGTCTTTGGTGTATGGCAGTGTCTGTTAAGCAGTTTTCTTTGGTGTATGGCATTGCCTGTTAAGCAGTTGTCTTTGGTGTATGGCATTCTCTGTTAAGCAGTTGTCTTTGGTGTATGGCATTGTCTGTTAAGCAGTTTTCTTTGGTGTATGGCATTGTCTGTTAAGCAGTTGTCTTTGGTGTATGGCATTGCCTTTTAAGCCGTTGTCTTTGGTGTATGGCAGTGTCTATTAGGCAGTTGTCTTTGGTGTATGGCATTTTCTGTTATGCAGTTGTCTTTAGTGTATGGCATTGCCTGTTAAGCAGTTGTCTTTGGTGTATGGCATTGCCTGTTAAGCAGTTGTCTTTGGTGTATGGCGTTGTCTGTTAAGCAGTTGTCTTTGGTATATGGCGTTGCCTGTTAAGCAGTTGTCTTTGGTGTATGGCATTGCCTGTTAAGCAGTTGTCTTTGGTATATGGCAGTGTCTGTTAAGCAGTTGTCTTTGGTGTATGGCATTGTCTGTTAAGCAGTTGTCTTTAGTGTATGGCATTGCCTGTTAAGCAGTTGTTTTTGGTGTATGGCATTGCCTGTTAAGCAGTTGTCTTTAGTGTATGGCATTGCCTGTTAAGCAGTTGTCTTTGGTGTATGGCATTGACTCTCAATCAGTTGTCTTTGGTGTATGGCATTGCCAGTTAAGCAGTTGTCTTTGGTGTATGGCATTGCCTGTTTAGAAGTTGTCTTTAGTGTATGGTGTTGCCTGTTAAGCAGTTGTCTTTGGTGCATGGCATTGTCTGTTAAGCAGTTGTCTTTGGTGTTTGGCATTTTCTGTTAAGCAGTTGTCTTTGGTGTATGGCAGTGTCTGTTAAGCAGTTTTCTTTGGTGTATGGCATTGCCTGTTAAGCAGTTGTCTTTGGTGTATGGCATTCTCTGTTAAGCAGTTGTCTTTGGTGTATGGCATTGTCTGTTAAGCAGTTTTCTTTGGTGTATGGCATTGTCTGTTAAGCAGTTGTCTTTGGTGTATGGCATTGCCTTTTAAGCCGTTGTCTTTGGTGTATGGCAGTGTCTATTAGGCAGTTGTCTTTGGTGTATGGCATTTTCTGTTATGCAGTTGTCTTTAGTGTATGGCATTGCCTGTTAAGCAGTTGTCTTTGGTGTATGGCATTGCCTGTTAAGCAGTTGTCTTTGGTGTATGGCGTTGTCTGTTAAGCAGTTGTCTTTGGTATATGGCGTTGCCTGTTAAGCAGTTGTCTTTGGTGTATGGCATTGCCTGTTAAGCAGTTGTCTTTGGTATATGGCAGTGTCTGTTAAGCAGTTGTCTTTGGTGTATGGCATTGTCTGTTAAGCAGTTGTCTTTAGTGTATGGCATTGCCTGTTAAGCAGTTGTTTTTGGTGTATGGCATTGTCTGTTAAGCAGTTGTCTTTAGTGTATGGCATTGCCTGTTAAGCAGTTGTCTTTGGTGTATGGCATTGCCTGTTATTCAGTTGTCTTTGGTGTGTGGCATTGCCTGTTAAGCAGTTGTCTTTGGTAAATGGCTTTTTTTTGTTAAACAGTTGTCTTTGGTATATGGCATTGCCTGTTAAGCAGTTGTCTTTGGTATATGGCAGTGTCTGTTAAGCAGTTGTCTTTGGTGTATGGCATTGTCTGTTAAGCAGTTGTCTTTAGTGTATGGCATTGCCTGTTAAGCAGTTGTTTTTGGTGTATGGCATTGTCTGTTAAGCAGTTGTCTTTAGTGTATGGCATTGCCTGTTAAGCAGTTGTCTTTGGTGTATGGCAGTGTCTGTTAAGCAGTTGTCTTTGGTGTATGGCGTTGCCTGTTAAGCAGTTGTCTTTGGTGTATGGCATTGACTCTTAATCAGTTGTCTTTGGTGTATGGCATTGCCAGTTAAGCAGTTGTCTTTGGTGTATGGCATTGCCTGTTTAGAAGTTGTCTTTAGTGTATGGGATTGCCTGTTAAGCAGTTGTCTTTGGTGCATGGCATTGTCTGTTAAGCAGTTGTCTTTGGTGTTTGGCATTTTCTGTTAAGCAGTTGTCTTTGGTGTATGGCAGTGTCTGTTAAGCAGTTTTCTTTGGTGTATGGCATTGCCTGTTAAGCAGTTGTCTTTGGTGTATGGCATTCTCTGTTAAGCAGTTGTCTTTGGTGTATGGCATTGTCTGTTAAGCAGTTGTCTTTGGTGTATGGCAGTGTCTGTTAAGAAGTTGTCTTTGGTGTATGGCATTGTCTGTTAAGCAGTTTTCTTTGGTGTATGGCATTGTCTGTTAAGCAGTTGTCTTTGGTGTATGGCATTGCCTTTTAAGCCGTTGTCTTTGGTGTATGGCAGTGTCTATTAGGCAGTTGTCTTTGGTGTATGGCATTTTCTGTTATGCAGTTGTCTTTAGTGTATGGCATTGCCTGTTAAGCAGTTGTCTTTGGTGTATGGCATTGCCTGTTAAGCAGTTGTCTTAGGTGTATGGCGTTGTCTGTTAAGCAGTTGTCTTTGGTGTATGGCGTTGCCTGTTAAGCAGTTGTCTTTGGTGTATGGCAGTGTCTGTTAAGCAGTTGTCTTTGGTGTATGGCATTGTCTGTTATGCAGTTGTCTTTAGTGTATGGCAATGCCTGTTAAGCAGTTGTCTTTAGTGTATGGCATTGCCTGTTATGCAGTAGTCTTTGCTGTATGGTATTGTCTGTTAAGCAGTTGTCTTTGGCTTATGGCAGTGTCTGTTAAGCAGTTGTCTTTGGTGTTTGGCATTGTCTGTTAAGCAGTTTTCTTTGGTGTATGGCATTGCCTGTTAAGCAGTTGTCTTTGGTGTATGGCATTGTCTGTTAAGCAGTTGTCTTTAGTGTATGGAATTGTCTGTTAAGCAGTTGTCTTTGGTGTATGGCATTGTCTGTTAAGCAGTTGTCTTTGGTGTATGGCATTGCCTGTTAAGCAGTTATCTTTGGTGTAAGGCTTTGCCTGTTAAGAAGTTGTCTTTGGTGTATGGCATTGCCTGTTAAGCATTTGTCTTTGGTGTATGGCATTGCCTGTTAAGCAGTTGTCTTTGGTGTATGGCTTTGTCTGTTAAGCAGTTGTCTTTGGTGTATGGCTTTGTCATTTAAGCAGTTGTCTTTGGTGTATTGCATTGTCTGTTAAGCAGTTTTCTTTGGTGTATGGCATTGTCTGTTAAGCAGTTTTCTTTGGTGTATGGCATTGTCTGTTAAGCAGTTTTCTTTGGTGTATGGCATTGTCTGTTAAGCAGTTGTCTTTGGTGTATGGCATTGCCTGTTAAGCAGTTGTCTTTGGTGTATGGCATTGCCTGATAAGCAGTTGTCTTTGGTGTATGGCATTTTCTGTTAAACAGTTGTCTTTGGTGTATGGCATTGTCTGTTAAGCAGTAGTCTTTGGTGTATGGCATTGCCTGTTAAGCAGTTGTCTTTGGTGTATGGCATTGCCTGTAAAGCAGTTGTCTTTGGTGTATGGCAGTGTCTGTTAAGCAGTTGTCTTTGGTGTATGGCATTGCCTGTTAAGCAGTTGTCTTTGGTGTATGGCAGTGTCTGTTAAGCAGTTGTCTTTGGTGTATGGCAGTGCCTGTTAAGCAGTTGTCTTTGATGTATGGCATTGCCTGTTAAGCAGTTGTCTTTGGTGTATGGCATTGTCTGTTAAGCAGTTGTCTTTGGTGTATGGCGTTGTCTGTTATGCAGTTCTCTTTGGTGTATGGCATTGTCTGTTAAGCAGTTGTCTTTGGCTTATGGCATTGTCTGTTAAGCAGTTGTCTTTGGTGTTTGGCATTGTCTGTTAAGCAGTTGTCTTTGGTGTATGTCATTGCTTGTTAAGCAGTTGTCTTTGGTGTATGGCCTTGTCTGTTAAGCAGTTGTCTTTGGTGAATGACATTGCCTGTTAAGCAGTTGTCTTTGGTGTATGGCATTGCCTGTTAAGCAGTTTTCTTTGGTGTATGGCATTGTCTGTTAAGCAGTTGTCTTTGGTGTATGGCATTGTCTGTTAAGCAGTTGTCTTTGGTGTATGGCATTGTCTGTTAAGCAGTTGTCTTTGGTGTATGGAATTGTCTGTTAAGCAGTTGTCTTTGGTGTATGGAATTGTCTGTTAAGCAGTTGTCTTTGGTGTATGGCATTGTCTGTTAAGCAGTTGTCTTTGCTGTATGGCATTGTCTGTTAAGCAGCTGTCTTTGGTGTATGGAATTGTCTGTTAAGCAGTTGTCTTTGGTGTATGGAATTGTCTGTTAAGCAGTTGTCTTTGGTGTATGGCATTGTCTGTTAAGCAGTTGTCTTTGGTGTATGGAATTGTCTGTTAAGCAGTTGTCTTTGGTGTATGGCATTGTCTGTTAAGCAGTTGTCTTTGGTGTATGGCATTGTCTGTTAAGCAGTTGTCTTTGGTGTATGGCATTGTCTGTTAAGCAGTTGTCTTTAGTGTATGACATTGTCTGTTAAGCAGTTGTCTTTGCTGTATGGCATTGTCTGTTAAGCAGTTGTCTTTGGTGTATGGCATTGTCTGTTAAGCAGTTGTCTTTGGTGTATGGCATTGTCTGTTAAGCAGTTGTCTTTGGTGTATGGCATTGTCTGTTAAGCAGTTGTCTTTGGTGTATGACATTGTCTGTTAAGCAGTTGTCTTTGCTGTATGGCATTGTCTGTTAAGCAGTTGTCTTTGCTGTATGGCATTGTCTGTTAAGCAGCTGTCTTTGGTGTATGGAATTGTCTGTTAAGCAGTTGTCTTTGGTGTATGGAATTGTCTGTTAAGCAGTTGTCTTTGGTGTATGGCATTGTCTGTTAAGCAGTTGTCTTTGGTGTATGGAATTGTCTGTTAAGCAGTTCTCTTTGGTGTATGGCATTGTCTGTTAAGCAGTTCTCTTTGGTGTATGGCATTGTCTGTTAAGCAGTTGTCTTTGGTGTTTAGCATTGTCTGTTAAGCAGTTTTCTTTGGTGTATGGCATTGCCTGTTAAGCAGTTGTCTTTGGTGTATGGCATTGTCTGTTAAGCAGTTGTCTTTAGTGTATGGAATTGTCTGTTAAGCAGTTGTCTTTGGTGTATGGCATTGTCTGTTAAGCAGTTGTCTTTGGTGTATGGCATTGCCTGTTAAGCAGTTATCTTTGGTGTAAGGCTTTGCCTGTTAAGAAGTTGTCTTTGGTGTATGGCATTGCCTGTTAAGCATTTGTCTTTGGTGTATGGCATTGCCTGTTAAGCAGTTGTCTTTGGTGTATGGCTTTGTCTGTTAAGCAGTTGTCTTTGGTGTATTGCATTGTCTGTTAAGCAGTTTTCTTTGGTGTATGGCATTGTCTGTTAAGCAGTTTTCTTTGGTGTATGGCATTGTCTGTTAAGCAGTTTTCTTTGGTGTATGGCATTGTCTGTTAAGCAGTTGTCTTTGGTGTATGGCATTGCCTGTTAAGCAGTTGTCTTTGGTGTATGGCATTGCCTGATAAGCAGTTGCCTTTGGTGTATGGCATTTTCTGTTAAACAGTTGTCTTTGGTGTATGGCATTGTCTGTTAAGCAGTAGTCTTTGGTGTATGGCATTGCCTGTTAAGCAGTTGTCTTTGGTGTATGGCATTGCCTGTTAAGCAGTTGTCTTTGGTGTATGGCAGTGTCTGTTAAGCAGTTGTCTTTGGTGTATGGCATTGCCTGTTAAGCAGTTGTCATTGGTGTATGGCAGTGTCTGTTAAGCAGTTGTCTTTGGTGTATGGCAGTGCCTGTTAAGCAGTTGTCTTTGATGTATGGCATTGCCTGTTAAGCAGTTGTCTTTGGTGTATGGCATTGTCTGTTAAGCAGTTGTCTTTGGTGTATGGCGTTGTCTGTTATGCAGCTGTCTTTGGCGTATGGCATTGTCTGTTAAGCAGTTGTCTTTGGCTTATGGCAGTGTCTGTTAAGCAGTTGTCTTTGGTGTTTGTCATTGTCTGTTAAGCAGTTTTCTTTGGTGTATGGCATTGCCTGTTAAGCAGTTGTCTTTGGTGTATGGCATTGTCTGTTAAGCAGTTGTCTTTAGTGTATGGAATTGTCTGTTAAGCAGTTGTCTTTGGTGTATGGCATTGCCTGTTAAGCAGTTGTCTTTAGTGTATGACATTGTCTGTTATGCAGTAGTCTTTGCTGTATGGTATTGTCTGTTAAGCAGATGTCTTTGGCTTATGGCAGTGTCTGTTAAGCAGTTGTCTTTGGTGTTCGGAATTGTCTGTTAAGCAGTTGTCTTTGGTGTATGGCATTGCTTGTTAAGCAGTTGTCTTTGGTGTATGGCATTGCCTGTTAAGCAGTTGTCTTTAGTGTATGACATTGTCTGTTATGCAGTAGTCTTTGCTGTATGGTATTGTCTGTTAAGCAGATGTCTTTGGCTTATGGCAGTGTCTGTTAAGCAGTTGTCTTTGGTGTTCGGAATTGTCTGTTAAGCAGTTGTCTTTGGTGTATGGCATTGCTTGTTAAGCAGTTGTCTTTGGTGTATGGCATTGTCTGTTAAGCAGTTGTCTTTGGTGTATGACATTGCCTGTTAAGCAGTTGTCTTTGGTGTATGGCATTGCCTGTTAAGCAGTTGTCTTTGGTGTATGGCATTGTCTGTTAAGCAGTTGTCTTTGGTGTATGGCATTGTCTGTTAAGCAGTTGTCTTTGGTGTATGGCATTGCCTGTTAAGCAGTTGTCTTTGGTGTATGGCATTGTCTGTTAAGCAGTTGTCTTTGGTGTATGACATTCTCTGTTAAGCAGTTGTCTTTGGTGTATGGAATTGTCTGTTAAGCAGTTGTCTTTGGTGTATGGAATTGTCTGTTAAGCAGTTGTCTTTGGTGTATGGCATTGTCTGTTAAGCAGTTGTCTTTGCTGTATGGCATTGTCTGTTAAGCAGCTGTCTTTGGTGTATGGAATTGTCTGTTAAGCAGTTGTCTTTGGTGTATGGAATTGTCTGTTAAGCAGTTGTCTTTGGTGTATGGCATTGTCTGTTAAGCAGTTGTCTTTGGTGTATGGAATTGTCTGTTAAGCAGTTGTCTTTGGTGTATGGCATTGTCTGTTAAGCAGTTGTCTTTGGTGTATGGCATTGTCTGTTAAGCAGTTGTCTTTATTGTATGACATTGTCTGTTAAGCAGTTGTCTTTGCTGTATGGCATTGTCTGTTAAGCAGTTGTCTTTGGTGTATGGCATTGTCTGTTAAGCAGTTGTCTTTGGTGTATGGAATTGTCTGTTAAGCAGTTGTCTTTGCTGTATGGCATTGCCTGTTAAGCAGTTGTCTTTGGTGTATGGCATTGTCTGTTAAGCAGCTGTCTTTGGCTTATGGCACTGTCTGTAAAGCAGTTGTCTTTGGTGTTTGGCATTGTCTGTTAAGCAGTTTTCTTTGGTGTATGGCATTGCCTGTTAAGCAGTTGTCTTTGGTGTATGGCATTGTCTGTTAAGCAGTTGTCTTTAGTGTATGGAATTGTCTGTTATGCAATAGTCTTTGCTGTATGGCATTGTCTTTGGCTTATGGCAGTGTCTGTTAAGCAGTTGTCTTTGGTGTTTGGCATAGTCTGTTAAGCAGTTGTCTTTGGTGTATGGCATTGCTTGTTAAGCAGTTGTCTTTGGTGTATGGCCTTGTCTGTTAAGCAGTTGTCTTTGGTGTATGACATTGCCAGTTAATCAGTTGTCTTTGGTGTATGGCATTGTCTGTTAAGCAGTTGTCTTTGGTGTATGGCATTGTCTGTTAAGCAGTTGTCTTTGGTGTATGGCATTGTCTGTTAAGCAGTTGTCTTTGGTGTATGGCATTGTCTGTTAAGCAGTTGTCTTTGGTGTATGGCATTGCCTATTAAGCAGTTGTCTTTGGTGTATGGCATTGTCTGTTAAGCAGTTGTCTTTGTTGTATGGAAATGTCTGTTAAGCAGTTGTCTTTGGTGTATGGCATTGTCTGTTAAGCAGTTGTCTTTGGTGTATGGAATTGTCTGTTAAGCAGTTGTCTTTGGTGTATGGCATTGTCTGTTAAGCAGTTGTCTTTGGTGTATGGAATTGTCTGTTAAGCAGTTGTCTTTGGTGTATGGCATTGTCTGTTAAGCAGTTGTCTTTGCTGTATGGTATTGTCTGTTAAGCAGCTGTCTTTGGCTTATGGCACTGTCTGTTAAGCAGTTGTCTTTGGTGTTTGGCTTTGTCTGTTAAGCAGTTTTCTTTGGTGTATGGCATTGTCTGTTAAGCAGTTTTCTTTGGTGTATGGCATTGCCTTTTAAGCAGTTGTATTTGGTGTATGGCAGTGTCTATTAGGCAGCTGTCTATGGTGTATGGCATTGCCTGTTAAGCAGTTGTCTTTGGTGTATGGCATTGTCTGTTAAGCAGTTGTCTTTGGTGTATGGCATTGTCTGTTATGCAGTTGTGTTTAGTGTATGGCATTGCCTGTTAAGCAGTTGTCTTTGTTGTATGGCTTTGCCTGTTAAACAGTTGTCTTTGGTGTATGGCATTCTCTTTTAAGCAGTTGTCTTTGGTGTATGGCATTGTCTGTTAAGCAGTTGTCTTTTGTGTATTGCATTGTCTGTTAAGCAGTTTTCTTTGGTGTATGGCATTGCCTGTTAAGCAGTTGTCTTTTGTGTATTGCATTGTCTGTTAAGCAGTTTTCTTTGGTGTATGGCATTGTCTGTTAAGCAGTTTTCTTTGGTGTACGGCTTTGTCTGTTAAGCAGTTGTCTTTGCTGTATGGCATTGTCTGTTAAGCAGTTGTCTTTGGTGTATGGCATTTTCTGTTAAGCAGTTGTCTTTGGTGTATGGCAGTGTCTGTTAAGCAGTTGTCTTTGGTGTATGGCATTTTCTGTTAAGCAGTTGTCTTTGGTGTATGGCATTGCCTGTTAAGCAGTTGTCTGTGGTGTATGGCATTGTCTGTTAAGCAGTTGTCTTTGGTGTATGGCGTTGTCTGTTAAGCAGTTGTCTTTGGTGTATGGCGTTGCCTGTTAAGCAGTTGTCTTTGGTGTATGGCGTTGTCTGTTATGCAGTTGTCTTTGGTGTATGGCATTGCCTGTTAAGCAGTTGTCTTTGGTGTACGGCGTTGTCTGTTAAGCAGTTGTCTTTTGTGTATGGCATTGTCTGTTAAGCAGTTGTCTTTGGTGTATGGCATTGCCTGTTAAGCAGTTGTCTTTGGTGTATGGCATTGCCTTTTAAGCAGTTGTCTTTGGTGTATGGCATTGTCTGTTAAGCAGTTCTCTTTGGTGTAACGAATTGCCTGTTAAGCAGTTGTCTTTGGTGTATGGCATTGTCTGTTAAGCAGTTGTCTGTGGTGTATGGCATTGTCTGTTAAGCAGTTGTCTTTCTTGTATGGCATTGTCTGTTAAGCAGTTGTCTTTGGTTTATGGCATTGCCTGTTAAGCAGTTGTCTTTGGTGTATGGCATTGTTTGTTAAGCAGTTGTGTTTGGTGTATGGCATTGCCTGTTAAGCAGTTGTCTTTGGTGTATGGCAGGGTCTGTTAAGCAGTTGTCTTTGGTGTATGTCATTGCCTGTTAAGCAGTTGTCTTTGGTGTATGGCATTGTCTGTTAAGCAGTTGTGTTTGGTGTATGGCATTGTCTGTTAAGTAGTTGTCTTTGGTGTATGGCATTGCCTGTTAAGCAGTTGTCTTTGGTGTATGGCATTGTCTGTTAAGCAGTTGTCTTTGGTGTACGGCATTGCCTGTTAAGCAGTTGTCTTTGGTGTATGGCATTGTCTGTTAAGCAGTTGTCTTTGGTGTATGGCATTGCCTTTTAAGCAGTTGTCTTTGGTGTATGGCATCGTCTGTTAAAAAGTTGTCCTTGGTGTATGGCATTGTCTGTTATGCAGTTATCTTTGGTGCATGGCATTGTCTGTTAAGCAGTTGTCTTTAGTGTATGGCATTGCCTGTTAAGCAGTTGTCTTTAGTGTATGGCATTGACTGTTAAGCAGTTGTCTTTGGTGTATGGCATTGCCTGTTAAGCAGTTGTCTTTGGTGTATGGCGTTGCTGTTAAGCAGTTGTCTTTTGTGTATGGCATTGCCTGTTAAGCAGTTGTCTTTGGTATATGGCTTTTTCTGTTAAGCAGTTGTCTTGGGTGTATAGCATTGCCTGTTAAGCAGTTGTCTTTGGTGTATGGCATTGTCTGTTAAGCAGTTGTCTTTGGTGTAAGGCGTTGTTTGTTAAGCAGTTGTCTTTGGTGTATGGCATTGTCTGTTAAGCAGTTGTCTTTGGTGTATGGCATTGCCTGTTAAGCAGTTATCTTTGGTGTAAGGCTTTGCCTGTTAAGAAGTTGTCTTTGGTGTATGGCATTGCCTGTTAAGTATTTGTCTTTGGTGTATGGCATTGCCTGTTAAGCAGTTGTCTTTGGTGTATGGCTTTGTCTGTTAAGCAGTTGTCTTTGGTGTATGGATTTGTCAATTAAGCAATTGTCTTTGGTGTATTGCATTGTCTGTTAAGCAGTTTTCTTTGGTGTATGGCATTGTCTGTTAAGCAGTTTTCTTTGGTGTATGGCATTGTCTGTTAAGCAGTTGTCTTTGGTGTATGGCATTGCCTGTTAAGCAGTTGTCTTTGGTGTATGCCATTGACTGTTAAGCAGTTGTCTTTGGTGTATGGCATTGCCTGATAAGCAGTTGTCTTTGGTGTATGGCATTTTCTGTTAAACAGTTGTCTTTGGTGTATGGCATTGTCTGTTAAGCAGTAGTCTTTGGTGTATGGCATTTTCTGTTAAACAGTTGTCTTTGGTGTATGGCATTGTCTGTTAAGCAGTTGTCTTTGGTGTATGGCATTTTCTGTTAAACAGTTGTCTTTGGTGTATGGCATTGTCTGTTAAGCAGTAGTCTTTGGTGTATGGCATTGCCTGTTAAGCAGTTGTCTTTGGTGTATGGCATTGCCTGTTAAGCAGTTTTCTTTGGTGTATGGCATTGTCTGTTAAGCAGTTGTCTTTGGTGTATGGCGTTGTCTGTTATGCAGTTGTCTTTGGTGTATGGCATTGCCTGTTAAGCAGTTGTCTTTTGTGTATGGCATTGTATGCTAAGCAGTTGTCCTTGGTGTGTGGCATTGACTGTTAAGCAGTTGTCTTTGGTGTATGGCATTGCCTGTTAAGCAGTTGTCTTTGGTGTATGGCAGTGTCTGTTAAGCAGTTGTCTTTGGTGTGTGGCATTGCCTGTTAAGCAGTTGTCTTTGGTGTATGGCATTGTCTGTTAAGCAGTTGTCTTTGGTGTATGGCATTGCCTGTTAAGCAGTTGTCTTTGGTGCATGGCATTGCCTGTTAAGCAGTTGTCTGTGGTGTATGGCATTGCCTGTTAAGCAGTTGTCTTTGGTGTATGGCTTTGTCTGTTAAGCAGTTTTCTTTGGTGTATGGAATTGTCTGCTAAGCAGTTGTCTTTGGTGTATGGCATTGCCTGTTAAGCAGATGTCTTTGGTGTATGGCATTGTCTGTTAAGCAGTTGTCTTTGGTGTATGGCATTGCCTGTTAAGCAGTTGTCTTTGGTGTATGGCATTGCCTGTTAAGCAGTTGTCTTTGGTGTATGGCATTGCCTGTTAAGCAGTTGTCTTTGGTGTATGGCATTGTCTGTTAAGCAGTTGTCTTTGGTGTATGGCATTGCCTGTTATGCAGTAGTCTTTGCTGTATGGTATTGTCTGTTAAGCAGTTGTCTTTGGCTTATGGCAGTGTCTGTTAAGCAGTTTTCTTTGGTGTATGGCATTGCCTGTTAAGCAGTTGTCTTTGGTGTATGGCATTGTCTGTTAAGCAGTTGTCTTTAGTGTATGGAATTGTCTGTTAAGCAGTTGTCTTTGGTGTATGGCATTGCCTGTTAAGCAGTTGTCTTTGGTGTATGGCATTGTCTGTTAAGCAGTTGTCTTTGGTGTATGGCATTGCCTGTTAAGCAGTTATCTTTGGTGTAAGGCTTTGCCTGTTAAGAAGTTGTCTTTGGTGTATGGCATTGCCTGTTAAGCATTTGTCTTTGGCGTATGGCATTGCCTGTTAAGCAGTTGTCTTTGGTGTATGTCTTTGTCTGTTAAGCAGTTGTCTTTGGTGTATGGCTTTGTCATTTAAGCAGTTGTCTTTGGTGTATTGCATTGTCTGTTAAGCAGTTTTCTTTGGTGTATGGCATTGCCTGTTAAGCAGTTGTCTTTGGTGTATGCCATTGACTGTTAAGCAGTTGTCTTTGGTGTATGGCATTCCCTGATAAGCAGTTGTCTTTGGTGTATGGCATTTTCTGTTAAACAGTTGTCTTTGGTGTATGGCATTGTCTGTTAAGCAGTAGTCTTTGGTGTATGGCATTTTCTGTTAAACAGTTGTCTTTGGTGTATGGCATTGTCTGTTAAGCAGTAGTCTTTGGGGTATGGAATTGCCTGTTAAGCAGTTGTCTTTGGTGTATGGCATTGCCTGTTAAGCAGTTGTCTTTGGTGTATGGCATTGTCTGTTAAGCAGTTGTCTTTGGTGTATGGCGTTGTCTGTTATGCAGTTGTCTTTGGTGTACGGCATTGTCTGTTAAGCAGTTGTCTTTGGTGTATGGCATTGCCTGTTAAGCAGTTGTCTTTTGTGTATGGCATTGTCTGTTAAGCAGTTGTCCTTGGTGTGTGGCATTGCCTGTTAAGCAGTTGTCTTTGGTGTATGGCATTGTCTGTTAAGCAGTTGTCTTTGGTGTATGGCATTGCCTGTTAAGCAGTTGTCTTTGGTGTATGGCATTGCCTGTTAAGCAGTTGTCTGTGGTGTATGGCATTGCCTGTTAAGCAGTTGTCTTTGGTGTATGGCGTTGTCTGTTAAGCAGTTGTCTTTGGTGTATGGCGTTGTCTGTTAAGCAGTTGTCTTTGGTGTATGGCGTTGTCTGTTAAGCAGTTGTCTTTGGTGTATGGCGTTGTCTGTTAAGCAGTTGTCTTTGGTGTATGGCTTTGTCTGTTAAGCAGTTTTCTTTGGTGTATGGCATTGTCTGTTAAGCAGTTCTCTTTGGTGTATGGCATTGCCTGTTAAGCAGTTGTCTTTGGTGTATGGCATTGACTGTTAAGCAGTTGTCTTTGGTGTATGCCATTGCCTGATAAGCAGTTGTCTTTGGTGTATGGCATTTTCTGTTAAACAGTTGTCTTTGGTGTATGGCATTGTCTGTTAAGCAGTAGTCTTTGGTGTATGGCATTGCCTGTTAAGCAGTTGTCTTTGGTGTATGGCATTGTATGTTAAGCAGTAGTCTTTGGTGTATGGCATTGACTGTTAAGCAGTTGTCTTTGGTGTATGGCATTGCCTGATAAGCAGTTGTCTTTGGTGTATGGCATTTTCTGTTAAACAGTTGTCTTTGGTGTATGGCATTGTCTGTTAAGCAGTTGTCTTTGGTGTATGGCATTTTCTGTTAAACAGTTGTCTTTGGTGTATGGCATTGTCTGTTAAGCAGTAGTCTTTGGTGTATGGCATTGCCTGTTAAGCAGTTGTCTTTGGTGTATGGCATTGCCTGTTAAGCAGTTGTCTTTGGTGTATGGCATTGTCTGTTAAGCAGTTGTCTTTGGTGTATGGCGTTGTCTGTTATGCAGTTGTCTTTGGTGTACGGCATTGTCTGTTAAGCAGTTGTCTTTGGTATATGGCATTGTCTGTTAAGCAGTTGTCTTTGGTGTATGGCATTGTCTGTTAAGCAGTTGTCTTTGGTGTATGGCATTGCCTGTTAAGCAGTTGTCTTTGGTGTATGGCATTGCCTGTTAAGCAGTTGTCTGTGGTGTATGGCATTGCCTGTTAAGCAGTTGTCTTTGGTGTATGGCTTTGTCTGTTAAGCAGTTTTCTTTGGTGTATGGAATTGTCTGCTAAGCAGTTGTCTTTGGTGTATGGCATTGCCTGTTAAGCAATTGTCTTTGGTGTATGGCATTGTCTGTTAAGCAGTTGTCTTTGGTGTATGGCATTGCCTGTTAAGCAGTTGTCTTTGGTGTATGGCATTGCCTGTTAAGCAGTTGTCTTTGGTGTATGGCATTGCCTGTTAAGCAGTTGTCTTTAGTGTATGGCATTGCCTGTTAAGCAGTAGTCTTTGCTGTATGGTATTGTCTGTTAAGCAGTTATCTTTGGCTTATGGCAGTGTCTGTTAAGCAGTTGTCTTTGGTGTTTGGCATTGTCTGTTAAGCAGTTTTCTTTGGTGTATGGCATTGCCTGTTAAGCAGTTGTCTTTGGTGTATGGCATTGTCTGTTAAGCAGTTGTCTTTAGTGTATGGAATTGTCTGTTAAGCAGTTGTCTTTGGTGTATGGCATTGTCTGTTAAGCAGTTGTCTTTGGTGTATGGCATTGCCTGTTAAGCAGTTATCTTTGGTGTAAGGCTTTGCCTGTTAAGAAGTTGTCTTTGGTGTATGGCATTGCCTGTTAAGCATTTGTCTTTGGTGTATGGCATTGCCTGTTAAGCAGTTGTCTTTGGTGTATGGCTTTGTCTGTTAAGCAGTTGTCTTTGGTGTATGGCTTTGTCATTTAAGCAGTTGTCTTTGGTGTATTGCATTGTCTGTTAAGCAGTTTTCTTTGGTGTATGGCATTGTCTGTTAAGCAGTTTTCTTTGGTGTATGGCATTGTCTGTTAAGCAGTTGTCTTTGGTGTATGGCATTGCCTGTTAAGCAGTTGTCTTTGGTGTATGGCATTGTCTGTTAAGCAGTTGTCTTTGGTGTACGGCATTGCCTGTTAAGCAGTTGTCTTTGGTGTATGGCATTGTCTGTTAAGCAGTTGTCTTTGGTGTATGGCATTGCCTTTTAAGCAGTTGTCTTTGGTGTATGGCATCGTCTGTTAAAAAGTTGTCCTTGGTGTATGGCATTGTCTGTTATGCAGTTATCTTTGGTGCATGGCATTGTCTGTTAAGCAGTTGTCTTTAGTGTATGGCATTGCCTGTTAAGCAGTTGTCTTTAGTGTATGGCATTGACTGTTAAGCAGTTGTCTTTGGTGTATGGCATTGCCTGTTAAGCAGTTGTCTTTGGTGTATGGCGTTGTCTGTTAAGCAGTTGTCTTTGGTGTATGGCATTGCCTGTTAAGCAGTTGTCTTTGGTATATGGCTTTTTCTGTTAAGCAGTTGTCTTGGGTGTATAGCATTGCCTGTTAAGCAGTTGTCTTTGGTGTATGGCATTGTCTGTTAAGCAGTTGTCTTTGGTGTAAGGCGTTGTTTGTTAAGCAGTTGTCTTTGGTGTATGGCATTGTCTGTTAAGCAGTTGTCTTTGGTGTATGGCATTGCCTGTTAAGCAGTTATCTTTGGTGTAAGGCTTTGCCTGTTAAGAAGTTGTCTTTGGTGTATGGCATTGCCTGTTAAGTATTTGTCTTTGGTGTATGGCATTGCCTGTTAAGCAGTTGTCTTTGGTGTATGGCTTTGTCTGTTAAGCAGTTGTCTTTGGTGTATGGATTTGTCAATTAAGCAATTGTCTTTGGTGTATTGCATTGTCTGTTAAGCAGTTTTCTTTGGTGTATGGCATTGTCTGTTAAGCAGTTTTCTTTGGTGTATGGCATTGTCTATTAAGCAGTTGTCTTTGGTGTATGGCATTGCCTGTTAAGCAGTTGTCTTTGGTGTATGCCATTGACTGTTAAGCAGTTGTCTTTGGTGTATGGCATTGCCTGATAAGCAGTTGTCTTTGGTGTATGGCATTTTCTGTTAAACAGTTGTCTTTGGTGTATGGCATTGTCTGTTAAGCAGTAGTCTTTGGTGTATGGCATTTTCTGTTAAACAGTTGTCTTTGGTGTATGGCATTGTCTGTTAAGCAGTTGTCTTTGGTGTATGGCATTTTCTGTTAAACAGTTGTCTTTGGTGTATGGCATTGTCTGTTAAGCAGTAGTCTTTGGTGTATGGCATTGCCTGTTAAGCAGTTGTCTTTGGTGTATGGCATTGCCTGTTAAGCAGTTGTCTTTGGTGTATGGCATTGTCTGTTAAGCAGTTGTCTTTGGTGTATGGCGTTGTCTGTTATGCAGTTGTCTTTGGTGTATGGCATTGCCTGTTAAGCAGTTGTCTTTTGTGTATGGCATTGTATGCTAAGCAGTTGTCCTTGGTGTGTGGCATTGACTGTTAAGCAGTTGTCTTTGGTGTATGGCATTGCCTGTTAAGCAGTTGTCTTTGGTGTATGGCAGTGTCTGTTAAGCAGTTGTCCTTGGTGTGTGGCATTGCCTGTTAAGCAGTTGTCTTTGGTGTATGGCATTGTCTGTTAAGCAGTTGTCTTTGGTGTATGGTATTGCCTGTTAAGCAGTTGTCTTTGGTGCATGGCATTGCCTGTTAAGCAGTTGTCTGTGGTGTATGGCATTGCCTGTTAAGCAGTTGTCTTTGGTGTATGGCTTTGTCTGTTAAGCAGTTTTCTTTGGTGTATGGAATTGTCTGCTAAGCAGTTGTCTTTGGTGTATGGCATTGCCTGTTAAGCAGATGTCTTTGGTGTATGGCATTGTCTGTTAAGCAGTTGTCTTTGGTGTATGGCATTGCCTGTTAAGCAGTTGTCTTTGGTGTATGGCATTGCCTGTTAAGCAGTTGTCTTTGGTGTATGGCATTGCCTGTTAAGCAGTTGTCTTTGGTGTATGGCATTGTCTGTTAAGCAGTTGTCTTTGGTGTATGGCATTGCCTGTTATGCAGTAGTCTTTGCTGTATGGCAGTGTCTGTTAAGCAGTTGTCTTTGGCTTATGGCAGTGTCTGTTAAGCAGTTTTCTTTGGTGTATGGCATTGCCTGTTAAGCAGTTGTCTTTGGTGTATGGCATTGTCTGTTAAGCAGTTGTCTTTAGTGTATGGAATTGTCTGTTAAGCAGTTGTCTTTGGTGTATGGCATTGCCTGTTAAGCAGTTGTCTTTGGTGTATGGCTTTGTCTGTTAAGCAGTTGTCTTTGGTGTATGGCTTTGTCATTTAAGCAGTTGTCTTTGGTGTATTGCATTGTCTGTTAAGCAGTTTTCTTTGGTGTATGGCATTGTCTGTTAAGCAGTTTTCTTTGGTGTATGGCATTGTCTGTTAAGCAGTTGTCTTTGGTGTATGGCATTGCCTGTTAAGCAGTTGTCTTTGGTGTATGCCATTGACTGTTAAGCAGTTGTCTTTGGTGTATGGCATTCCCTGATAAGCAGTTGTCTTTGGTGTATGGCATTTTCTGTTAAACAGTTGTCTTTGGTGTATGGCATTGTCTGTTAAGCAGTAGTCTTTGGTGTATGGCATTTTCTGTTAAACAGTTGTCTTTGGTGTATGGCATTGTCTGTTAAGCAGTAGTCTTTGGGGTATGGAATTGCCTGTTAAGCAGTTGTCTTTGGTGTATGGCATTGCCTGTTAAGCAGTTGTCTTTGGTGTATGGCATTGTCTGTTAAGCAGTTGTCTTTGGTGTATGGCGTTGTCTGTTATGCAGTTGTCTTTGGTGTACGGCATTGTCTGTTAAGCAGTTGTCTTTGGTGTATGGCATTGCCTGTTAAGCAGTTGTCTTTTGTGTATGGCATTGTCTGTTAAGCAGTTGTCCTTGGTGTGTGGCATTGCCTGTTAAGCAGTTGTCTTTGGTGTATGGCATTGTCTGTTAAGCAGTTGTCTTTGGTGTATGGCATTGCCTGTTAAGCAGTTGTCTTTGGTGTATGGCATTGCCTGTTAAGCAGTTGTCTGTGGTGTATGGCATTGCCTGTTAAGCAGTTGTCTTTGGTGTATGGCGTTGTCTGTTAAGCAGTTGTCTTTGGTGTATGGCGTTGTCTGTTAAGCAGTTGTCTTTGGTGTATGGCGTTGTCTGTTAAGCAGTTGTCTTTGGTGTATGGCATTGTCTGTTAAGCAGTTGTCTTTGGTGTATGGCTTTGTCTGTTAAGCAGTTTTCTTTGGTGTATGGCATTGTCTGTTAAGCAGTTGTCTTTGGTGTATGGCATTGCCTGTTAAGCAGTTGTCTTTGGTGTATGCCATTGACTGTTAAGCAGTTGTCTTTGGTGTATGCCATTGCCTGATAAGCAGTTGTCTTTGGTGTATGGCATTTTCTGCTAAACAGTTGTCTTTGGTGTATGGCATTGTCTGTTAAGCAGTAGTCTTTGGTGTATGGCATTGCCTGTTAAGCAGTTGTCTTTGGTGTATGGCATTGTATGTTAAGCAGTAGTCTTTGGTGTATGGCATTGACTGTTAAGCAGTTGTCTTTGGTGTATGGCATTGCCTGATAAGCAGTTGTCTTTGGTGTATGGCATTTTCTGTTAAACAGTTGTCTTTGGTGTATGGCATTGTCTGTTAAGCAGTTGTCTTTGGTGTATGGCATTTTCTGTTAAACAGTTGTCTTTGGTGTATGGCATTGTCTGTTAAGCAGTAGTCTTTGGTGTATGGCATTGCCTGTTAAGCAGTTGTCTTTGGTGTATGGCATTGCCTGTTAAGCAGTTGTCTTTGGTGTATGGCATTGTCTGTTAAGCAGTTGTCTTTGGTGTATGGCGTTGTCTGTTATGCAGTTGTCTTTGGTGTACGGCATTGTCTGTTAAGCAGTTGTCTTTGGTGTATGGCATTGCCTGTTAAGCAGTTGTCTTTTGTGTATGGCATTGTCTGTTAAGCAGTTGTCCTTGGTGTGTGGCATTGCCTGTTAAGCAGTTGTCTTTGGTGTATGGCATTGCCTGTTAAGCAGTTGTCTTTGGTGTATGGCAGTGTCTGTTAAGCAGTTGTCCTTGGTGTGTGGCATTGCCTGTTAAGCAGTTGTCTTTGGTGTATGGCATTGTCTGTTAAGCAGTTGTCTTTGGTATATGGCATTGTCTGTTAAGCAGTTGTCTTTGGTGTATGGCATTGTCTGTTAAGCAGTTGTCTTTGGTGTATGGCATTGCCTGTTAAGCAGTTGTCTTTGGTGTATGGCATTGCCTGTTAAGCAGTTGTCTGTGGTGTATGGCATTGCCTGTTAAGCAGTTGTCTTTGGTGTATGGCTTTGTCTGTTAAGCAGTTTTCTTTGGTGTATGGAATTGTCTGCTAAGCAGTTGTCTTTGGTGTATGGCATTGCCTGTTAAGCAGACGTCTTTGGTGTATGGCATTGCCTGTTAAGCAATTGTCTTTGGTGTATGGCATTGTCTGTTAAGCAGTTGTCTTTGGTGTATGGCATTGCCTGATAAGCAGTTGTCTTTGGTGTATGGCATTGCCTGTTAAGCAGTTGTCTTTGGTGTATGGCATTGCCTGTTAAGCAGTTGTCTTTAGTGTATGGCATTGCCTGTTAAGCAGTAGTCTTTGCTGTATGGTATTGTCTGTTAAGCAGTTGTCTTTGGCTTATGGCAGTGTCTGTTAAGCAGTTGTCTTTGGTGTTTGGCATTGTCTGTTAAGCAGTTTTCTTTGGTGTATGGCATTGCCTGTTAAGCAGTTGTCTTTGGTGTATGGCATTGTCTGTTAAGCAGTTGTCTTTAGTGTATGGAATTGTCTGTTAAGCAGTTGTCTTTGGTGTATGGCATTGTCTGTTAAGCAGTTGTCTTTGGTGTATGGCATTGCCTGTTAAGCAGTTATCTTTGGTGTAAGGCTTTGCCTGTTAAGAAGTTGTCTTTGGTGTATGGCATTGCCTGTTAAGCATTTGTCTTTGGTGTATGGCATTGCCTGTTAAGCAGTTGTCTTTGGTGTATGGCTTTGTCTGTTAAGCAGTTGTCTTTGGTGTATGGCTTTGTCATTTAAGCAGTTGTCTTTGGTGTATTGCATTGTCTGTTAAGCAGTTTTCTTTGGTGTATGGCATTGTCTGTTAAGCAGTTTTCTTTGGTGTATGGCATTGTCTGTTAAGCAGTTGTCTTTGGTGTATGGCATTGCCTGTTAAGCAGTTGTCTTTGGTGTATGCCATTGACTGTTAAGCAGTTGTCTTTGGTGTATGGCATTGCCTGATAAGCAGTTGTCTTTGGTGTATGGCATTTTCTGTTAAACAGTTGTCTTTGGTGTATGGCATTGTCTGTTAAGCAGTTGTCTTTGGTGTATGGCATTTTCTGTTAAACAGTTGTCTTTGGTGTATGGCAGTGTCTGTTAAGCAGTAGTCTTTGGTGTATGGCATTGCCTGTTAAGCAGTTGTCTTTGGTGTATGGCATTGCCTGTTAAGCAGTTGTCTGTGGTGTATGGCATTGCCTGTTAAGCAGTTGTCTTTGGTGTATGGCTTTGTCTGTTAAGCAGTTTTCTTTGGTGTATGGAATTGTCTGCTAAGCAGTTGTCTTTGGTGTATGGCATTGCCTGTTAAGCAGATGTCTTTGGTGTATGGCATTGCCTGTTAAGCAGTTGTCTTTGGTGTATGGCATTGTCTGTTAAGCAGTTGTCTTTGGTGTATGGCATTTTCTGTTAAACAGTTGTCTTTGGTGTATGGCATTGTCTGTTAAGCAGTTGTCTTTGGTGTATGGCATTTTCTGTTAAACAGTTGTCTTTGGTGTATGGCATTGTCTGTTAAGCAGTAGTCTTTGGTGTATGGCATTGCCTGTTAAGCAGTTGTCTTTGGTGTATGGCATTGCCTGTTAAGCAGTTGTCTTTGGTGTATGGCATTGTCTGTTAAGCAGTTGTCTTTGGTGTATGGCGTTGTCTGTTATGCAGTTGTCTTTGGTGTACGGCATTGTCTGTTAAGCAGTTGTCTTTGGTGTATGGCATTGCCTGTTAAGCAGTTGTCTTTTGTGTATGGCATTGTCTGTTAAGCAGTTGTCCTTGGTGTGTGGCATTGCCTGTTAAGCAGTTGTCTTTGGTGTATGGCATTGCCTGTTAAGCAGTTGTCTTTGGTGTATGGCAGTGTCTGTTAAGCAGTTGTCCTTGGTGTGTGGCATTGCCTGTTAAGCAGTTGTCTTTGGTGTATGGCATTGTCTGTTAAGCAGTTGTCTTTGGTGTATGGCATTGCCTGTTAAGCAGTTATCTTTGGTGTAAGGCTTTGCCTGTTAAGAAGTTGTCTTTGGTGTATGGCATTGCCTGTTAAGCATTTGTCTTTGGTGTATGGCATTGCCTGTTAAGCAGTTGTCTTTGGTGTATGGCTTTGTCTGTTAAGCAGTTGTCTTTGGTGTATGGCTTTGTCATTTAAGCAGTTGTCTTTGGTGTATTGCATTGTCTGTTAAGCAGTTTTCTTTGGTGTATGGCATTGTCTGTTAAGCAGTTTTCTTTGGTGTATGGCATTGTCTGTTAAGCAGTTGTCTTTGGTGTATGGCATTGCCTGTTAAGCAGTTGTCTTTGGTGTATGGCATTGTCTGTTAAGCAGTTGTCTTTGGTGTACGGCATTGCCTGTTAAGCAGTTGTCTTTGGTGTATGGCATTGTCTGTTAAGCAGTTGTCTTTGGTGTATGGCATTGCCTTTTAAGCAGTTGTCTTTGGTGTATGGCATCGTCTGTTAAAAAGTTGTCCTTGGTGTATGGCATTGTCTGTTATGCAGTTATCTTTGGTGCATGGCATTGTCTGTTAAGCAGTTGTCTTTAGTGTATGGCATTGCCTGTTAAGCAGTTGTCTTTAGTGTATGGCATTGACTGTTAAGCAGTTGTCTTTGGTGTATGGCATTGCCTGTTAAGCAGTTGTCTTTGGTGTATGGCGTTGTCTGTTAAGCAGTTGTCTTTGGTGTATGGCATTGCCTGTTAAGCAGTTGTCTTTGGTATATGGCTTTTTCTGTTAAGCAGTTGTCTTGGGTGTATAGCATTGCCTGTTAAGCAGTTGTCTTTGGTGTATGGCATTGTCTGTTAAGCAGTTGTCTTTGGTGTAAGGCGTTGTTTGTTAAGCAGTTGTCTTTGGTGTATGGCATTGTCTGTTAAGCAGTTGTCTTTGGTGTATGGCATTGCCTGTTAAGCAGTTATCTTTGGTGTAAGGCTTTGCCTGTTAAGAAGTTGTCTTTGGTGTATGGCATTGCCTGTTAAGTATTTGTCTTTGGTGTATGGCATTGCCTGTTAAGCAGTTGTCTTTGGTGTATGGCTTTGTCTGTTAAGCAGTTGTCTTTGGTGTATGGATTTGTCAATTAAGCAATTGTCTTTGGTGTATTGCATTGTCTGTTAAGCAGTTTTCTTTGGTGTATGGCATTGTCTGTTAAGCAGTTTTCTTTGGTGTATGGCATTGTCTATTAAGCAGTTGTCTTTGGTGTAATGCGTTGTCTGTTAAGCAGTTGTCTTTGGTGTATGGCAGTGTCTGTTAAGCAGTTGTCTTTGGTGTAATGTGTTGTCTGTTAAGCAGTTGTCTTTGGTGTATGGCATTGTCTGTTAAGCAGTTGTCTTTAGTGTATGTCATTGCCTGTTAAGCAGTTGTCTTTGGTGTAATGCGTTGTCTGTTAAGCAGTTGTCTTTGGTGTATGGCATTGTCTGTTAAGCAGTTGTCTTTGGTGTATGGCATTGCCTGTTAAGCAGTTGTCTTTAGTGTATGTCATTGCCTGTTAAGCAGTTGTCTTTGGTGTATGTCATTGCCTATTAAGCAGTTGTCTTTGGTGTATGGCATTGTCTGTTAAACAGTTGTCTTTAGTGTATGGCATTGTCTGTTAAGCAGTTGTCTTTGGTGTATGGCAGTGTCTGTTAAGCAGTTGTCTTTGGTGTATGGCAGTGTCTGTTAAGAAGTTGTCTTTGGTGTATGGCATTGTCTGTTAAGCAGTAGTCTTTGGTGTATGGCATTGCCTGTTGAGCAGTTGTCTTTGGTGTATGGCATTGCCTGTTAAGCAGTTGTCTTTGGTGAATGGCATTGTCTGTTAAGCAGTTGTCTTTGGTGTATGGCATTGTCTGTTAAGCAGTTGTCTTTGGTGTATGGCATTGTCTGTTAAGCAGTTGTCTGTGGTGTATGGCATTGTCTGTTAAGCAGTTGTCTTTGGTGTATGGCATTGCCTGTTAAGCAGTTGTCTTTGGTGTATGGCAGTGTCTGTTAAGCAGTTGTCTTTGGTGTATGGCATTGTCTGTTAAGCAGTTGTCTTTAGTGTATGGCATTGCCTGTTAAGCAGTTGTTTTTGGTGTATGGCATTGTCTGTTAAGCAGTTGTCTTTAGTGTATGGCAGTGTCTGTTAAGCAGCTGTCTTTGGTGTATGGCATTGTCTGTTAAGCAGCTGTCTTTGGTGTTTGGCAATGCCTGTTAAGCAGTTGTCTTTAGTGTATGGCAATGTCTGTTATGCAGTTGTCTTTGGTGCATGGCATTGTCTGTTAAGCAGTTGTCTTTAGTGTATGGCAGTGTCTGTTAAGCAGTTGTCTTTGGTGTATGGCATTGCCTGTTAAGCAGTTGTCTTTGGTGTATGGCATTGTCTGTTAAGCAGTTGTCTTTGGTGTATGGCATTGTCTGTTAAGCAGTTCTCCTTGGTGTATGGCATTGTCTGTTATGCCGTTGTCTTTGGTGCATGGCATTGCCTGTTAAGCAGTTGTCTTTGGTGTACGGCATTGTCTGTTAAGCAGTTGTCTTTGGTGTATGGCACTGCCTCTTAATCAGTTGTCTTTGGTGTATCGCATTGCCTGTTAAGCAGTTGTCTTTGGTGTACGGCATTGCCTGTTAAGCAGTTGTCTTTGGTGTATGGCATTGCCTCTTAATCAGTTGTCTTTGGTGTATCGCATTGCCTGTTAAGCAGTTGTCTTTGGTGTAATGCGTTGTCTGTTAAGCAGTTGTCTTTGGTGTATGGCAGTGTCTGTTAAGCAGTTGTCTTTGGTGTAATGTGTTGTCTGTTAAGCAGTTGTCTTTGGTGTATGGCATTGTCTGTTAAGCAGTTGTCTTTAGTGTATGTCATTGCCTGTTAAGCAGTTGTCTTTGGTGTAATGCGTTGTCTGTTAAGCAGTTGTCTTTGGTGTATGGCATTGTCTGTTAAGCAGTTGTCTTTGGTGTATGGCATTGCCTGTTAAGCAGTTGTCTTTAGTGTATGTCATTGCCTGTTAAGCAGTTGTCTTTGGTGTATGTCATTGCCTATTAAGCAGTTGTCTTTAGTGTATGGCATTGTCTGTTAAACAGTTGTCTTTAGTGTATGGCATTGTCTGTTAAGCAGTTGTCTTTGGTGTATGGCAGTGTCTGTTAAGCAGTTGTCTTTGGTGTATGGCAGTGTCTGTTAAGAAGTTGTCTTTGGTGTATGGCATTGTCTGTTAAGCAGTAGTCTTTGGTGTATGGCATTGTCTGTTAAGCAGTTGTCTTTGGTGTATGGCATTGTCTGTTAAGCAGTTGTCTTTGGTGTATGGCATTGACTGTTAAGCAGTTGTCCTTGGTGTATGGCATTGTCTGTTATGCAGTTGTCTTTGGTACATGGCAATGTATGTTAAGCAGTTGTCTTTATTGTATGGCAATGCATGTTAAGCAGTTGTCTTTAGTGTATGGCATTGTCTGTTATGCAGTTGTCTTTGGTGTATGGCATTGTCTGTTAAGCAGTTGTCTTTAGTGTATGGCAGTGTCTGTTAAGCAGTTGTCTTTGGTGTATGGCATTGTCTGTTAAGCAGTTGTCTTTAGTGTATGGCGTTGTCTGTTAAGCAGTTGTCCTTGGTGTATGGCATTGTCTGTTAAGCAGTTGTCTTTGGTGCATGGCATTGTCTGTTAAGCAGTTGTCTTTGGTGTATGGCATTGCCTGTTAAGCAGTTGTCTTTGGTGTATGGCATTGTCTGTTAAGCAGTTGTCTTTGGTGTATCGCATTGCCTGTTAAGCAGTTGTCTTTGGTGTATGGCATTGTCTGTTAAGCAGTTGTATTTGGTGTATGGCATTGTCTGTTAAGCAGTTGTCTTTGGTGTATGGCATTGTCTGTTAAGCAGTTGTCTTTGGTGTATGGCATTGCCTGTTAAGCAGTTGTCTTTGGTGTATAGCATTGTCTGTTAAGCAGTTGTCTTTGGTGTATGGCATTGTCTGTTAAGCAGTTGTCTTTGGTGTATGGCATTGTCTGTTAAGCAGTTGTCTTTAGTGTATGGCATTGCCTGTTAAGCAGTTGTCTTTGGTGTATGGCATTGCCTGTTAAGCAATTGTCTTTGGTGTATGGCATTGCCTGTTATGCATTTGTCTTTGGTGTATGGTGTTGTCTGTTAAGCAGTAGTCTTTGGTGTATGGCATTGCCTGTTAAGCAGTTGTCTTTGGTAAATGGCTTTTTTTGTTAAGCAGTTGTGTTTGTTGTATCGTATTGCCTGTTAAGCAGTTGTCTTTGGGGTATGGCATTGCCTCTTAATCAGTTGTCTTTGGTGTATGGCATTGCCTGTTAAGCAGTTGTCTTTGGTGTAAGGCGTTGTCTGTTAAGCAGTTGTCTTTGGTGTATGGCATTGCCTGTTAAGCAGTAGTCTTTGGTGTCAGGTAGTGTCTGTTAAGCAGTTGTCTTTGGTGTATGGCATTGCCTGTTGAGCAGTTGTCTTTGGTGTATGGCATTGCCTGTTAAGCAGTTGTCTTTGGTGTATGGCATTGTCTGTTAAGCAGTTGTCTTTGGTGTATGGCATTGTCTGTTAAGCAGTTGTCCTTGGTGTATGGCATTGTCTGTTATGCAGTTGTCTTTGGTACATGGCAATGTATGTTAAGCAGTTGTCTTTATTGTATGGCAATGCATGTTAAGCAGTTGTCTTTAGTGTATGGCATTGTCTGTTATGCAGTTGTCTTTGGTGTATGGCATTGTCTGTTAAGCAGTTGTCTTTATAGTATGGCAGTGTCTGTTAAGCAGTTGTCTTTGGTGTATGGCATTGTCTGTTAAGCAGTTGTCTTTAGTGTATGGCGTTGTCTGTTAAGCAGTTGTCCTTGGTGTATGGCATTGTCTGTTAAGCAGTTGTCTTTGGTGCATGGCATTGTCTGTTAAGCAGTTGTCTTTGGTGTATGGCATTGCCTGTTAAGCAGTTGTCTTTGGTGTATGGCATTGTCTGTTAAGCAGTTGTCTTTGGTGTATCGCATTGCCTGTTAAGCAGTTGTCTTTGGTGTATGGCATTGTCTGTTAAGCAGTTGTCTTTGGTGTATGGCATTGTCTGTTAAGCAGTTGTCTTTGGTGTATGGCATTGTCTGTTAAGCAGTTGTCTTTGGTGTATGGCATTGCCTGTTAAGCAGTTGTCTTTGGTGTATGGCATTGTCTGTTAAGCAGTTGTCTTTGGTGTATGGCATTGTCTGTTAAGCAGTTGTCTTTAGTGTATGGCATTGCCTGTTAAGCAGTTGTCTTTGGTGTATGGCATTGCCTGTTAAGCAATTGTCTTTGGTGTATGGCATTGCCTGTTATGCATTTGTCTTTGGTGTATGGTGTTGTCTGTTAAGCAGTAGTCTTTGGTGTATGGCATTGCCTGTTAAGCAGTTGTCTTTGGTAAATGGCTTTTTTTGTTAAGCAGTTGTGTTTGTTGTATCGCATTGCCTGTTAAGCAGTTGTCTTTGGGGTATGGCATTGCCTCTTAATCAGTTGTCTTTGGTGTATGGCATTGCCTGTTAAGCAGTTGTCTTTGGTGTAAGGCGTTGTCTGTTAAGCAGTTGTCTTTGGTGTATGGCATTGCCTGTTAAGCAGTAGTCTTTGGTGTCAGGTAGTGTCTGTTAAGCAGTTGTCTTTGGTGTATGGCATTGCCTGTTAAGCAGTTGTCTTTGGTGTATGACATTGCCTGTTAAGCAGTTGTCTTTGGTGCATGGCATTGCCTGTTAAGCAGTTGTCTTTGGTGTATGGCATTGCCTGTTAAGCAGTTGTCTTTGGTGTTTGGCATTGTCTGTTAAGCAGTTCTCTTTGGTGTAAGGCGTTGTCTGTTAAGCAGTTGTCTTTGGTGTATGGCATTGTCTGTTAAGCAGTTTTCTTTGGTGTATGGCATTGTCTGTTAAGCAGTTGTCTTTGGTGTATGGCATTGTCTGTTAAGCAGTTGTCTGTGGTGTATGGCATTGTCTGTTAAGCAGTTGTCTTTGGTGTATGGCATTGCCTGTTAAGCAATTGTCTTTGGTGTATGGCAGTGTCTGTTAAGCAGTTGTCTTTGGTGTATGGCATTGTCTGTTAAGCAGTTGTCTTTAGTGTATGGCATTGCCTGTTAAGCAGTTGTTTTTGGTGTATGGCATTGTCTGTTAAGCAGTTGTCTTTAGTGTATGGCATTGCCTGTTAAGCAGTTGTCTTTGGTGTATGGCATTGCCTGTTATTCAGTTGTCTTTGGTGTATGGCGTTGTCTGTTAAGCAGTTGTCTTTGGTGTATGGCATTGCCTGTTAAGCAGTTGTCTTTGGTAAATGGCTTTTTTTGTTAAGCAGTTGTCTTTGGTGTATGGCGTTGCCTGTTAAGCAGTTGTCTTTGGTGTATGGCATTGACTCTTAATCAGTTGTCTTTGGTGTATGTCATTGCCAGTTAAGCAGTTGTCTTTGGTGTATGGCATTGCCTGTTTAGAAGTTGTCTTTAGTGTACGGGATTGCCTGTTAAGCAGTTCTCTTTGGTGTATGACATTGCCTGTTTAGAAGTTGTCTTTAGTGTATGGTGTTGCCTGTTAAGCAGTTGTCTTTGGTGTATGGCATTGACTCTTAATCAGTTGTCTTTGGTGTATGGCATTGCCAGTTAAGCAGTTGTCTTTGGTGTATGGCATTGCCTGTTTAGAAGTTGTCTTTGGTGTATGGCATTGACTCTTAATCAGTTGTCTTTGGTGTATGGCATTGCCAGTTAAGCAGTTGTCTTTGGTTTATGGCATTGTCTGTTAAGCAGTTGTCTTTGGTGTATGGCATTGTCTGTTAAGCAGTTGTCTTTGGTGTATGGCATTGTCTGTTAAGCAGTTGTCTTTGGTGTATGGCATTGCCTGTTAAGCAGTTGTCTTTGGTGTATGGCATTGTCTGTTAAGCAGTTGTCTTTGGTGTATGGCATTGTCTGTTAAGCAGTTGTCTTTAGTGTATGGCATTGCCTGTTAAGCAGTTGTCTTTGGTGTATGGCATTGCCTGTTAAGCAATTGTCTTTGGTGTATGGCATTGCCTGTTTAGAAGTTGTCTTTAGTGTATGGGATTGCCTGTTAAGCAGTTCTCTTTGGTGTATGACATTGCCTGTTTAGAAGTTGTCTTTAGTGTATGGTGTTGCCTGTTAAGCAGTTGTCTTTGGTGTATGGCATTGACTCTTAATCAGTTGTCTTTGGTGTATGGCATTGCCAGTTAAGCAGTTGTCTTTGGTGTATGGCATTGCCTGTTTAGAAGTTGTCTTTGGTGTATGGCATTGACTCTTAATCAGTTGTCTTTGGTGTATGGCATTGCCAGTTAAGCAGTTGTCTTTGGTGTATGGCATTGACTCTTAATCAGTTGTCTTTGGTGTATGGCGTTGCCTGTTAAGCAGTTGTCTTTGGTGTATGGCATTGACTCTTAATCAGTTGTCTTTGGTGTATGGCATTGCCAGTTAAGCAGTTGTCTTTGGTGTATGGCATTGCCTGTTTAGAAGTTGTCTTTAGTGTATGGTGTTGCCTGTTAAGCAGTTGTCTTTGGTGCATGGCATTGTCTGTTAAGCAGTTGTCTTTGGTGTTTGGCATTTTCTGTTAAGCAGTTGTCTTTGGTGTATGGCAGTGTCTGTTAAGCAGTTTTCTTTGGTGTATGGCATTGCCTGTTAAGCAGTTGTCTTTGGTGTATGGCATTCTCTGTTAAGCAGTTGTCTTTGGTGTATGGCATTGTCTGTTAAGCAGTTTTCTTTGGTGTATGGCATTGTCTGTTAAGCAGTTGTCTTTGGTGTATGGCATTGCCTTTTAAGCCGTTGTCTTTGGTGTATGGCAGTGTCTATTAGGCAGTTGTCTTTGGTGTATGGCATTTTCTGTTATGCAGTTGTCTTTAGTGTATGGCATTGCCTGTTAAGCAGTTGTCTTTGGTGTATGGCATTGCCTGTTAAGCAGTTGTCTTTGGTGTATGGCGTTGTCTGTTAAGCAGTTGTCTTTGGTATATGGCGTTGCCTGTTAAGCAGTTGTCTTTGGTGTATGGCATTGCCTGTTAAGCAGTTGTCTTTGGTATATGGCAGTGTCTGTTAAGCAGTTGTCTTCGGTGTATGGCATTGTCTGTTAAGCAGTTGTCTTTAGTGTATGGCATTGCCTGTTAAGCAGTTGTTTTTGGTGTATGGCATTGCCTGTTAAGCAGTTGTCTTTAGTGTATGGCATTGCCTGTTAAGCAGTTGTCTTTGGTGTATGGCATTGACTCTTAATCAGTTGTCTTTGGTGTATGGCATTGCCAGTTAAGCAGTTGTCTTTGGTGTATGGCATTGCCTGTTTAGAAGTTGTCTTTAGTGTATGGTGTTGCCTGTTAAGCAGTTGTCTTTGGTGCATGGCATTGTCTGTTAAGCAGTTGTCTTTGGTGTTTGGCATTTTCTGTTAAGCAGTTGTCGTTGGTGTATGGCAGTGTCTGTTAAGCAGTTTTCTTTGGTGTATGGCATTGCCTGTTAAGCAGTTGTCTTTGGTGTATGGCATTCTCTGTTAAGCAGTTGTCTTTGGTGTATGGCATTGTCTGTTAAGCAGTTTTCTTTGGTGTATGGCATTGTCTGTTAAGCAGTTGTCTTTGGTGTATGGCATTGCCTTTTAAGCCGTTGTCTTTGGTGTATGGCAGTGTCTATTAGGCAGTTGTCTTTGGTGTATGGCATTTTCTGTTATGCAGTTGTCTTTAGTGTATGGCATTGCCTGTTAAGCAGTTGTCTTTGGTGTATGGCATTGCCTGTTAAGCAGTTGTCTTTGGTGTATGGCGTTGTCTGTTAAGCAGTTGTCTTTGGTATATGGCGTTGCCTGTTAAGCAGTTGTCTTTGGTGTATGGCATTGCCTGTTAAGCAGTTGTCTTTGGTATATGGCAGTGTCTGTTAAGCAGTTGTCTTTGGTGTATGGCATTGTCTGTTAAGCAGTTGTCTTTAGTGTATGGCATTGCCTGTTAAGCAGTTGTTTTTGGTGTATGGCATTGTCTGTTAAGCAGTTGTCTTTAGTGTATGGCATTGCCTGTTAAGCAGTTGTCTTTGGTGTATGGCATTGCCTGTTATTCAGTTGTCTTTGGTGTGTGGCATTGCCTGTTAAGCAGTTGTCTTTGGTAAATGGCTTTTTTTGTTAAACAGTTGTCTTTGGTGTATGGCATTGCCTGTTAAGCAGTTGTCTTTGGTATATGGCAGTGTCTGTTAAGCAGTTGTCTTTGGTGTATGGCATTGTCTGTTAAGCAGTTGTCTTTAGTGTATGGCATTGCCTGTTAAGCAGTTGTTTTTGGTGTATGGCATTGTCTGTTAAGCAGTTGTCTTTAGTGTATGGCATTGCCTGTTAAGCAGTTGTCTTTGGTGTATGGCAGTGTCTGTTAAGCAGTTGTCTTTGGTGTATGGCGTTGCCTGTTAAGCAGTTGTCTTTGGTGTATGGCATTGACTCTTAATCAGTTGTCTTTGGTGTATGGCATTGCCAGTTAAGCAGTTGTCTTTGGTGTATGGCATTGCCTGTTTAGAAGTTGTCTTTAGTGTATGGGATTGCCTGTTAAGCAGTTGTCTTTGGTGCATGGCATTGTCTGTTAAGCAGTTGTCTTTGGTGTTTGGCATTTTCTGTTAAGCAGTTGTCTTTGGTGTATGGCAGTGTCTGTTAAGCAGTTTTCTTTGGTGTATGGCATTGCCTGTTAAGCAGTTGTCTTTGGTGTATGGCATTCTCTGTTAAGCAGTTGTCTTTGGTGTATGGCATTGTCTGTTAAGCAGTTGTCTTTGGTGTATGGCAGTGTCTGTTAAGAAGTTGTCTTTGGTGTATGGCATTGTCTGTTAAGCAGTTTTCTTTGGTGTATGGCATTGTCTGTTAAGCAGTTGTCTTTGGTGTATGGCATTGCCTTTTAAGCCGTTGTCTTTGGTGTATGGCAGTGTCTATTAGGCAGTTGTCTTTGGTGTATGGCATTTTCTGTTATGCAGTTGTCTTTAGTGTATGGCATTGCCTGTTAAGCAGTTGTCTTTGGTGTATGGCATTGCCTGTTAAGCAGTTGTCTTAGGTGTATGGCGTTGTCTGTTAAGCAGTTGTCTTTGGTGTATGGCGTTGCCTGTTAAGCAGTTGTCTTTGGTGTATGGCAGTGTCTGTTAAGCAGTTGTCTTTGGTGTATGGCATTGTCTGTTATGCAGTTGTCTTTAGTGTATGGCAATGCCTGTTAAGCAGTTGTCTTTAGTGTATGGCATTGCCTGTTATGCAGTAGTCTTTGCTGTATGGTATTGTCTGTTAAGCAGTTGTCTTTGGCTTATGGCAGTGTCTGTTAAGCAGTTGTCTTTGGTGTTTGGCATTGTCTGTTAAGCAGTTTTCTTTGGTGTATGGCATTGCCTGTTAAGCAGTTGTCTTTGGTGTATGGCATTGTCTGTTAAGCAGTTGTCTTTAGTGTATGGAATTGTCTGTTAAGCAGTTGTCTTTGGTGTATGGCATTGTCTGTTAAGCAGTTGTCTTTGGTGTATGGCATTGCCTGTTAAGCAGTTATCTTTGGTGTAAGGCTTTGCCTGTTAAGAAGTTGTCTTTGGTGTATGGCATTGCCTGTTAAGCATTTGTCTTTGGTGTATGGCATTGCCTGTTAAGCAGTTGTCTTTGGTGTATGGCTTTGTCTGTTAAGCAGTTGTCTTTGGTGTATGGCTTTGTCATTTAAGCAGTTGTCTTTGGTGTATTGCATTGTCTGTTAAGCAGTTTTCTTTGGTGTATGGCATTGTCTGTTAAGCAGTTTTCTTTGGTGTATGGCATTGTCTGTTAAGCAGTTTTCTTTGGTGTATGGCATTGTCTGTTAAGCAGTTGTCTTTGGTGTATGGCATTGCCTGTTAAGCAGTTGTCTTTGGTGTATGGCATTGCCTGATAAGCAGTTGTCTTTGGTGTATGGCATTTTCTGTTAAACAGTTGTCTTTGGTGTATGGCATTGTCTGTTAAGCAGTAGTCTTTGGTGTATGGCATTGCCTGTTAAGCAGTTGTCTTTGGTGTATGGCATTGCCTGTAAAGCAGTTGTCTTTGGTGTATGGCAGTGTCTGTTAAGCAGTTGTCTTTGGTGTATGGCATTGCCTGTTAAGCAGTTGTCTTTGGTGTATGGCAGTGTCTGTTAAGCAGTTGTCTTTGGTGTATGGCAGTGCCTGTTAAGCAGTTGTCTTTGATGTATGGCATTGCCTGTTAAGCAGTTGTCTTTGGTGTATGGCATTGTCTGTTAAGCAGTTGTCTTTGGTGTATGGCGTTGTCTGTTATGCAGTTCTCTTTGGTGTATGGCATTGTCTGTTAAGCAGTTGTCTTTGGCTTATGGCATTGTCTGTTAAGCAGTTGTCTTTGGTGTTTGGCATTGTCTGTTAAGCAGTTTTCTTTGGTGTATGGCATTGCCTGTTAAGCAGTTGTCTTTGGTGTATGGCATTGTCTGTTAAGCAGTTGTCTTTAGTGTATGGAATTGTCTGTTAAGCAGTTGTCTTTGGTGTATGGCATTGCCTGTTAAGCAGTTGTCTTTAGTGTATGGCATTGTCTGTTATGCAGTAGTCTTTGCTGTATGGTATTGTCTGTTAAGCAGATGTCTTTGGCTTATGGCAGTGTCTGTTAAGCAGTTGTCTTTGGTGTTTGGCATTGTCTGTTAAGCAGTTGTCTTTGGTGTATGTCATTGCTTGTTAAGCAGTTGTCTTTGGTGTATGGCCTTGTCTGTTAAGCAGTTGTCTTTGGTGAATGACATTGCCTGTTAAGCAGTTGTCTTTGGTGTATGGCATTGCCTGTTAAGCAGTTTTCTTTGGTGTATGGCATTGTCTGTTAAGCAGTTGTCTTTGGTGTATGGCATTGTCTGTTAAGCAGTTGTCTTTGGTGTATGACATTGTCTGTTAAGCAGTTGTCTTTGGTGTATGGAATTGTCTGTTAAGCAGTTGTCTTTGGTGTATGGAATTGTCTGTTAAGCAGTTGTCTTTGGTGTATGGCATTGTCTGTTAAGCAGTTGTCTTTGCTGTATGGCATTGTCTGTTAAGCAGCTGTCTTTGGTGTATGGAATTGTCTGTTAAGCAGTTGTCTTTGGTGTATGGAATTGTCTGTTAAGCAGTTGTCTTTGGTGTATGGCATTGTCTGTTAAGCAGTTGTCTTTGGTGTATGGAATTGTCTGTTAAGCAGTTGTCTTTGGTGTATGGCATTGTCTGTTAAGCAGTTGTCTTTGGTGTATGGCATTGTCTGTTAAGCAGTTGTCTTTGGTGTATGGCATTGTCTGTTAAGCAGTTGTCTTTAGTGTATGACATTGTCTGTTAAGCAGTTGTCTTTGCTGTATGGCATTGTCTGTTAAGCAGTTGTCTTTGGTGTATGGCATTGTCTGTTAAGCAGTTGTCTTTGGTGTATGGCATTGTCTGTTAAGCAGTTGTCTTTGGTGTATGGCATTGTCTGTTAAGCAGTTGTCTTTAGTGTATGACATTGTCTGTTAAGCAGTTGTCTTTGCTGTATGGCATTGTCTGTTAAGCAGTTGTCTTTGCTGTATGGCATTGTCTGTTAAGCAGCTGTCTTTGGTGTATGGAATTGTCTGTTAAGCAGTTGTCTTTGGTGTATGGAATTGTCTGTTAAGCAGTTGTCTTTGGTGTATGGCATTGTCTGTTAAGCAGTTGTCTTTGGTGTATGGAATTGTCTGTTAAGCAGTTCTCTTTGGTGTATGGCATTGTCTGTTAAGCAGTTCTCTTTGGTGTATGGCATTGTCTGTTAAGCAGTTGTCTTTGGTGTTTAGCATTGTCTGTTAAGCAGTTTTCTTTGGTGTATGGCATTGCCTGTTAAGCAGTTGTCTTTGGTGTATGGCATTGTCTGTTAAGCAGTTGTCTTTAGTGTATGGAATTGTCTGTTAAGCAGTTGTCTTTGGTGTATGGCATTGTCTGTTAAGCAGTTGTCTTTGGTGTATGGCATTGCCTGTTAAGCAGTTATCTTTGGTGTAAGGCTTTGCCTGTTAAGAAGTTGTCTTTGGTGTATGGCATTGCCTGTTAAGCATTTGTCTTTGGTGTATGGCATTGCCTGTTAAGCAGTTGTCTTTGGTGTATGGCTTTGTCTGTTAAGCAGTTGTCTTTGGTGTATTGCATTGTCTGTTAAGCAGTTTTCTTTGGTGTATGGCATTGTCTGTTAAGCAGTTTTCTTTGGTGTATGGCATTGTCTGTTAAGCAGTTTTCTTTGGTGTATGGCATTGTCTGTTAAGCAGTTGTCTTTGGTGTATGGCATTGCCTGTTAAGCAGTTGTCTTTGGTGTATGGCATTGCCTGATAAGCAGTTGCCTTTGGTGTATGGCATTTTCTGTTAAACAGTTGTCTTTGGTGTATGGCATTGTCTGTTAAGCAGTAGTCTTTGGTGTATGGCATTGCCTGTTAAGCAGTTGTCTTTGGTGTATGGCATTGCCTGTTAAGCAGTTGTCTTTGGTGTATGGCAGTGTCTGTTAAGCAGTTGTCTTTGGTGTATGGCATTGCCTGTTAAGCAGTTGTCATTGGTGTATGGCAGTGTCTGTTAAGCAGTTGTCTTTGGTGTATGGCAGTGCCTGTTAAGCAGTTGTCTTTGATGTATGGCATTGCCTGTTAAGCAGTTGTCTTTGGTGTATGGCATTGTCTGTTAAGCAGTTGTCTTTGGTGTATGGCGTTGTCTGTTATGCAGCTGTCTTTGGCGTATGGCATTGTCTGTTAAGCAGTTGTCTTTGGCTTATGGCAGTGTCTGTTAAGCAGTTGTCTTTGGTGTTTGGCATTGTCTGTTAAGCAGTTTTCTTTGGTGTATGGCATTGCCTGTTAAGCAGTTGTCTTTGGTGTATGGCATTGTCTGTTAAGCAGTTGTCTTTAGTGTATGGAATTGTCTGTTAAGCAGTTGTCTTTGGTGTATGGCATTGCCTGTTAAGCAGTTGTCTTTAGTGTATGACATTGTCTGTTATGCAGTAGTCTTTGCTGTATGGTATTGTCTGTTAAGCAGATGTCTTTGGCTTATGGCAGTGTCTGTTAAGCAGTTGTCTTTGGTGTTCGGCATTGTCTGTTAAGCAGTTGTCTTTGGTGTATGGCATTGCTTGTTAAGCAGTTGTCTTTGGTGTATGGCATTGTCTGTTAAGCAGTTGTCTTTGGTGTATGACATTGCCTGTTAAGCAGTTGTCTTTGGTGTATGGCATTGCCTGTTAAGCAGTTGTCTTTGGTGTATGGCATTGTCTGTTAAGCAGTTGTCTTTGGTGTATGGCATTGTCTGTTAAGCAGTTGTCTTTGGTGTATGGCATTGCCTGTTAAGCAGTTGTCTTTGGTGTATGGCATTGTCTGTTAAGCAGTTGTCTTTGGTGTATGACATTGTCTGTTAAGCAGTTGTCTTTGGTGTATGGAATTGTCTGTTAAGCAGTTGTCTTTGGTGTATGGAATTGTCTGTTAAGCAGTTGTCTTTGGTGTATGGCATTGTCTGTTAAGCAGTTGTCTTTGCTGTATGGCATTGTCTGTTAAGCAGCTGTCTTTGGTGTATGGAATTGTCTGTTAAGCAGTTGTCTTTGGTGTATGGAATTGTCTGTTAAGCAGTTGTCTTTGGTGTATGGCATTGTCTGTTAAGCAGTTGTCTTTGGTGTATGGAATTGTCTGTTAAGCAGTTGTCTTTGGTGTATGGCATTGTCTGTTAAGCAGTTGTCTTTGGTGTATGGCATTGTCTGTTAAGCAGTTGTCTTTGGTGTATGGCATTGTCTGTTAAGCAGTTGTCTTTAGTGTATGACATTGTCTGTTAAGCAGTTGTCTTTGCTGTATGGCATTGTCTGTTAAGCAGTTGTCTTTGGTGTATGGCATTGTCTGTTAAGCAGTTGTCTTTGGTGTATGGAATTGTCTGTTAAGCAGTTGTCTTTGCTGTATAGCATTGCCTGTTAAGCAGTTGTCTTTGGTGTATGGCATTGTCTGTTAAGCAGCTGTCTTTGGCTTATGGCACTGTCTGTAAAGCAGTTGTCTTTGGTGTTTGGCATTGTCTGTTAAGCAGTTTTCTTTGGTGTATGGCATTGCCTGTTAAGCAGTTGTCTTTGGTGTATGGCATTGTCTGTTAAGCAGTTGTCTTTAGTGTATGGAATTGTCTGTTATGCAATAGTCTTTGCTGTATGGCATTGTCTTTGGCTTATGGCAGTGTCTGTTAAGCAGTTGTCTTTGGTGTTTGGCATAGTCTGTTAAGCAGTTGTCTTTGGTGTATGGCATTGCTTGTTAAGCAGTTGTCTTTGGTGTATGGCCTTGTCTGTTAAGCAGTTGTCTTTGGTGTATGACATTGCCAGTTAATCAGTTGTCTTTGGTGTATGGCATTGTCTGTTAAGCAGTTGTCTTTGGTGTATGGCATTGTCTGTTAAGCAGTTGTCTTTGGTGTATGGCATTGTCTGTTAAGCAGTTGTCTTTGGTGTATGGCATTGTCTGTTAAGCAGTTGTCTTTGGTGTATGGCATTGCCTATTAAGCAGTTGTCTTTGGTGTATGGCATTGTCTGTTAAGCAGTTGTCTTTGTTGTATGGAAATGTCTGTTAAGCAGTTGTCTTTGGTGTATGGCATTGTCTGTTAAGCAGTTGTCTTTGGTGTATGGAATTGTCTGTTAAGCAGTTGTCTTTGGTGTATGGCATTGTCTGTTAAGCAGTTGTCTTTGGTGTATGGAATTGTCTGTTAAGCAGTTGTCTTTGGTGTATGGCATTGTCTGTTAAGCAGTTGTCTTTGCTGTATGGTATTGTCTGTTAAGCAGCTGTCTTTGGCTTATGGCACTGTCTGTTAAGCAGTTGTCTTTGGTGTTTGGCTTTGTCTGTTAAGCAGTTTTCTTTGGTGTAAGCATTGTCTGTTAAGCAGTTTTCTTTGGTGTATGGCATTGCCTTTTAAGCAGTTGTATTTGGTGTATGGCAGTGTCTATTAGGCAGCTGTCTATGGTGTATGGCATTGCCTGTTAAGCAGTTGTCTTTGGTGTATGGCATTGTCTGTTAAGCAGTTGTCTTTGGTGTATGGCATTGTCTGTTATGCAGTTGTGTTTAGTGTATGGCATTGCCTGTTAAGCAGTTGTCTTTGTTGTATGGCTTTGCCTGTTAAACAGTTGTCTTTGGTGTATGGCATTCTCTTTTAAGCAGTTGTCTTTGGTGTATGGCATTGTCTGTTAAGCAGTTGTCTTTTGTGTATTGCATTGTCTGTTAAGCAGTTTTCTTTGGTGTATGGCATTGCCTGTTAAGCAGTTGTCTTTTGTGTATTGCATTGTCTGTTAAGCAGTTTTCTTTGGTGTATGGCATTGTCTGTTAAGCAGTTTTCTTTGGTGTACGGCTTTGTCTGTTAAGCAGTTGTCTTTGCTGTATGGCATTGTCTGTTAAGCAGTTGTCTTTGGTGTATGGCATTTTCTGTTAAGCAGTTGTCTTTGGTGTATGGCAGTGTCTGTTAAGCAGTTGTCTTTGGTGTATGGCATTTTCTGTTAAGCAGTTGTCTTTGGTGTATGGCGTTGTCTGTTAAGCAGTTGTCTTTGGTGTATGGCGTTGCCTGTTAAGCAGTTGTCTTTGGTGTATGGCGTTGTCTGTTATGCAGTTGTCTTTGGTGTATGGCATTGCCTGTTAAGCAGTTGTCTTTGGTGTACGGCGTTGTCTGTTAAGCAGTTGTCTTTTGTGTATGGCATTGTCTGTTAAGCAGTTGTCTTTGGTGTATGGCATTGCCTGTTAAGCAGTTGTCTTTGGTGTATGGCATTGCCTTTTAAGCAGTTGTCTTTGGTGTATGGCATTGTCTGTTAAGCAGTTCTCTTTGGTGTAACGAATTGCCTGTTAAGCAGTTGTCTTTGGTGTATGGCATTGTCTGTTAAGCAGTTGTCTGTGGTGTATGGCATTGTCTGTTAAGCAGTTGTCTTTCTTGTATGGCATTGTCTGTTAAGCAGTTGTCTTTGGTTTATGGCATTGCCTGTTAAGCAGTTGTCTTTGGTGTATGGCATTGTTTGTTAAGCAGTTGTGTTTGGTGTATGGCATTGCCTGTTAAGCAGTTGTCTTTGGTGTATGGCAGGGTCTGTTAAGCAGTTGTCTTTGGTGTATGTCATTGCCTGTTAAGCAGTTGTCTTTGGTGTATGGCATTGTCTGTTAAGCAGTTGTGTTTGGTGTATGGCATTGTCTGTTAAGTAGTTGTCTTTGGTGTATGGCATTGCCTGTTAAGCAGTTGTCTTTGGTGTATGGCATTGTCTGTTAAGCAGTTGTCTTTGGTGTACGGCATTGCCTGTTAAGCAGTTGTCTTTGGTGTATGGCATTGTCTGTTAAGCAGTTGTCTTTGGTGTATGGCATTGCCTTTTAAGCAGTTGTCTTTGGTGTATGGCATCGTCTGTTAAAAAGTTGTCCTTGGTGTATGGCATTGTCTGTTATGCAGTTATCTTTGGTGCATGGCATTGTCTGTTAAGCAGTTGTCTTTAGTGTATGGCATTGCCTGTTAAGCAGTTGTCTTTAGTGTATGGCATTGACTGTTAAGCAGTTGTCTTTGGTGTATGGCATTGCCTGTTAAGCAGTTGTCTTTGGTGTATGGCGTTGCTGTTAAGCAGTTGTCTTTTGTGTATGGCATTGCCTGTTAAGCAGTTGTCTTTGGTATATGGCTTTTTCTGTTAAGCAGTTGTCTTGGGTGTATAGCATTGCCTGTTAAGCAGTTGTCTTTGGTGTATGGCATTGTCTGTTAAGCAGTTGTCTTTGGTGTAAGGCGTTGTTTGTTAAGCAGTTGTCTTTGGTGTATGGCATTGTCTGTTAAGCAGTTGTCTTTGGTGTAAGGCTTTGCCTGTTAAGAAGTTGTCTTTGGTGTATGGCATTGCCTGTTAAGTATTTGTCTTTGGTGTATGGCATTGCCTGTTAAGCAGTTGTCTTTGGTGTATGGCTTTGTCTGTTAAGCAGTTGTCTTTGGTGTATGGATTTGTCAATTAAGCAATTGTCTTTGGTGTATTGCATTGTCTGTTAAGCAGTTTTCTTTGGTGTATGGCATTGTCTGTTAAGCAGTTTTCTTTGGTGTATGGCATTGTCTGTTAAGCAGTTGTCTTTGGTGTATGGCATTGCCTGTTAAGCAGTTGTCTTTGGTGTATGCCATTGACTGTTAAGCAGTTGTCTTTGGTGTATGGCATTGCCTGATAAGCAGTTGTCTTTGGTGTATGGCATTTTCTGTTAAACAGTTGTCTTTGGTGTATGGCATTGTCTGTTAAGCAGTAGTCTTTGGTGTATGGCATTTTCTGTTAAACAGTTGTCTTTGGTGTATGGCATTGTCTGTTAAGCAGTTGTCTTTGGTGTATGGCATTTTCTGTTAAACAGTTGTCTTTGGTGTATGGCATTGTCTGTTAAGCAGTAGTCTTTGGTGTATGGCATTGCCTGTTAAGCAGTTGTCTTTGGTGTATGGCATTGCCTGTTAAGCAGTTTTCTTTGGTGTATGGCATTGTCTGTTAAGCAGTTGTCTTTGGTGTATGGCGTTGTCTGTTATGCAGTTGTCTTTGGTGTATGGCATTGCCTGTTAAGCAGTTGTCTTTTGTGTATGGCATTGTATGCTAAGCAGTTGTCCTTGGTGTGTGGCATTGACTGTTAAGCAGTTGTCTTTGGTGTATGGCATTGCCTGTTAAGCAGTTGTCTTTGGTGTATGGCAGTGTCTGTTAAGCAGTTGTCCTTGGTGTGTGGCATTGCCTGTTAAGCAGTTGTCTTTGGTGTATGGCATTGTCTGTTAAGCAGTTGTCTTTGGTGTATGGCATTGCCTGTTAAGCAGTTGTCTTTGGTGCATGGCATTGCCTGTTAAGCAGTTGTCTGTGGTGTATGGCATTGCCTGTTAAGCAGTTGTCTTTGGTGTATGGCTTTGTCTGTTAAGCAGTTTTCTTTGGTGTATGGAATTGTCTGCTAAGCAGTTGTCTTTGGTGTATGGCATTGCCTGTTAAGCAGATGTCTTTGGTGTATGGCATTGTCTGTTAAGCAGTTGTCTTTGGTGTATGGCATTGCCTGTTAAGCAGTTGTCTTTGGTGTATGGCATTGCCTGTTAAGCAGTTGTCTTTGGTGTATGGCATTGCCTGTTAAGCAGTTGTCTTTGGTGTATGGCATTGTCTGTTAAGCAGTTGTCTTTGGTGTATGGCATTGCCTGTTATGCAGTAGTCTTTGCTGTATGGTATTGTCTGTTAAGCAGTTGTCTTTGGCTTATGGCAGTGTCTGTTAAGCAGTTTTCTTTGGTGTATGGCATTGCCTGTTAAGCAGTTGTCTTTGGTGTATGGCATTGTCTGTTAAGCAGTTGTCTTTAGTGTATGGAATTGTCTGTTAAGCAGTTGTCTTTGGTGTATGGCATTGCCTGTTAAGCAGTTGTCTTTGGTGTATGGCATTGTCTGTTAAGCAGTTGTCTTTGGTGTATGGCATTGCCTGTTAAGCAGTTATCTTTGGTGTAAGGCTTTGCCTGTTAAGAAGTTGTCTTTGGTGTATGGCATTGCCTGTTAAGCATTTGTCTTTGGCGTATGGCATTGCCTGTTAAGCAGTTGTCTTTGGTGTATGTCTTTGTCTGTTAAGCAGTTGTCTTTGGTGTATGGCTTTGTCATTTAAGCAGTTGTCTTTGGTGTATTGCATTGTCTGTTAAGCAGTTTTCTTTGGTGTATGGCATTGTCTGTTAAGCAGTTTTCTTTGGTGTATGGCATTGCCTGTTAAGCAGTTGTCTTTGGTGTATGCCATTGACTGTTAAGCAGTTGTCTTTGGTGTATGGCATTCCCTGATAAGCAGTTGTCTTTGGTGTATGGCATTTTCTGTTAAACAGTTGTCTTTGGTGTATGGCATTGTCTGTTAAGCAGTAGTCTTTGGTGTATGGCATTTTCTGTTAAACAGTTGTCTTTGGTGTATGGCATTGTCTGTTAAGCAGTAGTCTTTGGGGTATGGAATTGCCTGTTAAGCAGTTGTCTTTGGTGTATGGCATTGCCTGTTAAGCAGTTGTCTTTGGTGTATGGCATTGTCTGTTAAGCAGTTGTCTTTGGTGTATGGCGTTGTCTGTTATGCAGTTGTCTTTGGTGTACGGCATTGTCTGTTAAGCAGTTGTCTTTGGTGTATGGCATTGCCTGTTAAGCAGTTGTCTTTTGTGTATGGCATTGTCTGTTAAGCAGTTGTCCTTGGTGTGTGGCATTGCCTGTTAAGCAGTTGTCTTTGGTGTATGGCATTGTCTGTTAAGCAGTTGTCTTTGGTGTATGGCATTGCCTGTTAAGCAGTTGTCTTTGGTGTATGGCATTGCCTGTTAAGCAGTTGTCTGTGGTGTATGGCATTGCCTGTTAAGCAGTTGTCTTTGGTGTATGGCGTTGTCTGTTAAGCAGTTGTCTTTGGTGTATGGCGTTGTCTGTTAAGCAGTTGTCTTTGGTGTATGGCGTTGTCTGTTAAGCAGTTGTCTTTGGTGTATGGTGTTGTCTGTTAAGCAGTTGTCTTTGGTGTATGGCTTTGTCTGTTAAGCAGTTTTCTTTGGTGTATGGCATTGTCTGTTAAGCAGTTCTCTTTGGTGTATGGCATTGCCTGTTAAGCAGTTGTCTTTGGTGTATGGCATTGACTGTTAAGCAGTTGTCTTTGGTGTATGCCATTGCCTGATAAGCAGTTGTCTTTGGTGTATGGCATTTTCTGTTAAACAGTTGTCTTTGGTGTATGGCATTGTCTGTTAAGCAGTAGTCTTTGGTGTATGGAATTGCCTGTTAAGCAGTTGTCTTTGGTGTATGGCATTGTATGTTAAGCAGTAGTCTTTGGTGTATGGCATTGACTGTTAAGCAGTTGTCTTTGGTGTATGGCATTGCCTGATAAGCAGTTGTCTTTGGTGTATGGCATTTTCTGTTAAACAGTTGTCTTTGGTGTATGGCATTGTCTGTTAAGCAGTTGTCTTTGGTGTATGGCATTTTCTGTTAAACAGTTGTCTTTGGTGTATGGCATTGTCTGTTAAGCAGTAGTCTTTGGTGTATGGCATTGCCTGTTAAGCAGTTGTCTTTGGTGTATGGCATTGCCTGTTAAGCAGTTGTCTTTGGTGTATGGCATTGTCTGTTAAGCAGTTGTCTTTGGTGTATGGCGTTGTCTGTTATGCAGTTGTCTTTGGTGTACGGCATTGTCTGTTAAGCAGTTGTCTTTGGTGTATGGCATTGCCTGTTAAGCAGTTGTCTTTTGTGTATGGCATTGTCTGTTAAGCAGTTGTCCTTGGTGTGTGGCATTGCCTGTTAAGCAGTTGTCTTTGGTGTATGGCATTGCCTGTTAAGCAGTTGTCTTTGGTGTATGGCAGTGTCTGTTAAGCAGTTGTCCTTGGTGTGTGGCATTGCCTGTTAAGCAGTTGTCTTTGGTGTATGGCATTGTCTGTTAAGCAGTTGTCTTTGGTATATGGCATTGTCTGTTAAGCAGTTGTCTTTGGTGTATGGCATTGTCTGTTAAGCAGTTGTCTTTGGTGTATGGCATTGCCTGTTAAGCAGTTGTCTTTGGTGTATGGCATTGCCTGTTAAGCAGTTGTCTGTGGTGTATGGCATTGCCTGTTAAGCAGTTGTCTTTGGTGTATGGCTTTGTCTGTTAAGCAGTTTTCTTTGGTGTATGGAATTGTCTGCTAAGCAGTTGTCTTTGGTGTATGGCATTGCCTGTTAAGCAATTGTCTTTGGTGTATGGCATTGTCTGTTAAGCAGTTGTCTTTGGTGTATGGCATTGCCTGTTAAGCAGTTGTCTTTGGTGTATGGCATTGCCTGTTAAGCAGTTGTCTTTGGTGTATGGCATTGCCTGTTAAGCAGTTGTCTTTAGTGTATGGCATTGCCTGTTAAGCAGTAGTCTTTGCTGTATGGTATTGTCTGTTAAGCAGTTATCTTTGGCTTATGGCAGTGTCTGTTAAGCAGTTGTCTTTGGTGTTTGGCATTGTCTGTTAAGCAGTTTTCTTTGGTGTATGGCATTGCCTGTTAAGCAGTTGTCTTTGGTGTATGGCATTGTCTGTTAAGCAGTTGTCTTTAGTGTATGGAATTGTCTGTTAAGCAGTTGTCTTTGGTGTATGGCATTGTCTGTTAAGCAGTTGTCTTTGGTGTATGGCATTGCCTGTTAAGCAGTTATCTTTGGTGTAAGGCTTTGCCTGTTAAGAAGTTGTCTTTGGTGTATGGCATTGCCTGTTAAGCATTTGTCTTTGGTGTATGGCATTGCCTGTTAAGCAGTTGTCTTTGGTGTATGGCTTTGTCTGTTAAGCAGTTGTCTTTGGTGTATGGCTTTGTCATTTAAGCAGTTGTCTTTGGTGTATTGCATTGTCTGTTAAGCAGTTTTCTTTGGTGTATGGCATTGTCTGTTAAGCAGTTTTCTTTGGTGTATTGCATTGTCTGTTAAGCAGTTTTCTTTGGTGTATGGCATTGTCTGTTAAGCAGTTTTCTTTGGTGTATGGCATTGTCTGTTAAGCAGTTGTCTTTGGTGTATGGCATTGCCTGTTAAGCAGTTGTCTTTGGTGTATGGCATTGTCTGTTAAGCAGTTGTCTTTGGTGTACGGCATTGCCTGTTAAGCAGTTGTCTTTGGTGTATGGCATTGTCTGTTAAGCAGTTGTCTTTGGTGTATGGCATTGCCTTTTAAGCAGTTGTCTTTGGTGTATGGCATCGTCTGTTAAAAAGTTGTCCTTGGTGTATGGCATTGTCTGTTATGCAGTTATCTTTGGTGCATGGCATTGTCTGTTAAGCAGTTGTCTTTAGTGTATGGCATTGCCTGTTAAGCAGTTGTCTTTAGTGTATGGCATTGACTGTTAAGCAGTTGTCTTTGGTGTATGGCATTGCCTGTTAAGCAGTTGTCTTTGGTGTATGGCGTTGTCTGTTAAGCAGTTGTCTTTGGTGTATGGCATTGCCTGTTAAGCAGTTGTCTTTGGTATATGGCTTTTTCTGTTAAGCAGTTGTCTTGGGTGTATAGCATTGCCTGTTAAGCAGTTGTCTTTGGTGTATGGCATTGTCTGTTAAGCAGTTGTCTTTGGTGTAAGGCGTTGTTTGTTAAGCAGTTGTCTTTGGTGTATGGCATTGTCTGTTAAGCAGTTGTCTTTGGTGTATGGCATTGCCTGTTAAGCAGTTATCTTTGGTGTAAGGCTTTGCCTGTTAAGAAGTTGTCTTTGGTGTATGGCATTGCCTGTTAAGTATTTGTCTTTGGTGTATGGCATTGCCTGTTAAGCAGTTGTCTTTGGTGTATGGCTTTGTCTGTTAAGCAGTTGTCTTTGGTGTATGGATTTGTCAATTAAGCAATTGTCTTTGGTGTATTGCATTGTCTGTTAAGCAGTTTTCTTTGGTGTATGGCATTGTCTGTTAAGCAGTTTTCTTTGGTGTATGGCATTGTCTATTAAGCAGTTGTCTTTGGTGTATGGCATTGCCTGTTAAGCAGTTGTCTTTGGTGTATGCCATTGACTGTTAAGCAGTTGTCTTTGGTGTATGGCATTGCCTGATAAGCAGTTGTCTTTGGTGTATGGCATTTTCTGTTAAACAGTTGTCTTTGGTGTATGGCATTGTCTGTTAAGCAGTAGTCTTTGGTGTATGGCATTTTCTGTTAAACAGTTGTCTTTGGTGTATGGCATTGTCTGTTAAGCAGTTGTCTTTGGTGTATGGCATTTTCTGTTAAACAGTTGTCTTTGGTGTATGGCATTGTCTGTTAAGCAGTAGTCTTTGGTGTATGGCATTGCCTGTTAAGCAGTTGTCTTTGGTGTATGGCATTGCCTGTTAAGCAGTTGTCTTTGGTGTATGGCATTGTCTGTTAAGCAGTTGTCTTTGGTGTATGGCGTTGTCTGTTATGCAGTTGTCTTTGGTGTATGGCATTGCCTGTTAAGCAGTTGTCTTTTGTGTATGGCATTGTATGCTAAGCAGTTGTCCTTGGTGTGTGGCATTGACTGTTAAGCAGTTGTCTTTGGTGTATGGCATTGCCTGTTAAGCAGTTGTCTTTGGTGTATGGCAGTGTCTGTTAAGCAGTTGTCCTTGGTGTGTGGCATTGCCTGTTAAGCAGTTGTCTTTGGTGTATGGCATTGTCTGTTAAGCAGTTGTCTTTGGTGTATGGCATTGCCTGTTAAGCAGTTGTCTTTGGTGCATGGCATTGCCTGTTAAGCAGTTGTCTGTGGTGTATGGCATTGCCTGTTAAGCAGTTGTCTTTGGTGTATGGCTTTGTCTGTTAAGCAGTTTTCTTTGGTGTATGGAATTGTCTGCTAAGCAGTTGTCTTTGGTGTATGGCATTGCCTGTTAAGCAGATGTCTTTGGTGTATGGCATTGTCTGTTAAGCAGTTGTCTTTGGTGTATGGCATTGCCTGTTAAGCAGTTGTCTTTGGTGTATGGCATTGCCTGTTAAGCAGTTGTCTTTGGTGTATGGCATTGCCTGTTAAGCAGTTGTCTTTGGTGTATGGCATTGTCTGTTAAGCAGTTGTCTTTGGTGTATGGCATTGCCTGTTATGCAGTAGTCTTTGCTGTATGGCAGTGTCTGTTAAGCAGTTGTCTTTGGCTTATGGCAGTGTCTGTTAAGCAGTTTTCTTTGGTGTATGGCATTGCCTGTTAAGCAGTTGTCTTTGGTGTATGGCATTGTCTGTTAAGCAGTTGTCTTTAGTGTATGGAATTGTCTGTTAAGCAGTTGTCTTTGGTGTATGGCATTGCCTGTTAAGCAGTTGTCTTTGGTGTATGGCATTGTCTGTTAAGCAGTTGTCTTTGGTGTATGGCATTGCCTGTTAAGCAGTTATCTTTGGTGTAAGGCTTTGCCTGTTAAGAAGTTGTCTTTGGTGTATGGCATTGCCTGTTAAGCATTTGTCTTTGGCGTATGGCATTGCCTGTTAAGCAGTTGTCTTTGGTGTATGGCTTTGTCTGTTAAGCAGTTGTCTTTGGTGTATGGCTTTGTCATTTAAGCAGTTGTCTTTGGTGTATTGCATTGTCTGTTAAGCAGTTTTCTTTGGTGTATGGCATTGTCTGTTAAGCAGTTTTCTTTGGTGTATGGCATTGTCTGTTAAGCAGTTGTCTTTGGTGTATGGCATTGCCTGTTAAGCAGTTGTCTTTGGTGTATGCCATTGACTGTTAAGCAGTTGTCTTTGGTGTATGGCATTCCCTGATAAGCAGTTGTCTTTGGTGTATGGCATTTTCTGTTAAACAGTTGTCTTTGGTGTATGGCATTGTCTGTTAAGCAGTAGTCTTTGGTGTATGGCATTTTCTGTTAAACAGTTGTCTTTGGTGTATGGCATTGTCTGTTAAGCAGTAGTCTTTGGGGTATGGAATTGCCTGTTAAGCAGTTGTCTTTGGTGTATGGCATTGCCTGTTAAGCAGTTGTCTTTGGTGTATGGCATTGTCTGTTAAGCAGTTGTCTTTGGTGTATGGCGTTGTCTGTTATGCAGTTGTCTTTGGTGTACGGCATTGTCTGTTAAGCAGTTGTCTTTGGTGTATGGCATTGCCTGTTAAGCAGTTGTCTTTTGTGTATGGCATTGTCTGTTAAGCAGTTGTCCTTGGTGTGTGGCATTGCCTGTTAAGCAGTTGTCTTTGGTGTATGGCATTGTCTGTTAAGCAGTTGTCTTTGGTGTATGGCATTGCCTGTTAAGCAGTTGTCTTTGGTGTATGGCATTGCCTGTTAAGCAGTTGTCTGTGGTGTATGGCATTGCCTGTTAAGCAGTTGTCTTTGGTGTATGGCGTTGTCTGTTAAGCAGTTGTCTTTGGTGTATGGCGTTGTCTGTTAAGCAGTTGTCTTTGGTGTATGGCGTTGTCTGTTAAGCAGTTGTCTTTGGTGTATGGCATTGTCTGTTAAGCAGTTGTCTTTGGTGTATGGCTTTGTCTGTTAAGCAGTTTTCTTTGGTGTATGGCATTGTCTGTTAAGCAGTTGTCTTTGGTGTATGGCATTGCCTGTTAAGCAGTTGTCTTTGGTGTATGCCATTGACTGTTAAGCAGTTGTCTTTGGTGTATGCCATTGCCTGATAAGCAGTTGTCTTTGGTGTATGGCATTTTCTGCTAAACAGTTGTCTTTGGTGTATGGCATTGTCTGTTAAGCAGTAGTCTTTGGTGTATGGCATTGCCTGTTAAGCAGTTGTCTTTGGTGTATGGCATTGTATGTTAAGCAGTAGTCTTTGGTGTATGGCATTGACTGTTAAGCAGTTGTCTTTGGTGTATGGCATTGCCTGATAAGCAGTTGTCTTTGGTGTATGGCATTTTCTGTTAAACAGTTGTCTTTGGTGTATGGCATTGTCTGTTAAGCAGTTGTCTTTGGTGTATGGCATTTTCTGTTAAACAGTTGTCTTTGGTGTATGGCATTGTCTGTTAAGCAGTAGTCTTTGGTGTATGGCATTGCCTGTTAAGCAGTTGTCTTTGGTGTATGGCATTGCCTGTTAAGCAGTTGTCTTTGGTGTATGGCATTGTCTGTTAAGCAGTTGTCTTTGGTGTATGGCGTTGTCTGTTATGCAGTTGTCTTTGGTGTACGGCATTGTCTGTTAAGCAGTTGTCTTTGGTGTATGGCATTGCCTGTTAAGCAGTTGTCTTTTGTGTATGGCATTGTCTGTTAAGCAGTTGTCCTTGGTGTGTGGCATTGCCTGTTAAGCAGTTGTCTTTGGTGTATGGCATTGCCTGTTAAGCAGTTGTCTTTGGTGTATGGCAGTGTCTGTTAAGCAGTTGTCCTTGGTGTGTGGCATTGCCTGTTAAGCAGTTGTCTTTGGTGTATGGCAATGTCTGTTAAGCAGTTGTCTTTGGTATATGGCATTGTCTGTTAAGCAGTTGTCTTTGGTGTATGGCATTGTCTGTTAAGCAGTTGTCTTTGGTGTATGGCATTGCCTGTTAAGCAGTTGTCTTTGGTGTATGGCATTGCCTGTTAAGCAGTTGTCTGTGGTGTATGGCATTGCCTGTTAAGCAGTTGTCTTTGGTGTATGGCTTTGTCTGTTAAGCAGTTTTCTTTGGTGTATGGAATTGTCTGCTAAGCAGTTGTCTTTGGTGTATGGCATTGCCTGTTAAGCAGACGTCTTTGGTGTATGGCATTGCCTGTTAAGCAATTGTCTTTGGTGTATGGCATTGTCTGTTAAGCAGTTGTCTTTGGTGTATGGCATTGCCTGATAAGCAGTTGTCTTTGGTGTATGGCATTGCCTGTTAAGCAGTTGTCTTTGGTGTATGGCATTGCCTGTTAAGCAGTTGTCTTTAGTGTATGGCATTGCCTGTTAAGCAGTAGTCTTTGCTGTATGGTATTGTCTGTTAAGCAGTTGTCTTTGGCTTATGGCAGTGTCTGTTAAGCAGTTGTCTTTGGTGTTTGGCATTGTCTGTTAAGCAGTTTTCTTTGGTGTATGGCATTGCCTGTTAAGCAGTTGTCTTTGGTGTATGGCATTGTCTGTTAAGCAGTTGTCTTTAGTGTATGGAATTGTCTGTTAAGCAGTTGTCTTTGGTGTATGGCATTGTCTGTTAAGCAGTTGTCTTTGGTGTATGGCATTGCCTGTTAAGCAGTTATCTTTGGTGTAAGGCTTTGCCTGTTAAGAAGTTGTCTTTGGTGTATGGCATTGCCTGTTAAGCATTTGTCTTTGGTGTATGGCATTGCCTGTTAAGCAGTTGTCTTTGGTGTATGGCTTTGTCTGTTAAGCAGTTGTCTTTGGTGTATGGCTTTGTCATTTAAGCAGTTGTCTTTGGTGTATTGCATTGTCTGTTAAGCAGTTTTCTTTGGTGTATGGCATTGTCTGTTAAGCAGTTTTCTTTGGTGTATGGCATTGTCTGTTAAGCAGTTGTCTTTGGTGTATGGCATTGCCTGTTAAGCAGTTGTCTTTGGTGTATGCCATTGACTGTTAAGCAGTTGTCTTTGGTGTATGGCATTGCCTGATAAGCAGTTGTCTTTGGTGTATGGCATTTTCTGTTAAACAGTTGTCTTTGGTGTATGGCATTGTCTGTTAAGCAGTTGTCTTTGGTGTATGGCATTTTCTGTTAAACAGTTGTCTTTGGTGTATGGCAGTGTCTGTTAAGCAGTAGTCTTTGGTGTATGGCATTGCCTGTTAAGCAGTTGTCTTTGGTGTATGGCATTGCCTGTTAAGCAGTTGTCTGTGGTGTATGGCATTGCCTGTTAAGCAGTTGTCTTTGGTGTATGGCTTTGTCTGTTAAGCAGTTTTCTTTGGTGTATGGAATTGTCTGCTAAGCAGTTGTCTTTGGTGTATGGCATTGCCTGTTAAGCAGATGTCTTTGGTGTATGGCATTGCCTGTTAAGCAGTTGTCTTTGGTGTATGGCATTGTCTGTTAAGCAGTTGTCTTTGGTGTATGGCATTTTCTGTTAAACAGTTGTCTTTGGTGTATGGCATTGTCTGTTAAGCAGTTGTCTTTGGTGTATGGCATTTTCTGTTAAACAGTTGTCTTTGGTGTATGGCATTGTCTGTTAAGCAGTAGTCTTTGGTGTATGGCATTGCCTGTTAAGCAGTTGTCTTTGGTGTATGGCATTGCCTGTTAAGCAGTTGTCTTTGGTGTATGGCATTGTCTGTTAAGCAGTTGTCTTTGGTGTATGGCGTTGTCTGTTATGCAGTTGTCTTTGGTGTACGGCATTGTCTGTTAAGCAGTTGTCTTTGGTGTATGGCATTGCCTGTTAAGCAGTTGTCTTTTGTGTATGGCATTGTCTGTTAAGCAGTTGTCCTTGGTGTGTGGCATTGCCTGTTAAGCAGTTGTCTTTGGTGTATGGCATTGCCTGTTAAGCAGTTGTCTTTGGTGTATGGCAGTGTCTGTTAAGCAGTTGTCCTTGGTGTGTGGCATTGCCTGTTAAGCAGTTGTCTTTGGTGTATGGCATTGTCTGTTAAGCAGTTGTCTTTGGTGTATGGCATTGCCTGTTAAGCAGTTATCTTTGGTGTAAGGCTTTGCCTGTTAAGAAGTTGTCTTTGGTGTATGGCATTGCCTGTTAAGCATTTGTCTTTGGTGTATGGCATTGCCTGTTAAGCAGTTGTCTTTGGTGTATGGCTTTGTCTGTTAAGCAGTTGTCTTTGGTGTATGGCTTTGTCATTTAAGCAGTTGTCTTTGGTGTATTGCATTGTCTGTTAAGCAGTTTTCTTTGGTGTATGGCATTGTCTGTTAAGCAGTTTTCTTTGGTGTATGGCATTGTCTGTTAAGCAGTTGTCTTTGGTGTATGGCATTGCCTGTTAAGCAGTTGTCTTTGGTGTATGGCATTGTCTGTTAAGCAGTTGTCTTTGGTGTACGGCATTGCCTGTTAAGCAGTTGTCTTTGGTGTATGGCATTGTCTGTTAAGCAGTTGTCTTTGGTGTATGGCATTGCCTTTTAAGCAGTTGTCTTTGGTGTATGGCATCGTCTGTTAAAAAGTTGTCCTTGGTGTATGGCATTGTCTGTTATGCAGTTATCTTTGGTGCATGGCATTGTCTGTTAAGCAGTTGTCTTTAGTGTATGGCATTGCCTGTTAAGCAGTTGTCTTTAGTGTATGGCATTGACTGTTAAGCAGTTGTCTTTGGTGTATGGCATTGCCTGTTAAGCAGTTGTCTTTGGTGTATGGCGTTGTCTGTTAAGCAGTTGTCTTTGGTGTATGGCATTGCCTGTTAAGCAGTTGTCTTTGGTATATGGCTTTTTCTGTTAAGCAGTTGTCTTGGGTGTATAGCATTGCCTGTTAAGCAGTTGTCTTTGGTGTATGGCATTGTCTGTTAAGCAGTTGTCTTTGGTGTAAGGCGTTGTTTGTTAAGCAGTTGTCTTTGGTGTATGGCATTGTCTGTTAAGCAGTTGTCTTTGGTGTATGGCATTGCCTGTTAAGCAGTTATCTTTGGTGTAAGGCTTTGCCTGTTAAGAAGTTGTCTTTGGTGTATGGCATTGCCTGTTAAGTATTTGTCTTTGGTGTATGGCATTGCCTGTTAAGCAGTTGTCTTTGGTGTATGGCTTTGTCTGTTAAGCAGTTGTCTTTGGTGTATGGATTTGTCAATTAAGCAATTGTCTTTGGTGTATTGCATTGTCTGTTAAGCAGTTTTCTTTGGTGTATGGCATTGTCTGTTAAGCAGTTTTCTTTGGTGTATGGCATTGTCTATTAAGCAGTTGTCTTTGGTGTATGGCATTGCCTGTTAAGCAGTTGTCTTTGGTGTATGCCATTGACTGTTAAGCAGTTGTCTTTGGTGTATGGCATTGCCTGATAAGCAGTTGTCTTTGGTGTATGGCATTTTCTGTTAAACAGTTGTCTTTGGTGTATGGCATTGTCTGTTAAGCAGTAGTCTTTGGTGTATGGCATTTTCTGTTAAACAGTTGTCTTTGGTGTATGGCATTGTCTGTTAAGCAGTTGTCTTTGGTGTATGGCATTTTCTGTTAAACAGTTGTCTTTGGTGTATGGCATTGTCTGTTAAGCAGTAGTCTTTGGTGTATGGCATTGCCTGTTAAGCAGTTGTCTTTGGTGTATGGCATTGCCTGTTAAGCAGTTGTCTTTGGTGTATGGCATTGTCTGTTAAGCAGTTGTCTTTGGTGTATGGCGTTGTCTGTTATGCAGTTGTCTTTGGTGTATGGCATTGCCTGTTAAGCAGTTGTCTTTTGTGTATGGCATTGTATGCTAAGCAGTTGTCCTTGGTGTGTGGCATTGACTGTTAAGCAGTTGTCTTTGGTGTATGGCATTGCCTGTTAAGCAGTTGTCTTTGGTGTATGGCAGTGTCTGTTAAGCAGTTGTCCTTGGTGTGTGGCATTGCCTGTTAAGCAGTTGTCTTTGGTGTATGGCATTGTCTGTTAAGCAGTTGTCTTTGGTGTATGGCATTGCCTGTTAAGCAGTTGTCTTTGGTGCATGGCATTGCCTGTTAAGCAGTTGTCTGTGGTGTATGGCATTGCCTGTTAAGCAGTTGTCTTTGGTGTATGGCTTTGTCTGTTAAGCAGTTTTCTTTGGTGTATGGAATTGTCTGCTAAGCAGTTGTCTTTGGTGTATGGCATTGCCTGTTAAGCAGATGTCTTTGGTGTATGGCATTGTCTGTTAAGCAGTTGTCTTTGGTGTATGGCATTGCCTGTTAAGCAGTTGTCTTTGGTGTATGGCATTGCCTGTTAAGCAGTTGTCTTTGGTGTATGGCATTGCCTGTTAAGCAGTTGTCTTTGGTGTATGGCATTGTCTGTTAAGCAGTTGTCTTTGGTGTATGGCATTGCCTGTTATGCAGTAGTCTTTGCTGTATGGTATTGTCTGTTAAGCAGTTGTCTTTGGCTTATGGCAGTGTCTGTTAAGCAGTTTTCTTTGGTGTATGGCATTGCCTGTTAAGCAGTTGTCTTTGGTGTATGGCATTGTCTGTTAAGCAGTTGTCTTTAGTGTATGGAATTGTCTGTTAAGCAGTTGTCTTTGGTGTATGGCATTGCCTGTTAAGCAGTTGTCTTTGGTGTATGGCATTGTCTGTTAAGCAGTTGTCTTTGGTGTATGGCATTGCCTGTTAAGCAGTTATCTTTGGTGTAAGGCTTTGCCTGTTAAGAAGTTGTCTTTGGTGTATGGCATTGCCTGTTAAGCATTTGTCTTTGGCGTATGGCATTGCCTGTTAAGCAGTTGTCTTTGGTGTATGGCTTTGTCTGTTAAGCAGTTGTCTTTGGTGTATGGCTTTGTCATTTAAGCAGTTGTCTTTGGTGTATTGCATTGTCTGTTAAGCAGTTTTCTTTGGTGTATGGCATTGTCTGTTAAGCAGTTTTCTTTGGTGTATGGCATTGTCTGTTAAGCAGTTGTCTTTGGTGTATGGCATTGCCTGTTAAGCAGTTGTCTTTGGTGTATGCCATTGACTGTTAAGCAGTTGTCTTTGGTGTATGGCATTCCCTGATAAGCAGTTGTCTTTGGTGTATGGCAGTTTCTGTTAAACAGTTGTCTTTGGTGTATGGCATTGTCTGTTAAGCAGTAGTCTTTGGTGTATGACATTTTCTGTTAAACAGTTGTCTTTGGTGTATGGCATTGTCTGTTAAGCAGTAGTCTTTGGGGTATGGAATTGCCTGTTAAGCAGTTGTCTTTGGTGTATGGCATTGCCTGTTAAGCAGTTGTCTTTGGTGTATGGCATTGTCTGTTAAGCAGTTGTCTTTGGTGTATGGCGTTGTCTGTTATGCAGTTGTCTTTGGTGTACGGCATTGTCTGTTAAGCAGTTGTCTTTGGTGTATGGCATTGCCTGTTAAGCAGTTGTCTTTTGTGTATGGCATTGTCTGTTAAGCAGTTGTCCTTGGTGTGTGGCATTGCCTGTTAAGCAGTTGTCTTTGGTGTATGGCATTGTCTGTTAAGCAGTTGTCTTTGGTGTATGGCATTGCCTGTTAAGCAGTTGTCTTTGGTGTATGGCATTGCCTGTTAAGCAGTTGTCTGTGGTGTATGGCATTGCCTGTTAAGCAGTTGTCTTTGGTGTATGGCGTTGTCTGTTAAGCAGTTGTCTTTGGTGTATGGCGTTGTCTGTTAAGCAGTTGTCTTTGGTGTATGGCATTGTCTGTTAAGCAGTTGTCTTTGGTGTATGGCATTGCCTGTTAAGCAGTTGTCTTTGGTGTATGGCATTGCCTGTTAAGCAGTTGTCTGTGGTGTATGGCATTGCCTGTTAAGCAGTTGTCTTTGGTGTATGGCGTTGTCTGTTAAGCAGTTGTCTTTGGTGTATGGCGTTGTCTGTTAAGCAGTTGTCTTTGGTGTATGGCGTTGTCTGTTAAGCAGTTGTCTTTGGTGTATGGCATTGTCTGTTAAGCAGTTGTCTTTGGTGTATGGCATTGCCTGTTAAGCAGTTATCTTTGGTGTAAGGCTTTGCCTGTTAAGAAGTTGTCTTTGGTGTATGGCATTGCCTGTTAAGCATTTGTCTTTGGCGTATGGCATTGCCTGTTAAGCAGTTGTCTTTGGTGTATGGCTTTGTCTGTTAAGCAGTTGTCTTTGGTGTATGGCTTTGTCATTTAAGCAGTTGTCTTTGGTGTATTGCATTGTCTGTTAAGCAGTTTTCTTTGGTGTATGGCATTGTCTGTTAAGCAGTTTTCTTTGGTGTATGGCATTGTCTGTTAAGCAGTTGTCTTTGGTGTATGGCATTGCCTGTTAAGCAGTTGTCTTTGGTGTATGCCATTGACTGTTAAGCAGTTGTCTTTGGTGTATGGCATTCCCTGATAAGCAGTTGTCTTTGGTGTATGGCAGTTTCTGTTAAACAGTTGTCTTTGGTGTATGGCATTGTCTGTTAAGCAGTAGTCTTTGGTGTATGACATTTTCTGTTAAACAGTTGTCTTTGGTGTATGGCATTGTCTGTTAAGCAGTAGTCTTTGGGGTATGGAATTGCCTGTTAAGCAGTTGTCTTTGGTGTATGGCATTGCCTGTTAAGCAGTTGTCTTTGGTGTATGGCATTGTCTGTTAAGCAGTTGTCTTTGGTGTATGGCGTTGTCTGTTATGCAGTTGTCTTTGGTGTACGGCATTGTCTGTTAAGCAGTTGTCTTTGGTGTATGGCATTGCCTGTTAAGCAGTTGTCTTTTGTGTATGGCATTGTCTGTTAAGCAGTTGTCCTTGGTGTGTGGCATTGCCTGTTAAGCAGTTGTCTTTGGTGTATGGCATTGTCTGTTAAGCAGTTGTCTTTGGTGTATGGCATTGCCTGTTAAGCAGTTGTCTTTGGTGTATGGCATTGCCTGTTAAGCAGTTGTCTGTGGTGTATGGCATTGCCTGTTAAGCAGTTGTCTTTGGTGTATGGCGTTGTCTGTTAAGCAGTTGTCTTTGGTGTATGGCGTTGTCTGTTAAGCAGTTGTCTTTGGTGTATGGCGTTGTCTGTTAAGCAGTTGTCTTTGGTGTATGGCATTGTCTGTTAAGCAGTTGTCTTTGGTGTATGGCTTTGTCTGTTAAGCAGTTTTCTTTGGTGTATGGCATTGTCTGTTAAGCAGTTGTCTTTGGTGTATGGCATTGCCTGTTAAGCAGTTGTCTTTGGTGTATGCCATTGACTGTTAAGCAGTTGTCTTTGGTGTATGCCATTGCCTGATAAGCAGTTGTCTTTGGTGTATGGCATTTTCTGCTAAACAGTTGTCTTTGGTGTATGGCATTGTCTGTTAAGCAGTAGTCTTTGGTGTATGGCATTGCCTGTTAAGCAGTTGTCTTTGGTGTATGGCATTGTATGTTAAGCAGTAGTCTTTGGTGTATGGCATTGACTGTTAAGCAGTTGTCTTTGGTGTATGGCATTGCCTGATAAGCAGTTGTCTTTGGTGTATGGCATTTTCTGTTAAACAGTTGTCTTTGGTGTATGGCATTGTCTGTTAAGCAGTTGTCTTTGGTGTATGGCATTTTCTGTTAAACAGTTGTCTTTGGTGTATGGCATTGTCTGTTAAGCAGTAGTCTTTGGTGTATGGCATTGCCTGTTAAGCAGTTGTCTTTGGTGTATGGCATTGCCTGTTAAGCAGTTGTCTTTGGTGTATGGCATTGTCTGTTAAGCAGTTGTCTTTGGTGTATGGCGTTGTCTGTTATGCAGTTGTCTTTGGTGTACGGCATTGTCTGTTAAGCAGTTGTCTTTGGTGTATGGCATTGCCTGTTAAGCAGTTGTCTTTTGTGTATGGCATTGTCTGTTAAGCAGTTGTCCTTGGTGTGTGGCATTGCCTGTTAAGCAGTTGTCTTTGGTGTATGGCATTGCCTGTTAAGCAGTTGTCTTTGGTGTATGGCAGTGTCTGTTAAGCAGTTGTCCTTGGTGTGTGGCATTGCCTGTTAAGCAGTTGTCTTTGGTGTATGGCATTGTCTGTTAAGCAGTTGTCTTTGGTATATGGCATTGTCTGTTAAGCAGTTGTCTTTGGTGTATGGCATTGTCTGTTAAGCAGTTGTCTTTGGTGTATGGCATTGCCTGTTAAGCAGTTGTCTTTGGTGTATGGCATTGCCTGTTAAGCAGTTGTCTGTGGTGTATGGCATTGCCTGTTAAGCAGTTGTCTTTGGTGTATGGCTTTGTCTGTTAAGCAGTTTTCTTTGGTGTATGGAATTGTCTGCTAAGCAGTTGTCTTTGGTGTATGGCATTGCCTGTTAAGCAGACGTCTTTGGTGTATGGCATTGCCTGTTAAGCAATTGTCTTTGGTGTATGGCATTGTCTGTTAAGCAGTTGCCTTTGGTGTATGGCATTGCCTGATAAGCAGTTGTCTTTGGTGTATGGCATTGCCTGTTAAGCAGTTGTCTTTGGTGTATGGCATTGCCTGTTAAGCAGTTGTCTTTAGTGTATGGCATTGCCTGTTAAGCAGTAGTCTTTGCTGTATGGTATTGTCTGTTAAGCAGTTGTCTTTGGCTTATGGCAGTGTCTGTTAAGCAGTTGTCTTTGGTGTTTGGCATTGTCTGTTAAGCAGTTTTCTTTGGTGTATGGCATTGCCTGTTAAGCAGTTGTCTTTGGTGTATGGCATTGTCTGTTAAGCAGTTGTCTTTAGTGTATGGAATTGTCTGTTAAGCAGTTGTCTTTGGTGTATGGCATTGTCTGTTAAGCAGTTGTCTTTGGTGTATGGCATTGCCTGTTAAGCAGTTATCTTTGGTGTAAGGCTTTGCCTGTTAAGAAGTTGTCTTTGGTGTATGGCATTGCCTGTTAAGCATTTGTCTTTGGTGTATGGCATTGCCTGTTAAGCAGTTGTCTTTGGTGTATGGCTTTGTCTGTTAAGCAGTTGTCTTTGGTGTATGGCTTTGTCATTTAAGCAGTTGTCTTTGGTGTATTGCATTGTCTGTTAAGCAGTTTTCTTTGGTGTATGGCATTGTCTGTTAAGCAGTTTTCTTTGGTGTATGGCATTGTCTGTTAAGCAGTTGTCTTTGGTGTATGGCATTGCCTGTTAAGCAGTTGTCTTTGGTGTATGCCATTGACTGTTAAGCAGTTGTCTTTGGTGTATGGCATTGCCTGATAAGCAGTTGTCTTTGGTGTATGGCATTTTCTGTTAAACAGTTGTCTTTGGTGTATGGCATTGTCTGTTAAGCAGTTGTCTTTGGTGTATGGCATTTTCTGTTAAACAGTTGTCTTTGGTGTATGGCAGTGTCTGTTAAGCAGTAGTCTTTGGTGTATGGCATTGCCTGTTAAGCAGTTGTCTTTGGTGTATGGCATTGCCTGTTAAGCAGTTGTCTGTGGTGTATGGCATTGCCTGTTAAGCAGTTGTCTTTGGTGTATGGCTTTGTCTGTTAAGCAGTTTTCTTTGGTGTATGGAATTGTCTGCTAAGCAGTTGTCTTTGGTGTATGGCATTGCCTGTTAAGCAGATGTCTTTGGTGTATGGCATTGCCTGTTAAGCAGTTGTCTTTGGTGTATGGCATTGTCTGTTAAGCAGTTGTCTTTGGTGTATGGCATTTTCTGTTAAACAGTTGTCTTTGGTGTATGGCATTGTCTGTTAAGCAGTTGTCTTTGGTGTATGGCATTTTCTGTTAAACAGTTGTCTTTGGTGTATGGCATTGTCTGTTAAGCAGTAGTCTTTGGTGTATGGCATTGCCTGTTAAGCAGTTGTCTTTGGTGTATGGCATTGCCTGTTAAGCAGTTGTCTTTGGTGTATGGCATTGTCTGTTAAGCAGTTGTCTTTGGTGTATGGCGTTGTCTGTTATGCAGTTGTCTTTGGTGTACGGCATTGTCTGTTAAGCAGTTGTCTTTGGTGTATGGCATTGCCTGTTAAGCAGTTGTCTTTTGTGTATGGCATTGTCTGTTAAGCAGTTGTCCTTGGTGTGTGGCATTGCCTGTTAAGCAGTTGTCTTTGGTGTATGGCATTGCCTGTTAAGCAGTTGTCTTTGGTGTATGGCAGTGTCTGTTAAGCAGTTGTCCTTGGTGTGTGGCATTGCCTGTTAAGCAGTTGTCTTTGGTGTATGGCATTGTCTGTTAAGCAGTTGTCTTTGGTATATGGCATTGTCTGTTAAGCAGTTGTCTTTGGTGTATGGCATTGTCTGTTAAGCAGTTGTCTTTGGTGTATGGCATTGCCTGTTAAGCAGTTGTCTTTGGTGTATGGCATTGCCTGTTAAGCAGTTGTCTGTGGTGTATGGCATTGCCTGTTAAGCAGTTGTCTTTGGTGTATGGCTTTGTCTGTTAAGCAGTTTTCTTTGGTGTATGGAATTGTCTGCTAAGCAGTTGTCTTTGGTGTATGGCATTGCCTGTTAAGCAGACGTCTTTGGTGTATGGCATTGCCTGTTAAGCAATTGTCTTTGGTGTATGGCATTGTCTGTTAAGCAGTTGTCTTTGGTGTATGGCATTGCCTGTTAAGCAGTTGTCTTTGGTGTATGGCATTGCCTGTTAAGCAGTTGTCTTTGGTGTATGGCATTGCCTGTTAAGCAGTTGTCTTTAGTGTATGGCATTGCCTGTTAAGCAGTAGTCTTTGCTGTATGGTATTGTCTGTTAAGCAGTTGTCTTTGGCTTATGGCAGTGTCTGTTAAGCAGTTGTCTTTGGTGTTTGGCATTGTCTGTTAAGCAGTTTTCTTTGGTGTATGGCATTGCCTGTTAAGCAGTTGTCTTTGGTGTATGGCATTGTCTGTTAAGCAGTTGTCTTTAGTGTATGGAATTGTCTGTTAAGCAGTTGTCTTTGGTGTATGGCATTGTCTGTTAAGCAGTTGTCTTTGGTGTATGGCATTGCCTGTTAAGCAGTTATCTTTGGTGTAAGGCTTTGCCTGTTAAGAAGTTGTCTTTGGTGTATGGCATTGCCTGTTAAGCATTTGTCTTTGGTGTATGGCATTGCCTGTTAAGCAGTTGTCTTTGGTGTATGGCTTTGTCTGTTAAGCAGTTGTCTTTGGTGTATGGCTTTGTCATTTAAGCAGTTGTCTTTGGTGTATTGCATTGTCTGTTAAGCAGTTTTCTTTGGTGTATGGCATTGTCTGTTAAGCAGTTTTCTTTGGTGTATGGCATTGTCTGTTAAGCAGTTGTCTTTGGTGTATGGCATTGCCTGTTAAGCAGTTGTCTTTGGTGTATGCCATTGACTGTTAAGCAGTTGTCTTTGGTGTATGGCATTGCCTGATAAGCAGTTGTCTTTGGTGTATGGCATTTTCTGTTAAACAGTTGTCTTTGGTGTATGGCATTGTCTGTTAAGCAGTTGTCTTTGGTGTATGGCATTTTCTGTTAAACAGTTGTCTTTGGTGTATGGCAGTGTCTGTTAAGCAGTAGTCTTTGGTGTATGGCATTGCCTGTTAAGCAGTTGTCTTTGGTGTATGGCATTGCCTGTTAAGCAGTTGTCTTTGGTGTATGGCATTGTCTGTTAAGCAGTTGTCTTTGGTGTATGGCGTTGTCTGTTATGCAGTTGTCTTTGGTGTACGGCATTGTCTGTTAAGCAGTTGTCTTTGGTGTATGGCATTGCCTGTTAAGCAGTTGTCTTTTGTGTATGGCATTGTCTGTTAAGCAGTTGTCCTTGGTGTGTGGCATTGCCTGTTAAGCAGTTGTCTTTGGTGTATGGCATTGCCTGTTAAGCAGTTCTCTTTGGTGTATGGCATTGTCTGTTAAGCAGTTGTCTTTGGTGTATGGCATTGCCTGTTAAGCAGTTGTCTTTGGTGTATGGCATTGCCTGTTAAGCAGTTGTCTGTGGTGTATGGCATTGCCTGTTAAGCAGTTGTCTTTGGTGTATGGCTTTGTCTGTTAAGCAGTTTTCTTTGGTGTATGGAATTGTCTGCTAAGCAGTTGTCTTTGGTGTATGGCATTGCCTGTTAAGCAGATGTCTTTGGTGTATGGCATTGCCTGTTAAGCAGTTGTCTTTGGTGTATGGCATTGTCTGTTAAGCAGTTGTCTTTGGTGTATGGCATTGCCTGTTAAGCAGTTGTCTTTGGTGTATGGCATTGCCTGTTAAGCAGTTGTCTTTGGTGTATGGCATTGTCTGTTAAGCAGTTGTCTTTGGTGTATGGAATTGTCTGTTAAGCAGTTGTCTTTGGTGTATGGCATTGCCTGTTAAGCAGTTGTCTTTAGTGTATGGCATTGCCTGTTATGCAGTAGTCTTTGCTGTATGGTATTGTCTGTTAAGCAGTTGTCTTTGGCTTATGGCAGTGTCTGTTAAACAGTTGTCTTTGGTGTTTGGCATTGTCTGTTAAGCAGTTTTCTTTGGTGTATGTCATTGCCTGTTAAGCAGTTGTCTTTGGTGTATGGCATTGTCTGTTAAGCAGTTGTCTTTAGTGTATGGAATTGTCTGTTAAGCAGTTGTCTTTGGTGTATGGAATTGTCTGTTAATCAGTTGTCTTTGGTGTATGGCATTGCCTGTTAAGCAGTTGTCTTTAGTGTATGGCATTGTCTGTTATGCAGTAGTCTTTGCTGTATGGTATTGTCTGTTAAGCAGATGTCTTTGGCTTATGGCAGTGTCTGTTAAGCAGTTGTCTTTGGTGTTTGGCATTGTCTGTTAAGCAGTTGTCTTTGGTGTATGGCATTGCTTGTTAAGCAGTTGTCTTAGGTGTATGGCCTTGTCTGTTAAGCAGTTGTCTTTGGTGTATGACATTGCCTGTTAAGCAGTTGTCTTTGGTGTATGGCATTGCCTGTTAAGCAGTTGTCTTTGGTGTATGGCATTGTCTGTTAAGCAGTTGTCTTTGGTGTATGGCATTGTCTGTTAAGCAGTTGTCTTTGGTGTATGGCATTGCCTGTTAAGCAGTTGTCTTTGGTGTATGGCATTGTCTGTTAAGCAGTTGTCTTTGGTGTATGGAATTGTCTGTTAAGCAGTTGTCCTTGGTGTATGGAATTGTCTGTTAAGCAGTTGTCTTTGGTGTATGGCATTGTCTGTTAAGCAGTTGTCTTTGGTGTATGGCATTGTCTGTTAAGCAGTTGTCTTTGGTGTATGGAATTGTCTGTTAAGCAGTTGTCCTTGGTGTATGGAATTGTCTGTTAAGCAGTTGTCTTTGGTGTATGGCATTGTCTGCTAAGCAGTTGTCTTTGCTGTATGGCATTGTCTATTAAGCAGCTGTCTTTGGTGTATGGAATTGTCTGTTAAGCAGTTGTCTTTGGTGTATGGAATTGTCTGTTAAGCAGTTGTCTTTGGTGTATGGCATTGTCTGTTTAGCAGTTGTCTTTGCTGTATGGCATTGTCTGTTAAGCAGTTGTCATTGGTGTATGGCATTGTCTGTTATGCAGTTGTCTTTGGTGTATGGCATTGTCTGTTAAGCAGTTGTCTTTGGTGTATGGCATTGTTTGTTAAGCAGTTGTCTTTGCTGTATGGCATTGTCTGTTAAGCAGTTATCTTTGGTGTATGGCATTGTCTGTTAAGCAGTTGTCTTTGGTGTATGGAATTGTCTGTTAAGCAGTTGTCTTTGGTGTATGGAATTGTCTGTTAAGCAGTTGTCTTTGGTGTATGGCATTGCCTGTTAAGCAGTTGTCTTTGGTGTATGGCATTGTCTGTTAAGCAGCTGTCTTTGGCTTATGGCACTGTCTGTTAAGCAGTTGTCTTTGGTGTTTGGCAATGTCTGTTAAGCAGTTGTCTTTAGTGTATGGAATTGTCAGTTAAGCAGTTGTCTTTGGTGTATGGCATTGCCTGTTAAGCAGTTGTCTTTAGTGTATGGCATTGTCTGTTATGCAATAGTCTTTGCTGTATGGTATTGTCTGTTAAGCAGATGTCTTTGGCTTATGGCAGTGTCTGTTAAGCAGTTGTCTTTGGTGTTTGGCATTGTCTGTTAAGCAGTTGTCTTTGGTGTATGGCATTGCTTGTTAAGCAGTTGTCTTTGGTGTATGGCCTTGTCTGTTAAGCAGTTGTCTTTGGTGTATGACATTGCCTGTTAAGCAGTTGTCTTTGGTGTATGGCATTGCCTGTTAAGCAGTTGTCTTTGGTGTATGGCATTGTCTGTTAAGCAGTTGTCTTTGGTGTATGGCATTGTCTGTTAAGCAGTTGTCTTTGGTGTATGGCATTGCCTGTTAAGCAGTTGTCTTTGGTGTATGGCATTGTCTGTTAAGCAGTTGTCTTTGTTGTATGGAATTGTCTGTTAAGCAGTTGACTTTGGTGTATGGCATTGCCTGTTAAGCAGTTGTCTTTGGTGTATGGCAGTGTCTGTTAAGCAGTTGTCTTTGGTGTATGGAATTGTCTGTTAAGCAGTTGTCTTTGGTGTATGGCATTGTCTGTTAAGCAGTTGTCTTTGCTGAATGGTATTGTCTGTTAAGCAGCTGTCTTTGGCTTATGGCACTGTCTGTTAAGCAGTTGTCTTTGGTGTTTGGCTTTGTCTGTTAAGCAGTTTTCTTTGGTGTATGGCATTGTCTGTTAAGCACTTGTCTTTGCTGTATGGTATTGTCTGTTAAGCAGCTGTCTTTGGTGTATGGCAGTGTCTGTTAAGCAGTTGTCTTTGATGTATGGCAGTGTCTGTTAAGCAGTTGTCCTTGGTGTATGGCATTGTCTGTTAAGCAGTTGTCTTTGGTGTATGGCGTTGTCTGTTAAGCAGTTTTCTTTGGTGTATGGCATTGCCTTTTAAGCAGTTGTATTTGGTGTATGGCAGTGTCTATTAGGCAGCTGTCTATGGTGTATGGCATTGCCTGTTAAGCAGTTGTCTTTGGTGTATGGCATTGTCTGTTAAGCAGTTGTCTTTGGTGTATCTCATTGTCTGTTATGCAGTTGTCTTTGGTGTATGGCATTGTCTGTTAAGCAGTTGTCTTTGGTGTATGGCATTGTCTGTTATGCAGTTGTGTTTAGTGTATGGCATTGCCTGTTAAGCAGTTGTCTTTGGTGTATGGCATTCTCTTTTAAGCAGTTGTCTTTTGTGTATTGCATTGTCTGTTAAGCAGTTTTCTTTGGTGTATGGCATTGCCTGTTAAGCAGTTGTCTTTTGTGTATTGCATTGTCTGTTAAGCAGTTTTCTTTGGTGTATGGCATTGTCTGTTAAGCAGTTTTCTTTGGTGTACGGCTTTGTCTGTTAAGCAGTTGTGTTTGCTGTATGGCATTGTCTGTTAAGCAGTTGTCTTTGGTGTATGGCATTTTCTGTTAAGCAGTTGTCTTTGGTGTATGGCATTGTCTGTTAAGCAGTTGTCTTTGGTGTATGGCATTGTCTGTTAAGCAGTTTTCTTTGGTGTATGGCATTGCCTGTTAAGCAGTTGCCTTTTGTGTATGGCATTCCCTGTTAAGCAGTTGTCTTTGGTGTATGGCAGTGTCTGTTAAGCAGTTTTCTTTGGTGTATGGCACTGCCTGTTAAGCAGTTGTCTTTGGTGTATGGCATTCTCTGTTAAGCAGTTGTCTTTGGTGTATGGCATTGTCTGTTAAGCAGTTGTCTTTAGTGTATGGCAGTGTCTGTTAAGAAGTTGTCTTTGGTGTATGGCATTGTCTGTTAAGCAGTTTTCTTTGGTGTATGGCATTGTCTGTTAAGCAGTTGTCTTTGGTGTATGGCATTGCCTTTTAATCCGTTGTCTTTGGTGTATGGCAGTGTCTATTAGGCAGTTGTCTTTGGTGTATGGCATTGCCTGTTAAGCAGTTGTCTTTGGTGTATGGCATTGTCTGTTAAGCAGTTGTCTTTGGTGTATGGCATTGCCTGTTAAGCAGTTGTCTTTGGTGTATGGCGTTGTCTGTTAAGCAGTTGTCTTTGGTGTATGGCATTGCCTGTTAAGCAGTTGTCTTTGGTGTATGGCGTTGTCTGTTAAGCAGTTGTCTTTGGTGTATGCCATTGACTGTTAAGCAGTTGTCTTTGGTGTATGGCATTGCCTGATAAGCAGTTGTCTTTGGTGTATGACATTTTCTGTTAAACAGTTGTCTTTGGTGTATGGCATTGTCTGTTAAGCAGTAGTCTTTGGTGTATGGCATTTTCTGTTAAACAGTTGTCTTTGGTGTATGGCATTGTCTGTTAAGCAGTAGTCTTTGGTGTATGGCATTGCCTGTTAAGCAGTTGTCTTTGGTGTATGGCATTGCCTGTTAAGCAGTTGTCTTTGGTGTATGGCATTGTCTGTTAAGCAGTTGTCTTTGGTGTATGGCAGTGTCTGTTAAGCAGTTGTCTTTGGTGTATGGCATTGTCTGTTAAGCAGTTGTCTTTGGTGTATGGCAGGGTCTGTTAAGCAGTTGTCTTTGGTGTATGGCATTGTCTGTTAAGCAGTTGTCTTTTTGCATGGCACTGTCTGTTAAGCAGTTGTCTTTGGTGTATGGCAGTGTCTGTTAAGCAGTTGTCTTTGGTGTATGGAATTGCCTGTTAAGCAGTTGTCTTTGGTGTATGGCATTGTCTGTTAAGCAGTTGTCTTTGGTGTATGACATTGTTAAGCAGTTGTCTTTGGTGTATTTCAGTGTCTGATAAGCAGTTGTCTTTGGTGTATGGCATTGTCTGTTAAGCAGTTTTCTTTGGTGTATGGCATTGTCTGTTAAGCAGCTGTCTTTGGTGTATGGCATTGCCTTTTAAGCAGTTGTCTTTGGTGTTTGGCATTGTCTGTTATGCAGTTGTCTTTAGTGTATGGCATTGCCTGTTAAGCAGTTGTCTTTGGTGTATGGCATTGTCTGTTAAGCAGCTATCTTTGGAGTATGGCATTGTCTGTTAAGCAGTTGTCTTTGGTGTATGGCATTGCCTGTTAAGCAGTTGTCTTTGGTGTATGGCATTGCCTGTTAAGCAGTTGTCTTTGGTGTATGGCATTGTCTGTTAAGCAATTCTCTTTGGTGTAAGGAATTGCCTGTTAAGCAGTTGTCTTTGGTGTATGGCATTGTCTGTTAAGCAGTTGTCTTTGGTGTATGGCGTTGTCTGTTAAGCAGTTTTCTTTGGTGTATGGCATTGCCCGTTAAGCAGTTGTCTTTGGTGTATGGCTTTTGTCTGTTAAGCTGTTGTCTTTGGTGTATGGCATTGTCTGTTAAGCAGTTGTCTTTGGTGTATGGCATTGCCTGTTAAGCAGTTGTCTTTGGTGTATGGCATTGCCTTTTAAGCAGTTGTCTTTGGTGTATGGCATTGTCTGTTAAGCAGTTCTCTTTGGTGTAAGGAATTGCCTGTTAAGCAGTTGTCTTTGGTGTATGGCTTTGTCTGTTAAGTAGTTGTCTTTCTTGTATGGCATTGTCTGTTAAGCAGTTGTCTTTGGTGTATGGCATTGCCTGTTAAGCAGTTGTCTTTGGTGTATGGCAGGGTCTGTTAAGCAGTTGTCTTTGGTGTATGTCATTGCCCGTTAAGCAGTTGTCTTTGGTGTATGGCATTGTCTGTTAAGCAGTTGTGTTTGGTGTATGGCATTGTCTGTTAAGTAGTTGTCTTTGGTGTATGGCATTGCCTGTTAAGCAGTTGTCTTTGGTGTATGGCATTGTCTGTTAAGCAGTTGTCTTTGGTGTATGGCATTGCCTTTTAAGCAGTTGTCTTTGGTGTATGGCATTGTCTGTTAAAAAGTTGTCCTTGGTGTATGGCATTGTCTGTTATGCAGTTGTCTTTGGTGCATGGCATTGTCTGTTAAGCAGTTGTCTTTAGTGTATGGCATTGCCTGTTAAGCAGTTGTCTTTAGTGTATGGCATTGACTGTTAAGCAGTTGTCTTTGGTGTATGGCATTGCCTGTTAAGCAGTTGTCTTTGGTGTATGGCGTTGTCTGTTAAGCAGTTGTCTTTGGTGTATGGCATTGCCTGTTAAGCAGTTGTCTTTGGTATATGGCTTTTTCTGTTAAGCAGTTGTCTTGGGTGTATAGCATTGCCTGTTAAGCCATTGTCTTTGGTGTATGGCATTGTCTGTTAAGCAGTTGTCTTTGGTGTAAGGCGTTGTCTGTTAAGCAGTTGTCTTTGGTGTATGGCATTGTCTGTTAAGCAGTTGTCTTTGGTGTATGGCATTGCCTGTTAAGCAGTTATCTTTGGTGTAAGGCATTGCCTGTTAAGAAGTTGTCTTTGGTGTATGGCATTGCCTGTTAAGCATTTGTCTTTGGTGTATGGCATTGCCTGTTAAGCAGTTTTCTTTGGTGTATGGCATTGTCTGTTAAGCAGTTGTCTTTGGTGTATGGCATTGCTTGTTAAGCAGTTGTCTTTGGTGTATGGCATTGTCTGTTAAGCAGTTGTCTTTAGTGTATGGCATTGTCTGTTAAGCAGTTGTCTTTGGTGTATGGCATTGTCTGTTAAGCAGTTGTCTTTAGTGTATGGCATTGTCTGTTAAGCAGTAGTCTTTGGTGTATGGCATTTTCTGTTAAACAGTTGTCTTTGGTGTATGGCATTGTCTGTTAAGCAGTTGTCTTTGGTGTATGGCATTTTCTGTTAAACAGTTGTCTTTGGTGTATGGCATTGTCTGTTAAGCAGTAGTCTTTGGTGTATGGCATTGCCTGTTAAGCAGTTGTCTTTGGTGTATGGCATTGTCTGTTAAGCAGTTGTCTTTGGTGTATGGCATTGTCTGTTAAGCAGTTGTCTTTGGTGTATGGCATTGCTTGTTAAGCAGTTGTCTTTGGTGTATGGCATTGTCTGTTAAGCAGTTGTCTTTAGTTTATGGCATTGTCTGTTAAGCAGTTGTCTTTGGTGTATGGCATTGTCTGTTAAGCAGTAGTCTTTGGTGTATGGCATTTTCTGTTAAACAGTTGTCTTTGGTGTATGGCATTGTCTGTTAAGCAGTTGTCTTTGGTGTATGGCATTTTCTGTTAAGCAGTTGTCTTTGGTGTATGGCATTGCCTGTTAAGCAGTTGTCTTTGGTGTATGGCATTGTCTGTTAAGCAGTAGTCTTTGGTGTATGGCATTGCCTGTTAAGCAGTTGTCTTTGGTGTATGGCATTGTCTGTTAAGCAGTTGTCTTTCTTGTATGGCATTGTCTGTTAAGCAGTTGTCTTTGGTGTATGGCATTGCCTGTTAAGCAGTTGTCTTTGGTGTATGGCAGGGTCTGTTAAGCAGTTGTCTTTGGTGTATGTCATTGCCTGTTAAGCAGTTGTCTTTGGTGTATAGTATTGTCTGTTAAGCAGTTGTGTTTGGTGTATGGCATTGTCTGTTAAGTAGTTGTCTTTGGTGTATGGCATTGCCTGTTAAGCAGTTGTCTTTGGTGTATGGCATTGTCTGTTAAGCAGTTGTCTTTGGTGTATGGCATTGCCTTTTAAGCAGTTGTCTTTGGTGTATGGCATTGTCTGTTAAAAAGTTGTCCTTCGTGTATGGCATTGTCTGTTATGCAGTTGTCTTTGGTGCATGGCATTGTCTGTTAAGCAGTTGTCTTTGGTGTATGGCATTGCCTGCTAAGCAGATGTCTTTGGTGTATGGCATTGCCTGTTAAGCAGTTGTCTTTGGTGTATGGCAGGGTCTGTTAAGCAGTTGTCTTTGGTGTATGTCATTGCCTGTTAAGCAGTTGTCTTTGGTGTATGGTATTGTCTGTTAAGCAGTTGTGTTTGGTGTATGGCATTGTCTGTTAAGTAGTTGTCTTTGGTGTATGGCATTGCCTGTTAAGCAGTTGTCTTTGGTGTATGGCATTGTCTGTTAAGCAGTTGTCTTTGGTGTATGGCATTGCCTTTTAAGCAGTTGTCTTTGGTGTATGGCATTGTCTGTTAAAAAGTTGTCCTTCGTGTATGGCATTGTCTGTTATGCAGTTGTCTTTGGTGCATGGCATTGTCTGTTAAGCAGTTGTCTTTAGTGTATGGCATTGCCTGTTAAGCAGTTGTCTTTAGTGTATGGCATTGACTGTTAAGCATTTGTCTTTTGTGTATGGCATTGCCTGTTAAGCAGTTGTCTTTGGTGTATGGAATTGTCTGTTAAGCAGTTGTCTTTGGTGTATGGCATTGTCTGTTAAGCAGTTGTCTTTGCTGTATGGTATTGTCTGTTAAGCAGCTGTCTTTGGCTTATGGCACTGTCTGTTAAGCAGTTGTCTTTGGTGTTTGGCATTGTCTGTTAAGCAGTTTTCTTTGGTGTATGGCATTGCCTGTTAAGCAGTTGTCTTTGGTGTATGGCACTGTCTGTTAAGCAGTTGTCTTTAGTGTATGGAATTTTCAGTTAAGCAGTTGTCTTTGGTGTATGGCATTGCCTGTTAAGCAGTTGTCTGTAGTGTATGGCATTGTCTGTTATGCAATAGTCTTTGCTGTATGGTATTGTCTGTTAAGCAGATGTCTTTGGCTTATGGCAGTGTCTGTTAAGCAGTTGTCTTTGGTGTATGACATTGCCTGTTAAGCAGTTGTCTTTGGTGTATGGCATTGCCTGTTAAGCAGTTGTCTTTGGTGTATGGCATTGTCTGTTAAGCAGTTGTCTTTGGTGTATGGCATTGTCTGTTAAGCAGTTGTCTTTGGTGTATGGCATTGCCTGTTAAGCAGTTGTCTTTGGTGTATGGCATTGTCTGTTAAGCAGTTGTCTTTGTTGTATGGAATTGTCTGTTAAGCAGTTGTCTTTGGTGTATGGCATTGCCTGTTAATCAGTTGTCTTTGGTGTATGACATTGTCTGTTAAGCAGTTGTCTTTGGTGTATGGAATTGTCTGTTAAGCAGTTGTCTTTGGTGTATGGAATCGTCTGTTAAGTAGTTGTCTTTGGTGTATGGCATTGTCTGTTAAGCAGTTGTCTGTGGTGTATGGCATTGTCTGTTAAGCAGTTGTCTTTGGTGTATGGCATTGTCTGTTAAGCAGTTGTCTTTGGTGTATGGCATTGTCTGTTAAGCAGTTGTCTTTGCTGAATGGTATTGTCTGTTAAGCAGCTGTCTTTGGCTTATGGCACTGTCTGTTAAGCAGTTGTCTTTGGTGTTTGGCTTTGTCTGTTAAGCAGTTTTCTTTGGTGTATGGCATTGTCTGTTAAGCACTTGTCTTTGCTGTATGGTATTGTCTGTTAAGCAGCTGTCTTTGGTGTATGGCATTGTCTGTTAAGCAGTTGTCTTTGATGTATGGCAGTGTCTGTTAAGCAGTTGTCCTTGGTGTATGGCATTGTCTGTTAAGCAGTTGTCTTTGGTGTATGGCGTTGTCTGTTAAGCAGTTTTCTTTGGTGTATGGCATTGCCTTTTAAGCAGTTGTATTTGGTGTATGGCAGTGTCTATTAGGCAGCTGTCTATGGTGTATGGCATTGCCTGTTAAGCAGTTGTCTTTGGTGTATGGCATTGTATGTTAAGCAGTTGTCTTTGGTGTATCTCATTGTCTGTTATGCAGTTGTCTTTGGTGTATGGCATTGTCTGTTAAGCAGTTGTCTTTGGTGTATGGCATTGTCTGTTATGCAGTTGTGTTTAGTGTATGGCATTGCCTGTTAAGCAGTTGTCTTTGGTGTATGGCATTCTCTTTTAAGCAGTTGTCTTTTGTGTATTGCATTGTCTGTTAAGCAGTTTTCTTTGGTGTATGGCATTGCCTGTTAAGCAGTTGTCTTTTGTGTATTGCATTGTCTGTTAAGCAGTTTTCTTTGGTGTATGGCATTGTCTGTTAAGCAGTTTTCTTTGGTGTACGGCTTTGTCTGTTAAGCAGTTGTGTTTGCTGTATGGCATTGTCTGTTAAGCAGTTGTCTTTGGTGTATGGCATTTTCTGTTAAGCAGTTGTCTTTGGTGTATGGCATTGTCTGTTAAGCAGTTGTCTTTGGTGTATGGCATTGTCTGTTAAGCAGTTTTCTTTGGTGTATGGCATTGCCTGTTAAGCAGTTGCCTTTGGTGTATGGCATTCTCTGTTAAGCAGTTGTCTTTGGTGTATGGCAGTGTCTGTTAAGCAGTTTTCTTTGGTGTATGGCACTGCCTGTTAAGCAGTTGTCTTTGGTGTATGGCATTCTCTGTTAAGCAGTTGTCTTTGGTGTATGGCATTGTCTGTTAAGCAGTTGTCTTTAGTGTATGGCAGTGTCTGTTAAGAAGTTGTCTTTGGTGTATGGCATTGTCTGTTAAGCAGTTTTCTTTGGTGTATGGCATTGTCTGTTAAGCAGTTGTCTTTGGTGTATGGCATTGCCTTTTAATCCGTTGTCTTTGGTGTATGGCAGTGTCTATTAGGCAGTTGTCTTTGGTGTATGGCATTGCCTGTTAAGCAGTTGTCTTTGGTGTATGGCATTGTCTGTTAAGCAGTTGTCTTTGGTGTATGGCATTGCCTGTTAAGCAGTTGTCTTTGGTGTATGGCGTTGTCTGTTAAGCAGTTGTCTTTGGTGTATGGCATTGCCTGTTAAGCAGTTGTCTTTGGTGTATGGCGTTGTCTGTTAAGCAGTTGTCTTTGGTATATGCCATTGACTGTTAAGCAGTTGTCTTTGGTGTATGGCATTGCCTGATAAGCAGTTGTCTTTGGTGTATGGCATTTTCTGTTAAACAGTTGTCTTTGGTGTATGGCATTGTCTGTTAAGCAGTAGTCTTTGGTGTATGGCATTTTCTGTTAAACAGTTGTCTTTGGTGTATGGCATTGTCTGTTAAGCAGTTGTCTTTGGTGTATGGCATTGTATGTTAAGCAGTTGTCTTTGGTGTATCTCATTGTCTGTTATGCAGTTGTCTTTGGTGTATGGCATTGTCTGTTAAGCAGTTGTCTTTGGTGTATGGCATTGTCTGTTATGCAGTTGTGTTTAGTGTATGGCATTGCCTGTTAAGCAGTTGTCTTTGGTGTATGGCATTCTCTTTTAAGCAGTTGTCTTTTGTGTATTGCATTGTCTGTTAAGCAGTTTTCTTTGGTGTATGGCATTGCCTGTTAAGCAGTTGTCTTTTGTGTATTGCATTGTCTGTTAAGCAGTTTTCTTTGGTGTATGGCATTGTCTGTTAAGCAGTTTTCTTTGGTGTACGGCTTTGTCTGTTAAGCAGTTGTGTTTGCTGTATGGCATTGTCTGTTAAGCAGTTGTCTTTGGTGTATGGCATTTTCTGTTAAGCAGTTGTCTTTGGTGTATGGCATTGTCTGTTAAGCAGTTGTCTTTGGTGTATGGCATTGTCTGTTAAGCAGTTTTCTTTGGTGTATGGCATTGCCTGTTAAGCAGTTGCCTTTGGTGTATGGCATTCTCTGTTAAGCAGTTGTCTTTGGTGTATGGCAGTGTCTGTTAAGCAGTTTTCTTTGGTGTATGGCACTGCCTGTTAAGCAGTTGTCTTTGGTGTATGGCATTCTCTGTTAAGCAGTTGTCTTTGGTGTATGGAATTGTCTGTTAAGCAGTTGTCTTTAGTGTATGGCAGTGTCTGTTAAGAAGTTGTCTTTGGTGTATGGCATTGTCTGTTAAGCAGTTTTCTTTGGTGTATGGCATTGTCTGTTAAGCAGTTGTCTTTGGTGTATGGCATTGCCTTTTAATCCGTTGTCTTTGGTGTATGGCAGTGTCTATTAGGCAGTTGTCTTTGGTGTATGGCATTGCCTGTTAAGCAGTTGTCTTTGGTGTATGGCATTGTCTGTTAAGCAGTTGTCTTTGGTGTATGGCATTGCCTGTTAAGCAGTTGTCTTTGGTGTATGGCGTTGTCTGTTAAGCAGTTGTCTTTGGTGTATGGCATTGCCTGTTAAGCAGTTGTCTTTGGTGTATGGCGTTGTCTGTTAAGCAGTTGTCTTTGGTATATGCCATTGACTGTTAAGCAGTTGTCTTTGGTGTATGGCATTGCCTGATAAGCAGTTGTCTTTGGTGTATGGCATTTTCTGTTAAACAGTTGTCTTTGGTGTATGGCATTGTCTGTTAAGCAGTAGTCTTTGGTGTATGGCATTTTCTGTTAAACAGTTGTCTTTGGTGTATGGCATTGTCTGTTAAGCAGTTGTCTTTGGTGTATGGCATTTTCTGTTAAACAGTTGTCTTTGGTGTATGGCATTGTCTGTTAAGCAGTAGTCTTTGGTGTATGGCATTGCCTGTTAAGCAGTTGTCTTTGGTGTATGGCATTGCCTGTTAAGCAGTTGTCTTTGGTGTATGGCATTGTCTGTTAAGCAGTTGTCTTTGGTGTATGGCAGTGTCTGTTAAGCAGTTGTCTTTGGTGTATGGCATTGTCTGTTAAGCAGTTGTCTTTGGTGTATGGCAGGGTCTGTTAAGAAGTTGTCTTTGGTGTATGGCATTGTCTGTTAAGCAGTTGTCTTTTTGTATGGCACTGTCTGTTAAGCAGTTGTCTTTGGTGTATGGCATTGTCTGTTAAGCAGTTGTCTTTGGTGTATGGCAGTGTCTGTTAAGCAGTTGTCTTTGGTGTATGGAATTGCCTGTTAAGCAGTTGTCTTTGGTGTATGGCATTGTCTGTTAAGCAGTTGTCTTTGGTGTATGACATTGTTAAGCAGTTGTCTTCGGTGTATTTCAGTGTCTGATAAGCAGTTGTCTTTGGTGTATGGCATTGTCTGTTAAGCAGTTTTCTTTGGTGTATGGCATTGTCTGTTAAGCAGCTGTCTTTGGTGTATGGCATTGCCTTTTAAGCAGTTGTCTTTGGTGTTTGGCATTGTCTGTTATGCAGTTGTCTTTAGTGTATGGCATTGCCTGTTAAGCAGTTGTCTTTGGTGTATGGCATTGTCTGTTAAGCAGCTATCTTTGGAGTATGGCATTGTCTGTTAAGCAGTTGTCTTTGGTGTATGGCATTGCCTGTTAAGCAGTTGTCTTTGGTGTATGGCATTGCCTGTTAAGCAGTTGTCTTTGGTGTATGGCATTGTCTGTTAAGCAATTCTCTTTGGTGTAAGGAATTGCCTGTTAAGCAGTTGTCTTTGGTGTATGGCATTGTCTGTTAAGCAGTTGTCTTTGGTGTATGGCGTTGTCTGTTAAGCAGTTTTCTTTGGTGTATGGCATTGCCCGTTAAGCAGTTGTCTTTGGTGTATGGCTTTTGACTGTTAAGCTGTTGTCTTTGGTGTATGGCATTGTCTGTTAAGCAGTTGTCTTTGGTGTATGGCATTGCCTGTTAAGCAGTTGTCTTTGGTGTATGGCATTGCCTTTTAAGCAGTTGTCTTTGGTGTATGGCATTGTCTGTTAAGCAGTTCTCTTTGGTGTAAGGAATTGCCTGTTAAGCAGTTGTCTTTGGTGTATGGCTTTGTCTGTTAAGTAGTTGTCTTTCTTTTATGGCATTGTCTGTTAAGCAGTTGTCTTTGGTGTATGGCATTGCCTGTTAAGCAGTTGTCTTTGGTGTATGGCAGGGTCTGTTAAGCAGTTGTCTTTGGTGTATGTCATTGCCCTTTAAGCAGTTGTCTTTGGTGTATGGCATTGTCGGTTAAGCAGTTGTGTTTGGTGTATGGCATTGTCTGTTAAGTAGTTGTCTTTGGTGTATGGCATTGTCTGTTAAGCAGTTGTCTTTGGTGTATGGCATTGTCTGTTAAGCAGTTGTCTTTGGTGTATGGCATTGCCTTTTAAGCAGTTGTCTTTGGTGTATGGCATTGTCTGTTAAAAAGTTGTCCTTGGTGTATGGCATTGTCTGTTATGCAGTTGTCTTTGGTGCATGGCATTGTCTGTTAAGCAGTTGTCTTTAGTGTATGGCATTGCCTGTTAAGCAGTTGTCTTTAGTGTATGGCATTGACTGTTAAGCAGTTGTCTTTGGTGTATGGCATTGCCTGTTAAGCAGTTGTCTTTGGTGTATGGCGTTGTCTGTTAAGCAGTTGTCTTTGGTGTATGGCATTGCCTGTTAAGCAGTTGTCTTTGGTATATGGCTTTTTCTGTTAAGCAGTTGTCTTGGGTGTATAGCATTGCCTGTTAAGCCATTGTCTTTGGTGTATGGCATTGTCTGTTAAGCAGTTGTCTTTGGTGTAAGGCGTTGTCTGTTAAGCAGTTGTCTTTGGTGTATGGCATTGTCTGCTAAGCAGTTGTCTTTGGTGTATGGCATTGCCTGTTAAGCAGTTATCTTTGGTGTAAGGCATTGCCTGTTAAGAAGTTGTCTTTGGTGTATGGCATTGCCTGTTAAGCATTTGTCTTTGGTGTATGGCATTGCCTGTTAAGCAGTTTTCTTTGGTGTATGGCATTGTCTGTTAAGCAGTTGTCTTTGGTGTATGGCATTGCTTGTTAAGCAGTTGTCTTTGGTGTATGGCATTGTCTGTTAAGCAGTTGTCTTTAGTGTATGGCATTGTCTGTTAAGCAGTTGTCTTTGGTGTATGGCATTGTCTGTTAAGCAGTTGTCTTTAGTGTATGGCATTGTCTGTTAAGCAGTAGTCTTTGGTGTATGGCATTTTCTGTTAAACAGTTGTCTTTGGTGTATGGCATTGTCTGTTAAGCAGTTGTCTTTGGTGTATGGCATTTTCTGTTAAACAGTTGTCTTTGGTGTATGGCATTGTCTGTTAAGCAGTAGTCTTTGATGTATGGCATTGACTGTTATGTAGCTGTCTTTAGTGTATGGCATTGCCTGTTAAGCAGTTGTCTTTGGTGTATGGCATTGTCTGTTAAGCAGTTGTCTTTGGTGTATGGCATTGTCTGTTAAGCAGTTGTCTTTGGTGTATGGCATTGCTTGTTAAGCAGTTGTCTTTGGTGTATGGCATTGTCTGTTAAGCAGTTGTCTTTAGTTTATGGCATTGTCTGTTAAGCAGTTGTCTTTGGTGTATGGCATTGTCTGTTAAGCAGTAGTCTTTGGTGTATGGCATTTTCTGTTAAACAGTTGTCTTTGGTGTATGGCATTGTCTGTTAAGCAGTTGTCTTTGGTGTATGGCATTTTCTGTTAAGCAGTTGTCTTTGGTGTATGGCATTGCCTGTTAAGCAGTTGTCTTTGGTGTATGGCATTGTCTGTTAAGCAGTAGTCTTTGGTGTATGGCATTGCCTGTTAAGCAGTTGTCTTTGGTGTATGGCATTGTCTGTTAAGCAGTTGTCTTTCTTGTATGGCATTGTCTGTTAAGCAGTTGTCTTTGGTGTATGGCATTGCCTGTTAAGCAGTTGTCTTTGGTGTATGGCAGGGTCTGTTAAGCAGTTGTCTTTGGTGTATGTCATTGCCTGTTAAGCAGTTGTCTTTGGTGTATAGTATTGTCTGTTAAGCAGTTGTGTTTGGTGTATGGCATTGTCTGTTAAGTAGTTGTCTTTGGTGTATGGCATTGCCTGTTAAGCAGTTGTCTTTGGTGTATGGCATTGTCTGTTAAGCAGTTGTCTTTGGTGTATGGCATTGCCTTTTAAGCAGTTGTCTTTGGTGTATGGCATTGTCTGTTATAAAGTTGTCCTTCGTGTATGGCATTGTCTGTTATGCAGTTGTCTTTGGTGTATGGCATTGTCTGTTAAGCAGTTGTCTTTGGTGTATGGCATTGCCTGCTAAGCAGTTGTCTTTGGTGTATGGCATTGCCTGTTAAGCAGTTGTCTTTGGTGTATGGCAGGGTCTGTTAAGCAGTTGTCTTTGGTGTATGTCATTGCCTGTTAAGCAGTTGCCTTTGGTGTATGGTATTGTCTGTTAAGCAGTTGTGTTTGGTGTATGGCATTGTCTGTTAAGTAGTTGTCTTTGGTGTATGGCATTGCCTGTTAAGCAGTTGTCTTTGGTGTATGGCATTGTCTGTTAAGCAGTTGTCTTTGGTGTATGGCATTGCCTTTTAAGCAGTTGTCTTTGGTGTATGGCATTGTCTGTTAAAAAGTTGTCCTTCGTGTATGGCATTGTCTGTTATGCAGTTGTCTTTGGTGCATGGCATTGTCTGTTAAGCAGTTGTCTTTAGTGTATGGCATTGCCTGTTAAGCAGTTGTCTTTAGTGTATGGCATTGACTGTTAAGCAGTTGTCTTTTGTGTATGGCATTGCCTGTTAAGCAGTTGTCTTTGGTGTATGGAATTGTCTGTTAAGCAGTTGTCTTTGGTGTATGGCATTGTCTGTTAAGCAGTTGTCTTTGCTGTATGGTATTGTCTGTTAAGCAGCTGTCTTTGGCTTATGGCACTGTCTGTTAAGCAGTTGTCTTTGGTGTTTGGCATTGTCTGTTAAGCAGTTTTCTTTGGTGTATGGCATTGCCTGTTAAGCAGTTGTCTTTGGTGTATGGCATTGTCTGTTAAGCAGTTGTCTTTAGTGTATGGAATTGTCAGTTAAGCAGTTGTCTTTGGTGTATGGCATTGCCTGTTAAGCAGTTGTCTGTAGTGTATGGCATTGTCTGTTATGCAATAGTCTTTGCTGTATGGTATTGTCTGTTAAGCAGTTGTCTTTGGCTTATGGCAGTGTCTGTTAAGCAGTTGTCTTTGGTGTATGACATTGCCTGTTAAGCAGTTGTCTTTGGTGTATGGCATTGTCTGTTAAGCAGTTGTCTTTGGTGTATGGCATTGTCTGTTAAGCAGTTGTCTTTGGTGTATGGCATTGTCTGTTAAGCAGTTGTCTTTGGTGTATGGCATTGTCTGTTAAGCAGTTGTCTTTGGTGTATGGCATTGCCTGTTAAGCAGTTGTCTTTGGTGTATGGCATTGTCTGTTAAGCAGTTGTCTTTGTTGTATGGAATTGTCTGTTAAGCAGTTGTCTTTGGTGTATGGCATTGCCTGTTAATCAGTTGTCTTTGGTGTATGACATTGTCTGTTAAGCAGTTGTCTTTGGTGTATGGAATTGTCTGTTAAGCAGTTGTCTTTGGTGTATGGAATCGTCTGTTAAGTAGTTGTCTTTGGTGTATGGCATTGTCTGTTAAGCAGTTGTCTGTGGTGTATGGCATTGTCTGTTAAGCAGTTGTCTTTGGTGTATGGCATTGTCTGTTAAGCAGTTGTCTTTGGTGTATGGCATTGTCTGTTAAGCAGTTGTCTGTGGTGTATGGCATTGTCTGTTAAGCAGTTGTCTTTGGTGTATGGCATTGTCTGTTAAGCAGTTGTCTTTGGTGTATGGCATTGTCTGTTAAGCAGTTGTCTTTGGTGTATGGAATTGTCTGTTAAGCAGTTGTCTTTGGTGTATGGAATCGTCTGTTAAGCAGTTGTCTTTGGTGTATGGCATTGTCTGTTAAGCAGTTGTCTTTGGTGTATGACATTGCCTGTTAAGCAGTTGTCTTTGGTGTATGGAATTGTCTGTTAAGCAGTTGTCTTTGCTGTATGGTATTGTCTGTTAAGCAGCTGTCTTTGGCTTATGGCATTGTCTGTTAAGCAGTTGTCTTTGGTGTTTGGCTTTGTCTGTTAAGCAGTTTTCTTTGGTGTATGGCATTGTCTGTTAAGCAGTTTTCTTTGGTGTATGGCATTGCCTTTTAAGCAGTTGTATTTGGTGTATGGCAGTGTCTATTAGGCAGCTGTCTATGGTGTATGGCATTGTCTGTTATGCAGTTGTGTTTAGTGTATGGCATTGCCTGTTAAGCAGTTGTCTTTGTTGTATGGCTTTGCCTGTTAAGCAGTTGTCTTTTGTGTATTGCATTATCTGTTAAGCAGTTTTCTTTGGTGTATGGCATTGTCTGTTAAGCAGTTTTCTTTGGTGTACGGCTTTGTCTGTTAAGCAGTTGTCTTTGCTGTATGGCATTGTCTGTTAAGCAGTTGTCTTTGGTGTATGGCATTGTCTGTTAAGCAGTTGTCTTTGGTGTATGGCAGTGTCTGTTAAGCAGTTGTCTTTGGTGTATGGCATTGTCTGTTAAACAGTTGTCTTTGATGTATGGCAGTGTCTGTTAAGCAGTTGTCTTTGGTGTCTGGTAGTGTCTGCTAAGCAGCTGTCTTTGGTGTATGGCATTGCCTGTTAAGCAGTTGTCTTTGGTGTATGGCATTGTCTGTAAAGCAGTTGTCTTTGGTGTATGCCGTTGTCTGTTATGCAGTTGTCTTTGGTGTATGGCATTGCCTGTTAAGCAGTTGTCTTTGGTGTATGGCATTGTCTGTTAAACAGTTGTCTTTGGTGTATGGCATTGTCTGCTAAGCAGCTGTCTTTGGTGTATGGCATTGCCTGTTAAGCAGTTGTCTTTGGTGTATGGCATTGTCTGTTAAGCAGTTGTCTTTGGTGTATGGCATTGCCTGTTAAGCAGTTGTCTTTGGTGTATGGCATTGCCTGTTAAGCAGTTGTCTTTCGTGTATGGCATTGTCTGTTAAGCAGTTGTCTTTGGTGTATGGAATTATCTGCTAAGCAGTTGTCTTTGGTGTATGGCATTGCCTGTTAAGCAGTTGTCTTTGGTGTATGTAATTGTCTGTTAAGCAGTTGTCTTTAGTGTATGGCAGTGTCTGTTAAGCAGTTGTCTTTGGTGTATGGCAGTGTCTGTTAAGCAGTTGTCTTTGGTGTATGGCAATGTCTGTTAAGCAGTTTTCTTTGGTGTATGGCATTGCCTGTTAAGCAGTTGTCTTTGGTGTATGGCATTGTGTGTTAAGCAGTTGTCTTTAGTGTATGGAATTGTCTGTTAAGCAGTTGTCTTTGGTGTATGGCATTGCCTGTTAAGCAGTTGTCTTTAGTGTATGGCATTGTCTGTTATGCAGTAGTCTTTGCTGTATGGTATTGTCTGTTAAGCAGATGTCTTTGGCTTATGGCAGTGTCTGTTAAGCAGTTGTCTTTGGTGTTTGGCATTGTCTGTTAAGCAGTTGTCTTTGGTGTATGGCATTGCTTGTTAAGCAGTTGTCTTTGGTGTATGGCCTTGTCTGTTAAGCAGTTGTCTTTGGTGTATGACATTGCCTGTTAAGCAGTTGTCTTTGGTGTATGGCATTGCCTGTTAAGCAGTTGTCTTTGGTGTATGGCATTGTCTGTTAAGCAGTTGTCTTTGTTGTATGGAATTGTCTGTTAAGCAGTTGTCTTTGGTGTATGGCATTGCCTGTTAATCAGTTGTCTTTGGTGTATGACATTGTCTGTTAAGCCGTTGTCTTTGGTGTATGGAATTGTCTGTTAAGCCGTTGTCTTTGGTGTATGACATTGTCTGTTAAGCCGTTGTCTTTGGTGTATGGCATTGCCTGTTAATCAGTTGTCTTTGGTGTATGGCATTGTCTGTTAAGCAGTTGTCTGTAGGGTATGGCATTGTCTGTTAAGCAGTTGTCTTTGGTGTATGGCATTGTCTGTTAAGCAGTTGTCTTTGGTGTATGGCATTGTCTGTTAAGCAGTTGTCTGTGGTGTATGGCATTGTCTGTTAAGCAGTTGTCTTTGGTGTATGGCATTGTCTGTTAAGCAGTTGTCTTTGGTGTATGGCACTGTGTGTTAAGCAGTTGTCTTTGGTGTATGGCATTGTCTGTTAAGCAGTTGTCTTTGGTGTATGGCATTGTCTGTTAAGCAGTTGTCTGTGGTGTATGGCATTGTCTGTTAAGCAGTTGTCTTTGGTGTATGTCATTGTCTGTTAAGCAGTTGTGTTTGGTGTATGACATTGCCTGTTAAGCAGTTGTCTTTGGTGTAAGGAATTGTCTGTTAAGCAGTTGTCTTTGCTGTATGGTATTGTCTGTTAAGCAGTTGTCTTTGGCTTATGGCATTGTCTGTTAAGCAGTTGTCTTTGGTGTATGGCATTGTCTGTTAAGCAGTTGTCTTTGGTGTATGGCATTGTCTGTTAAGCAGTTGTCTTTGGTGTATGACATTGCCTGTTAAGCAGTTGTCTTTGGTGTATGGAATTGCCTGTTAAGCAGTTGTCTTTGCTGTATGGTATTGTCTGTTAAGCAGCTGTCTTTGGCTTATGGCATTGTCTGTTAAGCAGTTGTCTTTGGTGTATGGCATTGTCTGTTAAGCAGTTGTCTTTGGTGTTTGGCTTTGTCTGTTAAGCAGTTTTCTTTGGTGTATGGCATTGCCTTTTAAGCAGTTGTATTTGGTGTATGGCAGTGTCTATTAGGCAGCTGTCTATGGTGTATGGCATTGTCTGTTATGCAGTTGTGTTTAGTGTATGGCATTGCCTGTTAAGCAGTTGTCTTTGTTGTATGGCTTTGCCTGTTAACCAGTTGTCTTTGGTGTATGGCATTCTCTTTTAAGCAGTTGTATTTGGTGTATGGCATTGTCTGTTAAGCAGTTGTCTTTTGTGTATTGCATTGTCTGTTAAGCAATTTTCTTTGGTGTATGGCATTGTCTGTTAAGCAGTTTTCTTTGGTGTACGGCTTTGTCTGTTAAGCAGTTGTCTTTGCTGTATGGCATTGTCTGTTAAGCAGTTGTCTTTGGTGTATGGCATTGTCTGTTAAGCAGTTGTCTTTGGTGTATGGCAGTGTCTGTTAAGCAGTTGTCTTTGGTGTATGGCATTGCCTGTTAAGCAGTTGTCTTTGGTGTATGGAATTGTCTGTAAAGCAGTTGTCTTTGGTGTACGGCGTTGTCTGTTATGCAGTTGTCTTTGGTGTACGGCATTGTCTGTTAAGCAGTTGTCTTTGGTGTATGGCATTGCCTGTTAAGCAGTTGTCTTTGGTGTATGGCATTGCCTGTTAAGCAGTTGTCTTTGGTGTATGGCATTGTCTGTTAAGCAGTTGTCTTTGGTGTATGGCATTGCCTGTTAAGCAGTTGTCTTTGGTGTATGGCATTGCCTGTTAAGCAGTTGTCTTTGGTGTATGGCATTGTCTGTTAAGCAGTTGTCTTTGGTGTATGGAATTGTCTGCTATGCAGTTGTCTTTGGTGTATGGCATTGCCTGTTAAGCAGTTGTCTTTGGTGTATGTAATTGTCTGTTAAGCAGTTGTCTTTGGTGTATGGCATTGTCTGTTAAGCAGTTGTCTTTGGTGTATGTAATTGTCTGTTAAGCAGTTGTCTTTGGTGTATGGCATTGTCTGTTAAGCATTTGCCTTTCGTGTATGGCATTGCCTGTAAAGCAGTTGTCTTTGGTGTATGGCGTTGTCTGTTTAGCAGTTGTCTTTGGTGTATGGCATTGCCTGTTAAGCAGTTGTCTTTGGTGTATGGCATTGTCTTTTAAGCAGTTGTCTTTGGTGTATGGCATTGTCTGTTAAGCAGTTGTCTTTGGTGTATGGCATTGTCTTTTAAGCAGTTGTCTTTGGTGTATGGCATTGTCTGTTAAGCAGCTGTCTTTGGTGCATGGCAGTGTCTGTTAAGCAGTTGTCTTTGGTGTATGGCATTGCCTGTTAAGCAGTTTTCTATGGTGTTTGGCATTGCCTTTTAAGCAGTTGTCTTTGGTGTATGGCAGTGTCTGTTAAGCAGTTGTCTTTGGTGTATGGCATTGACTGTTAAGCAGTTGTCTTTGGTGTATGGCAGTGTCTGTTAAGCAGTTGTCTTTGGTGTATGGCATTGTCTGTTAAGCAGTTGTCTTTGGTGTATGGCACTGCCTGTTAAGCAGCTGTCTTTAGTGTATGGCATTGTCTGTTAAGCAGTTGTCTTTAGTGTATGGCAGTGTCTCTTAAGCAGTTGTCTTTGGTGTATGGCAGTGTCTGTTAAGCAGTTGTCTTTGGTGTATGGCATTGTCTGTTAAGGAGTTGTCTTTGGTGTATGGCAGTGTCTGTTAAGCAGTTGTGTTTGGTGTATGGCATTGTCTGTTAAGCAGTTGTCTTTGGTGTATGGCATTGTCTGTTTAGCAGTTGTCTTTGGTGTGTGGCATTGTCTGCTAAGCAGTTGTCTTTGGTGTGTGGCATTGTTTGTTAAGCAGTTGTCTTTAGTGTATGGCATTGTCCGTTAAGCAGTTGTCTTTAGTGTATGGCATTGCCTGTTAAGCAGTTGTCTTTGGTGTATGGCATTGCCTGTTAAGCAGTTGTCTTTGGTGTATGGCATTGTCTGTTAAGCAATTCTCTTTGGTGTAAGGAATTGCCTGTTAAGCAGTTGTCTTTGGTGTATGGCATTGTCTGTTAAGCAGTTGTCTTTGGTGTATGGCGTTGTCTGTTAAGCAGTTTTCTTTGGTGTATGGCATTGCCCGTTAAGCAGTTGTCTTTGGTGTATGGCTTTTGTCTGTTAAGCTGTTGTCTTTGGTGTATGGCATTGTCTGTTAAGCAGTTGTCTTTGGTGTATGGCATTGCCTGTTAAGCAGTTGTCTTTGGTGTATGGCATTGCCTTTTAAGCAGTTGTCTTTGGTGTATGGCATTGTCTGTTAAGCAGTTCTCTTTGGTGTAAGGAATTGCCTGTTAAGCAGTTGTCTTTGGTGTATGGCTTTGTCTGTTAAGTAGTTGTCTTTCTTGTATGGCATTGTCTGTTAAGCAGTTGTCTTTGGTGTATGGCATTGCCTGTTAAGCAGTTGTCTTTGGTGTATGGCAGGGTCTGTTAAGCAGTTGTCTTTGGTGTATGTCATTGCCCGTTAAGCAGTTGTCTTTGGTGTATGGCATTGTCTGTTAAGCAGTTGTGTTTGGTGTATGGCATTGTCTGTTAAGTAGTTGTCTTTGGTGTATGGCATTGCCTGTTAAGCAGTTGTCTTTGGTGTATGGCATTGTCTGTTAAGCAGTTGTCTTTGGTGTATGGCATTGCCTTTTAAGCAGTTGTCTTTGGTGTATGGCATTGTCTGTTAAAAAGTTGTCCTTGGTGTATGGCATTGTCTGTTATGCAGTTGTCTTTGGTGCATGGCATTGTCTGTTAAGCAGTTGTCTTTAGTGTATGGCATTGCCTGTTAAGCAGTTGTCTTTGGTGTATGGCATTGCCTGTTAAGCAGTTGTCTTTGGTATATGGTTTTTTCTGTTAAGCAGTTGTCTTGGGTGTATAGCATTGCCTGTTAAGCCATTGTCTTTGGTGTATGGCATTGTCTGTTAAGCAGTTGTCTTTGGTGTAAGGCGTTGTCTGTTAAGCAGTTGACTTTGGTGTATGGCATTGTCTGTTAAGCAGTTGTCTTTGGTGTATGGCATTGCCTGTTAAGCAGTTATCTTTGGTGTAAGGCATTGCCTGTTAAGAAGTTGTCTTTGGTGTATGGCATTGCCTGTTAAGCATTTGTCTTTGGTGTATGGCATTGCCTGTTAAGCAGTTTTCTTTGGTGTATGGCATTGTCTGTTAAGCAGTTGTCTTTGGTGTATGGCATTGCTTGTTAAGCAGTTGTCTTTGGTGTATGGCATTGTCTGTTAAGCAGTTGTCTTTAGTGTATGGCATTGTCTGTTAAGCAGTTGTCTTTGGTGTATGGCATTGTCTGTTAAGCAGTTGTCTTTAGTGTATGGCATTGTCTGTTAAGCAGTAGTCTTTGGTGTATGGCATTTTCTGTTAAACAGTTGTCTTTGGTGTATGGCATTGTCTGTTAAGCAGTTGTCTTTGGTGTATGGCATTTTCTGTTAAACAGTTGTCTTTGGTGTATGGCATTGTCTGTTAAGCAGTAGTCTTTGGTGTATGGCATTGCCTGTTAAGCAGTTGTCTTTGGTGTATGGCATTGTCTGTTAAGCAGTTGTCTTTGGTGTATGGCATTGTCTGTTAAGCAGTTGTCTTTGGTGTATGGCATTGCTTGTTAAGCAGTTGTCTTTGGTGTATGGCATTGTCTGTTAAGCAGTTGTCTTTAGTTTATGGCATTGTCTGTTAAGCAGTTGTCTTTGGTGTATGGCATTGTCTGTTAAGCAGTAGTCTTTGGTGTATGGCATTTTCTGTTAAACAGTTGTCTTTGGTGTATGGCATTGTCTGTTAAGCAGTTGTCTTTGGTGTATGGCATTTTCTGTTAAGCAGTTGTCTTTGGTGTATGGCATTGCCTGTTAAGCAGTTGTCTTTGGTGTATGGCATTGTCTGTTAAGCAGTAGTCTTTGGTGTATGGCATTGCCTGTTAAGCAGTTGTCTTTGGTGTATGGCATTGTCTGTTAAGCAGTTGTCTTTCTTGTATGGCATTGTCTGTTAAGCAGTTGTCTTTGGTGTATGGCATTGCCTGTTAAGCAGTTGTCTTTGGTGTATGGCAGGGTCTGTTAAGCAGTTGTCTTTGGTGTATGTCATTGCCTGTTAAGCAGTTGTCTTTGGTGTATAGTATTGTCTGTTAAGCAGTTGTGTTTGGTGTATGGCATTGTCTGTTAAGTAGTTGTCTTTGGTGTATGGCATTGCCTGTTAAGCAGTTGTCTTTGGTGTATGGCATTGTCTGTTAAGCAGTTGTCTTTGGTGTATGGCATTGCCTTTTAAGCAGTTGTCTTTGGTGTATGGCATTGTCTGTTAAAAAGTTGTCCTTCGTGTATGGCATTGTCTGTTATGCAGTTGTCTTTGGTGTATGGCATTGTCTGTTAAGCAGTTGTCTTTGGTGTATGGCATTGCCTGCTAAGCAGTTGTCTTTGGTGTATGGCATTGCCTGTTAAGCAGTTGTCTTTGGTGTATGGCAGGGTCTGTTAAGCAGTTGTCTTTGGTGTATGTCATTGCCTGTTAAGCAGTTGTCTTTGGTGTATGGTATTGTCTGTTAAGCAGTTGTGTTTGGTGTATGGCATTGTCTGTTAAGTAGTTGTCTTTGGTGTATGGCATTGCCTGTTAAGCAGTTGTCTTTGGTGTATGGCATTGTCTGTTAAGCAGTTGTCTTTGGTGTATGGCATTGCCTTTTAAGCAGTTGTCTTTGGTGTATGGCATTGTCTGTTAAAAAGTTGTCCTTCGTGTATGGCATTGTCTGTTATGCAGTTGTCTTTGGTGCATGGCATTGTCTGTTAAGCAGTTGTCTTTAGTGTATGGCATTGCCTGTTAAGCAGTTGTCTTTAGTGTATGGCATTGACTGTTAAGCAGTTGTCTTTTGTGTATGGCATTGCCTGTTAAGCAGTTGTCTTTGGTGTATGGAATTGTCTGTTAAGCAGTTGTCTTTGGTGTATGGCATTGTCTGTTAAGCAGTTGTCTTTGCTGTATGGTATTGTCTGTTAAGCAGCTGTCTTTGGCTTATGGCACTGTCTGTTAAGCAGTTGTCTTTGGTGTTTGGCATTGTCTGTTAAGCAGTTTTCTTTGGTGTATGGCATTGCCTGTTAAGCAGTTGTCTTTGGTGTATGGCATTGTCTGTTAAGCAGTTGTCTTTAGTGTATGGAATTGTCAGTTAAGCAGTTGTCTTTGGTGTATGGCATTGCCTGTTAAGCAGTTGTCTGTAGTGTATGGCATTGTCTGTTATGCAATAGTCTTTGCTGTATGGTATTGTCTGTTAAGCAGTTGTCTTTGGCTTATGGCAGTGTCTGTTAAGCAGTTGTCTTTGGTGTATGACATTGCCTGTTAAGCAGTTGTCTTTGGTGTATGGCATTGCCTGTTAAGCAGTTGTCTTTGGTGTATGGCATTGTCTGTTAAGCAGTTGTCTTTGGTGTATGGCATTGTCTGTTAAGCAGTTGTCTTTGGTGTATGGCATTGCCTGTTAAGCAGTTGTCTTTGGTGTATGGCATTGTCTGTTAAGCAGTTGTCTTTGTTGTATGGAATTGTCTGTTAAGCAGTTGTCTTTGGTGTATGGCATTGCCTGTTAATCAGTTGTCTTTGGTGTATGACATTGTCTGTTAAGCAGTTGTCTTTGGTGTATGGAATTGTCTGTTAAGCAGTTGTCTTTGGTGTATGGAATCGTCTGTTAAGTAGTTGTCTTTGGTGTATGGCATTGTCTGTTAAGCAGTTGTCTGTGGTGTATGGCATTGTCTGTTAAGCAGTTGTCTTTGGTGTATGGCATTGTCTGTTAAGCAGTTGTCTTTGGTGTATGGCATTGTCTGTTAAGCAGTTGTCTGTGGTGTATGGCATTGTCTGTTAAGCAGTTGTCTTTGGTGTATGGCATTGTCTGTTAAGCAGTTGTCTTTGGTGTATGGCATTGTCTGTTAAGCAGTTGTCTTTGGTGTATGGAATTGTCTGTTAAGCAGTTGTCTTTGGTGTATGGAATCGTCTGTTAAGCAGTTGTCTTTGGTGTATGGCATTGTCTGTTAAGCAGTTGTCTTTGGTGTATGACATTGCCTGTTAAGCAGTTGTCTTTGGTGTATGGAATTGTCTGTTAAGCAGTTGTCTTTGCTGTATGGTATTGTCTGTTAATCAGCTGTCTTTGGCTTATGGCATTGTCTGTTAAGCAGTTGTCTTTGGTGTTTGGCTTTGTCTGTTAAGCAGTTTTCTTTGGTGTATGGCATTGTCTGTTAAGCAGTTTTCTTTGGTGTATGGCATTGCCTTTTAAGCAGTTGTATTTGGTGTATGGCAGTGTCTATTAGGCAGCTGTCTATGGTGTATGGCATTGTCTGTTATGCAGTTGTGTTTAGTGTATGGCATTGCCTGTTAAGCAGTTGTCTTTGTTGTATGGCTTTGCCTGTTAAGCAGTTGTCTTTTGTGTATTGCATTATCTGTTAAGCAGTTTTCTTTGGTGTATGGCATTGTCTGTTAAGCAGTTTTCTTTGGTGTACGGCTTTGTCTGTTAAGCAGTTGTCTTTGCTGTATGGCATTGTCTGTTAAGCAGTTGTCTTTGGTGTATGGCATTGTCTGTTAAGCAGTTGTCTTTGGTGTATGGCAGTGTCTGTTAAGCAGTTGTCTTTGGTGTATGGCATTGTCTGTTAAACAGTTGTCTTTGATGTATGGCAGTGTCTGTTAAGCAGTTGTCTTTGGTGTCTGGTAGTGTCTGCTAAGCAGCTGTCTTTGGTGTATGGCATTGCCTGTTAAGCAGTTGTCTTTGGTGTATGGCATTGTCTGTAAAGCAGTTGTCTTTGGTGTATGCCGTTGTCTGTTATGCAGTTGTCTTTGGTGTATGGCATTGCCTGTTAAGCAGTTGTCTTTGGTGTATGGCATTGTCTGTTAAACAGTTGTCTTTGGTGTATGGCATTGTCTGCTAAGCAGCTGTCTTTGGTGTATGGCATTGCCTGTTAAGCAGTTGTCTTTGGTGTATGGCATTGTCTGTTAAGCAGTTGTCTTTGGTGTATGGCATTGCCTGTTAAGCAGTTGTCTTTGGTGTATGGCATTGCCTGTTAAGCAGTTGTCTTTCGTGTATGGCATTGCCTGTTAAGAATTTGTCTTTGGTGTATGGCATTGCCTGTTAAGCAGTTGTCTTTGGTGTATGTAATTGTCTGTTAAGCAGTTGTCTTTAGTGTATGGCAGTGTCTGTTAAGCAGTTGTCTTTGGTGTATGGCAGTGTCTGTTAAGCAGTTGTCTTTGGTGTATGGCAATGTCTGTTAAGCAGTTTTCTTTGGTGTATGGCATTGCCTGTTAAGCAGTTGTCTTTGGTGTATGGCATTGTGTGTTAAGCAGTTGTCTTTAGTGTATGGAATTGTCTGTTAAGCAGTTGTCTTTGGTGTATGGCATTGCCTGTTAAGCAGTTGTCTTTAGTGTATGGCATTGTCTGTTATGCAGTAGTCTTTGCTGTATGGTATTGTCTGTTAAGCAGATGTCTTTGGCTTATGGCAGTGTCTGTTAAGAAGTTGTCTTTGGTGTTTGGCATTGTCTGTTAAGCAGTTGGCTTTGGTGTATGGCATTGCTTGTTAAGCAGTTGTCTTTGGTGTATGGCCTTGTCTGTTAAGCAGTTGTCTTTGGTGTATGACATTGCCTGTTAAGCAGTTGTCTTTGGTGTATGGCATTGCCTGTTAAGCAGTTGTCTTTGGTGTATGGCATTGTCTGTTAAGCAGTTGTCTTTGTTGTATGGAATTGTCTGTTAAGCAGTTGTCTTTGGTGTATGGCATTGCCTGTTAATCAGTTGTCTTTGGTGTATGACATTGTCTGTTAAGCCGTTGTCTTTGGTGTATGGAATTGTCTGTTAAGCCGTTGTCTTTGGTGTATGACATTGTCTGTTAAGCCGTTGTCTTTGGTGTATGGCATTGCCTGTTAATCAGTTGTCTTTGGTGTATGGCATTGTCTGTTAAGCAGTTGTCTGTAGGGTATGGCATTGTCTGTTAAGCAGTTGTCTGTAGGGTATGGCATTGTCTGTTAAGCAGTTGTCTTTGGTGTATGGCATTGTCTGTTAAGCAGTTGTCTGTGGTGTATGGCATTGTCTGTTAAGCAGTTGTCTTTGGTGTATGGCATTGTCTGTTAAGCAGTTGTCTTTGGTGTATGGCATTGTGTGTTAAGCAGTTGTCTTTGGTGTATGGCATTGTCTGTTAAGCAGTTGTCTTTGGTGTATGGCATTGTCTGTTAAGCAGTTGTCTGTGGTGTATGGCATTGTCTGTTAAGCAGTTGTCTTTGGTGTATGGCATTGTCTGTTAAGCAGTTGTGTTTGGTGTATGACATTGCCTGTTAAGCAGTTGTCTTTGGTGTATGGAATTGTCTGTTAAGCAGTTGTCTTTGCTGTATTGTATTGTCTGTTAAGCAGCTGTCTTTGGCTTATGGCATTGTCTGTTAAGCAGTTGTCTTTGGTGTATGGCATTGTCTGTTAAGCAGTTGTCTTTGGTGTATGGCATTGTCTGTTAAGCAGTTGTCTTTGGTGTATGACATTGCCTGTTAAGCAGTTGTCTTTGGTGTATGGAATTGCCTTTTAAGCAGTTGTCTTTGCTGTATGGTATTGTCTGTTAAGCAGCTGTCTTTGGCTTATGGCATTGTCTGTTAAGCAGTTGTCTTTGGTGTATGGCATTGTCTGTTAAGCAGTTGTCTTTGGTGTTTGGCTTTGTCTGTTAAGCAGTTTTCTTTGGTGTATGGCATTGCCTTTTAAGCAGTTGTATTTGGTGTATGGCAGTGTCTATTAGGCAGCTGTCTATGGTGTATGGCATTGTCTGTTATGCAGTTGTGTTTAGTGTATGGCATTGCCTGTTAAGCAGTTGTCTTTGTTGTATGGCTTTGCCTGTTAACGAGTTGTCTTTGGTGTATGGCATTCTCTTTTAAGCAGTTGTATTTGGTGTAAGGCATTGTCTGTTAAGCAGTTGTCTTTTGTGTATTGCATTGTCTGTTAAGCAATTTTCTTTGGTGTATGGCATTGTCTGTTAAGCAGTTTTCTTTGGTGTACGGCTTTGTCTGTTAAGCAGTTGTCTTTGCTGTATGGCATTGTCTGTTAAGCAGTTGTCTTTGGTGTATGGCATTGTCTGTTAAGCAGTTGTCTTTGGTGTATGGCAGTGTCTGTTAAGCAGTTGTCTTTGGTGTATGGCATTGCCTGTTAAGCAGTTGTCTTTGGTGTATGGCATTGTCTGTAAAGCAGTTGTCTTTGGTGTACGGCGTTGTCTGTTATGCAGTTGTCTTTGGTGTACGGCATTGTCTGTTAAGCAGTTGTCTTTGGTGTATGGCATTGCCTGTTAAGCAGTTGTCTTTGGTGTATGGCATTGCCTGTTAAGCAGTTGTCTTTGGTGTATGGCATTGTCTGTTAAGCAGTTGTCTTTGGTGTATGGCATTGCCTGTTAAGCAGTTGTCTTTGGTGTATGGCATTGCCTGTTAAGCAGTTGTCTTTGGTGTATGGCATTGTCTGTTAAGCAGTTGTCTTTGGTGTATGGAATTGTCTGCTATGCAGTTGTCTTTGGTGTATGGCATTGCCTGTTAAGCAGTTGTCTTTGGTGTATGTAATTGTCTGTTAAGCAGTTGTCTTTGGTGTATGGCATTGTCTGTTAAGCAGTTGTCTTTGGTGTATGTAATTGTCTGTTAAGCAGTTGTCTTTGGTGTATGGCATTGTCTGTTAAGCATTTGCCTTTCGTGTATGGCATTGCCTGTAAAGCAGTTGTCTTTGGTGTATGGCGTTGTCTGTTTAGCAGTTGTCTTTGGTGTATGGCATTGCCTGTTAAGCAGTTGTCTTTGGTGTATGGCATTGTCTTTTAAGCAGTTGTCTTTGGTGTATGGCATTGTCTGTTAAGCAGTTGTCTTTGGTGTATGGCATTGTCTTTTAAGCAGTTGTCTTTGGTGTATGGCATTGTCTGTTAAGCAGCTGTCTTTGGTGCATGGCAGTGTCTGTTAAGCAGTTGTCTTTGGTGTATGGCATTGCCTGTTAAGCAGTTTTCTATGGTGTATGGCATTGCCTTTTAAGCAGTTGTCTTTGGTGTATGGCAGTGTCTGTTAAGCAGTTGTCTTTGGTGTAAGGCATTGCCTGTTAAGCAGTTGTCTTTCGTGTATGGCATTGCCTGTTAAGCAGTTGTCTTTGGTGTATGGCATTGACTGTTAAGCAGTTTTCTTTGGTGTATGGCAGTGTCTGTTAAGCAGTTGTCTTTGGTGTATGGCATTGTCTGTTAAGCAGTTGTCTTTGGTGTATGGCATTGTCTGTTAAGCAGTTGTCTTTGGTGTATGGCACTGCCTGTTAAGCAGCTGTCTTTAGTGTATGGCATTGTCTGTTAAGCAGTTGTCTTTAGTGTATGGCAGTGTCTCTTAAGCAGTTGTCTTTGGTGTATGGCAGTGTCTGTTAAGCAGTTGTCTTTGGTGTATGGCATTGTCTGTTAAGGAGTTGTCTTTGGTGTATGGCAGTGTCTGTTAAGCAGTTGTGTTTGGTGTATGGCATTGTCTGTTAAGCAGTTGTCTTTGGTGTATGGCATTGTCTGTTTAGCAGTTGTCTTTGGTGTGTGGCATTGTCTGCTAAGCAGTTGTCTTTGGTGTGTGGCATTGTTTGTTAAGCAGTTGTCTTTAGTGTATGGCATTGTCCGTTAAGCAGTTGTCTTTAGTGTATGGCATTGCCTGTTAAGCAGTTGTCTTTGGTGTATGGCATTGTCTGTTAAGCAGTTGTCTTCGGTGTGTGGCATTGTCTGCTAAGCAGTTGTCTTTGGTGTGTGGCATTGTCTGTTAAGCAGTTGTCTTTAGTGTTTGGCATTGTCTTTTAAGCAGTTGTCTTTGGTGTATGGCATTGTCTGTTAAGCAGTTGTCTTTAGTGTATGGCATTGTCTGTTAAGCAGTTGTCTTTGGTGCATGGCAATGTCTGTTAAGCAGTTGTCTTTGGTGTATGGCATTGTATGTTAAGCAGTTGTCTTTGGTGCATGGCATTGCCTGTTAAGCAGTTGTCTTTGGTGCATGGCATTGCCTGTTAAGCAGTTGTCTTTGGTGTATGGCAGTGTCTGTTAAGCAGTTGTCTTTGGTGTATGGCATTGTATGTTAAGCAGTTGTCTTTAGTGTATGGCTTTGCCTGTTAAGCAGTTGTCTTTGGTGTATGGCAGTCTCTGTTAAGCAGTTGTCTTTGGTGTAAGGCATTGTATGTTCAGCAGTTGTCTTTGGTGTACGGCATTGTCTGTTAAGCAGTTGTCTTTGGTGTATGGCATTGCCTGTTAAGCAGTTGTCTTTGGTGTATGGCATTGTCTGTTAAGCAGTTTTCTTTAGTGTATGGCATTGCCTGTTAAGCAGTTGTCTTTGGTGTATGGCGTTGTCTGTTAAGCAGTTGTCTTTTGTGTATGACATTGTCTGTTAAGCAGTTGCCTTTGGTGTATGGCATTGCCTGTTAAATAGTTGTCTTTGGTGTATGGCATTGCCTGATAAGCAGTTGTTTTTGGTGATTGGCATTGTCTGTTAAGCAGTTTTCTTTGGTGTATGGCATTGCCTGATAAGCAGTTGTCTTTGGTGTATGGCAGTGTCTGTTAAGCAGTTGTCTTTGGTGTATGGCATTGCCTGTTAAGCAGTTGTCTTTGGTGTATGACATTGTCTGTTAAGCAGTTGTCTTTGGTGCATGGCATTGCTTGTTGAGCAGTTGTCTTTGGTGTATGGCGTTGCCTGATAAGCAGTTGTCTTTGGTGTATGACAGTGTCTGTTAAGCAGTTGTCTCTGGTGTATGGCATTGTCTGTTAAGCAGTTGTCTTTGGTGTATGGCATTGTATGTTAAGCAGTTGTCTTTGGTGTATGGCATTGTATGTTAAGCAGTTGTCTTTGGTGTATGGCGTTGTCTGTTAAGCTGTTGTCTTTGGTGTATGGCGTTGTCTGTTAAGCAGTTGTCTTTGGTGTATGGCATTGCCTGTTAAGCAGTTGTCTTTGGTGTATGGCATTGCCTGTTAAGCAGTTGTCTTAGGTGTATGGCATTGCCTGTTAAGCAGTTGTTTTTAGTGTATGGCATTGTCTGTTAAGCAGTTGTCTTGGTGCATGGCAGTGTCTGTTAAGCAGTTGTCGTTGGTGTATGGCATTGCCTGTTAAGCAGTTGTCTTTGGTGTATGGCAGTGTCTGTTAAGCAGTTGTCTTTGGTGTATGGCATTGTCTGTTAAGCAGTTGTCTTTGGCTTATGGCAGTGTCTGTTAAGCAGTTGTCTTTGGTGTATGGCATTGTCTGTTAAGCAGTTGTCTTTGGTGTATGGCATTGTCTGTTAAGCAGTTGTCTTTGGCTTATGGCAGTGTCTGTTAAGCAGTTGTCTTTGGTGTTTGGCATCGTCTGTTAAGCAGTTTTCTTTGGTGTATGGCATTGTCTGTTAAGCAGTTTTCTTTGGTGTATGGCATTGCCTTTTAAGCAGTTGTCTTTGGCTTATGGCAGTGTCTGTTAAGCAGTTGTCTTTGGTGTTTGGCATCGCTGTTAAGCAGTTTTCTTTGGTGTATGGCATTGTCTGTTAAGCAGTTTTCTTTGGTGTATGGCATTGCCTTTTAAGCAGTTGTATTTGGTGTATGGCAGTGTCTTTTATGCAGTTGTGTTTAGTGTATGGCATTGCCTGTTAATCAGTTGTCTTTGTTGTATGGGGTTGCCTGTTAAGCAGTTGTCTTTGGTATATGGCTTTGCCTGTTAAACAGTTTTCTTTGTTGTATGGCGTTCTCTTTTAAGCAGTTGTCTTTGGTGTATGGCATTGTCTGTTAAGCAGTTGTCTTTGGTGTATGGCATTGTCTGTTAAGCAGCTGTCTTTGGTGTATGGCATTGTCTGTTAAGCAGTTGTCTTTGATGTATGGCATTGTCTGTTAAGCAGTTGTCTTTGGTGCATGGCATTGCCTGTTAAGCAGTTGACTTTGGTGTATGGCATTGTCTGTTAAGCAGTTGTCCTTAGTGTATGGCATTGTCTGTTAAGCAGTTGTCTTTGGTGTATGGCATTGTCTGTTAAGCAGTTGTCTTTGGCTTATGGCAGTGTCTGTTAAGCAGTTGTCTTTGGTGTTTGGCATCGTCTGTTAAGCAGTTTTCTTTGGTGTATGGCATTGTCTGTTAAGCAGTTTTCTTTGGTGTATGGCATTGCCTTTTAAGCAGTTGTATTTGGTGTATGGCAGTGTCTTTTATGCAGTTGTGTTTAGTGTATGGCATTGCCTGTTAATCAGTTGTCTTTGTTGTATGGGGTTGCCTGTTAAGCAGTTGTCTTTGGTATATGGCTTTGCCTGTTAAACAGTTTTCTTTGTTGTATGGCGTTCTCTTTTAAGCAGTTGTCTTTGGTGTATGGCATTGCCTGTTAAGCAGTTGTCTTTGGTGTATGGCTTTGTCTGTTAAGCAGTTGTCTTTGGTGTATTGCATTGTCTGTTAAGCAGTTGTCTTTGGTGTAAGGCATTGTATGTTCAGCAGTTGTCTTTGGTGTACGGCATTGTCTGTTAAGCAGTTGTTTTTGGTGTATGGCATTGTCTGTTAAGCAGTTGTCTTTGGTGTATGGCATTGCCTGTTAAGCAGTTGTCTTTGGTGTATGGCATTGTCTGTTAAGCAGTTTTCTTTAGTGTATGGCATTGCCTGTTAAGCAGTTGTCTTTGGTGTATGGCGTTGTCTGTTAAGCAGTTGTCTTTTGTGTATGACATTGTCTGTTAAGCAGTTGCCTTTGGTGTATGGCATTGCCTGTTAAATAGTTGTCTTTGGTGTATGGCATTGCCTGATAAGCAGTTGTTTTTGGTGATTGGCATTGTCTGTTAAGCAGTTTTCTTTGGTGTATGGCATTGCCTGATAAGCAGTTGTCTTTGGTGTATGGCAGTGTCTGTTAAGCAGTTGTCTTTGGTGTATGGCATTGCCTGTTAAGCAGTTGTCTTTGGTGTATGACATTGTCTGTTAAGCAGTTGTCTTTGGTGCATGGCATTGCTTGTTGAGCAGTTGTCTTTGGTGTATGGCGTTGCCTGATAAGCAGTTGTCTTTGGTGTATGACAGTGTCTGTTAAGCAGTTGTCTCTGGTGTATGGCATTGTCTGTTAAGCAGTTGTCTTTACTGTATGGCATTGCCTGTTAAGAAGTTGTCTTTGGTGTATGGCGTTGTCTGTTAAGCAGTTGTCTTTGGTGTATGGCTTTGCCTGTTAAGCAGTTGTCTTTGGTGTATGGCATTGCCTGTTAAGCAGTTGTCTTTGGTGTATGGCATTGTCTTTTAAGCAGTTGTCTTTGGTGTATGGCATTGTCTGTTAAGCAGTTGTCTTTGGTGTATGGCATTGTCTTTTAAGCAGTTGTCTTTGGTGTATGGCATTGTCTGTTAAGCAGCTGTCTTTGGTGCATGGCAGTGTCTGTTAAGCAGTTGTCTTTGGTGTATGGCATTGCCTGTTAAGCAGTTTTCTATGGTGTATGGCATTGCCTTTTAAGCAGTTGTCTTTGGTGTATGGCAGTGTCTGTTAAGCAGTTGTCTTTGGTGTAAGGCATTGCCTGTTAAGCAGTTGTCTTTGGTGTATGGCATTGCCTGTTAAGCAGTTGTCTTTGGTGTATGGCATTGACTGTTAAGCAGTTGTCTTTGGTGTATGGCAGTGTCTGTTAAGCAGTTGTCTTTGGTGTATGGCATTGTCTGTTAAGCAGTTGTCTTTGGTGTATGGCATTGTCTGTTAAGCAGTTGTCTTTGGTGTGTGGCATTGTCTGCTAAGCAGTTGTCTTTGGTGTGTGGCATTGTTTGTTAAGCAGTTGTCTTTAGTGTATGGCATTGTCTGTTAAGCAGTTGTCTTTAGTGTATGGCATTGCCTGTTAAGCAGTTGTCTTTGGTGTATGGCATTGTCTGTTAAGCAGTTGTCTTTGGTGTGTGGCATTGTCTGCTAAGCAGTTGTCTTTGGTGTGTGGCATTGTCTGTTAAGCAGTTGTCTTTAGTGTTTGGCATTGTCTTTTAAGCAGTTGTCTTTGGTGTATGGCATTGTCTGTTAAGCAGTTGTCTTTGGTGCATGGCAATGTCTGTTAAGCAGTTGTCTTTGGTGTATGGCATTGTATGTTAAGCAGTTGTCTTTGGTGCATGGCATTGCCTGTTAAGCAGTTGTCTTTGGTGCATGGCATTGCCTGTTAAGCAGTTGTCTTTGGTGTATGGCAGTGTCTGTTAAGCAGTTGTCTTTGGTGTATGGCATTGTATGTTAAGCAGTTGTCTTTAGTGTATGGCTTTGCCTGTTAAGCAGTTGTCTTTGGTGTATGGCAGTGTCTGTTAAGCAGTTGTCTTTGGTGTAAGGCATTGTATGTTCAGCAGTTGTCTTTAGTGTTTGGCATTGTCTTTTAAGCAGTTGTCTTTGGTGTATGGCATTGTCTGTTAAGCAGTTGTCTTTGGTGTATGGCATTGTCTTTTAAGCAGTTGTCTTTGGTGTATGGCATTGTCTGTTAAGCAGCTGTCTTTGGTGCATGGCAGTGTCTGTTAAGCAGTTGTCTTTGGTGTATGGCATTGCCTGTTAAGCAGTTTTCTATGGTGTATGGCATTGCCTTTTAAGCAGTTGTCTTTGGTGTATGGCAGTGTCTGTTAAGCAGTTGTCTTTGGTGTAAGGCATTGCCTGTTAAGCAGTTGTCTTTGGTGTATGGCATTGCCTGTTAAGCATTTGTCTTTGGTGTATGGCATTGACTGTTAAGCAGTTGTCTTTGGTGTATGGCAGTGTCTGTTAAGCAGTTGTCTTTGGTGTATGGCATTGTCTGTTAAGCAGTTGTCTTTGGTGTATGGCATTGTCTGTTAAGCAGTTGTCTTTGGTGTATGGCACTGCCTGTTAAGCAGCTGTCTTTAGTGTATGGCATTGTCTGTTAAGCAGTTGTCTGTAGTGTATGGCAGTGTCTCTTAAGCAGTTGTCTTTGGTGTATGGCAGTGTCTGTTAAGCAGTTGTCTTTGGTGTATGGCATTGTCTGTTAAGGAGTTGTCTTTGGTGTATGGCAGTGTCTGTTAAGCAGTTGTCTTTGGTGTATGGCATTGTCTGTTAAGCAGTTGTCTTTGGTGTATGGCATTGTCTGTTTAGCAGTTGTCTTTGGTGTGTGGCATTGTCTGCTAAGCAGTTGTCTTTGGTGTGTGGCATTGTTTGTTAAGCAGTTGTCTTTAGTGTATGGCATTGTCCGTTAAGCAGTTGTCTTTAGTGTATGGCATTGCCTGTTAAGCAGTTGTCTTTGGTGTATGGCATTGTCTGTTAAGCAGTTGTCTTCGGTGTGTGGCATTGTCTACTAAGCAGTTGTCTTTGGTGTGTGGCATTGTCTGTTAAGCAGTTGTCTTTAGTGTTTGGCATTGTCTTTTAAGCAGTTGTCTTTGGTGTATGGCATTGTCTGCTAAGCAGTTGTCTTTAGTGTATGGCATTGTCTGTTAAGCAGTTGTCTTTGGTGCATGGCAATGTCTGTTAAGCAGTTGTCTTTGGTGTATGGCATTGTATGTTAAGCAGTTGTCTTTGGTGCATGGCATTGCCTGTTAAGCAGTTGTCTTTGGTGCATGGCATTGCCTGTTAAGCAGTTGTCTTTGGTGTATGGCAGTGTCTGTTAAGCAGTTGTCTTTGGTGTATGGCATTGTATGTTAAGCAGTTGTCTTTAGTGTATGGCTTTGCCTGTTAAGCAGTTGTCTTTGGTGTATGGCAGTCTCTGTTATGCAATTGTCTTTGGTGTAAGGCATTGTATGTTAAGCAGTTGTCTTTGGTGTACGGCATTGTCTGTTAAGCAGTTGTCTTTGGTGTATGGCATTGCCTGTTAAGCAGTTGTCTTTGGTGTATGGCATTGTCTGTTAAGCAGTTTTCTTTAGTGTATGGCATTGCCTGTTAAGCAGTTGTCTTTGGTGTATGGCGTTGTCAGTTAAGCAGTTGTCTTTTGTGTATGACATTGTCTGTTAAGCAGTTGCCTTTGGTGTATGGCATTGCCTGTTAAATAGTTGTCTTTGGTGTATGGCATTGCCTGATAAGCAGTTGTTTTTGGTGATTGGCATTGTCTGTTAAGCAGTTTTCTTTGGTGTATGGCATTGCCTGATAAGCAGTTGTCTTTGGTGTATGGCAGTGTCTGTTAAGCAGTTGTCTTTGGTGTATGGCATTGCCTGTTAAGCAGTTGTCTTTGGTGTATGACATTGTCTGTTAAGCAGTTGTCTTTGGTGTATGGCATTGTCTGTTAAGCAGTTGTCTTTAGTGTATGGCAGTGTCTCTTAAGCAGTTGTCTTTGGTGTATGGCAGTGTCTGTTAAGCAGTTGTCTTTGGTGTATGGCATTGTCTGTTAAGCAGTTGTCTTCGGTGTGTGGCATTGTCTGCTAAGCAGTTGTCTTTGGTGTGTGGCATTGTCTGTTAAGCAGTTGTCTTTAGTGTTTGGCATTGTCTTTTAAGCAGTTGTCTTTGGTGTATGGCATTGTCTGTTAAGCAGTTGTCTTTAGTGTATGGCAGTGTCTGTTAAGCAGTTGTCTTTGGTGCATGGCAATGTCTGTTAAGCAGTTGTCTTTGGTGTATGGCATTGTATGTTAAGCAGTTGTCTTTGGTGTATGGCATTGCCTGTTAAGCAGTTGTCTTTGGTGTATGGCATTGACTGTTAAGCAGTTGTCTTTGGTGTATGGCAGTGTCTGTTAAGCAGTTGTCTTTGGTGTATGGCATTGTCTGTTAAGCAGTTGTCTTTGGTGTATGGCATTGTCTGTTAAGCAGCTGTCTTTGGTGCATGGCAGTGTCTGTTAAGCAGTTGTCTTTGGTGTATGGCATTGCCTGTTAAGCAGTTTTCTATGGTGTATGGCATTGCCTTTTAAGCAGTTGTCTTTGGTGTATGGCAGTGTCTGTTAAGCAGTTGTCTTTGGTGTAAGGCATTGCCTGTTAAGCAGTTGTCTTTGGTGTATGGCATTGCCTGTTAAGCAGTTGTCTTTGGTGTATGGCATTGACTGTTAAGCAGTTGTCTTTGGTGTATGGCAGTGTCTGTTAAGCAGTTGTCTTTGGTGTATGGCATTGTCTGTTAAGCAGTTGTCTTTGGTGTATGGCATTGTCTGTTAAGCAGTTGTCTTTGGTGTATGGCACTGCCTGTTAAGCAGCTGTCTTTAGTGTATGGCATTGTCTGTTAAGCAGTTGTCTTTAGTGTATGGCAGTGTCTCTTAAGCAGTTGTCTTTGGTGTATGGCAGTGTCTGTTAAGCAGTTGTCTTTGGTGTATGGCATTGTCTGTTAAGGAGTTGTCTTTGGTGTATGGCAGTGTCTGTTAAGCAGTTGTCTTTGGTGTATGGCATTGTCTGTTAAGCAGTTGTCTTTGGTGTATGGCATTGTCTGTTTAGCAGTTGTCTTTGGTGTGTGGCATTGTCTGCTAAGCAGTTGTCTTTGGTGTGTGGCATTGTTTGTTAAGCAGTTGTCTTTAGTGTATGGCATTGTCCGTTAAGCAGTTGTCTTTAGTGTATGGCATTGCCTGTTAAGCAGTTGTCTTTGGTGTATGGCATTGTCTGTTAAGCAGTTGTCTTCGGTGTGTGGCATTGTCTGCTAAGCAGTTGTCTTTGGTGTGTGGCATTGTCTGTTAAGCAGTTGTCTTTAGTGTTTGGCATTGTCTTTTAAGCAGTTGTCTTTGGTGTATGGCATTGTCTGTTAAGCAGTTGTCTTTAGTGTATGGCATTGTCTGTTAAGCAGTTGTCTTTGGTGCATGGCAATGTCTGTTAAGCAGTTGTCTTTGGTGTATGGCATTGTATGTTAAGCAGTTGTCTTTGGTGCATGGCATTGCCTGTTAAGCAGTTGTCTTTGGTGCATGGCATTGCCTGTTAAGCAGTTGTCTTTGGTGTATGGCAGTGTCTGTTAAGCAGTTGTCTTTGGTGTATGGCATTGTATGTTAAGCAGTTGTCTTTAGTGTATGGCTTTGCCTGTTAAGCAGTTGTCTTTGGTGTATGGCAGTCTCTGTTAAGCAGTTGTCTTTGGTGTAAGGCATTGTATGTTCAGCAGTTGTCTTTGGTGTACGGCATTGTCTGTTAAGCAGTTGTCTTTGGTGTATGGCATTGCCTGTTAAGCAGTTGTCTTTGGTGTATGGCATTGTCTGTTAAGCAGTTTTCTTTAGTGTATGGCATTGCCTGTTAAGCAGTTGTCTTTGGTGTATGGCGTTGTCTGTTAAGCAGTTGTCTTTTGTGTATGACATTGTCTGTTAAGCAGTTGCCTTTGGTGTATGGCATTGCCTGTTAAATAGTTGTCTTTGGTGTATGGCATTGCCTGATAAGCAGTTGTTTTTGGTGATTGGCATTGTCTGTTAAGCAGTTTTCTTTGGTGTATGGCATTGCCTGATAAGCAGTTGTCTTTGGTGTATGGCAGTGTCTGTTAAGCAGTTGTCTTTGGTGTATGGCATTGCCTGTTAAGCAGTTGTCTTTGGTGTATGACATTGTCTGTTAAGCAGTTGTCTTTGGTGCATGGCATTGCTTGTTGAGCAGTTGTCTTTGGTGTATGGCGTTGCCTGATAAGCAGTTGTCTTTGGTGTATGACAGTGTCTGTTAAGCAGTTGTCTCTGGTGTATGGCATTGTCTGTTAAGCAGTTGTCTTTGGTGTATGGCATTGTCTGTTAAGCAGTTGTCTTTGGTGTATGGCATTGTCTGTTAAGCAGTTGTCTTTGGTGTATGGCGTTGTCTGTTAAGCTGTTGTCTTTGGTGTATGGCGTTGTCTGTTAAGCAGTTGTCTTTGGTGTATGGCATTGCCTGTTAAGCAGTTGTCTTTGGTGTATGGCATTGCCTGTTAAGCAGTTGTCTTAGGTGTATGGCATTGCCTGTTAAGCAGTTGTTTTTAGTGTATGGCATTGTCTGTTAAGCAGTTGTCTTGGTGCATGGCAGTGTCTGTTAAGCAGTTGTCGTTGGTGTATGGCATTGCCTGTTAAGCAGTTGTCTTTGGTGTATGGCATTGTCTGTTATGCAGTTGTCTTTGGCTTATGGCAGTGTCTGTTAAGCAGTTGTCTTTGGTGTATGGCATTGTCTGTTAAGCAGTTGTCTTTGGTGTATGGCATTGTCTGTTAAGCAGTTGTCTTTGGCTTATGGCAGTGTCTGTTAAGCAGTTGTCTTTGGTGTATGGCATTGTCTGTTAAGCAGTTTTCTTTGGTGTATGGCATTGCCTTTTAAGCAGTTGTCTTTGGCTTATGGCAGTGTCTGTTAAGCAGTTGTCTTTGGTGTTTGGCATCGCTGTTAAGCAGTTTTCTTTGGTGTATGGCATTGTCTGTTAAGCAGTTTTCTTTGGTGTATGGCATTGCCTTTTAAGCAGTTGTATTTGGTGTATGGCAGTGTCTTTTATGCAGTTGTGTTTAGTGTATGGCATTGCCTGTTAATCAGTTGTCTTTGTTGTATGGGGTTGCCTGTTAAGCAGTTGTCTTTGGTATATGGCTTTGCCTGTTAAACAGTTTTCTTTGTTGTATGGCATTCTCTTTTAAGCAGTTGTCTTTGGTGTATGGCATTGTCTGTTAAGCAGTTGTCTTTGGTGTATGGCATTGTCTGTTAAGCAGCTGTCTTTGGTGTATGGCATTGTCTGTTAAGCAGTTGTCTTTGATGTATGGCATTGTCTGTTAAGCAGTTGTCTTTGGTGCATGGCATTGCCTGTTAAGCAGTTGACTTTGGTGTATGGCATTGTCTGTTAAGCAGTTGTCCTTAGTGTATGGCATTGTCTGTTAAGCAGTTGTCTTTGGTGTATGGCATTGTCTGTTAAGCAGTTGTCTTTGGCTTATGGCAGTGTCTGTTAAGCAGTTGTCTTTGGTGTTTGGCATCGTCTGTTAAGCAGTTTTCTTTGGTGTATGGCATTGTCTGTTAAGCAGTTTTCTTTGGTGTATGGCATTGCCTTTTAAGCAGTTGTATTTGGTGTATGGCAGTGTCTTTTATGCAGTTGTGTTTAGTGTATGGCATTGCCTGTTAATCAGTTGTCTTTGTTGTATGGGGTTGCCTGTTAAGCAGTTGTCTTTGGTATATGGCTTTGCCTGTTAAACAGTTTTCTTTGTTGTATGGCGTTCTCTTTTAAGCAGTTGTCTTTGGTGTATGGCATTGCCTGTTAAGCAGTTGTCTTTGGTGTATGGCTTTGTCTGTTAAGCAGTTGTCTTTGGTGTATTGCATTGTCTGTTAAGCAGTTGTCTTTGGTGTAAGGCATTGTATGTTCAGCAGTTGTCTTTGGTGTACGGCATTGTCTGTTAAGCAGTTGTCTTTGGTGTATGGCATTGCCTGTTAAGCAGTTGTCTTTGGTGTATGGCATTGTCTGTTAAGCAGTTTTCTTTAGTGTATGGCATTGCCTGTTAAGCAGTTGTCTTTGGTGTATGGCGTTGTCTGTTAAGCAGTTGTCTTTTGTGTATGACATTGTCTGTTAAGCAGTTGCCTTTGGTGTATGGCATTGCCTGTTAAATAGTTGTCTTTGGTGTATGGCATTGCCTGATAAGCAGTTGTTTTTGGTGATTGGCATTGTCTGTTAAGCAGTTTTCTTTGGTGTATGGCATTGCCTGATAAGCAGTTGTCTTTGGTGTATGGCAGTGTCTGTTAAGCAGTTGTCTTTGGTGTATGGCATTGCCTGTTAAGCAGTTGTCTTTGGTGTATGACATTGTCTGTTAAGCAGTTGTCTTTGGTGCATGGCATTGCTTGTTGAGCAGTTGTCTTTGGTGTATGGCGTTGCCTGATAAGCAGTTGTCTTTGGTGTATGACAGTGTCTGTTAAGCAGTTGTCTCTGGTGTATGGCATTGTCTGTTAAGCAGTTGTCTGTACTGTATGGCATTGCCTGTTAAGAAGTTGTCTTTGGTGTATGGCGTTGTCTGTTAAGCAGTTGTCTTTGGTGTATGGCTTTGCCTGTTAAGCAGTTGTCTTTGGTGTATGGCATTGCCTGTTAAGCAGTTGTCTTTGGTGTATGGCATTGCCTGTTAAGCAGTTGTCTTTGGTGTATGGCATTGTCTTTTAAGCAGTTGTCTTTGGTGTATGGCATTGTCTGTTAAGCAGTTGTCTTTGGTGTATGGCATTGTCTTTTAAGCAGTTGTCTTTGGTGTATGGCATTGTCTGTTAAGCAGCTGTCTTTGGTGCATGGCACTGTCTGTTAAGCAGTTGTCTTTGGTGTATGGCATTGCCTGTTAAGCAGTTTTCTATGGTGTATGGCATTGCCTTTTAAGCAGTTGTCTTTGGTGTATGGCAGTGTCTGTTAAGCAGTTGTCTTTGGTGTAAGGCATTGCCTGTTAAGCAGTTGTCTTTGGTGTATGGCATTGCCTGTTAAGCAGTTGTCTTTGGTGTATGGCATTGACTGTTAAGCAGTTGTCTTTGGTGTATGGCAGTGTCTGTTAAGCAGTTGTCTTTGGTGTATGGCATTGTCTGTTAAGCAGTTGTCTTTGGTGTATGGCATTGTCTGTTAAGCAGTTGTCTTTGGTGTGTGGCATTGTCTGCTAAGCAGTTGTCTTTGGTGTGTGGCATTGTTTGTTAAGCAGTTGTCTTTAGTGTATGGCATTGTCTGTTAAGCAGTTGTCTTTAGTGTATGGCATTGCCTGTTAAGCAGTTGTCTTTGGTGTATGGCATTGTCTGTTAAGCAGTTGTCTTTGGTGTGTGGCATTGTCTGCTAAGCAGTTGTCTTTGGTGTGTGGCATTGTCTGTTAAGCAGTTGTCTTTAGTGTTTGGCATTGTCTTTTAAGCAGTTGTCTTTGGTGTATGGCATTGTCTGTTAAGCAGTTGTCTTTAGTGTATGGCATTGTCTGTTAAGCAGTTGTCTTTGGTGCATGGCAATGTCTGTTAAGCAGTTGTCTTTGGTGTATGGCATTGTATGTTAAGCAGTTGTCTTTGGTGCATGGCATTGCCTGTTAAGCAGTTGTCTTTGGTGCATGGCATTGCCTGTTAAGCAGTTGTCTTTGGTGTATGGCAGTGTCTGTTAAGCAGTTGTCTTTGGTGTATGGCATTGTATGTTAAGCAGTTGTCTTTAGTGTATGGCTTTGCCTGTTAAGCAGTTGTCTTTGGTGTATGGCAGTGTCTGTTAAGCAGTTGTCTTTGGTGTAAGGCATTGTATGTTCAGCAGTTGTCTTTGGTGTATGGCATTGTCTGTTAAGCAGTTGTCTTTGGTGTATGGCACTGTCTGTTAAGCAGTTGTCTTTGGTGTATGGCACTGTCTGTTCAGCAGTTGTCTTTGGTGTATGGCATTGTCTGTTAAGCAGTTGTCTTTGGTGTATGGCACTGTCTGTTAAGCAGTTGTCTTTGGTGTATGGCATTGCCTGTTAAGCAGTTGTCTTTGGTGTATGGCATTGTCTGTTAAGCAGTTGTCTTTGGTGTATGGCATTGCCTGTTAAGCAGTTGTCTTTGGTGTATGGCATTGTCTGTTAAGCAGTTTTCTTTAGTGTATGGCATTGCCTGTTAAGCAGTTGTCTTTGGTGTATGGCGTTGTCTGTTAAGCAGTTGTCTTTTGTGTATGACATTGTCTGTTAAGCAGTTGCCTTTGGTGTATGGCATTGCCTGTTAAATAGTTGTCTTTGGTGTATGGCATTGCCTGATAAGCAGTTGTTTTTGGTGATTGGCATTGTCTGTTAAGCAGTTTTCTTTGGTGTATGGCATTGCCTGATAAGCAGTTGTCTTTGGTGTATGGCAGTGTCTGTTAAGCAGTTGTCTTTGGTGTATGGCTTTGCCTGTCAAGCAGTTGTCTTTGGTGTATGGCTTTGTCTGTTAAGCAGTTGTCTTTGGTGTATATCCACAGAGGACCGGACGCCGGAGTCTGAGGCTGTGTGGATTGCATATCCAACAGCAGATACTGCAAGGCAGGAGATTGCAGGTCTCCTGGCCCGACAGAAGCCCGGAGGCTCAGCCACACGAAAAGACCCGTACCGCCACAGAGGAGCGAGGAATACACAAGGTCCGAGTCGCCAGCCATACGGGTGAGCGCAGGCCTACAACTTCACCTGGCCAGGAGGACTCTAGGATTCTTCCCAGATCAGGCCCTCATCACTAGCCGGTACTCCCGTTGGGGCCCATATAATTGCCAGCAGTAAAGACCCTGGGACTGCACTGCAAAGACTCCGTGTTGTCATTACTGATACCTTGCACTACCACCACCATCATCCATACACGCTGCCCTGAAGCTCCACTCTTCCTGTGGGGAGTTACATCACCTTGCTGCACATACCACCAGCTTCAGCGGACTGCCCCGCAGCAGCGGTTCCCAATAACCGCATTCCACAGGTGGTGTAGTCGGACTATACATAACAGATATACATAAACTACCCTTAGATTGACCACCTGGGTCACGGACCGGGTCACCGCCACGGTGACTACAATCCCCAGCATCTACAGGCCCGGTTCCGGGTACCCCATGGCCCAGGGGGCGTGTCAACTTTGGCGTAGTCGGCAGGATCTCATGCCCACTACCACCGGGTACTGCGCGCCTTCACAGACTGTGTCGAATACCGTGGTGACGATTTCCCGCCATTTGTTGCCGTTTTCCCGCCATTGTCCGCCATTTTCGAGTCGCCGCGCGAGAAGAAGAGGGGCGTGATCGCTGGAAACACACGAAGTCTAAAGCCCTGCCCCACACACGGACGCAGCGCCAGGTCCCGGAAGGAGCCACAGTGAACGCTGACGTCAGACGCATGCGACGCCAGGTCCTCGACAGAGACCATCGCCTGCGGAACTGCGGCCTATGGAAGAAAAGAGAAGGAAGGTAGGCCACGGTTCACTAGGGGGTAGGAAGACGCCCGATATGGAGGGAACTTCAACCACCGGCGCGGCCGCTGCCGCGGTAATGCCATTATCCATGCCATATATACCGGGGGCGGCGTGGTTGCCCCAGTACTCAGGAGAGTCGCACACCCTGAGTGACTTCAAGGAGAGACCAAGCAGTTTATTTAAAGTATACCCCCTGTCCAAGGAGCAGAAAGTGAGCATCCTCGTAGGCCAGTTGATTGGTGCAGCCCAGAGAGAAGTAAAATCCTGGTCAGCAAGAGAAAAAGGGACTGTAAAAGAGATACTGGCCCACCAAAAGGACACTTTTGACACCCGTACTACGGCAGAGATAAAGATGAAGCTTTATGGGTGCAAACAACGGTCGCAGGACAGTGTACGGGACTATGCTTTAAACCTGCAGGAGGCGCTGAGGGCCATCAAACAGGTAGACCCTGACAGTGTGCGTGATGAAAACAGGCTGTTAACTGAGCAATTTATTGAGGGTTTACTGTCCACCGTCCACCGCACCCAGCTGCGCATAATGGCTCTGCAAAACCCTGACTTGGACTTTGCTCAATTTAAAGACAGGGCCATCCGGGTGCTACAGGAACCAGCACAAGGGGGCGCTACAGCTCACCGGCGCCCGGCTATCACCTACCACCAGGAGGTGGCACCCTTTTCCCCTGAGCCTGTAGGAGCTGATGCACAGACTCTGGACAATGCCCCGTCTACAGACCTGCACCATCAGGTCCAAGAGTTAACTAAAAGTGTAGCTACGCTAACCAAAATTGTGCAGGCCTTGCAGGTGTATCCCAAAGGAAAGATCCAGCTGGCTTCCAGTCCGGAGGACGTCCCTTGGCGCCGAGAGAAGAGAATTCCACCATCCAGAGAGAGGAACAGCGACCTCTACGACCAGGACAGACAACCCATCTCCCGCCGCTGCAACCAGCCAGGACATTATGCAAGGTACTGTCATTTAAACAAGCAAAATCTGGGGCAGAGGGCCAACCCCCAGGTGTAAGACCACCAGGCCCATCAAGCTGGCTAGACAAATATGTGGGTGGACGACCAGTCCTACCTATCGTGCTGAACGGCTTTCCAATGAGCGTGTTGCTGGACACTGGGTCCCAGGTGACCACCATCCCCTACATTCTTTTCAAATGGTTCTGGCCTGATTCGGACATTACCCTCCGTCCAGACGAACATTTGAGTATTTATGCTAGTAATGGTCTACCCGTACCTCAGGTGGGGTACAAAGAAGTGACCATAAAGGTTGGCAAAGTCAAACTGCCAGCACAAGGACTGATTATTGTCGACATTGATCGCCGAGAAAGTCATCCCATGATAACCTTAGGCACTAATGTCATTGAAAATTGTCTTGCAGAAATAATTGTCTTGTTACAGCAGGTTGCGGAGACCGCCAGTTCCAGCCAGCAGCGGGTTCTACAAAGAGAGATCAGAGCCCTGATGAAAAGACAACAGGTAGAACTGTCTGGTGGTGAAATTGGCAGTGTCAGGATGAGTGATCCATTCCCTATTGCCATGCCCCCAAGAAGTGAAATGCTGATATGGTGCCGGGCAGCAATAGGTCTCCGGGGTAGAGATTACCAGGCCCTGGTAGAGCCCGTCTACTCTGACAGTAGGTCCACCATTTTGACAGCCAGGGGGGTGGTTGATGTCCGCCATGGGAGAGTGCCAGTCCGCATCCTGAACATTGGGGAAAAAGAAGTTCACTTGCCCTGGTATGCCACCCTAGCCAAGCTAATTACCGTCAAGCAAAATGCTATAAAACAGTGGAACCCTTACCTCCATCCAACCAGGCAGAGGGTAATGGTTCCGAGGGACAGATGGAGGACTGGTGTCAGAAGCTGCATGTGGGCACTGACTCCACCCCTCAACACCAAAAACAAGGAGTATACCGGGTGGTGCAAGAGTATGAAAGGGTCTTCAGTAAACACCCACTCGACTTTGGGCAGGTAAAGGGGGTTCAACACCATATCCCCACGGGAGACAATCCACCCATTAAAGAAAGGTACTGGACTGTACCGCCAGCACACTACCAAAATGCCAAAGGGATGTTGCGAGAGATGAAGGAGGCTGGGGTAATAAGAGACAGTTGTAGCCCCTGGGCTCCATTAGTTCTTGTAAAGAAAAAGGATGGCACAATGAGAATGTGTGTAGAGTAGAGGCAAATTAACCGCATAACACATAAAGATGCATACCCGCTACCCAGGATAGAGGAGTCACTAGCTGCGTTAAAATATGCTAATTATTTCTCTACTTTGGATCTTACTAGTGGGTATAGGCAGGTTCCTGTAGCAGAGGCGGATAAGGAGAAGACCGCATTCACCACCCCGATGGGCCTCAGCGAGTTCACCTACATGCCATTCGGGCTCTGCAACGCCCCAGGAACCTTCCAGCGGTTGATGGAGTGGGGTCTAGGGCATAAGAATTTCGAGACAGTCCTGCTGTACCTGGATGATGTCATAGTATACTCCAAGACATATGAGGATCATCTGAAGCACCTGGCGGAAGTGTTTGAAGCCCTGGCTGGCTTTGGCCTGAAGGTGAAGCCGTCTAAATGCCACCTGCTGAAGCCCAAAGTACAGTACTTAGGACATGTGGTAAGCGCTGACGGTGTAGCACCAGACCCCGATAAGATCACCGTAATCAAGGACTGGCCGAGACCTTCCACCATCAAAGAATTGCGGCAGTTCCTCGGGTTGGTAGGCTACTACCGAAGGTTTATACCAGGCTTCACCAAGATGGCGGCACCCATGCAGGACTAGTAGCGAACCTGTCGTACCCACAGTAAGCCAAAGGATCCATGCGGAGCTGCCCAACCTACCAGAGACACCTCCAAACACCTGTAGTGTGGTGAACATTGAACCCACCACACCAGGGGTAAATACAGGGGACCAAGGTAGAACACAGATAGACAGTGTGTTACATAGATCTACCAGAAGCACCATAGGTCAAATCCCTGCTCGCTGGAGGATTTAGATGTAACCCATAACTGTAGTATTGCAAATGTTGAAATGTTTTATATGTGTGTACTGATTATGTTTTTCCAGTTACCCGACAGGGTTCAAAGACTTTCAGGTTATGGACAGTGAGTAACCAAAAACTTGCCCTGTAAATAGTTGCACCTATAAAGTGCCCCCCTTGCAACAGACCGCGGAACAAAAATCTGTCTGGAGTGGTCCCACTTGTGGTCCAACTGGACTGCCTAAGCCTTGCAGCCACGCCCAAAGTCAACTTTGGGGTTTGTTTTGGACAGGTCCCCCATTCTACAACTGTACCTTGTTTGGGTGAAATGGACACCTGGTTACGGATGATACCGTGACCTATAAGGACTGTAATGCCTGTAAATATGTTCATGTATTGTTATTTCTATTGTTTATTGTTATCTGTTATATTTTTGCAAAATATGCTCATTCCCAGAGTATTGAAATTTACTAGGGGGGAATGTGGCACCCCAGAGGGTCTGGTTGCCACAGTGGTAGTAATACCATGTCTGGGAGCAAAGCAGGAGTTTCCTGGGCAGGAACACATTACATGCAATACCTCCTGCCCCAGACCAGATTGGGGAGGATCCTGCCCTTTATAACTGGATCTGGAGGCGGGGTTAGGGAGTCTGAGTCTAGAGTTCAGTGTGTGGAGTCAAGTAGGACACGAAGGAGTAAAGAGCCAGGGACTGGAGTTGGAGTTAGCTCGTCCTGGATAGTATCCACAGAGGACTGGACGCCGGAGTCCGAGGCTGTGGGCATTGCATACCCAGCAGCAGATACCGCAGGGCAGGAGATTGCAGGTTTCCTGGCCCAACAGAAGCCCGGAGGCTCAGCCACACGAAAGGACCCGTACCGCCACAGAGGAGAGAGGAATACACAAGGCCCGAGTTGCCAGCCATACGGGTGAGTGCAGCACGTTACACTCAGGGACGTGGGCTACAACACGACTATAAGCGGGATAGCCCAAAAAGTATAGTCAGAACGGCAGGCCTACAACTTCACCTGGCCAGGAGGACTCTAGGATTGTTCCCAGACTGATCAGGCCCTCATCACTAGCCGGTACTCCCGTTGGGGCCCATATAATTGCCAACAGTAAAGACCCAGGGACTGCACTGCAAAGACTCCGTGTTGTCATTACTGATACCTTGCACTACCACCACCATCATCATCAATACACGCTGCCCTGAAGCTCCACTCTTCCTGTGGGGAGTTACATCACCTTGCTGCACATACCACCAGCTTCAGCGGACTGCTTCGCAGTGGCGGTTCCCAATAACCGCATTCCACAGGTGGCTTAGTCGGACTATACATAACAGATATACATAAACTACCCTTAGATTGACCACCTGGGTCACGAACCGGGTCACCGCCACGGTGACTACAACCCCCAGCATCTACAGGCTCCGGGTACCCCACGGCCCAGGGGGCGCATCACCGGCTGTTCATCTATAGAGAGAAGCTGTGCCAGAGGTACGTCAACCCTGAAACCCTTGAGATGGTATGGCAGATCGTAGTGCCCAAGACAGACATCCAGATGGTGTTGGAAGCCTACCACGATCAGGAGAGGCACTTTGGCTGGAAGAAGCTAGAAACCCTGCTGAAGTGTTGGTTTTATTGGGTAGGAATGCGCAGTTCCATTGAGAGGTGGTGCTGGAATTGTGTACCCTGTAGCCTCAGAAGAAATGACTACAGCAGCCAGAAGGCACCCCTGCAACCCATCAAGACAACTCGACCTTTGGAGATCGTGGCCATGGATCATGTCAAGCTGTCACCCAGCAGGTCAGGATATTCCTATGCCCTGACCATGGTGGATCACTACTCTCGGTTCCTGGTGGTCGCCCCCGTCAAGGATCTAACGGCAGAAACTGCGGCGAAGACGTTTCAGGCGTACTTCTGCAGGCCCCATGGAAACCCGGAGCAGGTGCTGACGGATCAAGGCCCAGCCTTCGCGGCTGAATTGTTCAAGGAGTTCTGCCATCTGTACGGGTGTAAAAAGATCCAGACCACACCGTACCACCCCCAAACCAACGGTCTCTGTGAAAAGATGAATAACATCGTCATCGACCTGCTGAAGACCTTACCACTAGAGGAGAGAAATCAGTGGCCAGACGTACTACTTGACCTGGTAGATCTGTACAACCACATACCTGTGAGTTCCACCAATTGTACTCCAGCATATCTCATGCGAGCCAGACCCAGGAAGTTGCCCATGGACCTGGAGCTAGGTGTAGTGGAACCAGAAGCAGATATGTCCACTGAGGACTGGGACACGACAAGACAGGAGCAGTACAGAAGAGTACAGGCCTGTGTCGAAGACAGTCTCACTCATGTGAGGGACAAGCAGGAAGCAAACTACAATAAAAGTGCGCCCGCAGAACCCTTCACACCAGGAGAAGTGGTGTTAAAAAGAAAAAGGAGAAACCACAAACTTGATGACCAGTGGGAGAGAGAACCCTACACTGTGTTAAATTCAAGATTTGGTAACAGGAAAACCTGTCTAATTACTAAGAACGGAGGAAGAACGACTGCAATGCTATCTAGAGACCATCTGAAGTTATGTCCAGACCTCCTAAAGCCCCAAGAAGAAGTGCCTCTCACCGTACTGGAGGAGCCTAAAGAAGCAGTACTCCATACTGACTTAGGAGATTTCCCGGCAGATTGGCCTCAACTAGGAGGAGCAGTAATAATACCTGTGATCCACTTCTTTCAACAGGCAGAAGACCCTCCACAGCAAGTAGAGCCTGTAAGTGCTTCAGAAGAGCCTGCTCAAGAAGAATCCCCGGTTGGAGCAGAGCAAGAAGGCCCAGCCAATGGTATACTTGCCAGTCCCTTGGAGAGGTTAAGGCAACCCTGCAGTTCCCCAGCACTTAGAACTGACAGAATGGGAGGTAGTGCAAATACTAGTGCCTCATGCATCCCAGTACCACGTAGGTCGACACGTAGCACACGAGGTCAGACCCCTGTCAGATACAGAGAGTAAAGAAGGAACCTCTGAGTGTAAATAGTGCCCCTGGGGTATTATGTTGTGTATTTTCATGTATGTATTTTTTAACTTGTGTTTTGCTTTATAATGGACAATTTAAGTGAAATGGACACTTTTCCTTGTTCTCTTTAGTTACCCGTAAGGGTACATACAGAACTTAGTGGCTGAGGAGTATGTGCAGCCCAAAAACTGATTCTTGTAAATAATTGCACTCCCTGGAGTGCCCCTTTATGTGACCTCAGAAGAAAAACCTGTCTGGAGAGACACTAACGGAGGTCCAACTCAGGATCGCCATGCCCTGCAGCCACCCCAGGGCCTACGTTGAGGGTTTGGGACAGGTCCCTCAAGCTATCAAATACTATGCCCTGTGAGATGGACATCCTGTCAGGGAACCTCACCAAAAGAGACTTGAATTCTGAGGTTGCTTATTGTACATATGTCTATTTATTATTTATAATGTTTATTAGGTAACGTTCAAGCAAAGTGCCTCCCATAAAGGGAAGATTGTTATTATTGTTGTTATAAAAAGTACTTCAGTCCGGGAGTACTGAGCTTTGCTAGGGGGGAATGTGGCGCCCTGCTGTGCATTGGTGCCACAGATCCTAGAGGGGTGCATGAACAGATTCCTCCACAAGAGGCCCTCATAGCATACACACACCTTCACCTTCCACCTCAGACCACCAGAGGGAGCCGTTAGGGATATAAAAAGGGAAGGTGGAGCTAGGCAGTCAGTCTGGAGAACAGTTTCCTCCGGGACAGAGCTAGTTCCAGTCTGTGAGGATCCAGTCTGTAGAAGGAAGCCTGTTGAGAGGAGCTCCTGCAGTAGCCATCCTGCAGTGGAGCATAGTCCAGACTCATTGAGCTCAGGTAGTGAGCCCAAGGCGTGCCGACGCCATAAGAGCGGTGAAGAGTAGCGAGGCCTACTGCCAGTGTGAAGCCTAGTGAGGGCCCCGAGCAGGCCGAAGGCAAGTGGAGTAAGCGAGCTACATAGGGGGCAGAGGAGCTTAACCAGCTCACCCCACAAGCATTTACCGGACACCGGGTCCGTGTCTGCAAGGATCTCTAGGACCAGCAGAAACAACTGGGATCCCTGGCGAACTACATGTCCCAGGAATACCAAAAACTGACCGTAATACCAGGGTCAGGAGTCACTGAGGCCCAAGAAACCAGGGAGTGTGAACTCCAACAGAAGGCCCTATCACCAGGTCAGCAGGTGCAAGACAGAGACCAAGTTAGGCCTAGCTTCAGGCAGGTCATAAACTTACTAGGAAAAGGCAAGAAACAGGAGGCCCCACACCCGCTCACTGGGGAGAGTCCTGAAATGCACCCTTCACCCTACAGTACCCCGGATCGTGCCTGAAAACACCACAAGTAAAGGTACTGAAGTGAACTGTCGTGTGTGTGCCTATTCTTCCTTTGACCCGGCTGGGTCCCCTCTGTCCTGCATCCCTTCCCCTACGCTGCCCTGAGGCCCCGCTTCACCTGTGGGGAGCAGAACCAACTAAGCTGCCCGACCACCGGCCTCAGAGGACTGTAGCAGCGCTGGTGAGTCTCACCAGACACCACAGGTGGCGTCACGGACTTTCCCCTTTTCCCATACACCTTTCCCCCAATTCCTTGCTTTTTTTAAGAGTGACCCCAGGGTACGGCCCCGGGAGCCGGCCACCACGGCATCCCCCAAAACTAACAGCAAGGCCCGGGCGCCGAGTCCCCATCCCTTGGGGGCGCCACAAATGTTCATCACAATTTTCAGATTTATATTTTTAAAATAATTAGAAAACCATGTGTCATTTCCTTTACACTTCATAAATACTTGCTATTTTATGTTGGTATATCACATATAATCCCAATCAAATACATTTAAGTTTGTGGTTGAAATATGAAAAAATGTGGAAAGGTTTGACTAGCCCAGGGGATGGGGATGAGTCGGTACCCGGGCCTTTGCCTCGCCTTGGTGATGTCGCGGTGGTCGGCTCCCGGGCCCGTACCCCGGGGTCACTCTTTAAAAGGGTGGATATTTGTTTATTTTATAAAAGTTTGTGACGCCACCTGTGGTTTCTGGTGAGAATCACCAGTGCTGCGGCAGCCCACTGACGCCGGTGATAAGGCAGCTCGATGGTATAGCTCCCCACAGGTGGAGCTTGGCCTCAGGGCAGCGTACGGAGAGGGGGATGCAGGACAGGCGAGACCCAGCCGGGTCAGAGCAAGAATGGGGACGGACGCGATAGTCACTTCAGTACCTTTTACTGATGGAAAATCAGGCACATCCCGGAGCACTGTAGGGTGAAGGGTGCATATCAGGATCCTCCCCAATGAGCAGGTGTAGGGCCTCCTGTTTCTTGCCTCTGAGTAGTAAGTTTTTGACCTGCCTGGAGCTAGGCCTAACTTGGTCTCTGCCCTGCGCTGGCTGACCTTGTGGTTGGACCTTTTCTCGGGGTACACACTCTTCAGCTTGCGGGGCCTATGAGTCTCCTGGCTCTGTTACGTATCAGCACTTTAGCGATCCTGGGACTTGTAGGTCTCCAGGGATTCCAGTTATACCTTACTGGGTCGTAGAGATCCCGGTAAGCTTCGGACCCGGTGTCCGGTAAATTATTCGGAGTGAGCTAGGTAAGCTCCTCTGCCCCCTATGTACTAACTCTCCACTAGAGATGAGCGTTGTTCTACTCGAACTGTTCGCCAATCTCAAATTCGAGCTGTTTTGGGCGGTGTTCGAGCCGTTCGGCGAACACGAACAATTTGAGAAAAATTCGGCTGTTCGAGGTTATGTTCGATAACTGTTCGTGCACCAAAATCATAACTGGATTTTTTCTCAGTAATGATGAAAATTAATGTTAATACGCAGTTTGAGTGCACAGCGGGGTGGGGGGAGGGGCAGGGGATGGATCTCTGCAGGAACAATGAAGATCTTCATTTTTTTTTTCTCTTTCCCGCATTTACAGTGGGGAGGTGCAATCTGTCAGCCTATCAGCAGCGCACACATGGAGCGAAGTGCTTTTTTTCACACAAGCAAGGGCATGTGTCATTGGCAGTGTATGTCACATGTCCTTGCCCTATAAGACCAAGCCATTTTCCCCGTCGCCACCATTTTCTCACTGCTGCAGCTGCGTGTTAGACGGCACCGCTGTTACTGTGTGCGCTATACCTTGTTAATTTCAAGCCAATTTTCGCACAAATCTACAGATAGCTTGGGAGTAGGGAATAGTTGTGATTGCAGTCCTTTTAAGCACTAGGTTACAGCATTTCCTACGACTTTTATCAGGCAGGTCTGTGCTCATAAATAGATAGATTGTGGGAGTAAAGACTAATTGTATATAGTTACATAGTTAGTAAAGCCGAATAAAGACTTGCGTCCATCAAGTTCGACCTGTTAGTTCAATAATTGGAGTCCTTTTTAGGACTAGGTTACATCAGTTCCTATCAGTTTTTGCCAGGCAGGTCTGTGCCAGTGCTGTGCAAGTTTTTTTCACAGCATTTGGCTGAATCTAGCAAAGCTAATCCTTTTTGGCCTATTGCAGAGTGTGTTAGTCAGTGGAGTAGCCTATCTGTGTTGCAAGATATACCACCTGTGTATAGAATACCAATTTTTTTACTGCACCTAGTGAAGTAAAATCTTTTGGGCATAGCATCATTCTATTAGTCCATCTATACTGACCTCCATCAGGTTGCAAATTGAATATAATTTTTTTCTGCATCTAGCTCTGAAAAAATATTGGGCTTCTAGCTGTGTGTGGGACTTGTTGTATTAGTCCATCTATACTGACCTCCAACAGGTTGCAAACTGAATATATTTTTTTCTGCATCTACCTCTGAAAAAATATTGGGCTTCTAGCTGTGTGTGGGACTTGTTCTATTAATCCATCTATACAGACCTCCATCAGGTTGCAAACTGAATATATTTTTTTCTGCATCTACCTCTGAAAAAATATTGGGCTTCTAGCTGTGTGTGGGACTTGTTGTATTAGTCCATCTATACTGACCTCCATCAGGTTGCAAACTGAATATATTTTTTTCTGCATCTACCTCTGAAAAAATATTGGGCTTCTAGCTGTGTGTGGGACTTGTTCTATTAATCCATCTATACAGACCTCCATCAGGTTGCAAACTGAATATATTTTTTTCTGCATCTACCTCTGAAAAAATATTGGGCTTCTGTAGCGCCGGCGTCCCTGCCCTCTGCTAGGCAGGGACGCTGTTCCCCTCACCTCTCTGCTCCGTGCCCGGCGTCCTCCTCCCGCTCTGCTGGCAGCGCGCGCTCCTTCCCGGCCACTGTGCTTAGGGCGCGCGCGCGCGCTCTCCCTCCCTCTTAAAGGGGCCGCGCGCGCCGTCCTAAGGAGTCCCCGGCCAATGGCCGGAGGACTTCACCATATATAAGGCACCTCCTCCAAAATGGAGGTGCCCGAGCAATGTTGTTGCACTGTTCACTACTCTGCTTCAGCCCTCAGGTCCCGTTGCCAGTTACCTGCCAGATTCCTGCCTGATTATCTGCTACCTGCCTGCTAGTCTGAGGTCCGACGGTCTGCCTTACTACTCCTGTCAGTCTGTCTAAGGACCAGCCTGCCCGCTCACCTGGGAGCGCACATCAGCTACCTGCCTGCTTGCCTGAGGTCCGACGGTCTGCCTTCCAACTCCTGTCAGTCTGTCTATGGACCAGCTTGCCCGCTCACCTGGGAGCACACATCTGCTACCTGTCTGCTAGCCTACCTGGAGGCTCCGCCGTCACGTGCTGTGACCACCTGCCTGTCCAGTGACTCCTGCCCGCTCACCTGGGAGCGCTCATCTGCTGCCTGTCTGCTAGCCTACCTGGAGGCTCTGCCGTCACGTGCTGTGACCACCAGCTATTCCAGAGACTCTTGCCCGATCACCTGGGAGCGCACATCAGCTACCTGCCTGCCTGCCTGAGGTCCGACGGTCTGCCTACCAACTCCTGTCAGTCTGTCTATGGACCAGCTTGCGCCTCCTGCTCCGGTTTCTGCTGAGGACGAGTTTGAGGTAGAGAACATTCTTGCCACCAAAAGGGTAAGAGGAAAGACCTGCCGTCACGTGCTGTGACCACCCGCCTGTCCAGAGACTTCTGCCCGCTCACCTGGGAGCGCTCATCTGCCGCCTGTCTGTTGGTCTTCCTGGAGGCTCCGCCGTCACATGCTGTGACCACCCGTTCATCCAGAGACTCTCGCCTGCTCACCTGGGAGCTCACGTCTATCATCAGCCGCCACAGGTCGTACCAACCCCTTACCTAGAGACTGCCCCGGTCACTTGCCGTGACCATCTGCCCGTTCTTTCAGAGACTGCCCCGGTCACTTGCCGTGACCATCTGCCCGTTCATTCAGAGACTGCCCCGGTCACTTGCCGTGACCATCAGCCCGTTCATCCAGAGACTCCCCCGGTCACTTGCCGTGACCTCCAGCCCGTTCACTCAGAGACTGTCCCGGTCACCTGCTGTGACTTCCTGCCCGTCTTCCCTGGTCGCCACCCGCTCCCTTACACGGACCGCCCCCTTGTATAGTAGCTCAGAGGTTCCGCCTCCCAGACCCGTTACAGTTTGCTCGGGCCATGGAACCCGGTGGCACCCAAGCTCCCTCGCTCTCGGACCTGTGTCATGAACTGTCCCGTCAAAGGTCCCAACAGGAGTCCATCCTGGGTCACCTGCGGAATGTCAATACTCGCCTGGACACTCTGACTGCTCCACCAGCAACCTCCGCCAGTGCCATGTCTCGCAATCCGGCAGCTCCGCTGCCCACTAATACCATGCTATCTTACCCCGGACCACGGCTTTCTGCACCTCCTCGCTTCGGAGGCGACTCCGCCCAGGCTCGGGGCTTCATAAATCAGTGCACCCTGCACTTTGAACTATTGTCTCACCAGTTTAACTCCGACCGGGCCAAAATTGCATTCATCATGTCCCATCTCACCGGGGAGGCCCTGGCCTGGCTAAATCCTCTATGGGAGAGAGGAGACCCCCTGGTATCCAACTTGCCTGCTTTTCTCACGGCTTTCCGGAAAGTCTTCGACGAACCCAGACGGAAGACCTCATCCGCATCATCACTGCTACGCCTCCGTCAGGGAAGTCTCACCGTGGGCCAATATGCCATACGGTTCCGTACCCTTGCCTCGGAGCTGGCCTGGGATAACGACGCTCTGGTATCCGTCTTCTGGGAGGGTCTGTCCGGCCGTATTAAAGATGAACTTGCCGGTCGGGACATTCCTACCACTCTCGATGACCTAATAACTCTTGCCACCCGGATTGACCTACGGTTCCAGGAGCGTGCCAAAGAGGTCACCCGTGAGAGGGGGTTACCATGTCTAGCTCCTACTTTTCTGAAACCCGTCACTCCCTCCGTCTCTACCCAGGTACACTCTCCTGAGCCTATGCAGGTCGACCAGACCAAGATGCTCAAAACCCGTCAGGACTTACGCCGTGCCGAGGGGAGCTGCTTCTACTGTGGCAGTAAGGAGCACCGGATCCGTGCCTGCCCGGAGAGGTCGGGAAACGCCTGTGTCTAGGTTCGCTCAGAGAGGTCGACCTAGACAAGAATAAATCCTCTCCATCTCTGCTGTTGTCAGTCTCAATCGTCTGCGGGGAGAACCGTTATTTCAAACTAGCCCAACTTGACTCTGGAGCAGCCGGGAATCTTATTTCACAGTCCCTGGTAGAGAAATACCGCATCCCCACCAAACCTCTGGCTGTACCCTTGTCTGTTGCTGCCGTGGATGGGGGTCTCTTACCACGCCCCATTCAACTCATCACCGAATCCATTACTCTGCAGGTGGGAATGCTGCATTCTGAGAGTATCTCCTTTCATGTTCTGCCTGGACTCTCTCACGCCCTCTTGCTAGGCCTACCTTGGCTCCAGAGACATGCACCCGTGCTTGACTGGCAGACCGGAGAAGTCCTTCGCTGGGGACAGGACTGCCATAAGACCTGTCTGGTTCCCGTCCATCCCGTCCGTCCTTCTCCTACCCCAGCTAATCTACCTGGACTTCCGATTCCTTATTGGTCTTATGCTGATGTCTTTAATAAAAAGGAGGCAGAGACACTACCCCCTCATAGACCATACGACTGCCCTATCGACCTGTTACCTGGTACTACTCCTCCACGTGGGCGTATTTATCCATTATCCGCTGCTGAGACCCGGTCGATGTCCGAATATATTGAGGAGAATCTGGCCAGGGGATTCATCCGGAAATCTACCTCCCCGGCGGGAGCAGGCTTCTTTTTCGTCAAAAAGAAGGACGGCTCTCTCCGTCCCTGTATAGACTATAGAGGTCTTAACCAGATCACGGTGAAGAATAAGTACCCCCTTCCGCTCATTCCGGAGTTATTTGATCGTCTGAGGGGGGCTAGAATCTTCACCAAACTGGACCTCCGTGGGGCGTACAACCTGGTTCGTATCCGTCAGGGGGATGAATGGAAGACGGCATTCAACACCCGGGACGGCCACTATGAATATCTGGTAATGCCCTTTGGTCTCTGTAACGCTCCTGCCGTCTTTCAAGAGTTGGTCAATGACATCTTCCGGGACCTTCTCTACTCCTGCGTAGTGGTGTACCTGGACGACATCTTGGTCTTCTCTCCGGATCTCCAGACTCACCGGAGGGACGTTCGTCAGGTCCTGCTCAGGCTCAGGCAGAATCACCTCTTCGCTAAATACGAGAAGTGCCTCTTTGAGCAGACCTCGCTTCCGTTTTTGGGCTACATTATTTCTCAGACCGGCCTACGAATGGATCCAGAGAAACTGTCTGCCATCGAGAAATGGCCTCGACCGGAGGGGTTGAAGGCCATTCAGCGATTCCTGGGCTTCGCCAACTACTACCGCCTCTTCATACCACACTTCTCTTCCCGGACTGCCCCAATTTCCGCGCTCACCCGTAAAGGTACTAATCCCAAAGAGTGGCCTCCCGAAGCAGAGGAGGCCTTTCTTTCCCTAAAACAGGCCTTCTCTTCCGCCCCGGTGCTGCATCGCCCAGATGGCAACAAGAAGTTCTTCCTGGAAGTTGACGCCTTCTCCTCTGGAGCCGGAGCGGTACTTACTCAAAAATCATCTTCCGGGAGAATGGTAACTTGTGGCTTCTTCTCTAAACTCTTCTCCTCCTCAGAGCGCAATTATTCCATAGGAGACCGAGAGTTATTGGCCATCAAACTGGCATTGGAGGAGTGGCGTTACCTGCTCGAGGGGGCTCTTCACCCGGTAATAATTTACACTGACCACAAGAACTTGGCTTACCTCCAGCATGCCCAGAGACTTAACCCGCGCCAAGCCCGGTGGTCCTTGTTTTTTGCTCGCTTTGATTTTGTTCTTCATTTTCGCCCGGCTGACAAAAACGTCAAAGCAGACGCCTTGTCCCGATCCTTTCTGGTGTCTGATCTCGAGGAAGAACCTAAACATATCATCGATCCCGCCAGAGTAATGCAGGTGGCTCCCGTGAGTCTAAATCGTCTTCCTCCCGGTAAGACGTTTGTTTCAGTACCTGATCGGGAGAAGATCCTACACTGGGGCCATTCGTTTAAACTAGCTGGCCACGCCGGTCAGAAAAAGACCCTCCAGCTTATTGCCCGGCACTACTGGTGGCCTACCCTGCACAAGGACGTAATAGACTTTGTTTCTACCTGTGTGTCCTGCGCCCGCAACAAAGTCCCGAGACACCTGCCAGCCGGTCGCCTCCTTCCGCTTCCTGTGCCTGCTGCCCCCTGGCAGCATATTGCTATGGACTTCATAACTGATCTCCCCGTCTCTGCCGGTTGTACGGTCATTTGGGTGGTCGCTGACCGCTTTTCCAAGATGGCTCACTTTATTCCCCTGCCAGGCCTCCCGTCTGCACCCGAGCTGGCTAAAGACTTTATCCGCCACATCTTCCGTCTTCATGGCCTGCCCCTCCACATCGTGTCGGATCGTGGGGTACAGTTCACCTCACGTTTCTGGAGAGCCACTTGTAAACTGCTAGACGTCACCCTGGACTTCTCTTCCGCTTACCACCCACAGTCCAATGGTCAAGTGGAGCGGATCAATCAGAACCTGACCAGTTACCTCCGGCACTTCGTTAATGCCCATCATTCAGACTGGGTGGATCTCCTACCATGGGCCGAGTTCTCTTATAATAATCACCAGAGCGAATCCTCCTCCAAATCCCCCTTTTTTGTAGTCTTCGGTCAGCATCCTCGGATTCCTTTTCCTGTTTCCACCTCTGTGGACAACCCGGCTGCGGAATCTCTCGTTAGCAAATTTTCCTCCATTTGGGAGAGTACCCGATCCGCACTCCTTCAGTCGTCCGAACGGATGAAAAGACACGCTGACAAAAAACGCCTGGATCCTCCACAATTTCGTCCTGGAGATAAAGTCTGGCTCTCATCTAAATATGTCCGACTCAAGATACCTTCTTACAAGTTAGGGCCTCGGTTCATCGGTCCTCTGGAGGTCATCAGTCAGATCAACCCGGTGGCCTATAAATTGAAACTCCCGGCCAACTTACGGATCCCTAACTCCTTCCATGTATCTCTCCTCAAACCTGTGGTTCTTAACTCTTTTTCCAAGTCTACAGGTACGCCTCCTGCTCCGGTTTCTGCTGAGGACGAGTTTGAGGTAGAGAACATTCTTGCCACCAAAAGGGTAAGAGGAAAGACCTGCCGTCACGTGCTGTGACCACCCGCCTGTCCAGAGACTTCTGCCCGCTCACCTGGGAGCGCTCATCTGCCGCCTGTCTGTTGGTCTTCCTGGAGGCTCCGCCGTCACATGCTGTGACCACCCGTTCATCCAGAGACTCTCGCCTGCTCACCTGGGAGCTCACGTCTATCATCAGCCGCCACAGGTCGTACCAACCCCTTACCTAGAGACTGCCCCGGTCACTTGCCGTGACCATCTGCCCGTTCTTTCAGAGACTGCCCCGGTCACTTGCCGTGACCATCTGCCCGTTCATTCAGAGACTGCTCCGGTCACTTGCCGTGACCATCAGCCCGTTCATCCAGAGACTGCCCCGGTCACTTGCCGTGACCTCCAGCCCGTTCACTCAGAGACTGTCCCGGTCACCTGCTGTGACTTCCTGCCCGTCTTCCCTGGTCGCCACCCGCTCCCTTACAAGGACCGCCCCCTTGTATAGTAGCTCAGAGGTTCCGCCTCCCAGACCCGTTACAGCTTCTAGCTGTGTGTGGGACTTGTTGTATTAGTCCATCTATACTGACCTCCATCAGGTTGCAAACTGAATATATTTTTTTCTGCATCTACCTCTGAAAAAATATTGGGCTTCTAGCTGTGTGTGGGACTTGTTCTATTAATCCATCTATACAGACCTCCATCAGGTTGCAAACTGAATATATTTTTTTCTGCATCTACCTCTGAAAAAATATTGGGCTTCTAGCTGTGTGTGGGACTTGTTGTATTAGTCCATCTATACTGACCTCCATCAGGTTGCAAATTAAAAATAATTTTTATCTGCATCTACAGTACCTCTGAAAAAATATTTGGCCTTCTAGCAGTGTGTGGGACTTTCTCTATTAGTCCATCTATACTGACCTCCATCAGGTTGCAAATTAAAAATAATTTTTATCTGCATCTAGCTCTGAAAAAATATTTGGCCTTCTAGCAGTGTGTGGGACTTTCTCTATTAGTCCATCTATACTGACCTCCATCAGGTTGCAAATTAAAAATAATTTTTATCTGCATCTACAGTACCTCTGAAAAAATATTTGGGCTTCTAGCTGTGTGTGGGACTTGTTCTATTAGTCCATCTATACTGACCTCCATCAGGTTGCAAATTGAATATAATTTTTATCTGCATCTAGCTCTGAAAAAATATTTGGCGTTCTAGCAGTGTGTGGGACTTTCTCTATTAGTCCATCTATACTGACCTCCATCAGGTTGCAAATTGAATATAATTTTTATCTGCATCTAGCTCTGAAAAAATATTTGGCCTTCTAGCAGTGTGTGGGACTTTCTCTATCAGTCCATCTATACTGACCTCAATCAGGTTGCAAATTAAAAATAATTTTTATCTGCATCTACCTCTGAAAAAATATTTGGGCTTCTAGCTGTGTGTGGGACTTGTTCTATTACTCCATCTATACTGACCTCCATCAGGTTGCAAACTGAATATATTTTTTTCTGCATCTACCTCTGAAAAAATATTGGGCTTCTAGCTGTGTGTGGGACTTGTTGTATTAGTCCATCTATACTGACCTCCATCAGGTTGCAAATTAAAAATAATTTTCATCTGCATCTACAGTACCTCTGAAAAAATATTTGGGCTTCTAGCTGTGTGTGGGACTTGTTCTATTAGTCCATCTATACTGACCTCCATCAGGTTGCAAATTGAATATAATTTTTATCTGCATCTAGCTCTGAAAAAATATTTGGCCTTCTAGCAGTGTGTGGGACTTTCTCTATTAGTTCATCTATACTGACCTCCATCAGGTTGCAAATTAAAAATAATTTTTATCTGCATCTACCTCTGAAAAAATATTTGGGCTTCTAGCTGTGTGTGGGACTTGTTCTATTAATCCATCTATACAGACCTCCATCAGGTTGCAAAATGAATATAATTTTTTTCTGCATCTAGCTCTGAAAAAATATTTGGTCTTCTAGCAGTGTGTGGGACTTGTTCTATTAGTCCACCTATACTGACCTACATCAGGTTGCACATTCAAAATAATTTTTTGTCTGCATCTAGCTCTGAAAAAATATTTGGCCTTCTAGCAGTGTGTGGGACTTTCTCTATTAGTCCATCTATACTGACCTCCATCAGGTTGCAAACTGAATATATTTTTTTTCTGCATCTACCTCTGAAAAAATATTGGGCTTGTAGCTGTGTGTGGGACTTGTTCTATTAATCCATCTATACAGACCTCCATCAGGTTGCAAACTGAATAAAAAAATTTTCTGCATCTACCTCTGAAAAAATATTTGGGCTTCTAGCTGTGTGTGGGACTTGTTCTATTAGTCCATCTATACTGACCTCCATCAGGTTGCAAATTGAATATAATTTTTTTCTGCATCTAACCCAGCCAATAGTTTTGGCCTAATACCACAGTTTGGCCACTCAGCTCTGCTCGGTTCCCATCCATTGTTTTTTTGTGCAAACAACTCCAGAGTTGTGAATTAGTTAACCACCAAAATGAGTGGAAAAAGGCCTGCTGCTGGTGGAAAGGGGAATAGGCATGTTGGGAAGGGGAAAAAAGGTTTTGTCCGTGGGGTAGGTGTTAAAGCAACAGTAACATCTGCAGAAGAAAGACCATCTTCCAGCCAAACTAAAATGTCTACTTCTTTTAGCGGACAATGTGATAAGATCCCTTTCTTACGGCCACGCCAATCGCTACAAATTCCAGATGAGGCACAAAAACAGCAGGTGCTTCAACGGATATCAAGTGCTCCTTTAAGTGGGCTCTCCTCCACATCAACTTCAACATCACAAATACTCCAGTCCTCAAAGGTGTCACCCCAATCGCACTTGCTTCCTCACAGCTCCCAAATCTCCAGCTGCCCGTCTGAGTATGAGGTAGAACAGATGGTTGAGTCTGCAGAGCTGTTTACTCATACTATAGCCTGGGAATCAGAGATCGACTCCAGCGCTTCTGTGAATCCAGACGAGGAAATGATCTGCACTGATGCCCAGAATCTTTATGAGTCGGATCCAGGACCAGACGCAGAAGGTTCTGACCATAATGTAGACCCTCATTCCCAAACTGTAACTCCTGTTGGTGGAGACAATGAGGAAGACGATGATGAGACTCAAATACCTGATTGGAGCGCCAACTTTAGTTTTTTGTCAGGGCAGGAACAGGTTGGCTCTGAGAACGACGGGTGTGATAACGCACAGGGTGATGATGATGAGGTTGGAGATCCCACTTACTGTCAACCCACAGTCAGCCAAGAGATGAGGTCAGCAGAGGAGGTGGAGGAAGATGCTAGTGACGACGAGGTCAGGTTGCGCCTTCCTGGACAGAGACGTAGTACTGGAAGCACGTCAACAACTGCATCCTCAAACACAACTCTGCCTCTCACCACAAGTCGTGGTGGCTCTTCAGGTCGCATGGGTGCTAAGCCTTGCATAGCCTGGGCATTTTTTCAGATCGATAAAGATGACCCAACTCGTGTTATCTGTAACATTTGTCAGCAAAAGCTAAGTAGAGGCCAAAAAATACATAGTTTGAGTACTTCATGCATGAACCGGCACATGGACATGAAGCATAAGTTGCAGTGGGAAGCTCAGTGTGCTACAATGCGGCCTAGCCGGCCGGGCCAACCACCGTCTGCCATATCTTGTGCATCCGCGGCCTCTTCATCCTCTGTGACTGGGGGGACAGCAGTCACACCTGTTTTGGGGCGCAGACCTGCCACTTCTTTACCCGCAACAGCCAGCGTGATTGGCAGGTCATCATTTTCTTTGGAGGTGGTAACACCAGCTGGTGTTGAGCGCTGTCCGACATCGATAGCACCACCTTTGGATCAAGGCAACCTAACATGTCCGCCTGCATCTTCCTCACAGACCGGCAGTTTGCCGGGGACACCCTTATCAACCCCGTCTAAGCACAATAGCCAGCCCTCGGTCCCTCAGATGTGGACAAGTAAAAGACCATTTCCTCCTAGCCATGAGAAAGCTAAGAGGTTGAATTTCACCATCTGCAAGCTCTTGGCTACAGAAATGCTGCCTTTCCGCCTGGTGGACACAGAGGATTTTCGAGACCTTATGTCCGTCGCAGTGCCCCAGTACCAGATGCCCAGTCGGCACTACTTCTCAAAGAAAGGTGTGCCTGCGCTACACCAGCATGTCGCACACAACATCACCGCTTCTTTGAGAAACTCTGTGTGTGACAGGGTGCATTTCACCACAGACACTTGGACGAGTAGGCATGGACAGGGGCGTTACATGTCGCTGACTGGGCACTGGGTAACTATGGTGACAGCAGGACAAGGGGCTGCTGTCCAAGTCTTGCCGTCCCCACGAGTTGTGCGTCAATCCTCTTTATGTCAAAGTTCCTCCACTGCTTCTGCCTCCTCAACCTCCTCTCGGTCTTCCACCTGCACCCAAAACCTGTCTGGTCATGCCACAAGCTTTCTAACTGCGCAGAAGGGATCCTGCACACCTCCTTACTACTGGCAGTAGGGCTCAACGTCATCAGGCGGTTTTTACATTGAAATGTCTGGGAAATGTGAGTCACACAGCTGAGTAGTTGTGGTCAGCTCTGGAGAACCAATTTCATGAATGGTTGTCTCCACTGGACCTGAAACCAGGGAAGGCCGTGTGCGACAATGCTGCAAACCTGGGTGCGGCCCTTCGCCGGGGCAATGTCACACACGTGCCTTGTACGGCTCACGTGTTGAACCTGGTTGTCCAGCAATTTTTAGCCCACTATCCCAGACTAGATGGCCTTCTGCAGAGGGCACGGTCGCTGTGTGCTCACTTCCGCCGTTCTCATCCCGCAGCTCAGCGACTTACATCTCTACAGAAGTCGTTGGGCCTGCCACTTCACCGGCTAAAATGCGATGTGCCTACCCGGTGGAATTCAACTCTGCACATGTTGCAGCGACTGTGGCAGCACCGACAAGCCCTGGTGCAATACGTTCTGACGTATAGCCTGGGCCAACGAGATCCAGAGGTGGGGCAAATCACGCTGGAGGAGTGGTCTCAGATCAGGGACCTATGCACCCTTCTGCACAGTTTTGAAATGGCGACGAAGATGTTTAGTGCTGACGATGCCATTATCAGCATGACTATTCCGGTGATTTACATGCTGGAGCACAGGTTAAACAGAATTCGGAGTCAGGTGGTGGCACAAGAGGAGGTGGAGGAAGTAGAGGAGGAGGAGTTGTATGCGGAAGGGCTAACATCTGCAAGGTCCAGACGGTCGGCAGCACCAAGACGGCAGGCATGTGAGGGTGGGGGAGATGGTTTTACCAGGGCGCATGGTAGCAGCCAAACTAGTGAGGAAGGTGCAGGAGCCCAGGAAGAAGTGGAGGACGAACTGATGGAAGACTCATCAGATGAGGGAGACCTTGATCACATTTCTGTTGTGCGAGGTTGGGGGGAGAGGACAGAGGAAGGAAGCATGATTGTTACCTCGCCACCAACACAACAGGGACTTGGTGCTCCTGGATGCGCAACACACATGAGTGCCTTCTTGCTGCACTACCTGCAACATGACCCTCGAATTGTGAGAATTAGAAATAATCCTGACTACTGGGTTGCCACACTGTTAGATCCCCGGTACAAAAGTAAATTTGCAGAAATTATTCCTGCCAAAGAAAGGGATGCACGCATGCAGGAGTATCAGCAGAGACTGTTGCAGAATCTTACATGTGCTTTTCCACAAAATACCAGTGGTGCACGTTGTGAATCTCACAGTTCCAACTTGCCAACCGTGGGACCGTCAAGTGTTCAGCACTCAAACCGTAACAGAACCACAGTATCTGCTGGTAACATCAATTTTGCGGAATCATTTCACCACTTTTTTAGCCCATCCTTTGCAAGGCCACAGGAGACAAGAAGTCTGACACATAGTCAACGCCTAGAGACGATGGTACAGGAGTATCTCCAAGTAAACATTGAAGCCATGACTGTGTCACTGGACCCTTGCTCTTTTTGGGCTTCCAATCTGGATAAATGGCCGGAGCTAGCCACTTACGCCTTGGAGATCTTGTCATGCCCCGCAGCCAGCGTTCTGTCTGAACGTGTGTTCAGCGCTGCTGGTGGTGTGCTGACAGATAAGCGCACGCGGCTCTCCACTGATAATGTAGACAGACTCACGTTCATAAAGATGAACAAATCATGGATCCGAAATGACTTTTCTACCCCTGTGTCATCCTGGGGAGAGTAAAAGCTTGATGATTGGTTAAAATCACCCTACCAACCGTTTTAAGCTTTCAAATTACTAATCATGTTTATCTGTATCTTGGCTGGAAAATAATTTGGGCTTTGTAGCAGTGTGCAGCACTGATTCTATTAGGCCATCTATAATAAGCTCCACCAGATTTAAAATTACTAATCATGTTTATCTGTATCTTGACTGGAAAATAATTTGGGCTTTGTAGCAGTGTGCAGCACTGATCCTATTAGGCCATCTATACTAAAGCTTCACCAGATTTAAAATTAATAATAATTTTTAGCTGCATCTAGCCCGGAAAATAATTTTGGGGCTCCGAGATGCGCAAGACACATAAGTGCCTTCTTGCTGCACTACCTGCAGCATGACCCTCATATTGTCAGAATTCGAAGTAATCACGACTACTGGGTTGCCACACTCTTAGATCCCCCAAACTTTTCGATCAACCTTTTCATTTTAATAAAGATCAAAAAAATGGTCATTTTTGAAATTATAAGCATTAGCAGGTTGTTAGAAACTGAAATCAAACAGTTTTCAACTCAAAACTTTATTCTAGGTGATGTTACATTTTCACATAGGACCCCTTGTTCGAAAGGAGCTTCTGAACTCTCTCGTCCATTGAATTTGTCAGGTTTTGGATGGTTTCTGCTTCAATTGTTTTGCATGAGGACAGAATACCCTCCCAGAGCTGTTGCTTAGATGTGAACTGCCTCCCGCCATCATAGACACTCCTTTTAATGATGCTCCAAAGGTTCTGAATGGGGTAGAGGTCAGGGGAGCATGGGGGTCACACCATAAGTTTGTCCCCTTTTATGCCCATATCAGCCAGAGATGCAGATGTTTTATGTGCAGCATGAGATGGTGCATTATCATGCAAAAAAATGATCTTGCTGTGAAATACACGGTTCTTCTTCTTGAACCATGGCAGGAAGTGCTGTTTGAGAAAATCCACATACATTATGGAGTTCATCTTTAGCGCCTTCAGGGATCCTAAAGGGGCCGACAATCTCTCTCCCCATGATTTCAGCCCAAAACATTACTCCACCTCCTCCTTGTTGGCGCTGTAGCCGTGTTTGCGTGGGGTGTCCATCAACCAGCCATCCTCCACTCCATCCATCTGGACCATCGAGCGCTGCACGGCACTCATCCGTGAACAAAACAGTTTTGAAATCAGTCTTCATGTAATGTTTGGCCCACTGGAGCCGTTTCTGCTTGTGTGAAGTGGATAGAGGAGGTCGACAGGATGGCGTATGCACAGCTGCAAACCTCTGAAGGACCCTGCATCTTGTTGTTCGGGGGACGTTGGAGGCACCAGCAGCTTCAAAAACTTGTCTGCTGCTATGACAAGGCTTTTTTGCCGCTGCTCTTTCAACCTGACGTAATTGCCTGTAGGAAAGAGTCCTCAATTTGCCCTTATCAGCACGCACACGTGTGTACTGTGAATCAGCTACATACTTCTTGATTGCCAAGACACTTCATCCTGATCATCGCACAATGTTGATTGTAGTCATGCCTTGACCTAAACACTCCACAATTTGTTGCTTCTCAGCAGCCGACACATCCTTTTTCTTTCCCATTTTGGCAGAAAATGTAGGCTGCTTAATAATGTGAGACAGCCTTCTTAAGTAGTCTTGCCTTTCATTGGACACACCTGCCAAACTAATTAGCACAGGTGTCTGCAATTGCTTACAGTGATATAAAGAGCCCTGGCACACATCACCATCAATGAGTTTAACTGACAAACAAACAAATTCTTCCCTTATCACTCCTAAACACTTTTTGCATAATAATTTGGAACACAGTGTACATGTGCTTTTCCACAAAACACCAGTGGTTCACGTAGTGAATCTTACAGTTCTAACTTGCCAACCGTGGTCTGTATGGAGTTGTTCAATAAAGGGCCCAAAATTAAGATAACATAGATGGGAGAGGTCTCTATGAATAGGAATTCCTAAGTATTTGATACCCTGTGAGGGCCAGGCAAAGGGAAAGTTGGACTGGATGGAATCCTATATGGATTTGGGGAGGGAGACATCGAGGGCCTCAGACTTCGCTGCATTGATTTTAAAATTTTACCATGTAACAAAGTGATCTATTTCAGCCATAACAGCAGGGATGGATATATGTGATTGAGTGATATATACTAGGACATCATCAGCAAATAGAGAGCACTTGTACTCGGTGCCTCCCACCTCAATCCACCTAATATTGGGATTATGGCGAATTGATGAGAGCAGGTGCTCTGTCACTAGGATGTATAAGAGAGGGGACAGAGAACATCCCTGCCTTGTCCCATTGGTGATTGTGAAAGGTGATGAAAATGTTCTGACGCGCCCTCTGGGCCTTGGGGCACCCGGAGCCGGATCCTTTTTGGTGGATGCTGGTGGTTGTAGTCTCCGTGGAGGCGACCCGGTTCCGTGGCTCAGGGCGGTCAAACCAGTGGCGGAACTATTTATGTGGTTTTGATGTTTAAATGTCCGACTACGCCACCCGTGGATTGCGGTCAGAGTGAACCGCCGCTCCAGGGCAGACCGCTGAGGCTGGTGTTGTGGGTGCAGCAGAGCGTAGCATAACTCCCCACGGGAGGAGTATAGCCTCAGGGCAGTGTATGCGGAGGATGGGGGTGATGGTGCAGGGCAGCAGCAGTAACGACACGGAGTCAGTGATGCAGTCCAGGGCCTTTACTCACAGTTCTTATTATCCAGACCACGTCTGCAGGTAACGGCTGCCCACGTCGTACTGTGCTCACCAGGTGAGGGGCTCAGACAACTCCCAGATAACTTTGGAGCGCTTCACAGGACCCCCTTTGTGTGTCCTTTGTCTGGCCTTTCTTACCAACCCTTCTGTCCGGCTGCCTCGGGCCTCCTCTTGGTAAACTTGGCGCCAGTTTCCCTGACCCTATGTGGTGCCTTCCTAGCGGGTGTAGCGAGGGGCTGCGCCACATAAAATATCACAGCCTCCTGTTTCTAGCTGAGGGTCGTTTCCTGCCTCCACTAGTTCGGGGACCGGTCTCCCCCTTTGGCCTGACCCCTCCACGCAGGTGGATTCGGGCGTGCGGTGGCGACTCGCCCGTCCGCACCCCTGGGATCCCTTCGTTCCTCGTTCCTGGAGCCTTCTCCGCTCCTCTTCCTTCCTTCTCCCTCTTCCAGGCCTGGGCCTCTGTTACTCCGGAGCAGAGCTCATGCAGAGCCCCTGCTCCCTGCCACTTCTGCACAGACTTCTCTGCACTGAACTAAGATGGTGCCCACCTTTTATACTCCCTTCTCAAAGCACCCAGGAACTGCTTCCTCCCTGCTCCTGCACTACAGGGTTCCCCTTCCTCAGTGTTCCCTCCCCCAACTCCAGCCAGGGACAGGGACTGTCGTGCCCATCTCAGGGGCATATTGGTCGCCCTGCCCCATGGCAATGTGGTGTAATGCATGCAGGTGTCGGGTCCTGATCCACACTACATCCTTACCTGAGAGTGAGATATCACACCTCTGGGTGAGGTGCAATACCTCTGTAGCAACCGAGCCCTCAGGGTGCTACAGTTCCATTTATCTTCAGCCTAGGTGACGTATTGCGATACAGGGCCGTGATTTTGGCTATAAAAGGGTCCCCTAGACCCCTACCCCAAGCTTTTTAAGAGAATCATATATGGCGTGCCAGGAGACTCTATGGAATGCTTTCTCAGCATCCAACGAGAGTATCTAATTACAAATTTTTAACTGCATCTAGCCCAGGAAATACTTTGTGCCTAGTAGCAGTGTCTGCTAGTCAGCGGATTATCCCGGCTGTTAAGCAAGCTACACCACCTGTAGTTTGGACACTTAATTTTTTCAAAGGAAATGCTTCGGGACCACGGGATACTCAGTGAAGAGCATCAGGAGGCACCCCAAGGCATAGGGGCTGGGACTGGCAGTAGGATGCCTTGCGGTGGACAGCCGAGCTCGATCCTTATAAAAGCTTTTTAACTGCAGCAGCTTTAGTGGACGCTACTGGAGCTGGAATTACGCGGCTGCTGGCATGAGACTTGCCCTCCAATAGATCCTTGTAAATGGATTTAAAGTGTATTCATTCAAATTAGAGAGACAATTTAAATTAAAAAGCTTAGAGCTGCCTCCACCACAGGGGGGCTCGCTCGACCCACCAGCGGACAGGCACCAGTATTGGGAGAGGGGGGCTGGCCGTCAGGGTTCACCGCGGCGCTGGCACAAACCCGGCGACGCGGAGGTGGCACGGGCAGGAGCGGACTGAACGTGTCGGCTTCTCACTTTTTGGATTTTAGAAGGGCATGACATGCCTATATCTGTGTCTCCCCCTCCTTTTACTCCTCCACCTCTTTTCTTTTCGCATGACTATATGTACTTGTCACTTTTCCATGTGTTAGTTGTGTCTTCTGAGCAGTTTGTCAGCTTTTGGACACCTTTGAAGGTGTTTTCTATGTGTTTCTATGTGTTTTTGTTTGCCTGCCATTGGTTTTAACGGTGTTCGAAGGTGTTCGACGAACAGTTCGACGAACAGTTCGGCGAACACACGGGTGTTCGACGAACCGAACTGAACTCGAACACTACGGGGGTGGCTCAACACTACTCTCCACTCGCCTTCGGCCTACTCGGGCCCTCACTAGGCTACTCACACTAACGGCAGCTTGCCGCGCTTCACCGATCTTATGGTGCCGGCACACCTAAAGCTCACTATTCTGAGCTACAACTGAGTCTGGACTGTGCTCCACTGCAGACTGACCTCTCTCAGGATTCTCTTACTGCAGAAACTCTCTCAACAGACTGACTGAGCTCGACTCTGTATTCAGATGTGTACTAGCTGAAATCTCCAGAGGAACTGAACTGCATGGCTCCACCTTCCCTATTTATATCCCTAACAGGCTCCCCCTGCTGGTCTGAGGTGGAAGGTGGAGATGTGTGAATGTTTATGGGGGCCTCTTGTGGAGGAATCCATCAATGCACTCTTCTAGGATCTGTGATACCAAGCGCAGCTGGGCGTCACAGGTTCACTGGGTATGAATACTTTTTCAAGGCACTGTATATCGGTGACCAGATGTTTTGGGTGACACACAGAATAGCATTGTGGGGTGCATTTGGTTCTACAGGTCACAGGTTGTGTTCATCTCATTTAAGAAGAAGATAATCATTAGATGATACTAGTCGGTAGAAAGGAACTAGTTGGTAATTGGCAACACATCAACACATTTATTACGTCATTAATTGCAGTGGAGGAGTGTGGTTTGGGATGTAAACCCCTATAAAAAAACTTTGTGTCAGATCAGGCAAATTAGAATATATTTGTCATTCGCATCACTGATTTCTATGAATGGATGAGATTGCTTAACCAAGACTGTGGCGACTGTGGTGCCTCTGGCTAATGATCAATGTGAAATGATATGACCACCCAAATCAGTGTTTTCTTAGTAGGAGACTGTCCCTAGATATGGGTGTCTCTTAGAGACCTAATAAATTGACAACTTGGCTTTGCAGATACAGTTGAAACCAGAAGTTTACATACAGTACACTATATAAAAAGACACATCTGCATGTTTTTCTCAATATCTGACATGAAATCAGAATAAACGTTTCCCGTTTTAGATCAATTAGGATTACCAAAATTTTTAATATTTGCCAAATGTCAGAATAATGAGAGAGAGAGAATGTTTAAAGGCATTTTTATTACTTACTACAAAGTCAAAAGTTTACATACACAAAGATTACAATGCCTTTAAACACTTCTGGATTGCCCATATGGTGATGTCATGTGTTTGGAAGATTCTGATTTTTTTGGCAACATCTGAGTTAATCAGAGACACGCCTGTGTCTTCTTTTCTCATGATGCCATTTATTTTGTGAAGTGCACCAGTCCCTCCTGCAGCAAAACAACCCTACAACATGATGCTGCCACCCTGATGTTTTACAGCTGGGATGGTGTTCTTATTTAGAAGATGTGTATAAGGCTGCGTGCACACGATGCGTTTTTCATGCATTTATGCTGCGGAATTTCCGCAGCGGAAACGCATCAAAAACGCATGGTAATCCACACCCCATGGTCCCCAATGGCATTCCGCAATGTCAATGCACATGCTGCGGATTTTTCCGCAGCGTTTCTGCAGCGCAAATAAATCCGCAGCATGTTCATTAATTTTGCGGAAGCGCAGCCATTGACTTGCATTGAGACGCATAATATCCCCGTCTGTACATTTGTACAAGCGGATAACATGCGTCTCAATGTGCGGATGGTACCGAGTTCTGGAGGAGAGAAGGCTCTCATCCAGACCTGGGTACCATTGTACCTGTAAAAAAAAGAATAAAATAAAAAATAAAGTTTATACTCACCTGTCCGGCGGCTTCTCTCTACATGCCGGCAGCGCTTCTCCTTCCAGGACCTGAGATGGCGTCGCGGTCATGTGACCGCAGGCTGTCTCGCGATGTGCCGGCAACCCGGAAGAAGCCAGGACGAGCGCGGCAGCACACGCGGCAGGGGATCGGTGGTAAGTATAGCTTTATTTTTTTTATTTTTTAAGGTCACACTGTATAAATCCATGCCGTTTGCATGGATTTATACAGTGTGACCTAGTTGTCAAGCACTTTCCAAGCGATGCTATCGCCTGGAAAGTGCTTGTCAGTCCGCATGCGGAAACACATGCGTTAACGCATGTGGGTACGCATGTGCATCCGCATGTATTCCGCATGTATTCTGCAGGAAAAACGCATGCACAATCTGCATGCGTTTTTTCTGCAGGGAGATGCAGAAATGCTGCAGAAATTTTCTGCTTCATTTCTGCATCGTGGGCACATAGCCTAACAGTTTACACTTTCAACATGTCAAAAAATTGTGATCACCTAGGTCTGCTGCCTCTTGAATCTGATGAAGGAGAACAGCAGTAACCATTTCATAACAAAACGCCTGGGTCAGTCCGTTCTGTATATTGCCCTGGATTGTGTTTTTAAAGGTGCCATTTGTATGGCACCGGTAATTCCACTAGTGGAGAACCAAAATGCTGCAAAGGTCACTGATATAAAAATGTTACATTCTGGTCTGAAACTGCCCCAACTGCAACCTCTTTCATCAGGCGTCACCACTCTTACACTGTGGATGGCACTGTTGACGCAAGTGTGGTGCATGCATCCAAGCATATTAGTGAGGCTGGGGCTGGTGGTGATGTCCAGCTGAAGAGTCTGTGGACCCGGTTCATCAAAGCTAAGCTAAGTGGCTAGCGCCAAGAGTGTTTGTGAGAGCCCTTTTAAAAGTTGCAAAAACTCCATGAACCGTCCCCTGTAACAACTTTTTCTAACTTTGGAAAACCAGAATTGGTTACCTCCATATAATAAAATGTTGGATTCACAGTTTCACTGCCAGTCAAGAGCTCATGTACTATGGTATCTAATTAATACTTTTGAGATATGCTCTGGCATTTTTAAACAGGAGCTGAAAAGGAGCTTACTGTTTTCATATTTTAGCAAAAAAATTTTTTTATAAAACTACTTTAATCATGCCTTAGACTAAGTCCATTGCCCACAGCCCTGCTCACTGCAGATATACTCCTCAGCCCCTCAGCTTCCTACCTCTTCTCCTTGCCCACAGCCCTGCTCACAGCAGCTGTCCTCCTCAGCCCCTCAGCTTCCTACCTCTTCTCCTTGCCCACACCCCGGCTCACCGCAGCTGTCCTCCTCAGCCCCTCAGCTTCCTACCTCTTCGCCTTGCCCACACCCCTGCTCACCGCAGCTGTCCTCCTCAGCCCCTCAGCTACCTACCTCTTCTCCTTGCCCACACCCCTGCTCACCGCAGCTGTCCTCCTCAGCCCCTCAGCTACCTACCTCTTCTCCTTGCCCACACCCCTGCTCACCGCAGCTGTCCTCCTCAGCCCCACAGCTTCCGATTCCTTCCCCTTGCCCACAGACCTGCTCACCGCAGCTGTCCTCCTCAGCCCCTCAGCTTCCTACCTCTTCTCCTTGCCCACAGCCCTGCTCACCGCAGATGTCCTCCTCAGCCCCTCTGCTTCCTATTCCTTCCCCTTGCCCACAGACCTGCTCACCGCAGCTGTCCTCCTCAGCCCCTCAGCTTCCTACCTCTTCTTCTTGCCCACACCCCTGCTTACCGCAACTGTCCTCCTCAGCCCCTCAGCTTCCTACCTCTTCTCCTTGCCCAAAGCCATGCTCACCGCAGCTGTCCTCCTCAGCCCCTCAGCTTCCTACCTCTTCTCCTTGCCCACAGCCCTGCTCACCGCAGCTGTCCTCCTCAGCTCCTCAGCTTCCTATTCCTTCCCCTTGCCCACAGACCTGCTCACCGCAGCTGTCCTCCTCAGCCCCTCAGCTTCCTACCTCTTCTCCTTGCCCACACCCCTGCTCACCGCAGCTGTCCTCCTCAGCCCCTCAGCTTCCTACCTCTTCTCCTTGCCCACACCCCTGCTCACCGCAACTGTCCTCCTCAGCCCCTCAGCTTCCTACCTCTTCTCCTTGCCCACAGCCATGCTCACCGCAGCTGTCCTCCTCAGCCCCTCAGCTTCCTACCTCTTCTCCTTGCCCACAGCCCTGCTCACCGCAGCTGTCCTCCTCAGCCCCTCAGCTTCCTACCTCTTCTCTTTGCCCACTGCCCCGCTCATCGCAGCTGTCCTCCTCAACCCCTCAGCTTCCTACCTCTTCTCCTTGCACACAGCCCTGCTCACCGCTGCTGTCCTCCTCAGCCCCTCAGCTTCCTACCTCTTCTCCTTGCCCACAGCCCTGGTCACCGCAGTTGTCCTCCTCAGCCCCTCAGCTTCCTACCTCTTTGCCTTGCCAACACCCCTGCTCACCGCAGCTGTCCTCCTCAGCCCCTCAGCTGCCTACCTCTTCGCCTTGCCAACACCCCTGCTCACCGCAGCTGTCCTCCTCAGCCCCTCAGCTTCCTACTTCTTCCCCTTGCCCACAGCCCTGCTCACCGCAGCTGTCTTCCTCAGCCCCTCAGCTTCCTACCTCTTCTCCTTGCCCACAGCCCTGCTCACCGTAGCTGTCCTCCTCAGCCCCTCAGCTTCCTACCTCTTCTCCTTGCCCACACCCCTGCTCACCGCAGCTGTCCTCCTCAGCCCCTCAGCTTCCTACCTCTTCTCCTTGCCCACACCCCTGCTCACCGCAGCTGTCCTCCTCAGCTACCTACCGCTTCTCCTTGCCCACACCCCTGCTCACCGCAGCTGTCCTCCTCAGCCCCTCAGCTTCCTACTCCTTCCCCTTGCCCACAGCCCTGCTCACCACAGCTGTCTTCCTCAGCCCCTCAGCTTCCTACCTCTTCTCCTTGCCCACAGCCCTGCTCACCGTAGCTGTTCTCCTCAGCCCCTCAGCTTCCTACCTCTTCTCCTTGCCCACACCCCTGCTCACCGCAGCTGTCCTCCTCAGCCCTTCAGCTTCCTACCCCTTCCCCTTGCCCACAGCCGTGCTCACCGCAGCTGTCCTCCTCAGCCCCTCAGCTTCCTACCTCTTCTCCTTGCCCACAGCCCTGCTCACCGCAGCTGTCCTCCTCAGCCCCTCAGCTTCCTACCTCTTCTCCTTGCCCACACCCCTGCTCACCGCAACTGTCCTCCTCAGCCCCTCAGCTTCCGACCTCTTCTCCTTGCCCACAGCCCTGCTCACCGCAGCTGTCCTCCTCAGCCCCTCAGCTTCCTACCTCTTCTCCTTGCCCACACCCCTGCTCACCGCAGCTGTCCTCCTCAGCCCCTCAGCTTCCTACCTCTTCTCTTTGCCCACTGCCCAGCTCATCGCAGCTGTCCTCCTCAGCCCCTCAGCTTCCTACCTCTTCTCCTTGCCCACAGCCCTGCTCACTGCAGCTGTCCTCCTCAGCCCCTCATCTTCCTACCTCTTCGCCTTGCCAACATCCCTGCTCACCGCAGCTGTCCTCCTCAGCCACTCAGCTTCCTACCTCTTCTCCTTACCCACACCCCTGCTCACAGCAGCTATCCTCCTCAGCCCCTCAGCTTTCTACCTCTCAGCCTATAGCCTCTCTGTGCAGCTCCTCTGTCCCATCCTCCCTCAGCTGCTCTCTGACTGCTGTCTGACAGCAGCATCCCCTCAGTCCCCTTGTGCTCTAGAAGTACTCAGCTCAAGTGCCCCTCAGCTTCCTACCTCTTCTCCTTGCCCACAGCCCTGCTCACCGTAGCTGTCCTCCTCAGCCCCTCAGCTTCCTACCTCTTCTCCTTGCCCACGCCCCTGCTCACCGCAGCTGTCCTCCTCAGCCCCTCAGCTTCCTACCTCTTCTCCTTGCCCACACCCCTGCTCACCGCAACTGTCCTCCTCAGCCCCTCAGCTTCCGACCTCTTCTCCTTGCCCACAGCCCTGCTCACCGCAGCTGTCCTCCTCAGCCCCTCAGCTTCCTACCTCTTCTCCTTGCCCACACCCCTGCTCACCACAGCTGTCCTCCTCAGCCCCTCAGCTTCCTACCTCTTCTCTTTGCCCACTGCCCAGCTCATCGCAGCTGTCCTCCTCAGCCCCTCAGCTTCCTACCTCTTCTCCTTGCCCACACCCCTGCTCACCGCAGCTGTCCTCCTCAGCCCCTCAGCTTCCTACCTCTTCTCTTTGCCCACTGCCCAGCTCATCTCAGCTGTCCTCCTCAGCCCCTCAGCTTCCTACCTCTTCTACTTGCCCACAGCCCAGCTCACCGCAGCTGTCCTCCTCAGCCCCTCAGCTTCCTACCTCTTCTCCTTGCCCACAGCCCTGCTCACTGCAGCTGTCCTCCTCAGCCCCTCATCTTCCTACCTCTTCGCCTTGCCAACATCCCTGCTCACCGCAGCTGTCCTCCTCAGCCACTCAGCTTCCTACCTCTTCTCCTTACCCACACCCCTGCTCACAGCAGCTATCCTCCTCAGCCCCTCAGCTTTCTACCTCTCAGCCTATAGCCTCTCTGTGCAGCTCCTCTGTCCCATCCTCCCTCAGCTGCTCTCTGACTGCTGTCTGACAGCAGCATCCCCTCAGTCCCCTTGTGATCTAGAAGTACTCAGCTCAAGTGCCCTCTCTCCTTGTGTCACTTTCCTCTACTTTTCTCATAGCCACACCAAGTGCCAAGCAGCCCAGAATCAGCCTGACGACAGCTATTGGGCTAAGTATCGCACTAATAGGCTGCATGCCCACTATGCGTTTTTCAAGCGTTTTTGCTGCGGAATTTCTGCAGCGAAAATGCTTAAAAAACGCTTGATAATACGTGCTCCATGGTCCCCAATGACAAACCTCATGTGCTGTGCACATGCTGCGGAAATTTCCGCTGCGGATTATCATTGCGGAAAAATATGCATCAATTGTTGCCATTGACTTGCATTGAAACGCATAATATCCGTGTCAGTACATTTGTATACACGGATATTATGCGTTTCTATGTGCAGATGGTACCCGGGTGTGGATGAGAGGAGACTCATCCAGACCCAGGTACCATAGAACCTGTTAAAAAAGAATTTCAAATAAAAAATAAAGATTATACTTACCTTCCGATGTCCTCCCGGGGTTTTCTCCCCTCCGTCTGGTCTTCTCTATGGGTCTCGGTGTTGTGAAGGACCTGCCATGATGTCATTGAGTCATGTGACCTGTCACATGACTCAATGACGTCACCGCAGGTCCTTCACACCACCGCGAGCCGCCCAAGACACCAGACCCATCGGAGAGAACATCGGGAGGACATCGGAAGGTGAGTATAAAATTATTTTTTTATTTTTTAACCATTCTTATTCTTTTTTTAACTAACTTGTTCACACTATATAAAATCCAAGCCGGTTGCATGGATTTATATAGTGGGACCAAGTTGTCAAGAACTTTTCCAAGTGATGCTAAAATCGCTTGGAAAAGCGCTTGATAACCCGCATGCAGAAATGCTGCAAAAAAACACTCGACAAACGCTTCTACCTGGCTGGAAAAACACATGAAAAAACCGCATGCGTTTTTCCTGCAGGGAGAAGCGTAAAAAATCTGCAGCATTTCTGCATCGTGGGCACATAGCCTTATAAACCCCTTGATTGCTGTAGGGATAGTAGGTGATAGGCGGGTGGTTTGTAATTAATGTTTGTATGCTTTTAGGCAAGTGGGTGGGAAGTATAATTAGGTTATTGGTGGGGTTAATTGTATATCCGTATTGTGTGCTATTGTTAATATTATTGTGTACTGTGGAAATTGGTAGTATATTAACTGTAGACTTGTGTGTAATAAATGTATTTTATTGATACACGGTTTCGTCTCAGTTAGTCGCCGTTAGTATCACATATAGCAAAGGAATCAGAGTAGTAACAGGTGAGGTATTAGCCGGATATCGATTATTAATAGTCAAGCCTGACATTAATAATTAATATACGGAACACCACCCTGTAACATAAGGGCAGATATTATGGCGCCTATACTTACCCCCAGCTCATAGGTGGATCTGCCGGCTCTGCCATCCTCAGGGTCTTAATGAAATGTACTTTTTAAGACTGCGGCTCTCATTTTACACTTACATCTGGAGGATGTGCAAGTCCACTAGCTGTAAGCTCTTGTGTTCTCCATAGGCCAAATTTTCCCTACTTAAAAAAAAAAAAAAAATCCGGCCTCCTGCCACCCCTTAATAGCCGGCCATCTCTCACCTTTTTCCCCACTCCTATGACAACACTGTCATAAGTATGAGGAAATCCAACTGCCGGTAATGGTAGATTTATCATAGGCAAGAGCAAGATGTTATTAAAAAAAAAAAAATCCAACCTCCTCCACCCCTTCATAGCCGGCCATCACGCACCTCAATATTTCATCATTGCCCAAGACAGCACCAAAAAATGCAGCTAAAATGAGCAGGAGGAAATCCTATTACCGGTCAGTGAAAAATGTTTGGCACATGCCTATGATTGGAATAAAGCGCAGATATTAGTAACATTGTAACGCAGGTTGAAGAAAGACCTCGGTCCATCAAGTTCAACTTTCCTCCCCCAATTGTACTCCGTACACTAACACTACACTAACTTACTAACTAACTGGCACTAGACCTCACAAATGTATTATTATTATTATTATTATTATTATTATTATTACCATTTTTATCATTGCTGCACTATAACAATTAAGAATGTACCCGTTTATCATTTAATTTTTTAATTAGTTTTATATTTTGTATTACTCTTGTGATTCTAATAATGGTATTACCAGAATCCCTATGCCTAAATCTGTTGATCCAGAAGAAGGCAAAAACCCCCAGGACACATTCAGCCAATTTTCATCACGGGGAAAAATTCCTTCTTGACCCCGAGAAAAGGCGATCAGTCCTAGAACCCTGGATCAAACCTAATTATGTTATTACTAGTTATATATTTAATATTACACTACTTATTGTACTACTGCAGTTATTAATTAATTTGTTTTTATTTTTATAAATGTGACTATTTGATATCGTTACTATTATTAACATCCTGCTATCTTATTACAGTATTATTCTAACTTTCCTATCACTACTAATACTACCCTATGCCTACATTGTTGATCCAGAAGAAGGCAAAAACCCCAGGACACCTTCAGCCAATTTGTGTCACTGGGGAAAAATTCCTTCTTGACCCCGAAAATAGGCGATCAGTCCTGGAACCCTGGATCAAACCTAATTATGATTCTAATTATGTAATTACCGTACTATTACCGTACTACATGTACTACTATAGGTGTAACATTTTGTCTAATTTAACTGTAACCCTCAATGTTATGTGTATCGAGGAAATCATCCAGACCCTTTTTTGAAAGCTGTTATAGTGTCTGCCATCACTACCTCTTGTTGTAGGGAATTCCACAGTCCCACTGCTCTGACTGTAAAGAACCCTTTCCTGTTTAGGTGCCTTAAAAAATGGAAATATTCAAATTACACGTTTAACCCACTTCATTATGTTGTTATTTACAGATACAACTAAAAACTCTTACATTTTTCTTATATTAAAAAGCTTTGCAGGTTTTTTTGTTTTGTTTAACTATATAGATGTTCCATGAGAAGGCTCAATGGCTTCTGGAATGGGTACCCCTGGCATGGACTGGAATGACATTGGCATGGGTGTCTTCACGGGACTTTGATGAAATAGTCCTCCATTCTTACCCCCAGCTCATAGGTGGATCTGCCGGCTCTGCCATCCTCAGGGTCTTAATGAAATGTACTTTTTAGGACTGCGGCTCTCATTTTACACTTACATCTGGAGGATGTGCAAGTCCACTAGCTGTAAGCTCTTGTGTTCTCCATAGGACAAATTTTCCCTATTAAAAAAAAAAAAAAAAAAAATCCGGCCTCCTGCCACCCCTTAATAGCCGGCCATCTCTCACCTTTTTCCCCACTCCTATGACAACACTGTCATAAGTATGAGGAAATCCAACTGCCGGTAATGGTAGATTTATCATAGGCAAGTGCAAGATGTTGTTAAAAAAAAAATCCAACCTCCTCCACCCCTTAATAGCCGGCCATCACGCACCTCAGTATTTCATCATTGCCCAAGACAGCACCAAAAATTGGAGCTAAAATGAGCAGGAGGAAATCCTATTACCGGTCAGTGAAAAATATTTGGCACATGCCTATGATTGGAATAAAGCGCAGATATTAGTAACATTGTAACATTGGTTGAAGAAAGACCTCGGTCCATCAAGTTCAACTTTCCTCCCCCAATTGTACTCCGTACACTAACACTACACTAACTTACTAACTAACTGGCACTAGGCCTCTCAAATGTATTATTATTATTATTATTATTAATATTATTATTACCATTTTTATCATTGCTGCACTATAACAATTAAGAATGTACCCATTTATAATTTCATTTTTTAAATTAATTTTATATTTTGTATTACTCTTGTGATTCTAATAATGGTATTACTAGAATCCCTATGCCTAAATCTGTTGATCCAGAAGAAGGCAAAAACCCCAGGACACATTCAGCCAATTTGCATCACAGGGAAAAATTCCTTCTTGACCCCGAGAAAAGGCGATCAGTCCTAGAACCCTGGATCAAACCTAATTATGTTATTACTAGTTATATATTTAATATTACACTACTTATTGTACTACTGCAGTTATTAATTAATTTGTTTTTATTTTTATAAATGTGACTATTTGATATCGTTACTATTATTAACATCCTGCTATCTTATTACAGTATTATTCTAACTTTCCTATCACTACTAATACTACCCTATGCCTACATTGTTGATCCAGAAGAAGGCAAAAACCCCAGGACACCTTCAGCCAATTTGTGTCACAGGGGAAAAATTCCTTCTTAACCCGAGAAAAGGCGATCAGTCCTGGAACCCTGGATCAAACCTAATTATGATACTAATTATGTAATTACTATTATGGTATTAAATGTACTTCTATAGGTGTAACATTTTGTCTAATTTAACTGTAACCCTCAATGTTATGTGTATCGAGGAAATGGTCCAGCCCTTTTTTGAAAGCTGTTATAGTGTCTGCCATCACTACCTCTTGTGGTAGGGAATTCCACAGTCCCACTGCTCTGACTGTAAAGAACCCTTTCCTGTTTAGGTGCCTTAAAAAATGGGAATATTCAAAATACACTTTTAACCCACTTCATTCTGTTGTTATTTACAGATGTAAGAAAAATGTAAGAGGTTTTAGTTGCATTAAAAAGCTTTGCAGGTTTTTTTGTTTTGTTTAACTATATAGATGTTCCATGAGAAGGCTCAATGGCTTCTGGAATGGGTACCCCTGGCATGGACTGGAATGACATTGGCATGGGTGTCTTCACAGGACTTTGATGAAATAGTCCTCCATTCTTACCCCCAGCTCATAGGTGGATCTGCCGGCTCCGCCATCCTCAGGGTCTTAATGAAATGTACTTTTTAAGACTGCGGCTCTCATTTTACACTTACATCTGGAGGATGTGCAAGTCCACTAGCTGTAAGCTCTTGTGTTCTCCATAGGCCAAATTTTCCCTATTTAAAAAAAAAAAAAAAAATCCGGCCTCCTGCCACCCCTTAATAGCCGGCCATCTCTCACCTTTTTCCCCACTCCTATGACAACACTGTCATAAGTATGAGGAAATCCAACTGCCGGTAATGGTAGATTTATCATAGGCAAGTGCAAGATGTTGTTAAAAAAAAAAATCCGGCCTCCTGCCACCCCTTAATAGCCGGCCATCACGCACCTCGGTATTTCATCGTTGCCCAAGACAGCACCAAAAATTGGAGCTAAAATGAGCAGGAGGAAATCCTATTACCGGTCAGTGAAAAATGTTTGGCACATGCCTATGATTGGAATAAAGCGCAGATATTATGGCGCTTATTCTTACCGCCAGCCCATAGGTGGATCTGCTGGCTCCGTCATTCTCTGTGTCTTCATTCGGGGTCCCTCGACGTCTCCATGGTCACCTTCATTCTTGCAGCGTTTGTTCCAGTGAAGTCCAGTCTTCTGATTTTCAGTCTTCCGGAGGCTCAGGTGGGCCGCTCGCTCTGATGACTATAGAGCTGGGGTCTGCTCAAGGGTTTCCAAGTTGACAAATGAAAATCCCTCAAACAATGCCTGGTCCTTTGTTGATATAGGTGCTGTGGCCTCTGCTGCTTCTAGTTTCTCCAGATGGAATGGTTTATGACGACGGGGAGGCTCAGATGGCTATAAAGGAAAAAAGGAATTATAACATTAAAATTATGACTTTATATCAGAGTCTCCGTTAAAAACAAGTTTTGTTGATTGAAAACTAGCAAAAGAATAGACACAAAGATTTTAATACTAAGAAACCATATCTGCTCATATACTTACTACAGGGACGTATGGTGGAGGCAGTTTCAGGGCTTCCACAGAGACCCAGTCGATACGCTGAAAAAACCTGTGCTTTCTGATGTTACCGTTGGCTCCTAAGCGACTGGCAGGATCTTTCTGAAGGAGCTAATAAAGATAAAACCAAAATCCATGAATGTAAACTGGAGAGAAAATGATGACTACTATGCAGAGATGAGCAAATCCTCTTGATGCAAACTGAATTTGTGTTGAATTTTTGTGAATCTGCTGAACCCGGTGAATTTCAACAATTTGTGATTTGCTTCTTGGGAATCACCTAAAATAATTGCAGCCAATTTTCATACAGTATTACTAAAAATTACATCAGTCAGAGAAGACTTATAGGACCTCTGATGTAAGCCGTCCAGGCTTCACCATAATGCTTTAAGGTGTCACATCACATGTTATAGCACAATCAGGAGGGACTATCATAGCCTGTATGAAAGCCAAAGCAATGAATGTAGGAGTCATTTTGTGGTGAATCTGGATAGGGAGAGCACATCAGAGCTTAGCAGTAGAGATTGAGAGAGAAAGACATAAAACAGTAAAAGACTGCACAGATAGTATGTGACAGCACAGCAGTAAAGAACGGTTACCACAAGTTTACCCATTTATGTTGAGTACTTGCGATTTTAACATTTTTGGGAAAAAATTGGAACAAGCTGGTTAATTTGAATTTCAAAAGGTTTGCTCATCTCTACAACTATAACATTGTATACATCATAGTACTAATGACTGTTAAGACAACTGACCTGTTTAATGATGTTCCTGATGCCGGAGGATTTATCGTTGAGTGTCTGATGGTAGGCGCACTCATCGGTAACCATTTCTTTTAAGATGACACCAAAAGAATACCAGTCTACTCCGGCGTTATACTCCTTTCCAGCCAAAATCTACATAAAGAAGAAGAAAATAGATAAAGAGTTGATCAAAAAGTTCCATATCTTCAGTGTAACAAAGTTCTCAGCATAATAATTGTAAGACTATGTAATATAGTGAGAGTGGATGATTCCTCTGGTTGTGGCATCACTTGAATATTATGATTACTACACTAATGACTGAAAGGAGCCATGCTGCTCTTCTGAGCTCCAGAACCTTTGTTGGCTGACTTGTAACTCTTTGGGTCTCTAATGCTGGCAAAACATATAGCATGATCATGTATTGTGGCCGGACTCACAGATTCCGGAGAGATCATCTAATGTGTATGGATAGTAAAATCTCGGCACACCAATGGTTAGAAATTAATTGAATTTTTATTATAAGAGCAGTCCACATATACGTTTCGGTCCGATAATTGGACCTTCATCAGTGTACTGCAGAAAAAATCAAAAAGAGAAATCGTCGCTTATACAAATGAAAGCCAAAATACAAGTGTGATAACATAGGTCAAAATTGTGCTACAATTAGTTAAATGCATTTAGCAGATTCTGTCAACAATATCAAAGCTGTGCAATATATACAATATATAGCCAATGAACACTTACTGAGTGTGGAATGGGGGAATAGAAAATAGAATAGAAGAACGCTGTGTTCTAAGAGTGGAACCTGTGGACACAAGGGACATTGGTGGTTTCAGTGAGATAGCCTAGAATAGTGGAAGACGCTAAGCTGGTCAGTCATACCTGGAAGATCCTGCTATACCTGGGCGCAGATGGAGTGGAAGTGATGGCATGCGGTATCCACCGCTAATGACCGGCATAGTGCTGTGAGGGAAAGCGCCGTGTGTAACTAGAAGGTGGGCGGGATCGGAAGGAGGCTATGGCCAATCAGCAAACAGGAGTTTGATAGACATGATGGCCATATCCGGTAACTATGCCGGACGTGACGTTAGCGGCTGCGGGGAACGCTCGTGATTGGTGGAAGTACGCGCATGCGCTGATGCGTGCGTGTCAACCGATGGCAGAGTGCGTTCCACAGAGTAGAAAGAGGAGATAACAGCTGATCTGTGCATTCCACCTCAGGGGAGTCATAGATGACGTGATGGATGTGGAGGGAAGAGGCAGGAGGAGGGCGGACAATGGGATACAGGGAAATCTGAAATAGAAGGAGATAATAATTAGTACTGATGTAGATAGACATATTAAGAACATAATGTTTTGAGAGAGGAGGAAATCTCTGATAATATCTGATGTGATGAAACACAGTAAAGAATAAAATATTATGAAACAAAGCACTATAAGATGATCACAGTCTTGGTCAGGTGTCACATGAAAGCAAGAGGGTCATAGTCTCTGTTGAGCCCTCTAGGGGCTAAGGATTGTAATTCATGTATCCAGTAAGCCTCTCTTTGTTTCAGTTTCTGGATGCGGTTGCCACCGCGTCGAGGCTGCTGGATATGCTCAATTACCTGAAATCTGAGTTGTGTGACACTATGTCCTGTTGTGACAAAATGATGGGGAATAGGTAGCAGCAGATTTTTGCACCTAATCGTAGATTTATGCTTTGATATCCTATCCTTAATAGTTTGAGTTGTCTCCCCAACGTATATTAAACCACAGGGGCATTTTATGAGGTATACCACAAAGCTGGTATCACACGTGAAAAAACCTTTAACTGGGTATTGTTTACCTGTTTGGGGATGATGGATGTTATTACCTTTGAGAATGTTATTGCACTGATGGCATTGGAGGCAGGGGAATGTACCCTTCCTAGGAGTTTGGAGAAATCTCTGTCGTGGGCCTAGTGTGGTGGATCCTATGTCCGTTCGTACCAGAGAGTCTTTTAAATTCGGTGCCCTTTTGAAGCATGGTAAAAAAGGATGTTGAAATTCAGTGATGGTTGGGTATCCTGTGCTTAATATGCTCCAATGTTTACGTATAGTTCTATGTAATATATAAGCTGAAGGGTGGAATGTGTGTACGAAGGGAATACGGTTAGAGCTATTGGTCCGTGGGCGATTCTGTTCGCTCAATTGTTCCTCTAACAATGGCTGTGGATATCCCCTTTCTTGAAATTTGAGGGACATTTCTAGTAGTCGTTGTTGACGGAGAGATGTATTGGAAACAATACGTCTAACCCTCTGGAACTGAGACTTAGGAATGGCGCGTTTGATGGAGGTAGGGTGATTGCTGGAGTAATGTAGTAGGGTATTACGGTCAGTGGGTTTCCGGTAAAGGTCTGTGTAGAGAAGGCCTGATTCATCTTTGATAACTAGTGTGTCCAGGAAACTGATTTGGTTTGGATGTGAGTCCATGGTGAAATTGAGATTAGGCCATGCTGAGTTCATCTGATTGAAGAACTCAGTGAGGGATTCCTGGGAGCCCCCCCATATGCAAAAGATGTCGTCTATATAGCGTTTCCAGAGAATGGAATGTCTCTGGAAAAGTGGGTTAGAGTAGACGTTCTGAGCTTCAAAAGCGGCCATATAGCAATTTGCATAAGGGGGGGCTACATTAGAGCCCATGGCGGTCCCTGTGGTCTGTAGATAGAAGGTATCCTGAAATAGGAAATAGTTCTGTGTTAGTACTAAAGTCAGAAGTGCTGTGGAGAGGTCAATGATAGATGAGTCTGTTTGTGAATCCCTGAGCATAAGTTCGACCATGTCGATACCTTGGGCATGGGGAATGGATGTATATAGACTTGATACATCAAAGGAAACTAGTATAGCTCCAGAGGGGACTTGTTTCAATTCTGTCAGGATTTTAAGGAAGGACCCAGTGTCAAGTAGATATGATGGACTTCTTTGAGTTAAAGGGGTTAATATTTTTTCAAGAAAAATAGATAGCGGTGATAAAACAGAGTCAGTGGATGCTACTATGGGACGGCCTGGTGGTTTCGTAAGATGTTTATGAATTTTAGGTAAAATGTAAAACACTGGGATAATCGGGTGTTTGCTTGTCAAATAATCCCGTGTTTTCGTATCAATCACTCCAGCCATCAAGAACCGCTGTAAGACTGAGGCTATTTGGTTTTGAATGGAGGATGTGGGGTCTTTAGGAAGTTTTCGGTAGGTGGTCTCATCCTGTAACTGCCTTAATGCTTCCGCAATATAGTCACATTTGTTCATGACCACAATTGCACCGCCTTTATCAGCCGGTTTTATGATTAGATCCCTATCTTCATGTAAGCTGCGGAGGGCTTGTTGATCTAGATTGGTTAGATTTTTATGATAGTGTATTCTGCCTTTGTCGATGTTACCACGTAATTCCTGAAACGTGTTCTCAACAAAGGAGATGAAAGTCTCCAATGCAGGTGTACCCCGGGGGGGTCTGTAGGTGCTTACGGATCTAAGGCCCAGGCTTTGAGACGTAATACATACTGGTGGTTCTGATGGTGGAATGATAGGTGTTTTATTAGCGAAATGTGTTTTGAGCCGCAAAGTTCGAAAAAAGCGTTGTAATTCCATGTCGAGTTTGAAAGTACTGTATTTATATGTGGGGCTAAATGATAGACCTTTTTGTAATACTGAGGTTTGGGCAATGCTCAGGGTTTTGGAGGAGATATTTACCACCAGTGATGTGTCTGGGACCTGGTGATCCTGGTGAAGTCCATATTTCTTCTTCCGCCGGCCGCCTCGCCTCGTCTTCTTCGGGGTTGACGGCGTCTGGGTAGGTCTAAAAAAGAAGCAGACTGTGTAAGAGGTTCTCTGTGTTCGGCCTCGGATCCGGAGGTAGAGAAGTCTGTGGATGATTTTGCTGATCGGTGGGTGTTCCTGTCGGAAAAGGAGTAGTCCCGCCATTTGTAGACTCTTTTTCGTTCGTAGTCTTCGCAATCCCTGGCGAACTTGTTCCTCTTTCTGGTCTCCGTATCGCGTTTATGTAGATCAATGTTAGCTTGAATCTTACTTTGTAGTTCCTGGAAATCCTCTGTGCTGATTGAGGATATTAGTTGCGTCTCTATGTTCTTGATTTGTTCCTTAGTACTGGAGATTGCCTTGTGTAAGAAATCAACCGTTAGTAGCATAAGATCAAAGGAACATTTGTTAAGGATAAGTTCAAATTTAGTGCAATAGTCTGGAATGTCCGAAAAGAGAGTAGGGCGTAGTGCTACCCTTAGTCCCCTGGGGATCCTATGGACCCTCAGATACTCTGTGAGAGTTGCACAGTGTAACTCAATATTCGTTAAATGCCTACGTTCCTTCTCGAGATCCCGTCCACGTAACTCCCTGGGTGGAACCCTCAGAAAATCACTCGAGAGATTGGTCTGGGCAATGATATTGGATGCTTCATCTGCGTTGTATGAGAAAGTTGGTGCTGTCATGGCACAACAGTGTGCATGCGGAAAGGCGTAGATAATGTAGAGAAAAACGCAGCACAACTGGACCGGGGTGCACGAGTAGGATCCAACTCCGTAGTAACAATAGTAAAATCTCGGCACACCAATGGTTAGAAATTAATTGAATTTTTATTATAAGAGCAGTCCACATATACGTTTCGGTCCGATAATTGGACCTTCATCAGTGTACTGCAGAAAAAATCAAAAAGAGAAATCGTCGCTTATACAAATGAAAGCCAAAATACAAGTGTGATAACATAGGTCAAAATTGTGCTACAATTAGTTAAATGCATTTAGCAGATTCTGTCAACAATATCAAAGCTGTGCAATATATACAATATATAGCCAATGAACACTTACTGAGTGTGGAATGGGGGAATAGAAAATAGAATAGAAGAACGCTGTGTTCTAAGAGTGGAACCTGTGGACACAAGGGACATTGGTGGTTTCAGTGAGATAGCCTAGAATAGTGGAAGACGCTAAGCTGGTCAGTCATACCTGGAAGATCCTGCTATACCTGGGCGCAGATGGAGTGGAAGTGATGGCATGCGGTATCCACCGCTAATGACCGGCATAGTGCTGTGAGGGAAAGCGCCGTGTGTAACTAGAAGGTGGGCGGGATCGGAAGGAGGCTATGGCCAATCAGCAAACAGGAGTTTGATAGACATGATGGCCATATCCGGTAACTATGCCGGACGTGACGTTAGCGGCTGCGGGGAACGCTCGTGATTGGTGGAAGTACGCGCATGCGCTGATGCGTGCGTGTCAACCGATGGCAGAGTGCGTTCCACAGAGTAGAAAGAGGAGATAACAGCTGATCTGTGCATTCCACCTCAGGGGAGTCATAGATGACGTGATGGATGTGGAGGGAAGAGGCAGGAGGAGGGCGGACAATGGGATACAGGGAAATCTGAAATAGAAGGAGATAATAATTAGTACTGATGTAGATAGACATATTAAGAACATAATGTTTTGAGAGAGGAGGAAATCTCTGATAATATCTGATGTGATGAAACACAGTAAAGAATAAAATATTATGAAACAAAGCACTATAAGATGATCACAGTCTTGGTCAGGTGTCACATGAAAGCAAGAGGGTCATAGTCTCTGTTGAGCCCTCTAGGGGCTAAGGATTGTAATTCATGTATCCAGTAAGCCTCTCTTTGTTTCAGTTTCTGGATGCGGTTGCCACCGCGTCGAGGCTGCTGGATATGCTCAATTACCTGAAATCTGAGTTGTGTGACACTATGTCCTGTTGTGACAAAATGATGGGGAATAGGTAGCAGCAGATTTTTGCACCTAATCGTAGATTTATGCTTTGATATCCTATCCTTAATAGTTTGAGTTGTCTCCCCAACGTATATTAAACCACAGGGGCATTTTATGAGGTATACCACAAAGCTGGTATCACACGTGAAAAAACCTTTAACTGGGTATTGTTTACCTGTTTGGGGATGATGGATGTTATTACCTTTGAGAATGTTATTGCACTGATGGCATTGGAGGCAGGGGAATGTACCCTTCCTAGGAGTTTGGAGAAATCTCTGTCGTGGGCCTAGTGTGGTGGATCCTATGTCCGTTCGTACCAGAGAGTCTTTTAAATTCGGTGCCCTTTTGAAGCATGGTAAAAAAGGATGTTGAAATTCAGTGATGGTTGGGTATCCTGTGCTTAATATGCTCCAATGTTTACGTATAGTTCTATGTAATATATAAGCTGAAGGGTGGAATGTGTGTACGAAGGGAATACGGTTAGAGCTATTGGTCCGTGGGCGATTCTGTTCGCTCAATTGTTCCTCTAACAATGGCTGTGGATATCCCCTTTCTTGAAATTTGAGGGACATTTCTAGTAGTCGTTGTTGACGGAGAGATGTATTGGAAACAATACGTCTAACCCTCTGGAACTGAGACTTAGGAATGGCGCGTTTGATGGAGGTAGGGTGATTGCTGGAGTAATGTAGTAGGGTATTACGGTCAGTGGGTTTCCGGTAAAGGTCTGTGTAGAGAAGGCCTGATTCATCTTTGATAACTAGTGTGTCCAGGAAACTGATTTGGTTTGGATGTGAGTCCATGGTGAAATTGAGATTAGGCCATGCTGAGTTCATCTGATTGAAGAACTCAGTGAGGGATTCCTGGGAGCCCCCCCATATGCAAAAGATGTCGTCTATATAGCGTTTCCAGAGAATGGAATGTCTCTGGAAAAGTGGGTTAGAGTAGACGTTCTGAGCTTCAAAAGCGGCCATATAGCAATTTGCATAAGGGGGGGCTACATTAGAGCCCATGGCGGTCCCTGTGGTCTGTAGATAGAAGGTATCCTGAAATAGGAAATAGTTCTGTGTTAGTACTAAAGTCAGAAGTGCTGTGGAGAGGTCAATGATAGATGAGTCTGTTTGTGAATCCCTGAGCATAAGTTCGACCATGTCGATACCTTGGGCATGGGGAATGGATGTATATAGACTTGATACATCAAAGGAAACTAGTATAGCTCCAGAGGGGACTTGTTTCAATTCTGTCAGGATTTTAAGGAAGGACCCAGTGTCAAGTAGATATGATGGACTTCTTTGAGTTAAAGGGGTTAATATTTTTTCAAGAAAAATAGATAGCGGTGATAAAACAGAGTCAGTGGATGCTACTATGGGACGGCCTGGTGGTTTCGTAAGATGTTTATGAATTTTAGGTAAAATGTAAAACACTGGGATAATCGGGTGTTTGCTTGTCAAATAATCCCGTGTTTTCGTATCATCTATCATTGACCTCTCCACAGCACTTCTGACTTTAGTACTAACACAGAACTATTTCCTATTTCAGGATACCTTCTATCTACAGACCACAGGGACCGCCATGGGCTCTAATGTAGCCCCCCCTTATGCAAATTGCTATATGGCCGCTTTTGAAGCTCAGAACGTCTACTCTAACCCACTTTTCCAGAGACATTCCATTCTCTGGAAACGCTATATAGACGACATCTTTTGCATATGGGGGGGCTCCCAGGAATCCCTCACTGAGTTCTTCAATCAGATGAACTCAGCATGGCCTAATCTCAATTTCACCATGGACTCACATCCAAACCAAATCAGTTTCCTGGACACACTAGTTATCAAAGATGAATCAGGCCTTCTCTACACAGACCTTTACCGGAAACCCACTGACCGTAATACCCTACTACATTACTCCAGCAATCACCCTACCTCCATCAAACGCGCCATTCCTAAGTCTCAGTTCCAGAGGGTTAGACGTATTGTTTCCAATACATCTCTCCGTCAACAACGACTACTAGAAATGTCCCTCAAATTTCAAGAAAGGGGATATCCACAGCCATTGTTAGAGGAACAATTGAGCGAACAGAATCGCCCACGGACCAATAGCTCTAACCGTATTCCCTTCGTACACACATTCCACCCTTCAGCTTATATATTACATAGAACTATACGTAAACATTGGAGCATATTAAGCACAGGATACCCAACCATCACTGAATTTCAACATCCTTTTTTACCATGCTTCAAAAGGGCACCGAATTTAAAAGACTCTCTGGTACGAACGGACATAGGATCCACCACACTAGGCCCACGACAGAGATTTCTCCAAACTCCTAGGAAGGGTACATTCCCCTGCCTCCAATGCCATCAGTGCAATAACATTCTCAAAGGTAATAACATCCATCATCCCCAAACAGGTAAACAATACCCAGTTAAAGGTTTTTTCACGTGTGATACCAGCTTTGTGGTATACCTCATAAAATGCCCCTGTGGTTTAATATACGTTGGGGAGACAACTCAAACTATTAAGGATAGGATATCAAAGCATAAATCTACGATTAGGTGCAAAAATCTGCTGCTACCTATTCCCCATCATTTTGTCACAACAGGACATAGTGTCACACAACTCAGATTTCAGGTAATTGAGCATATCCAGCAGCCTCGACGCGGTGGCAACCGCATCCAGAAACTGAAACAAAGAGAGGCTTACTGGATACATGAATTACAATCCTTAGCCCCTAGAGGGCTCAACAGAGACTATGACCCTCTTGCTTTCATGTGACACCTGACCAAGACTGTGATCATCTTATAGTGCTTTGTTTCATAATATTTTATTCTTTACTGTGTTTCATCACATCAGATATTATCAGAGATTTCCTCCTCTCTCAAAACATTATGTTCTTAATATGTCTATCTACATCAGTACTAATTATTATCTCCTTCTATTTCAGATTTCCCTGTATCCCATTGTCCGCCCTCCTCCTGCCTCTTCCCTCCACATCCATCACGTCATCTATGACTCCCCTGAGGTGGAATGCACAGATCAGCTGTTATCTCCTCTTTCTACTCTGTGGAACGCACTCTGCCATCGGTTGACACGCACGCATCAGCGCATGCGCGTACTTCCACCAATCACGAGCGTTCCCCGCAGCCGCTAACGTCACGTCCGGCATAGTTACCGGATATGGCCATCATGTCTATCAAACTCCTGTTTGCTGATTGGCCATAGCCTCCTTCCGATCCCGCCCACCTTCTAGTTACACACGGCGCTTTCCCTCACAGCACTATGCCGGTCATTAGCGGTGGATACCGCATGCCATCACTTCCACTCCATCTGCGCCCAGGTATAGCAGGATCTTCCAGGTATGACTGACCAGCTTAGCGTCTTCCACTATTCTAGGCTATCTCACTGAAACCACCAATGTCCCTTGTGTCCACAGGTTCCACTCTTAGAACACAGCGTTCTTCTATTCTATTTTCTATTCCCCCATTCCACACTCAGTAAGTGTTCATTGGCTATATATTGTATATATTGCACAGCTTTGATATTGTTGACAGAATCTGCTAAATGCATTTAACTAATTGTAGCACAATTTTGACCTATGTTATCACACTTGTATTTTGGCTTTCATTTGTATAAGCGACGATTTCTCTTTTTGATTTTTTCTGCAGTACACTGATGAAGGTCCAATTATCGGACCGAAACGTATATGTGGACTGCTCTTATAATAAAAATTCAATTAATTTCTAACCATTGGTGTGCCGAGATTTTACTATTGTTACTACGGAGTTGGATCCTACTCGTGCACCCCGGTCCAGTTGTGCTGCGTTTTTCTCTACACTAATGTGTATGGAGACATCCCAATTCAGCTCAAACACTGGATGCTGAATTTCAGTGCCCGATCCTTTGTGTCTGGCATGGTCATACTCCCCCCTCCCATTCAGAACGCATGTACACTCAGCTGAGGCAAGCTGCCTATCTAATGTGTATGGCATGCCAGATGTCAATGTCAGAATGTCCCATTTACTGTAATGGACATTTGTTGGATTATGTGTGTGATCCAGGCAGACATACAATTATAGTATGAAAAAAAGAGAAAATCCTTGTTCTTCTCACCTCAGGAGCCATGTAGCCTGCAGTTCCAGCGTATCCAGTGGCTGTTCGGTCTCCATGCATGTTGTCAATTGAGAGACCGAAATCTGTGATCTTAATATGGCCCGTTTCAGCCACCAAGATGTTCTCGGGCTTGAGGTCTCTGTGGATGACGCCCTTGGAGTGGAGATGTTGAATTCCACAGACGAGTTCAGCGGCATAGAATCTGACAGAGAGACAAGAAATTAGTGACTGTCTACAGAAATACAAGAAATCCTGCCCTATCCATAGTGTAATAAAGTGGCCGGTCAGGATTCTGTCCAGGTTCTGATGACTAATATATTGCTTTAGTCTAATCCATATTGCCATCAAAGAGCAATCAATACTGATGACAGAACTGCTGTTTATATATACTGTATATTTCTATTCGTGTATAATTACATAAAAATAAAACTTTACCTTGCACTGGGGATGTCAAGCTGCCCCTTCATCAGTAAGTAGCTGTAAAAGTCCCCGCAGCTCACGTATTCCAGACCAAGGAGCAAATGCAGCTGTTGTACAGAGCAGAGATATAGGTGAATTGCCAGATTATTACAGTACCTACACATCTACTACAGAATAGGACAGAATAACTATAGGCTACATGGTAAATGCCTGTCTGATTGTCCAGATACAAACATAGAGACATAACTATAGTAGGTACATGTGTTGCAGTCGCACTTAGCCCTGGAGCCTATGGGGCCAAAATATCCTTTTGGCCCATAAGAGAACACCAGTACTATTAAAGATCTGTAATGGTTGGGGGCCATGTTGGAAATTTTTCATTGGGGCTGTAATGCAGCAGCTTGCGGCATTACTGTAATGGTCCAGGGTGTGTTTTGGCCGACCATGTACCTCCCGAGGTGACTGATCACATGACTGTGACATCGCACAGGTCCTGTGCATACAGAAGGTCTGATCACATGACTGTGACATCAGCACAGGTCCTGTGTGAGCACTAGAGGATATATAAACTCTGGTAGATTTGAGACAGGTGTGAAAGGCGTGAGGCCTGTTCCCGTGTGTGGGACACCGTTAGCCTGGAGAGGCTTAGTGAGGCCTAGTGAAGCCTGAAAGGCAGAGGCTGGATCCTTACATGTAAGCGATACCAGTAGCCTTGGAGGGCCAGAGGCTTGGAAGGCAAGAGTCCTGGAAGGCAGAGGCTGGATGTTAGGTGAGAAAACATACCAGTAGCCTTTGAAGGAACGAGGGCTGGAGACCCCCATCTGGGAAGCCCTAAAGCCACAGTGGTGGCAGAACAAATCTGACTGAAGCAGCTAAAACCCGGCAAAGGTAAAGCACTGCATTATATGGACGTTGATATAAGTGACTTTGCTGATGGCTGTAACTGGAGCCAAGTGGGCCTGTCTGCCACTTGAAAGGCTCCTGGACATTATATGTGTATGTCGGCGAGCCACTGAGTTGGACTCGGTGATAAGCAGTAGTGAAGTGTAATAAACTGCTGGATTGTGAAATCCTGGAAAACGTGGCTGGTGTGCTTTAATTGACCCGATGCAGCGAGTGTCCCCCAGCATGATGACTAGCGCTGCCTTACAGGGTCTATAAACTTCAAGCAACGCCACTATACACATATACACATACTGTATATACTCACACACATGCACATGTACTGTATGTACACACCAATGTGTAAGTGTGTCTATATACAGGGTCGGACTGGGGCACCGGGACACCGGAGAATTCTCCGGTGGGCCCGGGTCCTCAGCGGGCCCCCGAGCAGGACACACGGGTGCCCCTGGTTAACATGGCCGCCGGTGCTCTGCACTGCAAGGGCCTGGAGGGTCAGGGGGGCCCTTGCAGTGCGGCTGATGAAGGCAATCTGGCCTGCTTCTCGGTCCCATGGGCAGATTGCCCTCATCCTGTGTGGCAGGCAAGGAGCGATCCCTCCAGCTCCACTGCCGACAGGAGGAAAATGGCAGCGTAGCTGCAGGGATCCGTCCTCGCCTCTGCTTTCTGCCCGGCGTTTCCTCCCTCACACAGGCTCGTGCTGCTTGATGACGTCATCATGCAGCATGGGCCTGTCAGGGAGAAAGATGCCGGGCAGGAAGCAGAGGACAGTGCTGCGGGGGAGCGCGCTGAGAGACAAGTTTTGGGTTTTTTTGAGGGAGAACAATGGTGATTGAGCAGGTGCGGCGAGATATGACATGGTGGGGGATATATGGCATGGCAATGGGTGAGGTGGGGGGAGATATGCATGGCATGGTGATGGAGGAGGTAGGGGGAGATATGACATGGCATTAGTGATAGAGGAGGTGGGGGAGATATGGCAATGATGGTGGAGCAGGTGGGGGGAGAAATGGCAATGATGATGGAGTAGGTGGGGGGAGATATGGCAATGATGACGGAGCAGGTTGGGGGAGATATGGCAATGATGACAGAGCAGGTGGGGGAGATATGGCAATGATGACGGAGCAGGTGGGGGGAGATATGGCAATGATGATGGAGGTGGTGGGGGGAGATATGGCAATGATGGAGTAGGTGGGGGAGATATGACAATGTTGGAGAAGGTGGGGGAGAGCAATGATTGGGATGGGGAAGAGCAATTATGGAGGTAGGAGAGAGAAATGATGGGGAATTATTTGGACGCTATTTGCTGTTAATATCTGGTCTGGTCATGGCATGGTGGTATTTCTCCCTTGTATGTAGTATTATTCGGTCACTATGTGGTGGTAATATGTGGTCTGGTCATGGTTTCGTGGTATTTCTCCCTTGTATGCGGTATTATTCGGTCACTATGTGGTGGTAATATGTGGTCTGGTCATGGTGTGGTGGTATTTCTCCCTTGTATGTAGTATTATTCGGTCACTATGTGGTGGTAATATGTAGTCCAGTCATGGTGTGGCAGTATTTCTCCCTTGTATGTGGTACTGTTTGTGTTGGTACAGTGGATTGTGTTGTGTATGACAGTCATCTGTTCTCTCTGATATTAATTAGGAGAAGATTCTTTGTTTCCATTAGTGATTAATTAAATACTTGGAACAAGATGCACTTACAGGGGTTCTCCGATGTATGTACATCAGCCCTAGTGTATCCTACTGTATATGATGTGTATACATCAGCCCCAGTGTATCCTATGTGATGTACATACTGTACATCAGCACCTGTATATCCTATATGATGTATATACATCAGCCCCAGTGTATCCTATACGATGTATATACATCAGCCCCAGTGTATTCTATACGATGTATATACTGTACATTAGCTCCAGTATCTCTTATATGATATATATACATCAGCCCTAGTGTATCCTATACGATGTATATACATCAGCCCCAGTGTATCCTATATGATGTATATACTCTACATTAGCACCCGTATATCCTTTAAGATGTACTATATATACATCAGCCCTAGTGTATCCTATATGATATATATACATCAGCATGTCACAAGGAGGTTTTCTCTAACATCATAAACTGTGATGGCGGCGTCCAAGTCTGTGGATTCCACAGATTCATATACTGCTCCTTGTAACTCCATTGATAGCTATGGTCAGTGCAGGGTGACTAGGGCATCGACTCTTAGAGCTGCAGCTCCTTGGCAGGTGAGCAAAAGTTAGTCTTTGCTGGGCTGAGGTTGTTGACTGCCTTTGATCACATGCTAGAGGAGAACCAGTCGTGTCTGCTGTTTCTCCATTTAAGCCGGCTGTGCTTTGCTGGCAATGCCAGTATAGTTTTTCTCTATCCTGTTCTGGAAAGGTGAACACATACTGGTTTAGTGGTTATTGCTAAAGTTGTTGCAAGCGTTGTTTGGTAACCCTTTCCTTTTTCCCTAGGTGTCTTTATATTACTTTGTTGCCTCTCAGGTTTTAGACTTTATATTCCTTTGTGTATTTCCCTGAGAGCGTGTTGTGTGACTGTGCTTCAGTTCTGTCCTATCTTGTTTTGTATTCCCCCCATACACTGTACAAACTAGTGCTGCTTAGGAGGATAGTAAGGAACGAGGCTCGGGCATCTCCACATTCAGGAGTAATCCTGGGAACAGAAAAAGCTAGGGACCCCTAGCCTGAGGGTCAGAATAGGACCACACTTGCTATCCCACAGTCACACCATGACACAGCCCCAGTGTATTCTATATGATGTATATATATCGGCCCCAGCATATCCTATATGATCTATGTACATCGCTCCCAAGGTATCCTATATGATGCATATACACTGGCACAAGCGTATCCTATATGATGTATATACATAGTCTCCAGCATATCCTATGTAATGTATGTACATCATCACCAGTGTATCCTACATGACGTATATACATCAGCCCCAGTGTATCTTATATTATGTATACTGATCAGCCCCAGCATCCTATATGATGTACAGGTGCATCTCACTAAATTAGAATGTCATCAAAAAGTTAATTTATTTCAGTTCTTCAATGCAAAAAGTGAAACTCATATATTATATAGAGTCATTACACACAGAGGGATCTATTTCAAGTGTTTATTTCTGTTAATGTTGATGATTATAGCTTACAGCCAATGAACAAAAGTCATTATCTCAGTAAATTAGAATACTTTACAGCAACAACAGCTTGAAAAATGTTTTTAAAATCCGAAATGTTGTCCGACTGAAATGTATGTTCATTAAATGCCCTCAATACTTGGTCGGGGCTCCTTTTGCATCAATTACTGCATCAATGCGGCAATGTGGCATGGAGGTGATCAGCCTGTGGCACTGCTGAGGTGTTATGGAAGCCCAGGTGGCTTTGATAGCAGCCATCAGCTCGTCTGCATTGTTGGGTCTGGTGTCTCTCATCTTCCTCTTGACAATACCCGATAGATTCTCTGGCCAATCAAGCTCAGTGATACTGTTGTTTTTAAACCAGGTATTGGTATTTTTGGCAGTGTGGACAGGTGCCAAGTAGGGTTGAGTGAGTATGTTCTGACCGAGTATGCTCGGGCCGAGCTCCGAGTATTTACAGCTGCTCGGTGATGAGGTTAAATCGCTCCCGTGTGCATGATTTGCAACTGTTTGACTGCTTTATTACATGTGAGGAATGTGTAAGAAATAGACATTCCTCACATGTAATAAAGCTGTCAAACAGTTGCAAATCATGCACACAGGAGCGATTTAACCTTATCACCGAGCAGCTGTAAATACTCGGAGCTCGGCCCGAGCATAGTCGGCGAAAGGGTTAATAGAACATACTCGCTCAACACTAGTGTCAAGTCCTGCTGGAGAATGAAATTTCCATCTCCAAAAAGCTTGTCGGCAGAGGGAAGCATGAAGTGCTCTAAAATGTCCTGGTAGACGGCTGCGCTGACTTTGGTCTTGATAAAACACAGTGGACCTACACCAGCAGATGACATGGCTCCCCAAACCATCACCGATTGTGGAAACTTCACACTAGACCTCAAGCAGCTTGGATTGTGGCCTCTCCACTCTTCCTCCAGACTCTGGGACCTTGATTTCCAAATGAAAATAGGAACTCTGGGACCTTGTGGAGTGTGTCAATGACTGCCTTCTGGACATCTGTCATGTCAGCAGTCTTCCCTATGATTGTGGAGCCTTCTGAAACAGACTAAGGGACCTTTTAAATGCTTAGGAAGCCTTTACATGTGTTTTTTTGTTAATTATTTTAATTCATTGAGATAATGGCTTTTGTGTTTTCATTGGCTGTAAGCCATAATCATCAACATTAACAGAAATAAACACGTGAAATAGATCACTCTGTTTGTAATGACTCTATATAATATACTAGATGGTGGCCCGATTCTAACGCATCGGGTATTCTAGAATATGTCTCCCGACGGTGGCGTACTTATTTTAAATCAGCCGCCAATTGGCCGGAGACCGTGTTTAAATTTGGCGCCACAATCGCAGATTGGTCGCCGCAGGCGGCCACGAGCAATCAGCAGAGCGGTGTTTAAATTTGGCGCCGAAATAGCTGATTGGTCGTGGCCGGTGGCTGCGACCAATCAGCGAACCGTGTTAGTGAGGACCGGGGAGCATCCACCTGCCTTATAATGCCCCATGCAGGTTGTCACTTCCCCCCCCCCCATATAATGCCCCATGCAGGATGTCACATCCCCACTCCCTTATAATGCCCCATGCAGGATGTCACCCCCCCTCCCTTATAATGCCCCATGCAGGATGTCACCCCCCCTCCCTTATAATGCCCCATGCAGGATGTCACTCCCCCCCCCCATATAATGCCCCATGCAGGATGTCACACCCCCCCTCCTTTATAATGCCCCATGCAGGATGTCACATCCCCCCCTCCCTTATAATGCCCCAAGAAGGATGTCACATCCCCCCCCATATAATGGCCCATGCAAGATAATGCCCCATGCAGGATGTCACATCCCCCCTCCCTTATAATGCCCCATGCAGGATGTCACATCCCCCCCTGTATAATGCCCCATGCAGGATGTCACATCCCCCCCTTTCTTATAATGCCCCATGCAGGATGTGACATCCCCCCTTCCTTTATAATGCCCCATGCAGGAAGTCACATCCCTCCTATAGAATGCCCCATGCAGGAAGTGACATCCCCCCTATATAATACCCCATGCAGGAAGTGACATCCCCCTTATATAATGCCCCATGGAGGAAGTCACATCCCCTCCATAGTGCCCCATGCAGGATGTCACATCCCCCTCCCTTATAATGCCCCATGCAGGATGTCACTCCCCCCCCCACCATATAAATGCCCCATGCAGGATGTCACCACCCCCCTTATAATGCCCCATGGAGGAAGTCACATCCCCCCCTCCCTTATAATGCACCATGCAGGAAGTGACATCCCCCCTATATAATGCCCCATGGAGGAAGTCACATCCCCCCATAGTGCCCCATGCAGGATATCACATCCCCCCTCCCTTATAATGCCCCATGCAGGAAATCACATCCCCACTATATAATACCCCATGCAGGATGTCACATCCCCCCCATAGTGGCCCATGCAGGATGTCACACCCCCCCCTCGCTTATAATGGCCCCTCCACGATGTCACACACCCCCACACCACCATTTAATGCCCTATGCCCCCATACAATAAAAAAAAAAAAATCCAATACTCACCACACTTCTCAGCTGCTGCTCCGGACTCCAGCGTAGCCGGCATCTTCCCGCTGCGCGCTGTGACCGCTCAGGAGAGAGTGCAGTGTAAAGATGTCACCGAGCCCTCTGACCTGAGACGTCACAGAGCAGCAGCGGAAGACACAGGAGCTGCTGCGGAGGCACAGGGAGGGGTAAGTATGGCGCCGGGTGCTGGGGCCCTGAGCAAGCGGGGAGAGGGGAGGGGGGGAGAGGGGAGAGGAGCGGAGAGGGGAGGAGAGGGGAGAGGGGAGGGGGGCGTCACACTTGCCGTCGGGAGATAAGAGGCCGTAGTCGCTGATCTCCTGACGGTAGCTGCATGGAGGTCAGCGGCGCCTCCGGTCAGGGGACTTATGCTGCGAGCAGCCGGCTGCATCTCCCGGCTGCATCGCCGCTGACCTCCGTGCGGCAGATGAGCCGCTAACGGCCGCCATCTTTTTCTGAAATGCTGCGTCGCTGATTGGTCGCGCCGGACCAATCAGCGACGCGGGATTTCCTGGACAGAAGGACAGACAGACAGACAGACGGGATAAGACAATTATATTAATGACTCTATATAATATATGAGTTTCACTTTTTGTATTGAAGAACTGAAAAAAATTAACTTCTTGATGATATTATAATTTAGTGAGATGCACCTATATATACATCGGCCCCAGTGTATCCCATGTGATGTATATACATCGTCCCCAACGTATCCTATGTGATGTATATACATTGTCCCCAACGTATCCTATATGATGTATATACACAGGGGTGGATTAAGAGTAGCCAGGGCCCCGGGCAGTTTAAAAGGTGTGGCCCCCACCCCAGGTACCGGATGTATCACGTGACTTGTCACATGATCCCCTTTGATAGATCATGTGATCAACACACAGATGTTCTGATCACATCTATAGACAGAGAATGAGGAAAACAAATTTCCATAACATAGCACTATATATAGTAGATCAGGGTGGCAGATTAATTTTCCCGAGGGGCCACATGAGAGATCGTGACTGTTATGGAGGCCGATCCAATAGGCCGAAATTAATTCTGCTTCATATTAATATTAACAAAATAATAAAAAAAAATTATATTAATGGTATGACTTAATATTGAGCAGAATTAAGTATGCTGACATCCCTCTAGATACAGTATGAGCCCCCGCATAGCTCCCTAGATACAGTATGAGCCCCCGCATAGCCCCTCTATATACAGTATGAGCCCCCACATAGCCTCCTATATACAGTATGAGCCCCGCATAGCTCCCTAGATACAGTATGAGCCCCTGCAGAGCCCTGTACATATAGTATGAGCCCCCACACAGCCCCCTACATACAGTATGAGCCCCCACATAGCCCTGTACATACAGTATGAGCCCACACACTGCCACCTACATACAGTATGAGCCCCTACAGTTATTTAGATACAAAATGAGTCTGCACATAGCCCCTATATACAGTATGAGCCCGCACATAGCTCCTTATATACAATATGAGCCTGCACATAGCTCCCTATATACAGTGTGAGCCCGCACATAGCTCCTTATATACAATATGAGCCCGCACATAGCTCCCTATATACAGTATAAGCCCGCACATAGCTCCCTATAAACAGTATGAGCCCGCACATAGCGGCCTAGATACAGTATGAGCCCCCGCAGAGCCCTGTACATATAGTATGAGCCCCCACACACCCCCCTACATACAATATGAGCCCCCGCATAGCCCTGTACATACAGTATGAGCCCCTACATAGTTACTTAGATACAATATGAGTCTGCACATATCCCCTATATACAGTATGAGCCCGCACATAGCTTCCTATATAAAATATGAGTCCGCACATAGCTCCCTATATACAGTATGAGCCTGCACATAGCTCCCTATATACAGTATGAGCCCGCACATAGCTCCCTATATACAATATGAGCCCGCACATAGCTCCCTATATACAGTATGAGCCCGCACATAGCTCCCTATATACAGTATGAGCCCGCACATAGCTCCCTATATACAGTATGAGCCCGCACATAGCTCCCTATATACAATATGAGCCCGCACATAGCTCCCTATATACAGTATGAGCCCGCACATAGCTCCCTATATACAGTATGAGCCCGCACATAGCTCCCTTCTCTGATCGACTGTCGGTTCCACAGCAAGCTCAGAGAATGGTCGACTCCCACTCTGGGGGCGGCAAATTGCAGCTGCCTGGGAGACACCTCTGACCACCGCATGAGGTGGCCCGAAGGCCCCCCCCTGACGGCTGTACCCAGGTCACATGCCCCTCCTCTTCCCCTAGGTACGGCCCTGTAGAGTCTATATGAGAATACATGACTATCTATAATATAATCAGGGATGTGTCCGTCTGTCCGAAGCCTCTATAGACTGTGCACGCAATGCGCCTGCACAGTCTGGCCGGAGACAGAAGAACACATCAGATGTTACAGGTGACAGGGAGGAGGACGAGGATAAAGGATTGTAATGACGGAGATCACGGGGTGCGTAAACGCTGATTTCATACTGCCATCTTCGGCGCCATTAGGACACATACCTTGATGTCCGGCGAGGTTGGAGGAGTGTGGCGTTGTGGTTCATGCATGCGCAGGTGCGAACTCTGGCGCCACACTCCTCCAGCCTTGCCGGTGTTCGAGGATGCGCTGCAAGCGAGAGGGGAAAAGGCGAGTAGGAGTGTTGTTTTTTTTTTGTATGGATGGAAGAACATCAGAGAAGGCAAGATGGGGGAACATATACCAGGATGGGGGATAAGGATGGGGAGGGAGCATATACCAGGATGGGGATGGAGCATATACCAGGATGGGGGAGAATTTGGTTTTAGTAATGGGGTCTGGCCCGACGCCGGTTCAGTCATTACTTTGAGTATACAGAGCAACCCCTGTAATCCTGGCCCTGACTGACAGCCGGTCTCAATGTAGAGTCAGTGTCAGTCAGGGCCGGGGGCTCGGTTGCAGAGGACGCTCTGTATACTGAAAGTGGTGACCGAACCGGCACTGCCCTCATGACTGAAACCGAATGCTGGCGAGGAGAATAAAGATCATTTTCTCCCCACTGCATTCAGCTACTGGGCAGTATAAAAACGCTGTTTACCTGAACGCAGGTTAATAGCGTTATTTACGATGAAGGGAACCCTTTAATTTTGTAGCACATTACTTCAATGAAATGGTGCCGGAGTCAGTGCATGCGCTTACCATGCTATCCAGCGCCATTTTATTGAAGTGTTTATGAGAATTCGCAGACACAGTGTCTTAAAAAAAATGGCGCCAAAAATGTACCACTAAAAATGCTTGTGACCCGGGTGTAAAACGGGTTCAATAGCTAGTATAATATACTGTGATACAGACATTAGATGTTATACTATACACATTGTTATATCCCATCTGATGTCTGTACCACAGTATAATATACACTAATCTGTTTACTGGATGTGACATTTTGTACAGGGATATACACTGTACTGATCACACCTGCCTACAGGACCTCACATATCATATATGGATCAGTACAGTATGTGATGTCCTGCAGGTTCAGGGTTGATCAGTCAGTGCAGGATCCTCTATGCAATGTCTGTGGTCGCTCTGCTGGGGCTCAGTGGGATTTATTACAGGACTCTGAATTTTCCTGCAGATCTGGTGATGCTGGAGCCGATGACCCAGAGTGACCTGATCTGCAGCAACGATGAAAGTCCTGCAATAACTTATACAGAGCCCTATCAGAGCGGCCGCTGAACTGACACTATGGAATCTTATGCAAACTCATCAGGAGGGGAGCAGCATCCTGCAGCCCCCTCCTCACTCCAGACATCCTCTCCAGACCTCATATTTACCGCCATTCACTGACCTGATCCACCAGCTCCTCTCCTGCAGGATAAAGAAGCTCCAGGCGCTGCTGTGTGATGTCAGTCCTGGAGACGCAGCACACAGCGCGCAGGGTGCGTGTCTGCCTCCCTGTGATGTGGCCGGCGTCTAAAAGGTACAGTGCGGTCCCCCTGCCAAACCTGCCCCTGCCTCTGCACAAAACATTATAATGACGGCAATCTGGCCATGGGTCCCCCTGAAGCCTCGGGCCCCGGGCGGTAGCCCAAATTGCCCTCATTATAATCCGTATATACATCAGCCCCAGTGTATCCCATGTGATGTATATACATCGTTCCCAGCGTATCCCATCTGATGTATATACATCGGCCCCAGTGTATCCTATGTGATGTATATAGATCGCCCCCAGCACATCCCCTCAGAAGTATATACATCGGCCCCATTGTATCCTATGTAATGTATACATATCATCCCCAGTGTATCCTATGTAATGTATATGCATCGGCCCCAGATTATACTATCTGATGTAAACAGCATAATTAAGTACTGTATATAGTGTGGACCTGTGTATATAGCATGTAGTGAGGTGCTGTGTGTAATATATAGTGTAGATGTGATGTGAATATAATATGTGTGTATAGCATATAGTGTGGGCTGCACATTTTATATAAAAGGCACATCTCTACACTATATAGTAGACACACAGCTCCATACCATCTTTTATAACCCAGTATATAGTGTGGAGCTCTGTATATGGTGTGGACTTCCCACTAAAAGTTATGTACTCAGGCACAGCACCACACTAAATAACTATATACACAGCTCCATAGTTCATACTATAATATATATACTATAATATTTACTACATGTATATACAATGGTCCCAGTGTTTGTGTGGGTATATATATATATATATATATATATATATATATTTAGATGTTTGTAGCATATATTTTGGAGCTATGTATGCTGTGTATAATTCTCCCTATGGCCACGGCCCCACTATCAGTATTTGGTCAGTATTCGGTCAGTATTTTTTCTCAGGAGTTGGAGACAAAACCAGGAGTGGGTGATAAATCCAGAATTGGTGACTTGCTTCTATTATACCTTTTCTCTGATTGTTCCTTACCTGGTTTTGGCTCCCACTCCTAAGAAAAAATACTGACCAAATACTGATAGTGGGGCCGTGGCCTTACACACAGAATATATAGGACATGAGAAGTGGTACTTTGCAGTGTACTGTATATATACAGAATAATACGGATACTGACAATTGCAATCAGCATACAGACAGAAGTGGTACTGTGCAGTGTATACTGTATGTACAGAATAATACAGATACTGCGGAAATAATACTGACCAAATACTGATAGTGAGGCTGTGGCCTAAGTCTCAGTATCTGTATTATTCTGCATATTTACACTGCACAGTACCACTTCTCCTGCCCTGTATACTGGGTGTAATTCTCAGTATCTTTATTATTCTGTATATGTACACTGCACAGTACCACTTCTCCTGCCCTGTATACTGATGTAAATCTCAGTATCTGTATTATTCTGTGTATATAAATTGACTGCAATATTCTCAGTATCTGTATTAATCTGTATATATACACTGCACAGTACTACTTCTCCCGTCTTGTATACTGGTTTTAATTCTCAGTATCTGTATTATTCTGTGTATATACTGTATATAGACTGTATATACACTGCACAGTACCACTTCTCCTGCCCTGTATACTGATGTAAATCTCAGTATCTGTATTATTCTGTGTATATAAATTGACTGCAATATTCTCAGTATCTGTAGTAATCTGTATATATACACTGCACAGTACTACTTCTCCCGTCTTGTATACTGGTTTTAATTCTCAGTATCTGTATTATTCTGTGTATATACTGTATATAGACTGTATATAGACTGCACAGTACCACTTCTCCTGTCCTGTATGCGGAGTGTAATTTTCAGTATTTGGATTATTCTGTATACATATAGACTGCACAGTGCCATTTCCTCTGTCCTATTGTTGGAGAGGCTGTATTACAGTTAGGTAGAGTCATTATTGGTTTATAATTTTCTACATTCCTATGGGCAAATAAAAATACATTTTGAAATCCTGTTTAAATGGGTTATCCCAAGTTTGGAAGTTATCCCCCTTCTTATAGATAGGGGATGACTTTCTGATCACTGCGGACCTAACCACTGGGACCACCATGATCCAGAGAAACGGAACTGTGAAAAGATAAATGGAGCTGTGGTTGATGATGCGCACTGCTGCGCCATTCACGTGGGGCTCGTCAAATAACTCCTTAAGAGAGTGCTGAGGGCATGACCAAGAAAAGTAACACATAGGTGCGCTTGTACACATCTGTAGATGGACAAAGACAGCGGTGCACACAGCGCGCAGCGCAAAGTTTACCCTTATGTACAGCACCATACATAAAATGGCACTATATAAAATAGAGCAGGGGTGGGAGATTAATTTTCCCAAGGGGCCACATGAGAGACCATGATTGTTGTGGAGACCAAACCAATAGGCTGAAATTAATTCTGCTCAATGTTAATATTAACATATTAATTATAATTATTTTTTATAATATAATATTTAATAATAATAAATAATAATAACTTAATATTGAGCACAATTAAGTATGCTGACATCCCCCTAGATACAGTATGAGCCCTCCCACATCACCCCCTACATACAGTATGAGCCACCACATAGCCCCCTACATACAGTAAGAGCCCCACATAGCTCCTTATATACAGTGTGAGCCCCCAGATAGCGCCTTAGATACAGTATGAGCCTCCATATAGCCTCCTATATACAGTATGAGCCTCCACATAGCCTCCCATATACAGTATGAGCCTTGCGCATAGCTCCCTAGATACAGTATGAGCCCCCATATAGCTCTCTAGATACAGTATGAACCCTCGCATAGCTCCCTAGATACAGTAGATACAGTATGAACCCTCGCATAGCTCCCAGGATACAGTAGATACAGTATGAACCCTCGCATAGCTCCCTAGACACAGTAGATACAGTATGAACCCTCGCATAGCTCCCTAGATACAGTAGATACAGTATGAACCCTCGCATAGCTCCCAGGATACAGTAGATACAGTATGAACCCTCGCATAGCTCCCAGGATACAGTAGATACAGTATGAGTCCCCGCATAGCTCCATAGATACAGTAGATACAGTATGAACCCTCGCATAGCTCCCTAGACACAGTAGATACAGTATGAACCCTCGCATAGATCCCTAGACACAGTAGATACAGTATGAACCCTCGCATAGCTCCCAGGATACAGTAGATACAGTATGAACCCTCGCATAGCTCCCTAGACACAGTAGATACAGTATGAACCCTCGCATAGCTCCCAGGATACAGTAGATACAGTATGAACCCTCGCATAGCTCCCAGGATACAGTAGATACAGTATGAACCCTCGCATAGCTCCCTAGACACAGTAGATACAGTATGAACCCTCGCATAGCTCCCTAGATACAGTAGATACAGTATGAGCCCCCGCATAGCTCCATAGATACAGTATGAGCCCCGTGCATAGCTCCCAAGATACAGTATGAGACCCCGCATAGACTCCTAGATACAGTATGAGACCCCGCATAGCCTCCTAGATACAGTATGAGCCCCGTGCATAGCTCCCAAGATACAGTATGAGCCCCCGCATAGACTCCTAGATACAGTATGACACCCCGCATAGCCTCCTAGATACAGTATGAGACCCCACATAGCCTCCTAGATACAGTATGAGACCCCACATAGCCTCCTAGATACAGTATGAGACCCCACATAGCCTCCTAGATACAGTATGAGCCCCTGCATAGCCTCCTAGATACAGTATGAGCCCCGTGCATAGCTCCCAAGATACAGTATGAGACCCCACATAGCCTCCTAGATACAGTATGAGCCCCTGCATAGCTTTTTGGTAATAATCTAAATTGCATACATTTTTAATTTTTAAATGGATAAATTTGTTAGCTAGTTATTACTAATCCTCAGATATACATCAGTTTTTTGTACACTGGTCCACACGCACATGTAGACACACACACAGGCAGTCATGCACAAACACACACGCAGTCACACACATACACACACATGCAGTCACGCACATACACACACATGCAGTCATGCACATACACACACATACACACACATGCAGTCACGCACATACACACACATGCAGTCACACACATACACACACATGCAGTCACGCACATACGCACATACACACATGCAGTCACACACATACGCAGTCACACACATACACACACATGCAGTCACGCACATACACACACATGCAGTCACACACATACACATGCATGCAGTCACGCACATACACACACATGCAGTCACGCACATACACACACATGCAGTCACACACATACACACACACGCAGTCACACACATACACACACACGCAGTCACACACATACACACACATGCAGTCACACAAATACACATGCATGCAGTCACGCACATACACACACATGCAGTCACGCACATACACACACATGCAGTCACACACATACACACACATGCAGTCACACACATACACACACAGGCAGTCACGCACATACACACACATGCATTCACACACATACACACACACGCAGTCACACACATACACACACACGCAGTCACACACATACACACACACGCAGTCACGCACATACACACACATGCAGTCACGCACATACACACACATGCAGTCACACACATACACACATGCAGTCACACACATACACACACACGCAGTCACGCACATACACACACACGGTCACACACATACACACACACGCAGTCACACACATACACACACATGCAGTCACGCACATACACACACATGCAGTCACGCACATACACACACATGCAGTCACGCACATACACACACATGCAGTCACGCACAAACACACACATGCAGTCACGCACATACACACACATGCAGTCACACACATACACACACATGCAGTCACACACATACACACACATGCAGTCACGCACATACACACACATGCAGTCACGCACATACACACACATACAGTCACGCACATACACACACATGCAGTCACGCACATACACACACACGCAGTCACACACATACACACACATACAGTCACACACATACACACACATGCAGTCAGGCACATACACACACATGCAGTCACACACATACACACACACGCAGTCACGCACATACACACACATGCAGTCAGGCACATACACACACATGCAGTCACACACATACACACACACGCAGTCACGCACATACACACACACGCAGTCACGCACATACACACACACGCAGTCACACACATACACACACACGCAGTCACGCACATACACACACATGCAGTCACGCACATACACACACATGCAGTCACGCACATACACACACATGCAGTCACACACATACACACATGCAGTCACACACAGACACACACATACGCAGTCACACACATACACACACATGCAGTCACGCACATACACACACACACGCAGTCACGCACATACACACATGCAGTCACACACAGACACACACGCGCAGTCATGCACATACACACACATGCAGTTACGCACATACACACACATACGCAGTCACGCACATATGCATGCAGTCTTGCAAATACACAAACATGCAGTCAACACTCAGTCACGCACACACGTAGTCTTGTATACACATGCAGTCTTTTACACAAGCAGTCACACACACGCAGTCACATGCACTCACGCGGTCATGCACACAGTCAGACACCAGCAGGCATGCGCACACATGGTCATACACACACGGTCATGCACATGCAGTCACGCATATACGCACACGGAGTCACGTATACACATGCAGACTTGCACATATACGGGTCGCAGAAACATATACAGACATATACAAAGACACATACAGACATAAACATATTTGAAGACATACAGAAAAATACATGTAAACAGACATATCACATATTACAACTGTGCTGGTCTCAGAGATGGTCTTCAATGTCCAAGGGCTACTAAATGGATTTGATGCTTACATTCATGTGATAATTTACCCCATACTGTAAATAATACTAATATTAGTGGTTTCCCTGGGAAGAAGCTAAACCCCCCTAGCCACCGGTCTGAGGGTCCTTGGGATACTACAATTTAGGGTAAGCGGTCATAGGCCCTTTGGTCCATTATTCTGATACTTATACATTTGCTGATGGTGGCCCTGGGAGTTGGTATTTTAGTGGCACACTTAGTGCTTATACTCTCACCACTTGCCCTATATAGATTACCTGGGTCACCCTGTTACCAAAGCCTAAAACACCCCGCTTTTCCCAGCCTATACCTTGCATAGAGCTATATATAATCTCTGATTGGTTTTCCCCTGGGGGGTTTCCTTACACTTACCCCTATGCACACTGTTTTTGTCTTTATTGTCTATTTGCTATTATGTATACATGTGTATTTAATAAAGATTTTGTCAAATCTTTGCATAAGAAACTCCTAGTTTCTCTGTTTTTTTCCAAATTATCCTAATATTAGTGGTTTCCATAGGAGCATCAGGACCTAAGATGTTATTATACAGATGAGGGAACACTGCGAAAAATGTAATAATCTATAGTAAGGGGTATATTGGGCCTCATTTACCCCAAAAATGTCCTTGTTACCCATCCCAAGAAGTCAGAGCTCAGTGTAATGAGTACAATGCCGCACGTTACTAAATCATTGTGACGTGTATAAACATGGACCAGTGCGTCCTACTGTAAACTCTAGACATATTAGCTGTCATCCAAAGAGCACCATGACCTAAAGAATCAGGGGAATCTTGGGGTGATGGCTGATAAATCTGCTTTTTAACAATAAAATAAAAAAAATAAAAAAATTGAGGTTTTATTACTATTGATAACAAAGCCAATTTTAATATCAGACAGTATTTCTGAATAAGGCCTAATGTTACCCCTACTATTGTTAAAATATTAGCTGTCACCCCAAAGCCAAAACCAGGTGAGGAACAATCAGAAAAAGGTATAATAGAAACAAGTCACCAACTCTGCATTTATCACCCACTCCTGGTCTTGGCTCCCACTCCTGAGAAAAAATACTGACTGAATACTGACCAAATACTGATAGTGGGGCCGTGGCCTAAGAGCTAAAGTCGGTCTCAGGGGTAGGTAAGCCTTTTTATCATGCTCTCCCACTACTAACTTATAAAGGAGGCAGAAAAGCGTTTGCCGACATATGATGTAATGGCTCCTCCAATGTCAGGTCTCTATGTATGGAGCAGGTTCAGGAGCTGAGCCCGCATCATACTGGGCAGATGCCTGTACACATAACACCGACAATGAATGGGGTATAGCTACACATTCAGGAAAAAAATACATGTGTAGAATCATTAAGGTCCACTGGACCACAATTCAAGTATGAAATGACCTACAACAATCCAGTAAGGATTAAATAATACAGCAAACATAATGGAGTAAATTCTTTATTTGGATAAATCAGTGATCAGACATAGAAAAATACGTTAAAAAACATGTAATTGACAACTATACATTAAAACACACGTGGGGTGTAGAGACACAGCCTATGTATTGAATAGTGGTTCTCCCTAGGATGCACATATATTGGATTTCATCCAGTAAATACATGAATACAAGTAAATTAACACCATCGATATATTAAATACATAAAGTGCATGTGCAGATATATATATGTATATACCAGAATAACATCAAAGAGAAAAACAGTACATCTAATATAATAAATAGGAAAAATCTCATATAATTCTTGTGACACATAACTTGAATATATGGCCGTAATAATGTACATAGTGCAAAAGTCATTGGCCAACATAAGAATAAATATCAGGATATAATGAAGAAATAAAGATGGGATGAGCCAAATCCAGAGGCAGTATGGCATGAGCAGGGTAGGGCTGTGTGACCTCCACCCACAGGCGTTCTGCTCGCGGTTCTACAGGGAGATGCCTGTACACAGCCGGCATCTGTAACCGCAGCCATCAGAGATTGTTCTGATCGCTGCTGTTACACTGATCACTGGCTGCGGATGGGTTATCATGGCAGCTGACTATGAGAACTACTAGGATGAGTGTAAAAATAAATGTTCCTGTGCTGAGATAATCTTATAAATGTGCCCCTGCTGTGTACTGTGTAATGGCCGTGTCTGACCGTGCTGGACAATGGTCTGATCATACCACAGCTCCTGGGCAGGAGGAAGCAAAAGAGGATACAGACAGGATCACAAAGGATTATTTCTTTCAGGAAAAATATTGCTTAAAAACAGACAGCAAAATGTTTTGCCTCACAAAATGAATCAGCTGTGATCCCGTGTTGTAATGTCTGTATACTCTTTTGTGTCCTCCCCTGCCCAGGAGCTGTGGTATGATCAGACCATGGCCCTGTAAGGTCAGACACATCCATTACACAGTACAAACCAGGGGCACATTTATAAGATTATCTCAGCACAGGAACATGTTTTTAACCCATCCAATTGTAGAACTTATTTTTACTCCAAGATCTATTAGTTAAAATGTACTTTGTTTGTGGGAAAACCCTTTAAATTCCATAAGAGGACTGAAAAAATAAAGTAAACATACATAAAAACGTGTTAAAAATATAAACCAAATAAAAACGTATAATAATTTGAATCAACCCTTTTCCTTTATTAAGTATAAAAAAAAATAATTATATTATTATCAAAATATTCAATTAAGTGTGTTTTTGGCCGACACACTTTCCTAACAAAAGGCAATAAAATGTGATCAAAACATCTCCCCACCTCACAAAAAAAGAATAAAACATTTGCAGGTCTTAGAAAATGGACGCACAAACCCAATGTTTTTTTATTTACAAATGTTCACATTTTTTTCATCACTAGTGTTGAGCATTCCGATACTGTAATATCGGGTATCAGCCGATATTCGCGGTATCGGAATTCCGATACTTAATTCCGATATTTTTACAATATCGAATACCGGAATCGGAAGTTCCCATAATGCCTGCGCTCTGCAGTGTCTCTGAAGGATGACAAGCTGGATGGCAGCGCTCAGCTGAGATCCAGCCTCTCATCAGAATGCAATCCCGGCGTGGGAGAATTCTCCTGATCGTTTAAAAGCCGGCGGGCGGTAAAAAGCCGCCGGCTTTTAAACAATCACACAGCCCCATACTGCTTCCCTGCAGCCTCCCACCCGATCCTCCGCTCCCCTCGCCACCTCCCATCCCGATCGTAAGTTAGGACCGGGCGGGGAGCGCAGCACCAAGGAGCGGGGAGCGAAGGACCCGGGCGGGGAAGTCGGCAGTGAAAAGACTTCACCGCCGGCTTTCCCGTTCTGTGCTGCGCTTTCCCGCCGGTTATTTCAAATGAACAGCTGAGGTATCAGGTGATGCTGATCAGCTGTTCATTTGAAGTAGCCGCTGCCCTCAGAGGGTTCATGTGAGTTCATGCTTGACTGCATTGCATGAACTCACATGAACTTTCCCACGGTCGCACAGGTCAGCCTCACCTCCCAGACGATCAGCCCGTCATGATTGGTGTGTGTGGGTGTCTGTGCGTGTGTCTGCGAGTGTGTGTGGGGTGTCTGTGCGATGTCTGCGGGTTTGTGCGATGTCTGCGGGTGTGTGCGGTGTCTGTGCGATGTGTGCGGGTGTGTGCGGTGTCTGTGCGATGTCTGCGGTGTCTGTGCGATGTCTGCGAGTGTGTGCGGTGTCTGTGCGATGTCTGCGAGTGTGTGCGGGGTGTCTGTGCGATGTCTGCGGGTGTGTGCGATGTCTGCGGGTGTGTGCGGTGTCTGTGCGGTGTGTGCGGTGTCTGTGCGATGCCTTCGGTGTCTGTGCAAGGTCTGCGAGTGTGTGCGGTGTCTGTGCGATGTCTGCGAGTGTGTGCGGCGTCTGTGCGATGTTTTCGGGTGTGTGCGGTGTCTGTGCGATGTCTGGGGGTGTGTGCGGTGTCTGTGCGATGTCTGCGGGTGTGTGCGATGTATGCGGTGTCTGTGCGATGTGTGCGGGTGTGTGCGATGCCTGCGAGTGTGTGCGGTGTCTATGCGATGTCTGCGGGTGTGTGCGGTGTCTGTGCGATGTCTTCGGGTGTGTGCGGTGTCTGTGCGATGTCTGCGAGTGTGTGCGGTGTCTGTGCGATGTCTGCGGGTGTGTGCGTGCAGGCAGACATAGGCCGATGTGACACTACTACTCCCATCGGCCTATGTCTGTCCCCCGTCCACTCGTGCCAGCAGGATCAGCTCGATGGGAGCAGTAGTTCCCATCAGCCTGATCCTGCTATTTAAATTGCCCTACTGTGTCCCCAATAAATTTTAAATACATGTCATTGGTGGCCAGTGGTTGCCTACAATAAATTAGTTCATACATTACCTGTCCCCGCCGATCGCCACCTAAAATAAAGTAAAAAATAAAAAACTACACCTATACTCACCTAGACACCTAATTCCCCGAAGCCATCGATCTCCTGTAATAAAATATAAAATAATAAACCACAACCTTATCCTTACCCCTCCGTAGTAGTCCACGAGTGTCCCACGATGATCTCCAGTTTAGAGCAGCCACATAGAATGTGACCGCTCTGAACCGCTGCCGCTGCTAGAATGATGGGGCCGTAAAGCAGCCCCGTCATTGCATAAGCGGGTTCGCCGGAGTTCAGGCAGCGCTGCTCCGGTTAGCTGCTTTACGGCCCTGCTGTATCGTGAGAAATTCCCACGGTACAGCACTGCCGTAAAGGAGGTCTCCGGAGCTGCGCTGCCTGAATGCACTCCGGTGACCTCAGTCAGTGGCTCCCGCTGCCGGGAGCGGACGTGTTCCCGGCAGCGTGAGCTTACAGCAGCCATGCACAGCTGTCACCATCTCCAGATGTGACAGCTGTGCATGGGAGATCAGCGCAGGAACGTGGACAGGTAACTATTTTTTTTTAGTAAACTAAGAATTAAATAAAATTGTGTGTTTTATTTCAAATAAATTATTTTTTTCTGGGTGTAGTGTGTTTTTTCTTTTTAACACTTTGTAGGTTAGTAATGGGGGTGTCTTATAGACGCCCATCATTACTAACCTGGGCTTCATGGCAGCTGGCGGTGACATGAACCCCAACCCTATTACCCCCTGCCACCGCACCAGGGCAGCGTGGAAGAGCGAGGCTAAGTGCCAGAATTGGCGCATCCTATGGATGTGCCATTTCTGGGGCGGCTGACGGTTGGTGTTTCTAGCCTGGGAGGGGGCCAATATTCATGGCACCCTTCCTGGGCTATTAATATCAGCCCCCAGCTGTCTGCTTAGCCTTTGCTAGCTATTAAATAGGGGGTCCCCCATTTTAATAGCTAGTAAAGGCTAGGTATTCAGCTGGGGGCTGATATTAGTAGTCTGGGAAGCTCCGTGGGTATTACCCACTTCCCAGGCTTCAAACATCTGCCCCAGCCGTCTGCTTAACTTCCGCTAGAGCCTAAAATTATGGGGGATCCCACGCCAATTTTATTTTAAATAAATCCTTTATTTTAACACTAAATGACATTTGAGGAGTTAATAAAGATGCAGTCCCTAAATTATTATTTATTTTTTAATTAATTTTTCCCAAAAATTTTGACGTGGGCTTTGCCATATTTTTGTATGCCAGCCAGGTACAGCATCCAGCTTCTATGAACGCGCCATTTTCCGGGGTGGCTGCGGACTGCAATTTGCATCAGGGGGGGGGGGCCCAGAAAGCTTGGGTCTCCCTGCGCTGCAGATTCCATCCCCCAGCTGCCTAGTTGTACCTGGCTGGACACACAAATAGGGAGAAGCCCCACGTATTTTTTTTTTAATTATTTCAGGAAATTCATGAAATAATTAAAAAAAAATTGATGTGGGGCTTCGCCCTATATTTGTGTCCAGCCAGGTACAGCAGGCAGGAACGGGCTGCCCCCAACCACCAGCTGCCTATTTGTACCTGGTTGGATGCAACAATATAGGGAAGCTCTTTTTTTCTTAATTATTTCATGAATTTCATGAAATAATAAAAAAAAAAAATACGTGGGGCTTCACCCTATTTTTGTGTCCAGCCAGGTACAACTAGGCAGCTGGGGGCTGGAATCCGCAGCGCAGGGAGGCCCAAGCTTTCTGGGCCCACACGCAGCAAATTGCAGTCCGCAGCCACCCCGGAAAATGGCGCGTTCATAGAAGCGCCATCTTCTGGCGCTGTACCCAACTCATCCAGGGCCCTGGTGCGGTGGCTCACTGGGTAATAAAGGGGTTAAGGCCAGTTTGGCATTATCAGCTGGCCCTAAGCCCGAAATTCATGGGGTCACGCCAATATTAGACATGACCACCATGAATTTCTAGTAAAGTATTTAAAAAAAACACAACACCCAGAATAAAGTCCTTTAATTGAAATAAAGACACAATTCTTTATTGTTCTAAATTAAACTATACTTACAGTCACGCCCATTCCAGCTGAAGCCAACGATCTCCTGCAATAAAAGTAAAATAATAAAGCAACCTCATCCTTACCTTTCCATGGTTCCCAGGACAGCTTCAGCTCTGCTACATCGAGATGACAGGCTGGACCGCAGCAGAACGCTGCCATCCAGCCTGTCATCCCGCGGACACTGAGAAGCGCAGGCATGCTTGCGCTCTTCAGTGTCTCTCTGTGACGGCATCCAGATGAGCCGAGGTCATGTCCAATGAACTCAGCTCACCTCATGCACGTCACTGACAGCGTGGGAAAATTCTCCTGCACTCAGCGCTTCAGCGTGAGAATTTTCCCACGCTGTCAGTGACGTGAATGAGGTGAGGTCATGTCCAATGAACTCAGCTCACCTCATGCACGTTACTGACAGCGTGGGAAAATTCTCACGCTGAAGCGCTGAGTGCAGGAGAATTCTCCCACGCTGTCAGTGACGTGCATGAGGTGAGCTGAGTTCATTGGACATGACCTCGGCTCATCTGGATGCCGTCACAGAGACACTGAGGAGCGCAAGCATGCCTGCTCTTCTCAGTGTCCGCGGGATGACAGGCTGGATGGCAGCGTTCTGCTGCGGTCCAGCCTGTCATCTCGATGTAGCAGAGCTGAAGCTGTCGTGGGAACCATGGAAAGGTAAGGATGATGTTGGTTTATTATTTTTCTTTTATTGCAGGAGATCGTTGGCTTCAGCTGGAATGGGTGTGATGGTAAGTAGAGTTTAATTTAGAACAATAAAGAATTGTGTGTTTATTTCAATTAAAGGACTTTATTCTGGGTGTTTGTGGGGTTTTTTTTAACTTTGACTATGGGGTTAGTAATGGGGGTGTCTTATAGACGCCTCTCCATTACTAACCTGGGCTTGATGTCAGCTGGCATTATAAGCTGACATCAACCCCAAACCTATTACCCCACTGCCACCGCTACAGGGCAGTGGAAAGAGCGAGGCTAAGTGCCAGAATTGGCGCATCCTATGGATGCGCCATTTCTGGGGCGGCTGACGGCTGGTGTTTCTAGCCTGGGAAGGGGCCAATATTCATGGAACCCTTCTTGGGCTATTAATATCAGCCCCCATCTGTCTGCCTAGCCTTTGCTAGCTATTAAATTAGGAGGGACCCCACGTCATTTTTTTTGGGGGGTCCCCCATTTTAATAGCTAGTAAAGGCTAGGTATTCAGCTGGGGGCTGATATTAGTAGCCTGGGAAGCTCCGTGGGTATTACCCCCTTCCCAGGCTTCAAACATCTGCCCCAGCCGTCTGCTTAACCTCCGCTAGAGACTAAAATTAAGGGGAACCCCACGCCAATTTTTTTTTAAATAAATCCTTATTTTAACACTAAATGACAAGTACAGTAATCAACACTGTCACTGTACTTCATATATATGTGACTGACATGTTTCTATCTATCTAATCTATGTGTGAAGCTCTATTCTTTCTGTTGTAAATTGTCGGGTAAAGGTGTATGCCGCTGATGAATTGCCGGCTTTTCGCATAATACATTCTACATTATTCTTAGTTGTTTTACTTCATGTAGAATTAACCTACAAGGAAAGAAAGGGTTTATTTTCATTCCGATATTTGTGTCCCATTGACTTGCATTGGTTTCCGGTATCGGAATCGGCGATATCCGATACTTTTTGGGTATCGGTCCGATCCAATCCGATACGATATTTCCTGATATCGGAAGGTATCGCTCAACACTACTGATAAGTCCAAATTTGAGATCTTTCGTTCCAACCACCGTGTCTTTGTGCGACGCAGAAAAGGTGAACGGATGGACTCTACATGCCTGGTTCCCACCGTGAAGCATGGAGGAGGAGGTGTGATGGTGTGGGGGTGCTTTGCTGGTGACACTGTTGGGGATTTATTCAAAATTTAAGGCATACTGAACCAGCATGGCTACCACAGCATCTTGCAGCGGCATGCTATTCCATCCGGTTTGCGTTTAGTTGGACCATCATTTATTTTTCAACAGGACAATGACCCCAAACACACCTCCAGGCTGTGTAAGGGCTATTTGACCAAGAGGGAGAGTGATGGGGTGCTACGCCAGATGACCTGGCCTCCACAGTCACCAGACCTGAACCCAATCGAGATGGTTTGGGGTGAGCTGGACCGCAGAGTGAAGGCAAAAGGGCCAACAAGTGCTAAGCATCTCTGGGAACTCCTTCAAGATTGTTGGAAGACCATTTCCGGAGACTACCTCTTGAAGCTCATCAAGAGAATGCCAAGAGTGTGCAAAGCAGTCATCAAAGCAAAAGGTGGCTACTTTGAAGAACCTAGAATATAAGACATATTTTCAGTTGTTTCACACTTTTTTGTTAAGTATATAATTCCACATTTGTTAATTCATACTTTTGATGCCTTCAGTGTGAATGTACAATTTTCAGAGTCATGAAAATACAGAAAAATCTTTAAATAAACTTTTGGTCTGTACTGTATATATAATATAATGCTACATGTCTCCCTCTGTCTGAAGCCTTTAAAGACTTGGCAAGTGCTACATGCCTGCGCAGTCTGGCTCTAGACAGAAGAACCTATTACGTTACAGGTAAGAGGAGTGTATGGCGCCGGAGATTGCGGTATGCGTAGACACTGAACACATACCGCGATCTCCGCCGCCATACTTACCTGACCGGGAGGAGCGTTGCAGCGGCGTTTCTCTTCTCGCCGGAGACCAGGGCAGGAGTGAAGGTGTTGGAATCGGCACATGTGCATAACTCTATCCGGCGCCATTTTACTGAAGACATATTTGCAGTGTGTCTTCAGTAAAATGGCGTTGAACAGCACGGTATGGTCACGCGCGTACTCTGGCGCCGCACTGCTCCCCCGGCAGAACAGGATACAGTAGCACTGGAGCACAGGGAAGAAAGGTGAGTATGTGTTTATTTTTTTGTATGTGTGCACCGTGAAAGGGATGAGGGGTGCCATACATACCAGGAATGGGGTGTGACGGGTACCATACATACCAGGAAAGGGGTGTGAGGGGTACCATACATACCAGGAAAGGGGTGTGAGGGGACCATGCATACCAGGATTGGGGGATGAGGGGTACAATGCATACCAGGATTTGGGGGGTGACTGAACCATGAAAACCAGGATTGGGGGGTGAGGGGTGCCATACATACCAGGATTGGGGGGTGAGGGGTGCCATACATACCAGGATTGGGGGGTGAGGGGTGCCATACATACCAGGACTTGGGGGGTGACTGAACCATGAAAACCAGGATTGGGGGGTGAGGGGTGCCATACATACCAGGATTGGGGGGTGAGTGGTGCCATACATACCAGGATTGGGGGGTGAGGGGTACCATGCATACCAGGATAGGAAAGTGGGGTTCCATGCATACCAGAAAAGGGATGAGGGGTACCATGCATACCAGGATTGGGGGATGAGGGGACCATGCATACCAGGATTGGGGGATGAGGGGACCATGCATACCAGGATTGGGGGATGAGGAGGCCATACATACCAGGATTGGGGATGAGAGAGTCATGCATACCAGGATTGGGGATGAGAGAGCCATGCATACCAGGATGGGGGATGAGGAGGCCATACATACCAGGATTGGGGGATGAGGGGTACCATACATACCCGGATTGGGATGAGGGGTGCCATGTATACCAAGATGAGGGGTACCATAAATACAAGAATAGGAATGAGGGGTACCATGCATACCAGGATGAGGGATGGGTTGCCATGCATACCAGGATGAGGGGTAACATACATAACAGGATAGGGATGAGGTGCACCATAAATACCAAGATGAGGGATGGGGTGCCATGCACATCAGGAAGAGGGATTGAGTGCCATACATACCAGGATTGGCGAATG